>NC_041708.1:14161679-14835679 GCF_900700375.1 Denticeps clupeoides
GACATGCTGAAATCTTCAACTTTCTGAGTTGGAAATGAAGTTTCTATGTTGTAAGAAAGAAAAGGATGTAAAAAGATTAGAATTCGCAGACCGGAATCAACTTTTCATGTTTGGGGCTTACACGCGCTGAAATCACTTTAAAGCACTCCGTTCAAGGTCTAACATAATTTGACAGAAACAAAGCTAAAAACCAATGAAAGTTCAAATTTTCTTTAAGGATACTGCTAGAAATGATGTTCTTAAGTGTTTCACAGTGTTAGACATGTAAAATTTTAATGGAAAAGTGTAGTTTTAGGAGAAAATGTGTTTTTCAAGGTCAAACTTCGTTTTACAGAAAAAAGGCCTAAAACACATGAAATTTCAAATTTTCTTTATTTCTCCTTTAAATTTAGGATGATCTTATGTATTTCCAAATGTTAGATGTTTAAAATGTTGATGGGAAAGTGTTTTATCAAAAGATTGTCACTTTTTCAAGGTCAAACATGTTTTGCACCAAAACAAGCTGAAAACACATGAGACATGCTGAATTCCTAAACTTTCTGAGTTGGAAATGAAGTTTCTATGTTGTAAGAAAGAAAAGGATGTAAAAAGATTAGAATTCGCAGTCCGGAATTAACTTTTAAATGTTTGGGCCTTACACGCGCTGAAAATCACTTAAAAGCACTCCGTTCAAGGTCTAACATAATTTGAAGGAAACAAACCTAAAAACCAATGAAAGTTCAAAATTTCTTTAAGGATACTGCTAGAAATGATGTTCTTAAGTGTTTCACAGTGTTAGACATGTAAAAGTTTAATGGAAAAGTGTAGTTTTAGGAGAAAATGTGTTTTTCAAGGTCAAACTTCGTTTTCCAGATAAAAGGCCTAAAACACATGAAATTTCAAATTTTCTTTATTTCTCCTTTAAGTTTAGGATGTTCTTATGTATTTCCAAATGTTAGATGTTTAAAATGTTGATGGGAAAGTGTTTTATCAAAAGATTGTCACTTTTTCAACGTCAAACGTGTTTTTTGCACAAAACAAGCTGAAAACACATGAGACATGCTGAATTCCTAAGCTTTCTGAGTTGGAAAGGAAGTTTCTATGTTGTAAGAAAGAAAAGGTTGTAAAAACATTAGAATTCGCAGTCCGGAATCAACTTTTTCATGTTTGGGCCTTACACCGCGCTAAAATCACTTAAAAGCCACTCCGTTCAGGTCTACCATAATTTGACAGAAACAAAGCTAAAAAACCAATGAAAGTTCAATTTTCTTTAAGGATACTGCTAGAAATGATGTTCTTAAGTGTTTCACAGTGTTAGACATGTAAAATGTTGATGGAAAAGTGTAGTTTTAGGAGAAAATTTTTTTTCAAGGTCAAACTTCGTTTTACAGAAAAAAGGCCTAACACACATGAAATTTCAAATTCTCTTTATTTCTCCTTTAAGTTTAGGATGTTCTTATGTATTTCCAAATGTTAGATGTTTAAATTGTTGATGGGAAAGTGTTTTATCAAAAGATTGTCACTTTTTCAATGTCAAACATGTTTTTGCACAAAACAAGCTGAAAACACATGAGACATGCTGAATTCCTCAACTTTCTGAGTTGGAAATGAAGTTTCTATGTTGTAAGAAATAAAAGGATGTAAAAAGATTAGAATTCGCAGACCGGAATCAACTTTTCATGTTTGGGGCTTACACGCGCTGAAAATCACTTTAAAGCACTCCGTTCAAGGTCTAACATAATTTGACAGAAACAAAGCTAAAACCAATGAAAGTTTAAATTTTCTTTAAGGATACTGCTAGAAATGATGTTCTTAAGTGTTTCACAGTGTTAGACATAAAAAAAAGTTTGATGGAAAAGTGTAGTTTTAGGAGAAAATGTGTTTTTCAAGGTCAAACTTCGTTTTACAGAAAAAAGGCCTAAAACACATGAAATTTCAAATTTTCTTTATTTCTCCTTTAAATTTAGGATGATCTTATGTATTTCCAAATGTTAGATGTTTAAAATGTTGATGGGAAAGTGTTTTATCAAAAGATTGTCACTTTTTCAAGGTCAAACATGTTTTTGCACAAAACAAGCTGAAAACACATGAGACATGCTGAATTCCTAAACTTTCTGAGTTGGAAATGAAGTTTCTATGTTGTAAGAAAGAAAAGGATGTAAAAAGATTAGAATTCGCAGTCCGGAATTAACTTTTAAATGTTTGGGCCTTACACGCGCTGAAAATCACTTAAAAGCACTCCGTTCAAGGTCTAACATAATTTGAAGGAAACAAACCTAAAAACCAATGAAAGTTCAAAATTTCTTTAAGGATACTGCTAGAAATGATGTTCTTAAGTGTTTCACAGTGTTAGACATGTAAAAGTTTAATGGAAAAGTGTAGTTTTAGGAGAAAATGTGTTTTTCAAGGTCAAACTTCGTTTTACAGAAAAAAGGCCTAAAACACATGAAATTTCAAATTCTCTTTATTTCTCCTTTTAGTTTAGGATGTTCTTATGTATTTCCAAGTGTTAGATGTTTAAAAAGTTGATGGGAAAGTGTTTTATCAAAAGATCTTCACTTTTTCAAGGTCAAACGTGTTTTTGCACAAAACAAGCTGAAAACACATGAGACATGCTGAATTCTTCAACTTTCTGAGTTGGAAATGAAGTTTCTATGTTGTAAGAAAGAAAAGGTTGTAAAAAGATTAGAATTCGCAGTCCGGAATTAACTTTTAAATGTTTGGGCCTTACACGCGCTGAAAATCACTTAAAAGCACTCCGTTCAAGGTCTAACATAATTTGAAGGAAACAAACCTAAAAACCAATGAAAGTTCAAAATTTCTTTAAGGATACTGCTAGAAATGATGTTCTTAAGTGTTTCACAGTGTTAGACATGTAAAAGTTTAATGGAAAAGTGTAGTTTTAGGAGAAAATGTGTTTTTCAAGGTCAAACTTCGTTTTACAGAAAAAAGGCCTAAAACACATGAAATTTCAAATTTTCTTTATTTCTCCTTTAAGTTTAGGATGTTCTTATGTATTTCCAAATGTTAGATGTTTAAAATGTTGATGGGAAAGTGTTTTATCAAAAGATTGTCACTTTTTTAAGGTCAAACATGTTTTTGCACAAAACAAGCTGAAAACACATGAGACATGCTGAATTCTTCAACTTTCTGTGTTGGAAATGAAGTTTCTATGTTGTAAGAAAGAAAAGGTTGTAAAAACATTAGAATTCGCAGTCCGGAATCAACTTTTTCATGTTTGGGCCTTGCACACGCTCTGAAAATCATGTTAAAGCACTTCGTTCAAGGTCTAACATAATTTTAAACAGAAACAAAGCTAAAAACCAATGAAAGTTCAAATTTTCTTTAAGGATACTGCTAGAAATAATGTTCTTAAGTGTTTCACAGTGTTAGACATGTAAAATATAGATGGAAAAGTGTAGTTTTAGGAGAAAATGTGTTTTTCAAGGTCAAACTTCGTTTTACAGAAAAAAGGCCTAAAACACATGAAATTTCAAATTTTCTTTATTTCTCCTTTAAGTTTAGGATGTTCTTATGTATTTCCAAATGTTAGATGTTTAAAATGTTGATGGGAAAGTGTTTTATCAAAAGATTGTCACTTTTTCAACGTCAAACGTGTTTTTTGCACAAAACAAGCTGAAAACACATGAGACATGCTGAATTCCTCAACTTTCTGAGTTGGAAATGAAGTTTCTATGTTGTAAGAAAGAAAAGGTTGTAAAAGGATTAGAATTCGCAGTCCGGAATCAACTTTTCATGTTTGGGCCTTACACGCGCTGAAAATCACTTAAAAGCACTCCGTTCAAGGTCTAACATAATTTGACAGAAACAAAGCTAAAAACCAATGAAAGTTCAAATTTTCTTTAAGGATACTGCTAGAAATGATGTTCTTAAGTGTTTCACAGTGTTAGACATGTAAAATGTTGATGGAAAAGTGTAGTTTTAGGAGAAAATGTGTTTTTCAAGGTCAAACTTCGTTTTACAGAAAAAAGGCCTAACACACATGAAATTTCAAATTCTCTTTATTTCTCCTTTAAGTTTAGGATGTTCTTATGTATTTCCAAATGTTAGATGTTTAAAATGTTGATGGGAAAGTGTTTTATCAAAAGATTGTCACTTTTTCAATGTCAAACGTGTTTTTTGCACAAAACAAGCTGAAAACACATAAGACATGCTGAATTCCTCAACTTTCTGAGTTGGAAATGAAGTTTCTATGTTGTCAGAAAGAAAAGGATGTAAAAAGATTAGAATTCGCAGTCCGGAATCAACTTTTTCATGTTTGGGCCTTACACGCGCTGAAAATCAATTTAAAGCACTCCGTTCAAGGTCTAACATAATTTGACAGAAACAAAGCTAAAAACCAATGAAAGTTCAAATTTTCTTTAAGGATACTGCTAGAAATGATGTTCTTAAGTGTTTCACCGTGTTAGACATGTCAAATTTTGATGGAAAAGTGTAGTTTTAGGAGAAAATGTGTTTTTCAAGGTCAAACTTCGTTTTTCAGAAAAAAGTTCTAAAACACATGAAATTTCAAATTCTCTTTATTTCTCCTTTTAGTTTAGGATGTTCTTATGTATTTCCAAGTGTTAGATGTTTAAAATGTTGAAGGGAACGTTTTTTATCAAAAGATTGTCACTTTTTCAAGGTCAAACATGTTTTTGCACAAAACAAGCTGAAAACACATGAGACATGCTGAATTCCTCAACTTTCTGAGTTGGAAATGAAGTTTCTATGTTGTAAGAAAGAAAAGGATGTAAAAAGATTAGAATTCGCAGACCGGAATCAACTTTTCATGTTTGGGCCTTACACGCGCTGAAAATCACTTTAAAGCACTCCGTTCAAGGTCTAACATAATTTGACAGAAACAAAGCTAAAAACCAATGAAAGTTCAAAATTTCTTTAAGGATACTGCTAGAAATGATGTTCTTAAGTGTTTCACAGTTTTAGACATGTAAAATTTTAATGGAAAAGTTTAGTTTTAGGAGAAAATGTGTTTTTCAAGGTCAAACTTCGTTTTACAGAAAAAGGCCTAAAACACATGAAATTTCAAATTCTCTTTATTTCTCCTTTTAGTTTAGGAATGTTCTTATGTATTTCCAAGTGTTAGATGTTTAAAATGTTGATGGGAAAGTGTTTTATCAAAAGATCTTCACTTTTTCATGGTCAAACGTGTTTTTTGCACAAAACAAGCTGAAAACACATGAGACATGCTGAATTCTTCAACTTTCTGTGTTGGAAATTAAGTTTCTATGTTGTAAGAAAGAAAAGGTTGTAAAACATTAGAATTCGCAGTCCGGAATCAACTTTTTCATGTTTGGGCCTTACACGCGCTGAAAATCACTTTAAATCTCTCCGTTCAAGGTCTAACATAATTTGACAGAAACAAAGCTAAAAACCAATGAAAGTATAAATTTTCTTTAAGGATACTGCTAGAAATGATGTTCTTAAGTGTTTCACAGTGTTAGACATAAAAAAATGTTTGATGGAAAAGTGTAGTTTTAGGAGAAAATGTGTTTTTCAAGGTCAAACTTCGTTTTACAGAAAAAAGGCCTAAAACACATGAAATTTCAAATATTCTTTATTTCTCCTTTTAGTTTAGGATGTTCTTATGTATTTCCAAGTGTTAGATGTTTAAAATGTTGATGGGAAAGTGTTTTATAAAAAGATTGTCACTTTTTCAATGTCAAACATGTTTTTTGCACAAAACAAGCTGAAAACACATGAGACATGCTGAATTCCTCAACTTTCTGAGTTGGAAATGAAGTTTCTATGTTGTAAGAAAGAAAAGGATGTAAAAAGATTAGAATTCGCAGTCCGGAATCAACTTTTTCATGTTTGGGCCTTACACGCGCTGAAAATCAATTTAAAGCACTCCGTTCAAGGTCTAACATAATTTGACAGAAACAAAGCTAAAAACCAATGAAAGTTCAAATTTTCTTTAAGGATACTGCTAGAAATGATGTTCTTAAGTGTTTCACAGTGTTAGACATGTAAAATTTTGATGGAAAAGTGTCGTTTTAGGAGAAAATGTGTTTTTCAAGGTCAAACTTCGTTTTACAGAAAAAAGTTCTAAAACACATGAAATTTCAAATTCTCTTTATTTCTCCTTTTAGTTTAGAATGTTCTTATGTATTTCCAAGTGTTAGATGTTTAAAATGTTGATGGGAAAGTGTTTTATCAAAAGATTGTCACTTTTTCAACGTCAAACGTGTTTTTTGCACAAAACAAGCTGAAAACACATGAGACATGCTGAATTCCTCAACTTTCTGAGTTGGAAATGAAGTGTTTTTCAAGGTCAAACTTCGTTTTACAGAAAAAAGGCCTAAAAAACATGACATTTCAAATTCTCTTTATTTATCCTTTTAGTTTAGGGTGTTCTTATATATTTCCAAGTGTTAGATGTTTAAAATGTTGATGGGAAAGGGTTTTTTATCAAAAGATTGTCACTTTTTCAAGGTCAAACGTGTTTTTGCACAAAACAAGCTGAAAACACATGAGACATGCTGAAATCTTCAACTTTCTGTGTTGGAAATGAAGTTTCTATGTTGTAAGAAAGAAAAGGTTGAAAAAAGATTAGAATTCGCAGTCCGGAATCAACTTTTTCATGTTTGGGCCTTACACGCGCTGAAAATAACTTTAAAGCACTCCGTTCAAGGTCTAACATAATTTGACAGAAACAAAGCTAAAAACCAATGAAAGTTCAAATTTTCTTTAAGGATACTGCTAGAAATGATGTTCTAAAGTGTTTCACAGTGTTAGACATGTAAAATTTTGATGAAAAAGTGTAGTTTTAGGAGAAAATGTGTTTTTCAAGGTCAAACTTCGATTTACAGAAAAAAGGCCTAAAACACATGAAATTTCAAATTCTCTTTATTTCTCCTTTTAGTTTAGGATGTTCCTATGTATTTCCAAGTGTTAGATGTTTAAAATGTTGATGGGAAAGTTTTTTTTTTTCAAAAGATTTCTCTTTTTCAAGGTCAAACGTGTTTTTGCACAAAACAAGCTGAAAACACATGAGACATGCTGAATTCTTCAACTTTCTGTGTTGGAAATGAAGTTTCTATGTTGTAAGAAAGAAAAGGTTGTAAAAAGATTAGAATTCGCAGTCCGGAATCAACTTTTTCATGTTTGGGCCTTACACGCGCTGAAAATCACTTTAAAGCACTCCGTTCAAGGTCTAACATAATTTGACAGAAACAAAGCTAAAAACCAATGAAGGTACAAATTTTCTTTAAGGATACTGCTAGAAATGATGTTCTTAAGTGTTTCACAGTGTTAGACATGTAAAATTTTGATGGAAAAGTGTAGTTTTAGGAGAAAATGTGGTTTTCAAGGTCAAACTTCGTTTTACAGAAAAAAGGCCTAAAACACATGACATTTCAAATTTTCTTTATTTCTCCTTTAAGTTTAGGATGTTCTTAAGTATTTCCAAATGTTAGATGTTTAAAATGTTGATGTGAAACTGTTTTATCAAAAGATCTTCACTTTTTCATGGTCAAACGTGTTTTTTGCACAAAACAAGCTGAAAACACATGAGACATGCTGAATTCTTCAACTTTCTGTGTTGGAAACTAAGTTTCTATGTTGTAAGAAAGAAAAGGTTGTAAAACATTAGAATTCGCAGTCCGGAATCAACTTTTTCATGTTTGGGCCTTACACGCGCTGAAAATCACTTTAAAGCACGCCGTTCAAGGTCTAACATAATTTGACAGAAACAAAGCTAAAAACAAATGAAACTTTAAATTTTCTTTAAGGATACAGCTAGAAATGATGTTCTTAAGTGTTTCACAGTGTTAGACATGTAAAATTTTGATGGAAAAGTGTAGTTTTAAGAGAAAATGTGTTTTTCAAGGTCAAACTTCGTTTTACAGAAAAAAGGCCTAAACTACATGAAATTTCAAATTCTCTTTATTTCTCCTTTTAGTTTAGGATGTTCTTATGTATTTCCAAGTGTTAGATGTTTAAAATGTTGATGGGAAAGATTTTTATCAAAAGATCTTCACTTTTTCAAGGTCAAACGTGTTTTTGCACAAAACAAGCTGAAAACACATGAGACATGCTGAATTCTTATACTTTCTGAGTTGGAAATGAAGTTTCTATGTTGTAAGAAAGAAAAGGATGTAAAAAGATTAGAATTCGCAGTCCGGAATCAACTTTTTCATGTTTGGGCCTTACACGCGCTGAAAATCACTTTAAAGCACTCCGTTCAAGGTCTAACATAATTTGACAGAAACAAAGCTAAAAACCAATGAAAGTTCAAATTTTCTTTAAGGATACTGCTAGAAATTATGTTCTTAAGTGTTTCACAGTGTTAGACATAAAAAAAAATTTTGATGGAAAAGTGTAGTTTTAGGAGAAAATGTGTTTTTCAAGGTCAAACTTCGTTTTACAGAAAAAAGGCCTAAAACACATTAAAATTTCAAATTTTCTTTATTTCTCCTTTAAATTTAGGATGTTCTTATGTATTTCCAAATGTTAGATGTTTAAAATGTTGATGGGAAAGTGTTTTATCAAAAGATTGTCACTTTTTCAAGGTCAAACATGTTTTTGCACAAAACAAGCTGAAAACACATGAGACATGCTGAATTCCTCAACTTTCTGAGTTGGAAATGAAGTTTCTATGTTGTAAGAAAGAAGAGGATGTAAAAAGATTAGAATTCGCAGTCCGGGATCAACTTTTCATGTTTGGGGCTTACACGCGCTGAAAATCACTTTAAAGCACTCCGTTCAAGGTCTAACATAATTTGACAGAAACAAAGCTAAAAACCAATGAAAGTTCAAATTTTCTTTAAAGATACTGCTAGAAATGATGTTCTTAAGTGTTTCACAGTGTTAGACATGTAAAATTTGGTTGGAAAAGTGTAGTTTTAGGAGAAAATGTGTTTTTCAAGGTCAAACTTCGTTTTACAGAAAAAAGGCCTAAAACACATAAAATTTCTATTTTTCTTTATTTCTCCTTTAAGTTTAGGATGTTCTTATGTATTTCCAAATGTTAGATGTTTAAAATGTTGATGTGAAAGTGTTTTATCAAAAGATTGTCACTTTTTCAAGGTCAAACATGTTTTTGCACAAAACAAGCTGATAACACATGAGACATGCTGAATTCCTCAACTTTCTGAGTTGGAAATGAAGTTTCTATGTTGTAAGAAAGAAAAGGATGTAAAAAGATTAGAATTCGCAGTCCGGAATCAACTTTTCATGTTTGGGGCTTACACACGCTGAAAATCACTTTAAAGCACTCCGTTCAAGGTCTAACATAATTTGACAGAAACAAAGCTAAAAACCAATGAAAGTTCAAATTTTCTTTAAGGATACTGCTAGAAATGATGTTCTTAAGTGTTTCACAGTGTTAGACATGTAAAATTTTGATGGAAAAGTGTAGTTTTAGGAGAAAATGTGTTTTTCAAGGTCAAACTTCGTTTTACAGAAAAAAGGCCTATAACACATGACATTTCAAATTCTCTTTATTTCTCCTTTTAGTTTAGCTTGTTCCTATATATTTCCAAGTGTTAGATGTTTCCAACACTTTCTGTGTTGGAAAAGAAGTTTCTATGTTGTAAGAAAGAAAAGGTTGTAAAAAGATTAGAATTCGCAGTCCGGAATCAACTTTTTCATGTTTGGGCCTTACACGCGCTGAAAATCACTTTAAAGCACTCCGTTCAAGGTCTAACATAATTTGACAGAATCAAAGCTAAAAACCAATGAAAGTTCAAATTTTCTTTAAGGATACTGCTAGAAATGATGTTCTAAAGTGTTTCACAGTGTTAGACATGTAAAATTTTGATGGAAAAGTGTAGTTTTAGGAGAAAATGTGTTTTTCAAGGTCAAACTTCGTTTTACAGAAAAAAGGCCTAAAACACATGAAATTTCAAATTCTCTTTATTTCTCCTTTTAGTTTAGGATGTTCTTATGTATTTCCAAGTGTTAGATGTTTAAAATGTTGATGGGAAAGTATCCTAAAATGACTAAAATAAAAACAATTCTACAGCAATACATATTTCAGTAATTTTTATTTAAAAAATGTGTCCATATGAATTTAAGAAATTTTTTCCATCTCCAACTCAGCATAAAGACAATTTTTATGAAAATGTATTAAACTGTATAACAGAAACACTGTGACTAAAGTCAATATCTCATGTGTGCATATGTGACAATGCATCAGACTGAAGTCAGACAAATTAACTTTAGAAAAACACAATTTGACATATGAAAACTTACATTACATTTGCATCATGCATAAAAATCAATAGACATTAAGATAAAAGTCATCTGTATTCTAAACACACAACAAAGCAGGAATTAAGAACATCAGACTTAAGAACAACTATGCCCTCTGTGTTTGTTTATACACACACACACACACACACATATATATATAAAACACATATATAAACACACACACACACATATATATATATATATAAATATAAACACAAATATAAACATATATATAAACACACACACATATATATATATATATATATATATATAAAATCTACAATACTAGACACATCTAGCACAAGAAGAATCAGACAAAATGCTCTAATCAGTGCAAAGTAATTGTGCAACAATCCAGACACAGGCATGAAGAGCTGTGTTATAAGCATAATTGTGTCTTACCCTGTGTAACGAATTAGGTCAAAAGGAAATATCTATAATTAATTATAACTGGTTATAATTAATAATAAACATTTAGATTAGATTTTGGGATAACCTGTAGCAGTATTAATGTCACAATTACTTGATCTGTCCGTCCACGGAGCAGATAATATAATTATTTATCAATTCTGGGAACGATTATCCCCCCTTTTGCCAGGAAAGGTAGCTTTCCCACTCTGCGTGCTAGCAGTAATTTAGCATGTAGCTTAAAGGGTCAAACGTTCAGTGACTCCAGATGTGAGCAGCACACAGAAACAAACGATTGTGAATTTAAAGAATTTAATAAACACGGCTATAGCTAACATACAACAATTAGACAAACATATACATACAGGGTAAAGGAAAGTGATGAAAAGAGAATGGCAGTATTACACATCAATTAACCACAGCCTAATGAGAATCGTCAGAGAATTCTTAAGTTCACCTTAAAAAAGGGGTTTAAACGTGCATCTAAATAGTTACTTGCATTGGTCCTTATTTCATGCAAAGGAGTCCTGATGTGGTAGGGTCGCGGTCCTCAACTTTTTTTTAGATCTGGAGCTGGAAGTCCTCCTTGAAGGTAAATTTTGCCAAAGAGTCAAAGTGTTGAAAAGAGGTGTCTCGGGAGGAAGAAGAGAAGTTCTGAGCAATGCGTGCCTGTGTGACGCTCTTTTTGATGCTTTCTGGCACGCCCATCATGTGGCCTGAATGGCCAATCACAAGTGTGACATTTTGGCGGGAGAAGTTCCCTTTGTCTGGGTTTACGACTGACCGGAATTTTTATGGCTGGTCCAGAGAGAAACTGTAGTTCATTGCAGTTACAATTTCTACCTTATAGAAATTGTATGATGTATTTTGTGATCACATGGTATGCATCACTGTTTCAGTAGTAAGGAGAAGTTCCTTCTGACACCAAGAAAGGGACCTTTAGGAGGTAGGAAAGTAGAGATACACTTATACACTTAATTATAGGTAATTAAAGTTTACCTAATGCACAATAGAAAGTTGTAACTAGTATAATTCATACAAGGGAACGTACACACAACGCGTGCATATACGGGATCCACTTATAATCACATATTCCTAGCACAAGATACAGACAATATGTTTAAGTGTGTGCGTGATTGTGTATTGCAAAGGTGGGGCCAGGCAGGAGGTCTTTGGAATGCTTTGAAGCTTGGAGCCCCGATGAGCAGTTTGCAGACCCAGTCTGTTTAGCATCATGTTTGTGACAGTGGGGGAAGACGGGACAATCAGGCTGAGGGTCCAGGTTGTAATTTGTATGTAAATGTCAAAGGTTAAAAGGTTCTTTGAAGATCAACCATCTGTGATCCTACGCAGACGCTACACCTGCTAGCTCATTCTTCAGCTTGTGAACCTTTGGAGGTAGCTCCAACCTCCTCTCGTCTAAGAGCAAATGTGATTCCTGATGCAAGCAAGGAAAGGGCTTAGTTCTTGCATAAGTTCCATGTTTTAGCCTGTAATGTTTAAAAAAACTCTCACAGATGGCAGAGCACTAATTGCATTTCCAAAGCATTTTAAAGTGGCTTTAAACAAAACTAGTAGTGCAAAAACATTTGCCATGTTGAAGGTGGGTACTTTTTCAAACCTACATTGAAATAATTTGAATTCTACAAAACTGTATGTAGAGAAGCTACTATAAAAACACAATGCTGCAAGTATCAAATGCTCACTATTCACTTAAGACGACCTCATAATTTAGACACATTCAAATGCACGTTTCAAACTGCAAATGTCCCAGCAGTTTCTAATTAGTAGTATTTGAATAGAGAAAACAACTCACATTGTTCATCCACAAAATGGTTTTCTCATTACAGCAAGCAAAACTCCTTGAAAAGGGTCCAAACTTGAGAAAAACAGACAAATATAGACAGAAAGGTATACTTCTAAAATACAACATTAAACCCAAAACCCCCTTTTACAGCAAATATGCAAAATAAAGCTTACCGATCTCCATGTGAGTGAATACACACACAAATTGGTGGTGCCAATGCAGTCGCAAGATAGTGTTAGCATAGCAAGTGTTAGTTAGCAATATATTAAGCAGTAAAGCTTGCAGAAACATTCTAAATTTCTCCTCTTTCCTTCCCCCTGCAGCTTTTCCCTCAGAATTTTTTTCCTGCCCGTCTCCTACCACTGCGGCTTTCTCTCAGAAACTTATTTTTTTTGACCCTCAGAAACTAAAGATGGTGCAAAGACAATGGCGGCTTCTCTCACTGATGTCCCTGGAAGTTGACGTGACGTGCATGCTCTCTTTCAGGTCTGCGTTCCCAACCTAGCACCGCTGGGTTATAGATCAAGACCAATTTTCAACCCAAATTGGGTTAAATCAACCCAACAGCAGACTCAACCCAGCGTTTTTTAGAGTGTAATACCTACTTGATAAAATGCCCATTCTTCTGCCCAGTCCTAATCATGAGGCCGTCCAACAGCATCTTAGCGGTAGAAGTTGTGCCAAAAATCCAGTTTCAAAAAGATGAGCTTACCAATGGTGCCTTACATCTTATGGTCTACTAATACTCTACACCTTACATACCCAAAGTGTGTAGGCACTCTGCTTTCAGTCATACAGACGGAGGTTCTCTTGGACAAAATCCATGAGGGAGATCTCACATCATCTTAGAAAAAGAGAATGGCTGAGTGGAATGCCAGTATGGTCAGATGTGGACTATATGAAAGCACTTAATCTATCCTTCCAAGTCAACTAGAGTCCATGTTGGTTGTTATTGATTGTTGTTTAGAATTTGGCCAGGTTAGCCCAGTGTTAAAATTAAGAAATTGAGAATTATGAGAAAAGTATTTTCTTCTCCTAATGCGAGTCAATGTGGTAAGTGCAATTAAGTCGCACTCAACAACATGTAGTGTGTACATATAAAGCCTTACAGATCAGGAGTGTATTGTTCAGGTGATTAGCTTGACAGAAGTGTTAGCTAATGCAGTGTTAGCATGTATACATCCTGACTTAGCAGCAATTAACATGCACGTTGCGCTTATTTCATATGTTTTTACTCTGTACCGTAGCAATAGGAGCACAGAGGATGCAGTCTCCATAGCACTGCACTCTGTACTCACACACCTGGACAAGCAAAACACATATGCACGGATGCTGTTTGTTGATTTCAGCTCAGCATTTAACACTGTCATCCCCTCTAAGCTAATCTCTAAACTTAGAGCCCTGGACATCAACACCTCACTTTGCAACTGGATTATGGACTTTCTGACCAGCAGACCACAGCATGTAAGGTCAGGCCACATCCGCTCCACTACTGTCACGCTCAACACTGGTGTACCACAGGGCTGTGTGCTGAGCCCCTTCCTCTACTCCCTCTTCACCCATGACTGCCGACCTATGTATGGATCAAACTCCGTTATTAAGTTTGCAGATGACACCACGGTGATAGGTCTCATCGACAACAACGATGAGACTGCCTACAGGGAGGAGGTCCAGCATCTGGCCACTTGGTGCACAGAAAATAACCTTCTTTTAAACACCACCAAGACCAAGGAGCTCATTGTGGACTTCAGGAGGGAGAGAAGAGGCTCGCATGATCCCATCCACATCAATGGGATGACTGTGCAGCCTGTTACATCCTTCAAGTTCCTGGGGACCCACATCTCAGAGGACCTGTCCTGGAGCATTAACACCTCCAGCCTGGTCAAGAAGGCTCACCAGCGCCTCTTCTTCTTGAGAACATTAAAAAAGAACCAGCTACCCACTACCATCCTGTTGAACTTTTACCGCTCTACAATAGAGAGCATCCTTACCAGCTGTCTCACAGTGTGGTATGGAAGCTGCACTGTTGCTGAGCGTAAGGCGATGCAGCGGGTGGTGAAAACTGCCCAGCGCATCACAGGGACTCCACTTCCATCCATTGAGGAAATCCAGAGGAAGCACTGTCTGCGTCGAGCTCACAGTATTCTTAAGGACTCCTCCCACCCGGCCCACGAACTGTTCTCTCTCCTGCCTTCAGGCAGACGGTTCAGGCTACCACGGACAAGAACCAGCAGACTTAGGAACAGCTTTTTTCCCAGAGCTGTTTCCTTGCTGAACTCCTCTGCCCCCCCCATTCACTCTTGATAATCACTGCACTGCACATATCACTTTGTACTGCACATATCACCTTATGTATAGCACATATCACTTTATGTATATATATATAACTTAACTTATTTGAACTGTATCCTGCACTTGCTGCTTATTGCACTTCTGGTTAGACCTAAACTACATTTCGTTGCCCTGTACTTGTACATGTGTAATGACAATAAAGTTGAATCTAATCTAATCTAATCTAATCTGTAAATTTTGCACACCACACGCTTAGTTCGATTAAGTTAAGGTTCCATCCCCAGGGCTGCGGTGAAAAGGCGTTTTGGCCTTGCATCCACGCGGGGCCTTGTTTGAAAGCACAGTTCTGAAAAATGTTTGGGTTGCGGGGAAATTGCTCTGCCACTGCTGTTTCCTTAGTTGATAATAGAGATTTTGCACTATGGACCAGTTTCACAGACACCACGCGTACCACCACGGACACATAAAATTCATATTAAATAATACCTTATTATTACGTTTTCGCGCTTTAACGTAAAACATATCTTGTTAAAATTGGAAAAGAAATTGAGTTGAAATGCACATGGTGTCCATTGATTCAGCATGCTTAATAACCATCGATGTATGTGTTCCTGTCATTTTGCCGGTAATACATACATGTATTTTGCAGGGTTTACAGAAAATACATTTCATTTTCAGTCGAACAGTTTTTAATATATATATATATATAAATAATAATTGCCTTATTTATTTTCAGTTTCTGTGTCCTTTACAATCATATGAATATTATGGTAGGGGCAGTGGTGGCCTAGCGGTTAAGGAAGCGGCCCCGTAATCAGAAGGCTGCCTGTTCAAATCCCGGTCTGCCAAGGTGCCACTGAGGTGCCACTGAGCAAAGCACTGTCCCCACACACTGCTCCCCAGGCGCCTGTCATGGCTGCCCACTGCTCACTCAGGGTGATGGGTTAAATGCAGAGGACAAATTTCACTGTGTGCTGTGCTGCTGTGTATCACATGTGTCAATCACTTCACTTTATTATTATTATAATCTTTCCTTGACATGTCTTTCTTTTGTGTGCCAGATAATATGCTGGTTCAGGTCAAGTACAACCAATAGCAGAGGTATGTGAAGCTGAGTGAGGTTGAAGGGCAGTTTGACTTCCTGCAATTCCAGGAAAAAGGTACATTTGCATACTTTTTGCTTAGAATGACTATGAACACATTTGGTTTAATGTATTCAATAACATATTGAATGTAAAATCTTTAGGCCTTTTGAAGGCCTTTTTGAAGCATCATGTAGTTCCATATCTTAGTTAAATGAAATTTAATTATTGTACATTAATTCTTGTACACTATTTTTAATTTATTGAAAAGTGTGGAACTATGAATTATAATGTAAAGTAAAGTAAAATGTTAAAAATTATCAGTGCATTTATTATATTTCATTTCTGATCTATTTAATGAGCAGACATGTTTTTATCTAACTATCCTTTCCAGTCATTGGGAAATTCTGCCTACCACTGGATGCAAACATTATATATAAGGATGCTACAGGGACAGAAATTGATGCAGACAAATTCAATGAATTTGTTCAACAAGGCAATTTGGTGGTGACCATTTTCACTGATGATGGTAAGATTTTAATGTAAGATATAGTTTTTAAGGAATATTGAAGCCCTGGAAGCATAACACAGAATAATTAAAAAACATTTTTTATTTTTTTTTTTTTAGAATTCTCTGCATTTTCCTTGTGTTCAGGTTCTGAGAAGTCAAATTCAAGTGCAAACTCATGTGCATCAACTATAATACTAGATGAACTCCCTAGCAATAGACAGAGGTTTGAGGATTGTTCGTTGTCTTCTAAACAGATTTTAACAAAATGTCTATACAAAAACAGTTTCTTAACAATGAACAAATTAATCTTTTCAAAGCATTTTGGGGGTTAGTTGATTGAAGATGTGCTAAGAAGCAAATCTGGTGGTGAAGCAGTACTTCATGAGTACAAAAACACAGAAACCCTAACAGATGGATCAAGAAGACAAATGGTTAACATACTAGTGAATCACATGATTGATTTCCATGGGTATTTATGCAAAACAACCTCACAAATTTGGGTTAATAATTTAATCATTTCTTCTCAGGCTCCACCTCACTAAAGCAGTCAGAAAAGAGTATGCTCTTGGAATATTGATCCCTTCTCTCAAGGATCCATACACCAAGAAAGGCCATGTAATTATCAATATTGTCATTGTGTGGTATTTTACTTTCAAACATGTACTGTGGCATGAATCTGTATGCATGGTATTCCAATTAGAATTTTTACATTTTTATATTGCATTCTTTCAGGAACACTTCTGTAGTGATGCTGTAGTACAGGTTATATTTATTGCCGTCTGAAGTCTGAAGGAGGATTGGCAAAGAATCTGCTCTGCGAACAAAAAGCTCTACAGACTTTTCTTCTGGGGGGCCAAATTTCCAAAGAATTGTTACTGTTAAAAGGCAGCTTGATTGTGATACTTGCAAAGAGGCCTTGTCTTTGCTCAACCATACCACAGACAATACCCTGATTTTTCAGAAGATGAAAGAGACATTTCAGTACCGTCAATACCTTATTAATGACCCAACCAGAAGTGCTGACATCCTCTCCACTTTCCTGAAGATTTCTGGACACAAAGGGATTGGTAAATTTGTAATATAGTGTTGAGAATGCATTGACCATACCCAAGAACTTGTCTGTATCTTCTTTCTTCAAGCCAAATGTCATAAAAGAAGCCAAGCGGCTCACAGGGTGTGATCTTCATGAGGCAAGTTGTATCCTCTTCATTCAACTTGAAATTTGAAAAGGGCAATTCTGTTCATTCATATTAATCTTTTCACTTTCAGCTTATGACCAAGAAATGGCTTCCCTGTTGTTGCTGTTACATCTCCTTTCACCAACTCCTGGGCGGGCAAAGGCTCCCAAAATTAGTGCATCTGATGCAGTTGAGAGACTTTCATAAGGTAACTTACTTAGGTAAGGGTGGGCTCTTTGTTGTCATTGTTTGACAATGACTAATTGTTGAATTAGTGTTTAAAACATGAATGAAATTTAGGTCAATTCTTGTACATTTTTTAAAAGACTTAATAATGTATTTTAATATTCTTTTCTATTTTTTTGTTTCTTTGGCTTACTCCTAGTCATGTTGCAGTTTGGAAGAGCATGTCCGCATCCAGCAGGGTCGACAGCCATATCTTCTTGCGGTTGGGCGTCAGAAAAGGTTCTACATCTCCATGGATAAGCATCTCATTCCATGCAAGGCAAACTGCTCCCTTGGGGCATTTGATGAATACAAATTTTGTGTTTCATTATTTCATACAGTGTGTCAGATGAAAGTACATTATACCTGCATTCACAATGTTTTAATTCAAATGTATGAATGCAAAAATAAATGTTCTTTTTCAAAAAAACATTTTTTGTGGAATTTAATTCTTAACATTTTAAATCAAGAAAGGAGTGAAACTAACACTGACCAAATAGTAAAAATTTAACTCAACCAAGTGTTGATTCTAATCCTTTAATGTTACTTCAACTCTGTTTTGAGTTAAAGAAATGCTGAAGTTAAACTCTGAAATAGTGTTAAATATTTAACCTTTTAAAAAGAGTTAATTTAACTCCAGAGAGTGTGGAGCTATTTAAACCCAGAAAAAAAGTGTTAAAATCAACTCTCTTGGCATTAATTCAAAACTGGACTTTTTGCTGTGCAGGTTTCAGTGGGGGTGCTTCCTCAGCCTGACTATTCTGGAAGGTCTTTTCCATGAATATTTCAGGTTTTCTACTAAATGAGCATTGCAGAGAGTTGAGGCGTTCCAGTGTTGTGGGAATTCTGCCTTCTGGGGAGCTGCAATAAAGGAAGTCAACTGAATTGATTACCCAAGTTTATTTTACCGTGCACAGGGGGACCCACAAGAGAACTTCCCCCCGCTTGATTACAGTTCACAAGCATGTATACATCTGGACAGTGGCACTATTAAACTCATCAGTGTCACAGAACCTTTCCTTTATCAGATTATGTCCAGCTTTTGCGTCAAGCTTTTGCATCAAAGGTCAGACCTAAGATACACAGTTGTTTTCTTCTGACTGTTCCATGACCAAAGGTGAAACACGTGGAGTGTGTGAGCCTACTAAATTTTCCTTCCACACTCCACACTTTTTTTTTTTTTTTTGAGTTGATTAATGATCACTACTATAGGCACAAAAATGTATATGATGTGTATGTAAGGTGAGGAGTACATAATTACATAATAACACAAAATTCAAAGGATAAAAATGATTATAAAAATGATTAAAATGTACACAGCAAATTAATGCAAAATTAATAACTGTCACGACTACGGACTGACGGGGGAAGGAAGCGCAGAGGTCTGACATTCTGGGAAGGGGTTTTTATTATTAAATAAACAATAAACACAAATAAAGACGGGCGCGGTGGCCGAAAACGATTTAACTTAAATACAGACAAACTAAAACTAACCCGTAGGCGTGTGGCGATTGCCAGAACTCAAATTACAAACAGTGTTACCAACTGAAGTTCACGAAAATGCCAGCGACCCCGAACGGGCGGAAACTTCCGGCATTTATGGGGCGTCAGGATTGGATTCCGGTGTGGAGCCCAGCTGCAGGCAATCCTGACAGAGCCCCCCCTCCAAGGGCTACGTCCTCGGAGCCCCAACAGTACCATCAGTGGAGGCGGCGGGGCGGACGGCGGCAACCACAGGGCTCCTGCCCTGCTGTATCCTCCCCTTGGAGGACCCGGTCCCTCGGGCTGGCTCCCCGGCGTGGTCAGGCGTGGCGGCCCCGGTCCCTCGGGCTGGCTCCCCGGCGTGGTCAGGTGTGGCGGCCCCGGTCCCTCGGGCTGGCTCTCCGGCGTGGTCCCGCTTGGCGGCCCCGGACCCTCGGCCTGGCTCCCCGGCGTGGTCCCGCTTGGCGGCCCCGGACCCTCGGCCTGGCTCCCCGGCGTGGTCCCGCTTGGCGGCCCCGGACCCTCGGCCTGGCTCCCCGGCGTGGTCCCGCTTGGCGGCCCCGGACCCTCGGCCTGGCTCCCCGGCGTGGTCCCGCTTGGCGGCCCCGGACCCTGGGCCTGGCTCCCCGGCGTGGTCCCGCATGGCGGCCCCGGACCCTCGGCCTGACTCCCCGGCGTGGTCCCGCATGGCGGCCCCGGACCCTCGGCCTGGCTCCCCAACGTGGTCCCGCATGGCGGCCCCGGACTCCCGTACCTGCACACAATAATCAGGGCCGATCCATCTGGGTACGTGTGGGCCCTGTCTCCACATGTCCCCTCTGACACGTCTTGTGTCACCCCCTGCACCGCGCAGGGAGATTGTCCCAGAGCCTCCGGCGACTGTTCCAGGCACCCCAGGCTGGTGCCTTCTGGGACTATGCAGCCCCTCTCGCTGCACGGCCCTGGTGCCAAGGGGGGGGGCATTGCCAGACCATCCGGCTAGCCCCTTCTGCGTCCGTTGGGACAAGCAGGCCCTCTTCCTGCCTGTCCCAGCTGGGTCCTCATGCCTACCCGGGGGCTCTATGGCGCTCCACCCCTCTGGAGGCAGACGCAGGCCCATGCCTGGCCCGCCCTCCTCACTGGCTACCGGAGGGCCCAGCTCAATCGCTTCCCCACCTCCCCTCCCCTCAGGAGGAGTCCCCAACCCGAACTGCACCCCCCCAAAAAATTCTTTGGGGGAGCACCCCCCCCGGCTGGACTTAGGGGTACCTTGGGGCTTGTCCACCTCGCCTTGGACCAGCACATTCGGGTCAGGAACCTCCTCCCTGGGGTTCGGCTCCGTGGCTGGGTCGCCATCTGGTGGACACAAAGAGGGGAAGTGGGGGCGACATATGGACACATATGCCACACAGACACACATAGACAGAGACAGACAGAAGAGAGGGTCGTCTGGCTCCCTCTCTGGGCTCTCCGGGACCTCCTCATCTGTCTCTCCCTGCTGCCAGAGGGCCACGCCTGACCACGCCGGGGAGCCAGCCCGAGGGACCGGGGCCGCCACGCCTGACCACGCCGGGGAGCCAGCCCGAGGGACCGGGGCCGCCACGCCTGACCACGCCGGGGAGCCAGCCCGAGGGACCGGGGCCGCCACGCCTGACCACGCCGGGGAGCCAGCCCGAGGGACCGGGGCCGCCACGCCTGACCACGCCGGGGAGCCAGCCCGAGGGACCAGGGCCGCCACGCCTGACCACGCCGGGGAGCCAGCCCGAGGGACCGGGTCCTCCAAGGGGAGGATACAGCAGGGCAGGAGCCCTGTGGTTGCCGCCGTCCGCCCCGCCGCCTCCACTGATGCTACTGTTGGGGCTCCGAGGACGTAGCCCTTGGAGGGGGGGCTCTGTCAGGATTGCCTGCAGCTGGGCTCCACACCTGACTCAAATCCTGACGCCCCATAAATGCCGGAAGTTTCCGCCCTTTCGGGGTCTCTGGCATTTTCGTGAACTCTCTGCACAAACTTGACCTGGTTTAGTTTTATGTGTTTTGAGTTCTGGCAATCGCCACACGCCTACGGGTTTGTTTCAGTTCTTTATTTATGTTAAACTGTTTTCGGCCACCCCGCCATTGTTTCTTTGAGTTTATTGTTTGTTTATAAATAAAACCCCTTCCCAGTATGTCAGACCTCTGCGCTTCCTTCCCCCGTAAGTCCGTAGTCGTGACAATAACATAATATACAACCAGAAACATCAAAGTATACCACTCCATCTAGGGTTTAAGGTAACTCATCACAGGCAGTTGTATTGAAATAAAAATATAAACTCAAAACTAAAGGCGAAAAATAATTAAAAAACAAACAATTTAAAATGAAAATAAATAACAAGTATATCAATCAAGATATAGTATTATATGTCCGCGTCGGTCTCATCCGAGGAGGAGCTTGATTCAAAGCATGATCTACCACTATGAACAAGAGTTACATCATTGTTACTAGGGGTCTGGGCTTTGTTGGGGTTCTGTTGGGGGAGTCGCTAATAGAGAAGAAGGGGAACTTTTTGACCTATGGCAGTATCAATAAGTCTGACTAACAATGCTCTAAGACAGGGGATGCAAAAGCATCCACTGAGAATCAAAACAGAAGAGAATACAGCAAGGGCCATGTAGATGGAGACAGCTAGATTTTTATATTTCCCAAACATATTGTCCCACATAGAAGTGTCAAGTCCTGAGTGTTCGTTCAATTTAGCACTGAGGGCTCTAAGACCATCTACTGCACGAGTCAGTTTCCCCAGGGCAGCCATATTTGAGCAAACTCCACCATTTTCCGCTAATAACATATCAACAGCAATGTGGTTCTGGAAGGCCATAAGTGAGGTGGCTTTAAATTGTTCATGTACAGCCTCAAATCCGTCTCTAGTAAAGTTTGATAAGCGCTGCACATTGTAATGAATGTAATTGAAGGAGCAGTCCTGGCTCAACTTTCCTCATTTCTGCACGAGCATGATATTCTCGACCCTTTTCAGTCTGGTTTCAGCAAAGGGCATTCAACTGAAACCTCCCTCCTGGCAATGATGGATGACCTTCGTGCTGCAAGAGCTGCCCACAGATCATCTGTCCTTATCCTACTTGATCTATCTGCTGCCTTCGACACAGTTAACCATGAAATTCTTCTCACCACACTCTCTGATTTAGGAGTTACAGGAACCGTACTAGATTGGTTCACCTCTTATCTGCACGACAGGTCCTTCAAGGTATCATGGGGTGGTGAGACATCTGTCCTCTCTAGGGTAACCACAGGGGTTCCACAAGTCTCTGTTCTTGGCCCCCTTCTATTCACAATATACACTCGCTCACTTGGTCACATCATCCAATCACATGGCATCTCCTATCACTCTTATGCTGATGACACCCAGCTCTATCTGTCATTCCCACCAGAAGTTCGGCCTGCCTCTCAGACATATCGGCATGGATGTCTGAGCGACACCTCCAACTCAATCTATCAAAAACCGAGATTCTGATCTTTCCAGGCAACAATTCCCCTCAGCAAAACCTTTCAATTCAAATTGGCTCGCTACTGTTAACACCCACGACATCTGCTAAAAGCCTTGGAGTTTGGATAGACGACAAACTGAGTTTGAACCATCACATTGCTACGATCTCCAGATCCTGCAGGTTCACTCTCTACAACATTCGCAAGATTTGGCCTTTTCTCTCGCAACAGCAGCTCCTCGTCCAGGCAATGGTCATCTCCAAACTCGACTATTGTAACTCTCTCCTGGCTGGAGCCTCTGCAGTCACCATAAAACCACTCCAGATGATCCAAAATATGGCAGCCCGTCTCATCTTCAATCAGCCAAAATACACCCATGTTACACCTCTTCTTACCTCCCTCCACTGGCTCCCGGTAGCTGCTCGCATTGAGTTCAAATCCTTGATGCTTGCCTACAGGGCTGTAAATGGAACTGCGCCCTCCTACATCAATACAATACTACCTAGCTACACTCCTGCACACTCTCTCAGATCAGCAAATGAAAGGAGACTAAAAATTCCTTATTCACGGGGTCTCCGATTCCAATCATCTCTGTTCTCCGTTGTTGTCCCTGTCTGGTGGAGCAACCTGCCCTCTTCCACACGACTAGCCGAGACTATCACCACTTTTAAGAAGCAGGTGAAAACCCTCTTGTTCAAAAAATATTACAGACAAATCTAACACTTACACACAAATACATTATAATTTTTCTTCGTCTAGCACCTAACAATGTCTGAGCATGCTCTTCGCTGACAAGTTTGAGCCTTATCAGGGCTCTTAGTTTGTAAAATCAATATTCTATAGAAATCGAACGAGAATTGCTGGTGTCTTCCTCTTGTAAGTCGCTTTGGATAAAAGCATCTGCTAAATAAAGTAAAGTAAAGTAATTGATTGTGTCAACATTTTTGTTAGGAGTTATTCAAATAAAAATTGATTCAAAGCCTGCAGTTATTTGATTAACTAATTTGTATCCATGTAAGTTGTGTCAGGGGAATCAAAAGAAAACAATGATCTCTTAGCTAAGCAGGAGTGAACATTGGAAAAAGAGACCGGAACTTCCGATGTGGTTACGGTGAAAATAGTCACAGGTAGGATAAGAGTAGAAGAAGTGCAGACACCTGACCAGGTCTTAGGTAAAGTGGAGCGCAGTGTCTAACCACCACACCACCACCAGATGTCAGAACGATAAACTTTTGGGGAATGAGACAGGTTGTGGATAGATGCACAATACGAAACATTCACAATATCAACAATATTACCAGGGGAAGGGTTAACAAAACAAGTAAAATTGTTACGAGCTACTTCAGCATCAAAAACAGGGGGAACATCGGTTTTTGGTCCTACAGGAAAAGGGAGATCCCAAGAAGAGCAAAATGAATCAAGGTTATCTTGAGTCATAAGTTGGATAAGACAGGTAAAATTCAGTTCAGGTGGAGTGGGGACAATCTTCAACAATGGGCGAGGTCCTAAACATGCAATGCAATCAGATTTTGTAGTGTCACCAGAAGCTTCTGCAAGTAACAACCAGTTATTCCTGTGGCCAAGTTATTTTTAAAAATCTCAAAACAGACCAGATATCAAATGATTTTTTCCTTTAAAAACCATTTGTGTAAAAACTTAAGACCAATTTAGAAAAACATCTGCCGTTTCCCCAAAACGTTTAGCTGTCACATAAAAATAATGGAAAAGATCAGGTCTGCATAGATTCTGCAGGCAATTGGTGGTAATCTGGTCAAATGCATGCTGCAAGCTTAGACGATCGTCAAGTCAAATCTGTTTCTTATTGCTCAGATCTTTGATGTTTCTTCTTGTTGACTTTACTGTACAATGGGTAGAGATGGTAAGCCAGTGTTTACTCAGCCCCGCCCTGCTCAGCCTCGGGAGCGGAAGTTTTCTCAGCGGATGTTTCGGCTGCCTTGCTCTCTTTGCCATCCTGAGGCTTGGTGGTCTGGGGGCGTCTGCGGCGGTCGTCTGTAGCGCCTCTGGCGGGGATCCTGGTTCTGGTTGCCTTCGCCCTGGTTCTCTTTGTCTTCCTCGCCTTCCCTCACTGGTCTGGGACGTGGGGGACCCCTTGGTCTGAAGCCTCTGTCGTAGTTCTGCCTCATTGGTTTGCCCTGGTCTGGACCACCCTGGTTGTCACTACCTTCAGTTCCCTCTGTCATTTCCATTCGTGGTGCGCTGGTATATGGGGGGGCAGCTGCCATAGCGTCGGCAGACAAAGTACGGTGGATAGCGTCGCCTGCCAGGGAAATTGTTCCTGTGCATCCCCCTCAGGAACAATTTCCTGGCTCTCTCTCTTCTCCCGCCCCTCGCTCTCCCCGTCACTCTGGTAATTATCCTGGTAGTCGCGTGGGGGTCCCCTCCGGCGTGGGTACCACCTGTAGCGGTTCCGGTCAGCGGCGTATTTGCTGCCCTGGACTGGGACCCCCCCTGGGCCGGTGACATTGGCTGTCTCGGCACCCTTCTCCCCTTCAATGACATCAAAGTCTCACTGTCCCCAACACTAGTTATTTTCAAGGTATTTTCTTGGGTTGTTTTTCTTTATGGCAGTCTGGTGTACAAAAACGTGTTTCTTTTGTGTCATTCCTGTTGATGAAACCGTAGCCTTTGCGTACGTTTAACCACTTCACTGTCCCCAGGACCTTTGTTGGAATGTGTGTGAGTGTGTCTGTTTCAGTGTGTGTGTCTTTGTGGGTGTGCATGACCTTGGTTGGAACCTCCTTCAGGGCTGCAGCTGCGCCTTCGTTTGGAGCTCCACCCTGCTTCACCTGTCACTCTGTTTGGGATTGTTCATGGTGGGTGTGTTCTCCTCTGTGTCCACGTCTCTCGCCATAGGGAACATCACGTCTTCTGCTCCATCCTCTTTCTTCATTGCAACATTCTTGTAACCAATGTCTGCTTTGGACGCAGTTGAAGCACACATCCGGTTGTTCCTCGCTTCTTGGTCTCCACTGTCCTCTCCCTCTTTTGGTGCAATCTCGTGCACTGTGTCCCCTTTGGTTACACCTGAAGCACATATCCGGTCCGCGATATGAAGTGGAGTTGGCAGCAGCATGCTGCAACAGAGCTAGTTATGCCCTGTGGGTTGAATCTTTGTTTTTGTTGTCTTCTTTGATCCTCGCTTCCGCCTGTCTGGCCTGGGCATGGCGAGTATGGTGCAGAACTTCAGCGAGATGCACTGTAGCATCTGCCCACATGATGCAGGAAGTTGCTTCACTGAGCAAGGAGCGCTTCATATGGTGTCATACCTTGTCCGGGGTAATAATGGGGGCGAGCAAGGCCGCTGTGATCATCAAACGCAACTTGGAGTCGAATCAAAAAAATCTTCTGCTGACTCCAAAGGCTGCTGAGCACACGTGCTGATTTTAGAAAGGTCACAGGCAGTAGGAAAATTGCCATAGATCGCGGTCACAAGTCCTTCAGCCCAGCATCTGTAGTCTGCATCTCCCCGCACTACACCAATATGGTTTTGATCAGCAGTTGCCCAACCAGGGATGCAGGGCTGATGATGGGTAGTGAAATGTTCACGTAGCTGACCATACTGTGCAGGGGTCATGTGACTTAGCAGGACTCGGGCCATTTCGGTGGATGTCGGTGTGAATTCTCTGATGAAATCGTTCACGGCTCTGGACAGGGTCGCACCCCCATGATCTGCATTTGGGAGATGCTTAGAAGAGTTCAGAAGGTCTTCTGTTGTCCATGGCCTGTATACAAACACAGGCCTTCCTGTCCCAGCGACCTGAATCATGGGGAGAGTTGCAGTTGAGGGTCCTGATGGTTCAGTTGATGCGGTGGCAGACCGGGTCTTGGGTGGAGAATATGGGGCGGCTGCTCTGGTGGTGGTTTTTTCCTCTGAAGTCGAAGCAGTGACGTCATCATGCTGTGGTGGTTTCTGTTGTTCTTGTAATGGTATCTCCAGCAGGAGTTGCTGTTGTTCCAGTGGGGGTTGCTGTTGGGGGTAGGGCGGAGGGGTGGAGTCCAAACTCAGGTCGAACTGTGCGCCCTGTAATGACGGATATAACGATGCAGGTGCAGTATCAGAGAAATTTTGTGTAGTTTCAGCGTGGCCTCCCCTTTTGTTTTCTTTCCCACAGTCAGCATGGTCAGAGCTTTCTGAGTGTTTTGTCTATCTCTCCGATCGCCCTCTGCTTCCCATATTTTAAAACAGTCTTCCATTATAAGCATTTTCCGAATTACTTTACTTTTAACTTTCTTTGATTGCCGTATTTTTTGCCCTCTAGCCCCTCCTTCAGCTTTTTTAGCTGAGCTTGACTAAGAGACCACCCGCAGGAAAACCATAATTTTCATGCCAGTCCACCAGATGATTACACACATCATTACCATATTTCTGTTTCATCTGTATCATTAACTTAGTTTAAGGACTAATAGGAGTGTCACTTTTGCCACTTTTATTTTGCCCAATTTTTTTTTTTTTTTTTACGCACACAGCTTTCTCGAGCTTGCCCGGGGAATTCACAGAATTCACAACGAAAACAGCTGCTCTTGCTAAGAGAGCTCACAGATAACTGGCTCACAATTCTTCCCGTTTCACGTTTTCCTTTTGTGCTCTTGCCTTATTACTCACACTTTACTGATTGAATGATTTTTTTATCTTGTAAAGAAGGCTCACACTTTTATTTCACACTCGATTTCCAAGATCCTTTACTCTGAGGACTTTAACCTCTATTAAAAAAATAAAAAGGTGACACTCGCTTAGTTGCATCAACTCAGTTGACTACAGAATAAAGCAAATATGCAATTCCCCTTATCAATTTGATTTTGGATTTATTAATCTTCTAAATTCTGCAGTTTTCATTAAATGTTTGAGAGGTGGAATATTTTAGCTCACCGTGTTCGTGTCCCCAGACGACAGAAAAGAGAAAAATCCCGGCGGAATCGGCCAAGGACACTGACCGCAGTCCCAGTCACTCTGATACTCTAAGACGAGGTTTTGGATATGGATCTTGGTGACCCAGGGTGACCAGCCACTCCGGTCAGGTCCTGGCGGATTCACGCGGATCCTGTTTGTGACGCCAATTGTTGTGGGAATTCTGCCGTCTGGGGAGCTGCAATAAAGGAAGTCAACTGAATTGATTATCCAAGTTTATTTTACCGCACATGGGGGGACCCACAAGAGAACTTCCCCCCGCTTTATTAAAGTTCACAAGCATTTATACATCTGGTAATAACAGGCTTACACCACTTTGGACAGTGGCGCCCATCAGCGATAAGCTCTAAACAGCAGTGGAGCCAAGTTCCTTTTATTGGCCAAAATCACCCAACCCAGATCCAGTTTTGTGCATAGGGTGCATGGTGTGGGTAACACAATGTCTTCTGCTCTGTTGGTTCTTAGAGTTGGGCCGGGGTGTAGTGCTGCAATGTGTAGTTTGCTTCCACACTCTGTGCAGCTTACCTATTCGACACAGTTCTTTGCCAGGTGTATGGCTTTGCAGCACCAACAAACCTCATGCTTTTATAAAAGTGCTTTTCTTTCTTCTAAGGGTTTATCTCTAAATCCACAAAACATTTATACAAGGCGTGGGGTTCATTGTACAGCAGACAATGTTTTGAAGGGTCCTTGGTGCTGGTAACTTTGCTCACATATTGGATGTCAGATGACTGGAGTGAGGTGTGAGTGGAATCATATGACTGGAGCAATGTTTGTAGTGGAATCTAAACTGTGTGCACTGGCTGCGGTTTCCTTAGTTCCCTTGTGTCCTTGTCCATTTTCTACCTTGTCTATTTTATGAGACCTACCATTTTGTAATATGAACTGTTCAAACATCTCCTGTAAGTAAAGCAGTATTTTATCACTTATCGTATAACAAGAAAATTATAATTAAATACACATTTATAACTTGAATAAATAATTATCTGATTACTCAAGTTATAAATTTAAGACAAAACACAGCAATTTAACTGCTTCCTTAGCAAGCCTTACAAAAACACTTCATTTCCCATGATGCATCGCATCAGACGTCGCTTATAGGAAGTGTCGTCATAGTATTTGTTTCCCACCAAACCTAGATGAGTTAGTGTAGTGTTTTATTAAGCAGACAATTGAGATTTCAAAACGAATCTGACGGCGAAGTTGTGGTATACGCTGGTCGCTTTCGGGTTTTTTTTGTGCATTTTTGTCGTGGAATGGACTCAACTCCAACGACACACAGTCGGAGATGTGTATTTACTGCCGACCCCCGTCCTTTAGCGAAATGCGTAAGAGCAATTCGATCTTGCAGGAACTGATCACTGTTCTGCCTCTTTTTGTGGTGTATTTTGTTCTTCTTCATTTACAAAGATGTCATAATGTACACATTTCCTGGAATATGTTTATTATGACAGACAGTATTGTTAACACGAGTGTAATGTCTTGCAGCATTTTAAAATAACTTGTATATTATATTTTCTAGTGATATCAGGGGCAGTGGTGGTCCAGTGGCTAAGGAAGCAGACTCATAACCGAAAGGTTGTGGGTTCGAATCCCAAACCACCAAAGTTCCACTGAGCTCCCCATGATTAAGGTACTACCTCACACACTACTCCACTGCTCACTAAGGGTGACCTGTTAAATGCAGAGAACAAATTTTGTAGTGTGCAACATGTACTGTGCTTACTATCACAATGACACTGATCTTTAAAGCCAGCTCTCATATTCAAGTTGAATGCTGGAATTTGTGATTTTATTAAAAATAAAATCAGAAAAAATATCTTTTAGGATTTCATAGACATGCATAATTCGTTAAGATCATTAAATGCATGACCTCCACAGTTTTCAAGGTTTTCTGATGTTCTTCTTACAGCTGATTGATTCTTCAGCCAAATACAAACACCTTAAAAATGAGGAACTGGAAGTCACTACTTCTCAGGACACTCAACAGAGAGAGCTGCGAAACCCTCCCACAAAATCCAGAAGACTGGAATATGTTGACATCAGCAGCAATGAACCCCCCGAGAGCAAAAAGCAGTCGTCGGAAACAAATTTCAGCAGACTAAGTATAGAGGTAAAGTATAAGACTGAGAACCTGCGGAGGCTGAAGATGGTGCAGATGTACAGGAAAAAGGTATCACTAACTGTTGTAATGTGTCACTGCCTCTATGGTTTTTACTTATGATTTTTTTTGTTTAATTTATTTATTCCTTGAGTGCATTCTTATGACCATCTTGGCTTAAGTGAATTGCAACACCAACTGAATTGCATTTTATAGGAGAGGATGCTATGTCTGTTTGCTATAAATGTAAGCAATACAGTATAATATAATCAAATGTTTAAAAGAGAGCATTTTGCTGGATTCAATCTGAACAAATATATGGTTTGGGCTTTGATGAAATTTTCTGGGCTTTTTCTGTCAATATTTATTTATGTCTGAAAACATACATTGCTGCTTGAAAGTATGTGAAACCCTTGAGCAGTTTAGATGTTTCTGCTGTCTTATTAGTTTATCAGATTTATGTCAGATATATGTTCATCAATTGCATGTAGTTGTTAAAAACTACATGAAACATGGAATTAGTATATGTGCAAAATTAACTCAACTCTCAGCTATGTTGATTAAGTGAAGCATCCAATCATCAATCATGAAGGGCCTTCAACATGACAGCAACTTTGCCTAAAAATGGGTGACCATAAGAGATATCACCCAGAAGTTAAGAAATAACAATAAATCAGGTAAAGGCCACACACCACCTCTAGAGAGTTGCAGACCACTCTGGCAGCATCTTGGGACAAATGTGCATGCATCTACAATCAGACAAAATTGCCATGACATTAATGGGAGGGTTGAAAAAGAACAAATCTGCCCGTTTCAACTTTTCCAAAGAGCCCCTGGACAAACAAGAGGCCTTCTGGAAGTCCATTATCTGAACAGACGAGTCCAAAATAGAATTATTTGGTCACAATCAAAACCGACATTTTGGAGAAAAGCCAACATGGCATATGAAGAAAAGAACCTCCTCCCAACAGGATTCTGGACCTGTACGACTCCATATTATCCAAGAAACCATGAATTCTTTGGCATATCAACAAATTCTTGACCAGAATCTCCTTCCATCAGTCATGTAGTTAAAGCTGGGAATTATGGAACAGGACAATGACCCAATACCCAATGCGTTCCAACAAACCTACAAAGAAATGGCAGATTTCGCACTCTGAATTGGCCCAGTCAAAGAAAACACAATTGAAATGTTGTGGTGAGACCTGAAGAAGTACATGCCACATGTCTCTCCAACCTCTCTCATCTGGCTGACTTATAGGCAAAAATAGGCAAACATTACCATAAGTAGATGTGAGAGACTGGTTAGTGCTTACAAATTCAAATTTTATTTGTCACATACACAGTCATACACGGTATGATGTGCAGTGAAATGCTTTCTGCAACTGCTACAGACCACAGTATTGCAAATGTTGCAAGTAAACAATGAACCAATATGCAAATATTGCAAACATAACCAAGTATTACACTTTTACATCTTTAACATAAAATATGTGTAACTGGTAGGGTGAAGGTGTGCAAATGATTTACAGTTTTTACAATGTTTAAAGAAAGAGAGAAAGAGCCATAAAAGAAAGCAGTAAGGACCTAAAAAGTGCAGAGTCATTTTGTGCAAAGTGATTTTTGCAAAGTGGTTTTGTCTTTTGTACAAAAGATGTTTAGTTGAATTAATGGGTGAAAAAAGCCACAAGCATATACAAGGGTTCACATACAAAACTAAACATTTTTAGTTTTTGGTGCCACAGGTATAGAAATTGATTAGCTTGCCTATAACCACATCCCACCCCTCTTCCTAGAATGACCTGAGGCAGCTGAAGGATCTGATCATTAAGTGGAGGCACTGTGCTCAGGAGGCACTGTATGATCTCCAGACTGCACTCCCTTCAGATGGACACAAAGTCAGCCTCTCTCATTTCGTTGACCTATATGGTCTTGACGAACACGTCCTGCATTTTGATCGTACAGAGGACAGCTTCACAGACCTGTGATAGAATCACTTCTATGAGAATATATTTGCTTTAATATTCACTTGGGTGGGTATTTTACCCATCTTTGGCATTTTCTTCCTGTAACTGTTCAAATGTCTTGGTCTGCAAAGACAACAAATTTGTCTGATATGTGAATTGGAATCTTTAAATAAAATGTTTTAAAGCAAAACTGGTTGTGTTTAGCTTTATGAGATGGTGGAAGCATTGGAAGCTCCTCATCCTCCACCTATTCAGCTCTGCCCCTAGTGTCTGGACAGCTCCATCAGCTTCTTCCTCTACCACATGCATATCCTCAATGATTTGGTCGGTGTGACATGCAACAATTAATAATATAAAACTAAACCAACATGAAAGTAAAGCCATTTAGGTTGCAATTTGTCCCAGCTTGTTTGTTGTCATCTAGCATCCAATAGTATGAGAAGGATGTTGACATTATATGCCTCTTAAATTCAGTTGTATCATTTCAGTTTGTTTCTATAAAAAATTATTACTTCTAAATCTAGATTATTTAATTTTCTTCCCTGCAAATTTACTACAGAGACTTAATGCTTTACCCACTTCACTATAAAAAAACAAGCATCAGGAGCAGGCAAGTACTTTGTGCTATGATGACTTGTGATGGCACAAAAATGACCTTTTTCTTCAGTGAAACGATTTTCTTGGAAGGAAAATCCTGTTTTGATATCTTGTTATGTTCTCTGTCCCTCAGGTACTTGGAAGAGATAAAGACAAATAATAGAATTTGTTACAGCAGTACAGTGTTCTAAATGTAAACATATGTCCAATTTAAGCAATTCTATTTAAAGGACTGCAGAAAATGACTGAACAGCCAGTTCCATTTTTTTCCCAGATATACAGCATCCAATGATTTATTTGAGATGTAGTGTGGGGAAGGGGTATAAAACATTATACTATAATATGTTGATCAGAATGTACTGGATACATTGACAGGAGGGTATTTAAAATTTAGTTCTTATTTCTTTTTTTAAATCCTGAAGGCAGACTTGACTTATAGTACTTATAGTACACTTATAGTATTGTGGCTGTTTTGTCAGCCTGTCCAACTACAAACTCAGTACCTCCAGCAATTTCTGAGACACATGCAATGTCTGGATGTCTCTGTGTTGAGAAAGGTACTGTTTTTTTTATTGGTGAGTGTATTGTGGCGTTGGTAGTCAATGCATGGTTTCAGGGACCCATCTTTCTTCCCCACAAAAACGAAGGCAGACACCGGCAGGGATGTTGAGGGGCGAATTATCCCACTGGCGAGGGGCGAGGTGATTCCTTCATGGCTCACAATACTGGCAGTGAGAGGAAGTAGAGGTGGCCTTGGGTAGGTATGGCGCCAGGGAGAAGATCTATCTCTAGGTCGTGCGATCTGTGGGGTGGCAACTCTGTGGCCCTGTCCTTGACGAAGGCTGCCATGAGATCACTGTAACAGCTGATGTTGACATCCTCTTCAGCATTTGCTTCAGGGTTTGGTTTCAGCGCTTGACAACAACAGATCAGCGTGATCCACTCCCATCAACATGTCTGTGACCTAGGCACCCGGCAACCAGGCCTTGGGTCGCATTTCTGGGGCCTATTGCCATGGAGACATCTTTGGTGTAGTGCTGCCTGTACTCCAGGTCATGAGGTAGCTCTTGAGGCCTCTTTATTTTGTGTGAAAACTCACAAAATAAACCTTCCTTTAAAATTATAGTCTGATCATTCTTTGCTAGTGGACAAACTTACAAAATCAGCAGGGGTTCAAATAATTTTTCCCTTTTTGTATGTTATTGTAACCTTTGTGAAGCTCATCAGCATTGATATTAGTATTTTAATAGACAAAACTAAAATAAAACCAAATTTTAAAATAAGGTTCTCTAGAATGAATGACATATTAAGCCTCATAATAGTGTGATTTAAAGCACAAATGATGCTTATCTTAAAAAAAAAAAAAGATTATTAAAAAAGAAATAAAGTTATACTGAAGTTTCTTAAGAATACCATAAAGCCGTCCAAGTGTTAACATGGCATCTCAAAAAGTGCATTGGAAAAGGTGACGCTTGGGTGTCGATCATGCATACAAAAACTGACATGCAATGCAAACATGCAGTGTTATGACTGTGATGGATCACATCTTAGAAAAAGAAAATCCTTAGTCACACTGACATGTAAATTTATCAGCCATGAGAACAAGCCTCTGCACTCTTAAACTCTATGCACAGTTCCCATGTGAAAATTTCAGTCAAAAACAGTGTTGAACACTTGATAGCATTTCTAATAGTTTTGAGTTGGCACAGTGGTCATCACCATGTACAGATTTAAAAAGTTCTTTATTTCTGAAACAGACTTTCTGGCTGTATACAGACTTTCTGGCTGTAAGGTGGAACTGACAATTCAAATAAGGAGCTTACTTCAGCATTGTGTTTTACTTTGTGAGCTGGTTATTAGATGCCGCTCGTGTCAGTCAGAAAATCTAAAATCTTGCATCAAAGACTGTATTATTAATGACCATTCCCTTACTGAAACATGGCTTAAACCTAATTGTTACCACTGTGAACAATGTAACCACATTTATAGCATATATGTGCATGGAATATCAAGCTGAGGTGATTCACCTAGTGGGGGACCAGTGTCTAGGATTGTGAAGGTAAATGCTGTGCTATGTGATAGTCAGGGGAAAAGATGCACAGACCAGGGGAGACAGTTAAACTTACTATTATATTTAAATGCTGAATAAGAAAATAAGTGTACAAACTAACAACCGGCATCTAGTATAAAAAAACCCCAAACAAACACTTCTAACTTAATATTTAACTCGTAACATTTTCTAATGATGAAATCTCTCTTTTTCCTTCTTCACAAGTTGAGTTGTTTTCTTCTGGTCAAATAAGATGCAACAGTGCTGGGTTCAGTTCAGATTTCTCTTCTCAGTCAATGCATTCTAGCCTAGTAGGTCTTGCTCAATAGGTATTAGTGAGTAGGTATTAGTAGGTGCACACGGTTAATAGTCAGTGTCAATGATGTCAGGTCAAGTCCTACCACACTGGTGACTTGTATGATGGAGAAGGAATGGAGAAGTTCCCTCTCAGATTGGTGAAGAATATCCATTTCCCAGTGGCTTGCTACCCCCCTCGTAAGGGAGAGAAATCCAGCTTTCAATTCCGACATCCAAGAAAGGCTCAATGGGTCCAAAAAACCTAGCCAAGGCGGCTGTACACACACATTCCCTGCATATATAGGTTCTGGGTTATCTCAGGTGCTTTTGGTATTTCTATTAACACTGGTTTTGGGGGTTAAAAACACTTTTATCTTCCCACAATCAACTGAAATTTGTCTCTCACTCTCTCTCTTGTTCGCATGCGCTCCTTGATGTGCGGCGTTGTGCTGACTAACTTGCTAACTAAATGAGGGTAGGACTTGCTCCTTTCCTGCAATGGCGATACAGTACAGAGTGGACTGACCAATAGCAAATAAAAAAAAATTGACAGGCACACAAATAAACCAAATAACTTTAAATAATCATAGTTTGGTTTACCATGGACTGATAAGAAAAAAAACTTAACTAAAAAATACACTTTAAATTAATTGCACCATCCCTAAAGGACATGAGGGACTCATTCTACTTGGTTACATAATGAATATCAATGATATTCAGATATATCCTAGTCCCTAGTAATGAACTGTGCCCTAAGCCCACTAGCCTGCAGTTAACTACTTCCTGCCGGAATGGGCACTGGGAAATGCAGTTAAAACATACTTTACATTACTCTACAATAAACTCTCCATAAACTAATCTCTTAACACAGTTATGTAATTACATAACTGCTATTAATCTAGTTTGCATAACAATTAACAATAAAACAGCTATATTACAACATACAAGTTAGAACATTTCCCCCCCCCCGGGAGACCGGACATCGTGACTGGTTCATATAAATCTCTAAATTATGCAACAATTGAATTGGTTTCCTTAGCACAGCCCCTGTGGCAGTATGGACTAAACAAGACCTGACCAGTTCATCTCGACCAGGAAACAGTTCTTCGATTCCTCCAAGCCAGTTCAGCGATTCCACCAGGCTAGGAACTCTGGTAACTGTGGATCTTTGATGATCTTCCTTTCAGGTCTTGTTCTGCTCTTTTGAACGTTGTAGCATTTTCAGAGTGGATGACTCGGCATAATCCCCTTCTAGCAATTAATCTTTTCTGTGCTAACAGAAATGCCTCCATTGACTGATCTGAGACCAGCTCTAGATGCACTGCTCTGGTTACAGCACAGGTAAATGTATGATTTTCTCACTGAAACATCTGCCTTCATATGAAGTTGTCCTGCAAAATCTACGCCTGTGACCTCGAATGGTGGTGATTCAGATATTCTGTTCTTAGGCAAGGGTGTCATGGGTTGCTGTCCTGCCTTTGCTTTAAATTTCTTGCAGACAATGCTCTTTACCTGCTGCCTAGCTCTGTTAAGAATATCTCTCACTCTGGAGTGCAAGACTCTTTCGTGACCATCTTGTATCAGCAGCCCTGAGAATCTATGTTTGTTGACTAGGATCCAAGGATGTTGTTCTCTGAATGTAAAGTTAGACTGCCACAACCTTCCTCCAACACTCATCAGTTCATGCTCAAGAAATTGTGGTTTAATGTTGTTTGTAGTGTATTACTGCCATGTTAATTGAGACTTGGGCTACATGACATGACACGCAGACACGGATACACAGTCTACTCTGGGGAAGGTGAGCGTGTTGGGGGGGGCGGAGTCTTGGCATGGACGTAACAGAAACTCCTATCATATGAATGTTGATGTGCATTTCCTGTCAAAGTCTGTTTAAATTTGGTATTTAAATTACACCTTTATGTATCATTGATATTATTTTGTAATTGTGAGATACTTGCCTGATTTGTATTTTGTATTCTTTTGTTTACAGTTTTACAATCTTGTTTTCCATATTAAAACCTGCCATACACAACAACCAGCCTGTTTTGTGGAAGACAAGATGTTGGGAGATGTGTGTGTTAAGCTAGCTGTATAGCTGAAATCATGTTCCCTGCCACAATCTTTAGCAAGGACAGCAGAGTTGTGTCTCATTCCCTGTTTCCCATCCTTCAGTAACTGGAACTCCTTATTGAAACTCTGCTGCTGAGCAATTTTAATCCAGTACCTTTCAGTTTCAATAAATTAATCTGTTAGCTCACCATGTAAATAGGATGTTGCTTATTTAACATTTGTTTATGAATCTTTTGATCAATGGTGTCGCTCTGAGAACTCTGTTCAGTTTGCTGTAATTCTCAAGCTCCATTACTGGTTCAAAGACATTGGTGTTACTACACTCTAAAAGACGCTGGGTTGTTTTTTCAACCCAAATGCGGGGTTGAGTCTGTTGTTGGGTTGATTTAACCCAATTTGGGTTGAAAATCAGTCTTGATCTGTAACCCAGCGGTGCTGGGTTGGGAACGCGGACCTGAAAGAGAGCACGCACGTCACGTCAACTACCTGGGACATCAGCGAGAGAAGCCACCACTGTCTTTGCACCGTCGTTAGTTCCTGAGGGGCGAAAAAATAAGTTTCTGAATGGCGAAAAAATAATTTTATGAGAGAAAGCCGCGGGGTTAGGAGACGGGCGGGAAATTGTATCTAAATTATGAGGTCATCTTAAGGGAACAGTGAGCATTTGATACTTGCAGCAATGTGTTTTTAGAGTAGCTCTCTACTTCTCTACATACAGTTTTGTAGAATTCAAATTATTTCAATGTAGGTTTGAAAAAGTAAACACCCACTTTCAACATATGCCAGTTTTTTTTTTTGCACTACTAGTTTTGTTTAAAGCCACTTTAAAATGCTTTGGAAAGGCAAGTACCATCTGCGAGAAGAGCACAGTTTTTTAAACATTACAGGCTAAAACATGGAACTAAGCCCTTTCCTTGCTTGCATCAGGAATCACATTTGTTCTTATACGAGAGGAGGTTGTAAAGGATGAGCCTGACATCAACCAGATGATCCAACGCTGGCCAGCGCTTTTCAATGAAAACCAGGTTTGTGAATGTGTCCTTTAATGTTTTTTTTTCTTATTTGTTTTACATACATCATGTTCAGAGAGGTTGATTTGTGTTATAAATAACTCTGCCTGAATATCAAAACTGAGCATATTTAATATTTTTCAGGTTTACGTGGAGTTACGTGGAGGTTTATGTGGGTAGAAATTTTAAAGAAGAGTTCTTTGGTGTTCTTGATGGGTTGTGTCCAATTTTGATGGAAATTTCAAGAGGAAGACAGGTCGGATAGGAAAGCAATTAGCTCACCTGCTACAACACAACGGTGGGTTGATATTTCTCTTTTCTTCTCATAATGGTATTGATGGTTAGTTTAATACATAAACTTGTTCTCTTGTGGTATTTCTGTATATGGACAAATAAACTGATATATAAGATTTATTTCCTTTGTTCTACATTCTAGTGTGTTTTATACCACTTTGCAGAGCACAGAGCCAACAGCCATTAGAGGCCTTGTCCTGAGAGGACTTCCAATAATTCTTGGAGATGACTCATCTATGTTCTTCAAGAGAAGTGAGTAAACCCTTTCTCCATTTGTACCATTCAAATATCAAATTGTGTGATATACCACCTACTGTCACAACATGAAAGACGCCTGTATATAAACACACAAAATAGCTTATTTAAAGTGCCTAAAATAAAATCACATTGAATTACAAAAATTATAATATTAGATAATTCTATACAGTTGATTGTAGACAAATTGCTGTTAACCTAAATATTCTCTTTTTGTCTTGTTTCGTGCACTATGTAGTCTATGGAGACTCCATGGACATCCCAGTGGGAATCCTCTATTGTGAGGACAACAGTTCAGCAAGCCCAGCATTGCCATAACTCAACCCCTCAAGACTGGACATCATCCGAGAGGGCAACCTGGCAAGGGAAGCACTCGCCAACCTACCTCAAGCAATATGCCTCTTGTTTGGCTTAACCTACGCACTTCACCTGCAGCACCCAAAGTGCTTGAAAACACTTTTACCTTCATTCAGCAGGCAATGTGAAATTAAAGGTAGAAGTGAGCTACCTCCAAAGGTTCAGAAGCTGAAGAATGAGCTAGCAGGGTAAGACACAATTATGCTTCATGCCTGATTGTTGCACAATTACTTTGCAGTGATTAGAGCAAATAGGCTTGCAGTTGTTCATTTTGTATCTGATTCTTCTTTTGCTAGATGTGTCTAATATTGTATTATTCTTTTTTTTACAGAGGGCACATTTTAGGAAAGTTGCAAGTTTATTTTGACCAAATCTGATCCTTACTGCATAGATGTTCTTAGGTCTGATGTTCTTAATGCCTGCTTTGTTGTGTGTTTTCTTACAGAATGTGCATGATAGGAAAACTTTTTTTTCATTACATTTACATGTCAAATTGTGTTTTTCTAAAGTTAATATGTCTTTTTCTAAAGTTAATTTGAGATGTGGAGATGGGAAAAAAAAGTCTTAAATTCATATGGACACATTTTTTACACGTTTTGTCATGAATAAAATTCCATTATTGAAGTATGTATTGCTGTAGAATGGTGTGTTTTTTTTTTTGTAATTTTAATCACAAGTTTCTAGATTAAATTTCTGACCCATTTGGGGTTCCATTCAACCCAGCAGCGTAGTCATTTTTAACTAATAGTTGGGTTAAAAATCACAACCCAGCATGCTGGGTTGAACGTGTAACCCAAAATAACCCAGCGTTGGGTTGGTCCCTTTTAAAAAAAATAACCCAAATTGGGTTGTTTTTAACCCAGCAGTTTTTAGAGTGTAACAGCACCTCGTAACTAGATTTAATTTCTAACTTCATTTAATTTGAAATGTCTCCATCTCTTGCCTGTTGTACCTCATAGGCTGATAAAGGAAAATTGGGACCATTTCACCATAGCTGATTCTGTTTAGAGGAGCCTCCCTAGATTTGGATGCAACAAAGCTCATTGTTTTCTCCTTCCTGAGTTTCACCTTGCAGATAAGCAACAGCACCATAAGCCTTCTCACTGGCTTCACAGAATACATGCAGTTTCAATGCTTGTTTTCCTGCCTCATGTCTATTCAGTACCACCTTGGTATTGCAATCCTTTGCAACTGTACCAGTTATGAGCGCCACTGTTGCCATTCTTGGTTTAGATATGGTGGCAGGGTTTCGTCCCCTCTCCCACATATCTTGGAACATGCACATAACTCTGATGGTAAAGGATCATAAATGCATGCTGATGACTGTAGCATTCTTTTTTTGTCTCTTAGAAAACTCACTAGTGGCTTAAGATCAAAGGTGAAATTGTCAGTCTCCAGCCTCCACACCAATCCAAGTACTTTAAGCACTATTCCACTGGTGCGACCATTTGGTTTTCTGAAACTTTCTGAGTTTGTCATCCATTTGAAGATCTCCAAACCAGCAGTTGCCAGTATTTGTTTGGCAGTTGTTGTTACATGGTGTGCTTCTTCAACTTGAAATAAAGTTATCCACATAAAGTGATTCCATTATTTCTTGTTGTTCTGCTTCAAATTGCTTCAGGTGTCTTTGGATGTAACAGCAGTTTGTTCTTTTCCCCTGTTAGCTGGCTGGAGAACCTTGTGGTTAATCTGGTATGGGTAACAATGAACAATTAAACAGCTATAACAGCTACAACAGTAAGATCACTCACCCTGGAAGGGGGTCTCTCTCTGTATCACTTCCCAAGGTTTCTTCAGTTCTTTTTTTTCTCGCTCCTCGAGTTTGGGTTTAATTTTTTCCTTGTGTGCAGAAGGGTCAAGTCTGGGGTGTCAACTGTAGGGCCTGTAAAAGCCCATTGAGACATACTGTATGTGATTATGGACTATACAGTACAGGTTTGGACACACCTTCTCCTTCAATGAGATTTTTTTTATTTTCATGACCATTTACATTGGTAGATTCTCACTGAAGGCATCAAAACTATGAATAAACACATGTGGAGTAATGTACTTAACAAAAAGTGGAGACCTGGCCTCCACAGTCACCGGACCTGAACCTACTCGAGATAGCATATTTCTTTTACTGGCCATAATCTGGACCATATACAGGGTTTCTTAAAGAATTTGCAGATTTCATATCAGAAATAGTTTGTGAATAACATGTGTTTTTTGACTCATCTGCCAAGTAAGTCTCATTATTATTTAAATAACTATGTTATTATAACAAGGCCTGAACAAAAAGGACATCGCCAGAGGTTGTCCACGAAGGTAAATCAAATTAGAGTAAGTATGACATTTCATTCTCAATGTTAAGGTGCCAGAGTTTACATTATTCAGATTATCAGGTACAAATTTAAGGAGCAGACTATGATGTTTGTAATGCAGCTAGGCTTCATGAGCACCACGGAGGCAGGCATATGCAATTAACAGTAAATGCTAATACCCTATGAACAATCCGTAACGTTTTCTCTGTGTGAAGTGGCACAAACCTAGAGGAAGATAATTATGACAAAAAATGAGCTCCCTGATTCAATGAAAACATTCATAAAATCAACGATGGAGTGAAAAAAGCAGAAATACCCAATGTAAACAGCAATGATTGCCTGAAATGAGAACCTTCATCAAATTGTCAGGAAAGCAATGGAGTCAGCCAAAACAGAGTATCTTTTGAGACAATTTGACAGCAGTAATATCCTACATACTTGAAGCAGTCCACTGCACAAATGCACAGCCATTTTGAAAGTCTTATATTGATGTTGTCCTTGTTTAGTGTACAGAAAGTTTTATAGTGTTTATAGTAGAGGTGGTCATAGATTAATTTTCTTAATCTAGATTAATCTCACTGTAGTTTTGGAATTAATCTAGATTAATCTATAGCAATCTAAATTAATCTAGATTAATCTATAGCAATCTAAATTAATCTAGATTAATTTTAAAAATAAATTTTCCCTGAAGCAAACCCGGCGGCTTCATAGCTGCATCCATGTTTCCACGACACGTGATGTGGTAATTTCTAGAGCTGTGCGATTCATGACTCACCCGGGTTAATTGCCGGATCCTTTAAATTACTCATGAGTCACGAATCTGAGGTCTCCATTGAACCGAATCCTTCGAGTCCTAACTACGCCATGTCTAAATTGTAAACTCCAATATATTGGCTTACATGAGTCCGGTTGTAGCGGAAGTTAACCGCCAGGAGCGCTAACCCGCTCTCTGATCCAGATCAGAGAGCGGGTTAGCGCTCCACTCAAGTGACTAAAGTGACTCACACACCCGTATCAGTTTAGTGAGTGACTCAGAGCGAGCAGAATCCTAAAAAGGATCCGAGTATTACAGCTCTAGTAATTTCAGTTCGAAGACTCGTTCTTGCCCCCTACAGTGCAGGTATACATCCGCTAGGTATACATCCGCGCTAGGTATACATCCGCGCTAGGCATACAAAATAAAAAATAAAGGTCTTTAGGAAATAAGAAACTAAAAGAAAGAAGAAATATACTTATAAATCTAGTGTAACCCTGCTCCCAACCCAACTTTGTGAATAGATTAATGGCGATATTTTTTTTATCGCCAATTAGAGTCTCACGTTAACGCAGCACGTTTTTATCGCCCAATAAAGAGTCTCACGTTAACGCAGCACGTTAACGCCGATAACGGCCCACCACTAGTTTATAGTCTTTATAGGTATTTAAGTTTAGTTTAATTTCAGTGCATTTTTTCTTAAATTCATACTATATGTAATATTTTAATATATCTTTTGTAGTCACACTGGAGGTCTGTGTTAAACAGCATATCAAGACACTGTATACTGTATATACTGTTGTATTGACAATGAACCTCTCTTCAATTAAATTTTTTTTTTTACAATTCAGATATTTCCATTCTTGTAGCTGATGTCTGTTTTTTTCCTTTCCCACACTGTCACATTCCAGTCTAGGGGTTGGGAAACCTGACAACAAAGGAGAGGGATGTGTGAGGCGGGGATTCACATGTACTATGGAATATTTTTTAATCACATTGTATGTTTGTGGGCCTTTGCTGCAGGCATAGAGCCTGGCCCTCCACTCATGCGCTCACATGCACACCTGCAGAAAAGAAGGCCAACCAAGGCTTGGGAGGGTTGGAAAGAACTAAGATAAGATTAGCAAGGCCCTGCCAAGGCCTAATAAATTATGGGGAGGGTTGGTATGCCCAGAAGAAGGCCGATTGTCACAAGCTGGGTGTATAATATTTAACTGTAAACTGTTTGACTTTTTGCCTGCTCAAAAGATACTGGCTAGGAATCAGCAACCAGCAACTGAATTATGATGACCGATGTGCAATTACATTCACTGAACTTAGACACTTAAAGTTATTTTTTTACTATCTAACTCTTTGTATATGCTGAAGGAGCACAGATAAATAAGGTATTTGTTGGAGGCTTATATAACACTGTAAGCACTATACATATATGTATGTCATATTTTAAACACTTATTTGTAAACTGAATTTGTAGGAATGTAATATGATGTAATATGCATTCATATGCCTAAGCACACACACACACATGCACACAGAGGAGACAGGGTCTGTCCTTGGCGAATTTCACACGAATCCTGGGAGTGAACACAAATCATTTAAACACATTGTAACTAACCACAGCTGCAGAAAAATGTAGATAACACAAATAATCAAGCACATTATTGAGACAGGAAAAAGGTTAAGACCTCCGTCTTCTTGGTTTTTTTATGACGTGACTAATGATAAGAGAAATGTATAAGAATGAAAGCTGTTGTTTTGTTGTGTAATACAATAAACAACTTTGTCTACAATAGTTAACTGTTGTTTGAATTTATTGATTAAATCTTCAGCAAATCCTCCACCACATATTTGGCGACCACGAAGGGACAGGAAAGCGGGTAAGATGGACCGCTTTCTTCCTGTGCCTGGCTGCACAGAAAATCTGGGCCCAGGGGTGCAAGGCCTAGTTTCCCCTCTTCACATTAACTGATTTAATATACACTTAGAATTATGTCGAGGGATGTTATTTGACTTTTGGCTTAACAAAATTGTTAACTCATCGCTTAGCACCGGCCACGTACCAAGTCCGTTGGTACGTGGCAATTTCACTGTGTATCACGTGTGACAATCACTTCACTTTCATTAACAATATCCACAAAGTATATAAAACGTGAACTAAGACATTGCTGGTTAAAGTGGTTAATGACCTGCTGTTTGCCTCTGATCAGGGATGCATCTTGCTGCTTGATCTGAGTACAGTGTGACACTATCACGCTATTCTCCTTGCCAGGTTAGAGAATGTTATTGGGATTAAGGGAACAGCCCTTGAATGGTTCAGATCATATTTGACCAACAAATATCAGTTTGTGGACATCAATGGGGTTTAGTCTTTGTCGTGACCGTAAGGTTACTAGCTCCCACTTGGTCCACCCCAGACACAGGTACCACACAAAGTACAATTCAAACAGTACACTTTATTCGTTTAAATAAGACAAAATGCATGTTGGGGGCGGATGAGAACTGCCAGGAACGGTTACACCTCACTAGTACTGCAGGGTTGATGCCACCCTCCCCGGTACACACAGCAAATCGTGACAACAGTTTAGAGCACACGTACAAACCCACAATTCATAAAATTGGAGATCACACCAAACATATGTTTACAAACCGCAAGTGAAGCACCACAAATTCACATTTTAAGAGGGTTGGGTGGGTAATAAAATCAATATGGTGACAAACCAGGCTGGTTATCATACAAACAGCATTACTAATTATCTAATAACATACCTATATAAAAATACCTAAGAAAAAGATTTTAAAAACAGTAAATACTGGTCGGCTCCCCCCCAACCAGTATGAAAACTAGTGTACCCAATCCCACGAAACAAATAGTCACACGAATTGTCAAATTGTTCACGCGTCGGTCTCCAAGCGCTTCACTCCGCAGCTGCGCCGGATCACACAGTCCAGGATCCCGCGAACACGCCCATGTCGCCCTCCGGAATGCTCGGCAACAAGCTCCGCCCAGTTCTCGGCCAGGCCGTATGAATGAAAACGTAACAAGAGTAGGCGCCGTTCCACTGTCCACGCTTCCTTCTTTATTCGGCCGCCGTCGCTATACGCCGATCCCGCTGCAACACAAACACCATCGGGCTGCTAGATGGAATGATTCAGGTCCACATACAATAGCGCGTCAACCGGAAATGACAACTCCGACGTCCCTTTGCGGGGTACTTAATTCGCGTTGTCGGTTACTGGCTGTAGCGCTGCTGGCCACTGCGCCCTCCACTACGGCGCCGGTCACTGTCCGGCGTCTGGTCGCGTCGCCGCCGTTCGCGCCGCTGGTGACGTCACGGATTCCGGTTCCTCGTCACCGTTCTCTCCGCCCCCCTCACAATGTAAGGTGGGCCCTATTTATAAGGCATACAAACCTACCCACAACCAATACACAGTCTCCACCAATCAGTCCATCAAAGTCATTGAAAACCAGGCTGATGCAACACACCAGTCCCTGGTAGGGACATAGCCGGTTAGTATTCATTTAATCCCGGACCTATTAAGGAGCATCAGTCAGTAAAACCAAGAACACATTACAGCCATTAACACCATGCTACAAGCCACTGTACTTGACATCTTCACATAGTAAAGTAGAGTTTGGTGTTCCAAAAGGTTACTTTTTTCCCAATACATGTTTCCTTTAGGTGACGTCATCCGCAAACACGGTATCAGCTTTCATTGCCACGCTGACGACACACAGCTGTATCTGTCAGAAATGCCAGATCAGAGGCAGCAGCTGAACAAAATAGAGAATTGTCTGAAGGACATTAGACAGTGGATGCTCACCAACTTTCTCCTGTTAAACCCTGACAAGACAGAAGCTCTTGTACTTGGGCCTCAAGCAGCCAGGCATAAGTCGGCTGACAACACCATAACCCTGGATAGCCTTTCTATTTCACCAAGTATTGAAGTAAAGGATCGAGGTGTCATCATTGATGCAGGTCTCTCATTCAATTCTCACAGAGATAATGTCACTAGGATAGCATTCTTTCACCTTAGAAATATTGCGAAAATAAGAAATATAATTTCAATGCATGATGCAGAAAAGTTGGTCCATGCATTTATTACAACAAGGTTAGATTACTGCAATGCATTACTGTCTGGATGCTCTAGTAGGTGCATGAGTAAACTCCAGCTAGTACAGAATGCTGCAGCCAGAGTTCTAACTAGAACTAGGAAATATGACCACATCACCCCAGTCTTACAATCACTGCACTGGTTACCCATCAAATTTAGGATTGACTACAAAATCCTACTTTTGACCTATAAAGCTCTAAATGGTCTCGCCCTGCAGTACCTGAGTGAACTTTTATTTCTTTACAACCCTCCACGCCCCCTTCGATCAACTGGTGCGGGGTCACTACTGGTACCAAAAGTACAGAATGTCACAGCTGGGAGCAGATCCTTCTCCTATAGAGCTCCGCAGTTGTGGAATGGCTTGCCTGTCAGTGTCCGGGACTCAGACACAGTGTCAGTGTTTAAATCCAATCTCAAAACCTATCTGTTTTCTCTGGCTTTTTGTTAAAGTCCTAGACACTCATTTCACATCACTTTGACACAGTGTCAATTATAAAGTCCAGTTTATCACAGAGTCCCCCTTTTAGACAGACACAGACAAAGTTAAATTCACCCTAGTTAGGCTGTCCAAGTTAGGGAACTGGGCCACTGTAGCACCAATATACCACTATTACCACATATTTCAGTATCGGCCGTACAGTGCCACAGTCTGCCGCTGCTTCTGTTTGTTTTCTCTGAGACACGGAATCAAGCGCCCAGACTACTGGCAGACCCCAGTGAAGAGACCAGCAAATAAATCCTGGCTCCTGACAACTGCTAAACGAGGACATAGCATGAAATGAACCAGAGGGTCACCACAGCCACCACCGCCATTACAACTACAGCTTCAGGAATCTTCAAGTGGACCAGTAGCATCATTATGGACACATAATCTAGACCATGACACTGAACTACATTCTGGACTTCTCCAACCCTACAACTGTACAAATCATCATATTGTACAAATCATCACCAGCCCTACACTGACACCATTTGCAGGCTCACTCTACCCTGGAAGATTTGGGGCTATATAAGAAATAAATGTTGTTGTTGTTGCATTGTTGTTTGTGTGTATGAAAGCAAAGTAGACGGGGGAGAGAGAGGGAACGGTGGGGACCAGGAGTAATCAAACCTCTCTGTGTGTGGGAGAGAGATGGAAAGAGAACCAACGGCGCTGGGAGTGGGTGTGGTACTGAATAAGTAAGCATCATGTGTTTGAGGTCGGCTCCACCTCCAGCAACGTCTGGGGGTGTGCGCTGAAGTGTGTGTGTTTGTGTGTGTGTGTGTGTGTGTGTGTGTGTGTATGTCCGACCCCCAGTGCCTGTGCAGGCGCGTGTGTGAAGTGCGCGCATCAGTGTGTGTGAGAAAGTAAGTAAGCAACAGAAGAAATAATAAAAGTTTAGCTTAAAATTAAAGAGATCATAATACAAATAAATTATTATGTAGTGATAATACAATTTTAAGTAGTCTTAGTGTTTAAAACAAACAAACAAACAAATAAATAAATAAATATAAGATGTACATAGATTAAAACTAACTAGGTTTAGTGGATAGGTAAAATAATAAATAAATACATGTAACTTTAAATACTAACTACAGGAGAGGAAATGAGCAAATCAGATAAAGCAGTGCAATGTGCATGCAGAACTAGACTCCAGCAGATAATTTTTTATGCATCCAGAAAAATGATCTGATCAAGGTGCTGTTGCAAAACATAGATACATAGAACTTCCTGAGAAAGTAAAAGTAAAACTGAAAGTTGTGGTAGCACTTTATGAAAAAAGTTTGGATGAATTTGCAGCACAGGTTGCCCATGAGCTCCAGCAGCACTAAACAAAGCTCCAAAAACAAGAGAGGAAGGTGATGAATAGAGTTGCACTGCTGACAGATGATTTGCAAGCTCGTGTTGTAAACGTGAGCAGTGTGTTAACAGCTCATATGACAGCAGATGCAGGCACTAAAGATGACCCGAGCAACCATACAGCAGGCTCCATGGAAGGGTCCTGGAAGGCAGAGGAGAGTCCGGGTTTGGAACAAAGCTATGCCGTACTTACCTGGTCTGAATCACAATCCAAATATGATTATAATAAAAAACTTCAAGCCAAAATTTGAATTATAGGCCAGGCCCAGTTAACCACTGGCCACAATTACAGAAGATAAATAACAAACAAATAAATATAATTAAATAATGGCTAATAAATAAAGAAAAACCAAAATATGCCACTTATATAATTAAATTATTCTTTAAATTTGTGGATTATAGCATTATGGGTATAAGGATTTTATACTACTTTGGGCCTGTTTAATATAAGATTCGAAATTAAAATCACTGACAAAACACAGGAAGCAGGGATAGGGAAGATTAATATGAAATATATTAAAGGACAGTTTTGGAGGTAAATTTAGAGAGGTAAGATTGTATTGGTTTGGAGACATACACTGAGTACATTGGGACAGGAAAGTAAGGGGATGTGAAAGGAAATTAGTGTGACTACTTAGAAAAAATCTGATTAGCAAAACATTTTAGTCTATTGCTGCTGGTGTAGATTAGGAGCAAAATGCTTGTTCCTGAAGCAGTTCAGTATTAATTAGAGACTTAAATGGGCTAGAATAAATGTAAACAAGACTAAACAATGATTTAAACTATATTGTGTTAATTGAATATCTTTTTCAGACAAATTAATTTGAACAATACTTTAAAATTAACTTTGATTAAATGCTTCATTAAAGCATTTTTGGTCATTTATTTTGATCTTTCTATATTTCTTGATTTCTGGATGGTTCAATTGGCCAAGAAAGAGAAAAAGTTTTGAGAGATATGCTTACTAACACTGCATGTTATGCATTCGGGCTAACCCGTATTAACTCTGCATGTGAAGGAGCCACATCAGGTTCATCTCCTGATGTTCAACTGTACAAATACTGCATTCTAACATCTAATGTGTAGAAGGAACAGACGGGCTGTTCCTCTTCAAACAATCCTGCACCACTGTGCTGACTTATAAAATAAAATGATTACAAGAATTAAATTGTTAGCATCTCTGGTGCTCCCAGCTAGATCCCTATTTCTGACTTCAGCTCGGGACACAACGTGCAGGGGGAGTCTAAGATTCAAAATAAAAAACTACAGTTCAGATCATGAAATATTTAAAGGATACTGTCATTTTTCAGGTGTAGCATTATATGAAACAGCATTAGTCATATTAAAGTTAAGTTAGAAGAAGCATTTTCTTTTAAAGTGGCAGCTCGCAAGTTGGTGCTGGTTGAACTACAAATTTATTTGTCTAGTAAAACTGTGTTGGATTAATTTGCACAATTTGGTCGAATGGCAAAGCATATCTCAGAGGATTTATGAGCCATGGGCTACGCCATGTCTCAACAGGAGGGATTGTATGGAGTATGGAATATTATTTTGTGTTACTGCTCCCCTTGTGTTACACAGGGTTACATAGGAAACTTACACCTTGAATGGATATGAATGGATATGACAAGAAGACAGACAAAAAAACATAATTAGAGTAAATGGCAAAACTGTTTTATACTGTTTCAGGTGAACCACAAGGTGGTCGAGGCCCTTTTGTCAATGAGATGGTTCAACTAATCTCATTGACAATGAATTGGTTCAGCCCAAGGCGTGAAGAGTCATGTCAATCTCCACACCCATCCTTGTGGATGTAATCTCTCCCACTTTAAAAAGGTGCAGTTTTGTGAAGGGACCGATGTTTTTTGTTCTTCTTATTATTATTATTTTGACATGGAAAGTGAAAATCTTGTTCAATTTTTTTGTCTTCTTATTCCTAATCTCTGGTAAATTTTGAGGTTAGCATTTTTTGAGTCAATTCTTCCTCTTTCTTTTATTGACAATTTCCATGAAATTAACTTAATACAATAATGATTTCGCTGTTCTCCTTCATCCTTTCATCCTCTTGTCTTTAAACCTTTCAATGATTTCAAAGTCAAAATCAAAATTTGTTCATGAATTTCCCTTTTCTAGTTTAAAATAAATATGTAAGCAGGTAGTAAGGATGATCCCATTAAAATTAGAATGACAGATGCACCAGAAGCCACCTGGTGGCTGGGCTTTCGCTCATGGGGTGTCACTCTCCTGGGGTTGGCTTTTGGTTAACCCCAAGACTCTCAGCCTGTTTGTTGAGGTTTACCCCAGGGGACGAGAGGGTAGCTTCCCTGCGCCTTCGGGTCGGGGAATGGGTCCTGACAGATGTTTGTGCTTATGTGCCAAATAGCAGCTTAGAGTACCCACCCTTTTTGGAGTCCCTGGGACGAGTGCTAGATAGTGCTCTGAAAGTGCTCCATTGTCCTGCTGGGGGACTTCAACGCTCATGTGAGCAATGACAGCTTGACCTGGAGGAGTGTGATTGGAAGGAACGGCCTGCCAGATCTGAACTCAAGTGGTGTTTCGTTATTGGACTTCTGTACAAGCCGCAGTTTGGCAATAACCAACACCATATTCAAACATAAGGATGCCCATCAGTACACTTGGGTCGCAGGTCAACAATTGTCCCAAGAGCAGTGGGCACATTGAGTCTGAATGGACCTTGGTCATGGTGGTAACCCCCGTAACCGCTGGTGGACACCAGAGGTTAGGAGAGCCATCAGGCTGAAGAAGGTGGCCTACAGGACATGGCTGTTCTGTCGGTCTTCAGAAGCAGCAGACAGGTACCGGACGGCCAAGCGGGGTGCAGCAGTGGCAGTCGCTGAGGCAAAATCTCGGGTATGGGAGGAGTTTGTTGAGGCCATGGAGAAAGACTACCAGTCAGCTCCAAAGAGGTTCTGGCAAACCATCTGACGCATCAGGAGAGGAAGGCAGCAACTCGCTCACACTGTTTACAGTGGGGATGGAGAGCTGCTGACATCAACTGGGGCTATATAGTTGGGCGGTGGAAGGAATACTTTGATGAGCTCCTCAATCCTGTCAATGCGCATTTCAAGGATGAACCAGGGTTGGGATACCGGGGTATGGACTGTCCAATCTCGGGGGGCAGAATTTGCTGAGGTAGTCAAACAGTTACACAGCAGTGGAGCCACGGGGGTGGATGAGATCCATCCTGGGTATCTCATGGTTATGGATGTTGTAGGGCTGTTGTTGTTGACACATATCTGTAACATTGCGTGGACGTTGGGGACAGTTCTGGTGGAGTGGCAGATTGGGGTGGTGGTCCCAATTTGGTCCAGGAGTATGTGGTGGATGGCCTTTTGTTAAGGGCCATTAAGTCCCTGTACCAAAGGAGAATGAGCTAAGCCATTGTCCACTAAGCCAGCAGTAAGTTGGATCTGTTCCCGGTGAGGGTTGGACTCCACAAGGGCTGCCCTTTGTCACTGGTTCTGTTTATAACCTATATGGAAAGAATTTCTAGGCACAGCCGTTGTGTGGAGGGTGTTTGGTGGCAGGAGAATCTCATCTCTGCTTTTTGCGGATGATGTGGTCCTCCTAGCTTCATCAGGCCCTGACCTTCAGCTCTTGCTGGGTAGGTTTGCAGCCGAGTGTGAAGTGGATGGGATGAGGATCAGCAACTCCAAATCTGAGACCATGGTTCTTGACCGGAAAAGGGTGGTTTGCCAACTCAAGTGGAGTTTAAGTCTCAGGGTCTTGTTCATGAGTGAGGGAAGAAGGGAACAGGAGATCGATAGGCCATTTGGGGCAGCGTCTGAAGTGATGTGGACGCTGAACCGATCTGTTGTGGTGAAGAGGGAGAAAGCAAGAAAGCAAGGCTCTTGATTTACTGGTCAATCTACGTCCAAATCCTCACCTATGGGTTTTGGGTAATGACCGAAAGAACCAGATCGCGGATACAAGCAGCTTAAATGAGTTTCCTTTATAGGGTGGCCAGGCACAGCCTTAGAGATAGGGTGAGGAGCTTGGACATTCTGGAGGTACTCAGAGAACCGCTGCTCGTCCAAATCAAAAGGAGACAGTTGAGGTGGTTTGGGCATCTGGTCAGGATTCCTCTTGGCACCTTCTTGGGGAGGTGTTTTGGGCATGTCCTGCCGGCAGGAGGTCCCCGGGTCAATCCAGGACCAAATTTAGAGTAATTGTTGAACAACTGGTAATACCTTCCCTGATGATATGGTTGGACAGGATGGTGCAAGACATGGTATTGGCAGAGTATGGGGTGTGTTAGATATTTGGAAAATTCTGTTGTAATTTCATCCCACACAACACTGCCTCAGGTTGCAGTGTAAAAGAGGTTTTTATATTTGCAAACTAATTTGACTGAAGACGCTGGAGTAGACAATGTTGTCATAGACAAGATGATAAAGATGACAGAGACAGAACAGGAACATCCAAGAAGGACCAGAGATGTTCTAGTAGCCTCTCTCTGGGTAAGGGCAGTGATTTTTATTGCTCTCTGACAACCCACAATGAGTTCATCTCCGTGATGTAAAGTCACAGCGAACAGAAGATTGACAATGCCACAGCAGCTGGATCATTCTTGTTTTGCATTTAGTGTGTTTAAGAATTAATCAGTACTATTTGATTAGTAATAGTAATTTAAGCATTTATTGAGATGTGTGTATCAGTATATCCTTGTTTTTTGTTTCTGTGTATTTTGTTGATGTAAAAATGCCATTTTGAGTTCTCCTTACAGACCTAGGGGTAACACACTCGCCTGTGAACCAGAAGACCCAGGTTCAAATCCCGCTTACTAACAGTGTGGGGGGGGGGGGACTGTCCCTGTAACTACTGAGTGTAAGTTGCTCTGGATAAGGGCATCTGATAAATGCTGTAAATGTAATGTAATGTAATGTAAGTTGCTAAGTGCACTACTGTGCAAGAGGCAGGTAGAGTGGGAATTTCCCCCCTTTAATTGGCTCTGAATGAAGGAATATGTATTTTTTTTTTACCCACTCCTTAGGAATAAGTTACCTCTGGTCTGGCTGCTGGGTTGAGAAAAGGGTTGTGTTGATTTTTATATGTTTCTTTTTATTTACTCTGTTATTTACGTTTTGTTTCTTGGGTTTGAGCTTTATCATTGTTTTTATTTTTCTGTTTTTTTTGTTGACTATTTTGTTCTGCTTTCTGACATTTATTTTGGAGCACCTATTGTCACGGTCACCGGAATCAGAACTTGAGCACGTGTAGGAGGAGACGAGGAACCTCGGTGTGGTGGAACGCAAGGAGGCAGGTAAATTCCCTCCGACTTAATCTACGAACGCAAACTGGCGTAAGCCGCAAAACCACACGGATGTGGTTAGGGCACAATATAGGACAGGACAGGACTAGAGGAAGGAGTTCAGAAGGAAGGATGCGATAAGGGCAGGAACGGTCTTACTGAGTGGCAGGTAGAGAGGAGCCGAGTCTCGATGACGCATGTCAATCAATGACTGAGCGGCTGGCAGTGGCCATCTTGCCAATTTATAGGTGGACGCCGGCAGTCGTGCTGGGCTGACGTCCTGCGGGTGGAGGTGAGGAGGGCCGACCGAGCTGTTCTCCAGGCATTTCGGCAGCCACAGATCATTTGACGGGACCCCACCTGCGGGCACCTGGTGAGCGAAGATGGCGGGTTGAAAACCATAACAGATTTCGAATGGATTTTAAAGGAGAAAACCGGGCCAGGTGCGTTGATGTTATGATGTAAAGCACCGCAGGTATTGTCCCAGCTGTTGGTTGGTTCTCTTCACCAGGCCGTTGGTCTGAGGAGAGACTGCAAGTGGAACCAATGAAGCGGCAGAAAGCCTTCCACATAGCTGAGACAAACTGGGGTCCCCGATCGGAGACAATGTCCTCAGGGAACCCATGGAGGTGGACAACGTGTTGAAGCATGAGGTCAGCAGTTGTGGCAGAGGATGGTAGGCCGGGCAGGGTGACCAAGTGGACCGCCTTGAGAGAAGCGATCCACTATGGTCAGAATGGTGATCATTCCATTGGCTTCTGGGAGACCAAATTTTACAAGCAGCGAATCACACAGAAAAGATAGGTAATATATAATGGAAGTTTGTGTTTGCTGAGCGATCATTGACCGCGCAAGCTTGAACCGACTCAACTCGACCCGACCCAAACTTAGTCCAACTAAAATCAATGATAAAAACTGAGCTCGAACCCTGCAAGACTTACAGCTGTAACGCGAGGTGTATTGCATTGCTTGGATTGCTGCCTTATGACTAGGGCTGCACCTCTCAGATATAATATCAGAACACTGAACCAGATGCTTTATTTATTTTTATTTATTACTCATTGGTACACCAGAGATCCGGCATGGCACCTGAATGTCCTGCACATAATAAACAAAGACAATATAGATGACCCGTGAAGAAAGTGACCCGTGTAAGTAACACCGTTTGTCATAACTGTTTATTTCTAAGCAGGGTCGCAGCTGCAAGAGCCCATCCTTGGACACACACCTACAGACAATTAATCTACAATTCATGTCTTTGTACAGCACGAGGAAACCAGAGAATCTGAAGGAAACCTGCATGCAAACTTAAAGGCAAACCTAGAACTTGAATAGGTAAAGTGCAAACACAACCTCAAGAGTTTATTATAATTGCTAAATATGTGAAGAAAGGTGATAATCTGCAGCAGTGTTCTTAGACAAAATTGCTACCTTGCTTGAGAGTATAATGCAAATTGTATTAAAATTTAGCAGGGACTACTCAAATATGCTGGAAATGTTTCTGTGGTTTCACAGAATATGTTGTTTTAAACCATGTCAGGCAAAATGGCTCAAAAATGTAGTTGACACAGCATAAGGCTTTTATTTACAGTTTACGCAATCTGTGAAAACAGTTTCCTTGAAAGAAAAAGTAGGCTTATTTTGGTTTACAGTGCTAGTGTTGCAACTAACCTCAATGCTTATACAAAAGGAAAAAATATATGTTCAGAAATTCATAAAGCAGTCCACACATAAAAAAATGTATGAATTAATTAAATATTTATACATACTTACTTAGTTATAAAGCAGGCTTTATAGAATGTGCACACTGTAGTAAATCTTATAGTTCAGTCATAATTTCAGCTTCATATGTGCACAAAATGAACAGCCCCCCAAAAAAGCACTGTGCAAAAAATTCTGGTAGTTTTATTTCATAACATGTCATTTTTTTTAATCAAAATATGCAAATGACAGTAAATATTTCCCCCCAAAAAACAATATGTGCACATAACTTATTTTGACCAAATTTCTTAAAAATCCTTTCAGGGTCCTCAATGCTTGACATTTATAACCTCATACAAAGATATCTGAAATGTAAATTTCTTTTAAAAGTGTGACTGAAATAAATGTTTAAAGGGACAGAACTTGAGTCCACATTTAGCTTACTAAGGGCCCGTAGAAAAGAGGACACCACAGTTTGACACACACATACACACACACACACACACACACACACACACACACACACACACACACATGTAATGTTGTAAAGTAGTGCTGCACGATTAATCTAATCACAACCGTAATCGCGATGTCAGTCTGTGTGATTACACGAATGTAAAAAACTGCGATTTAAATGATTAGTACATGGATTGGATTGGCACTTCAGTCTCACTTCAGTCGGATGTGACGTGGTTGGTCACATGACTTTCGATTCGGAGACATATGGGTAGACGCCGCATGACGCGCTGCATCGTACGTCAACGTCGCCGCCATATTGCGATATGCCCTGCTGTTGCGTGAAGCATATCCATGTCTATGGAGAGAAGTGCATAAAAATGCCTCACTCTTGTGCTGCTTGGGGCTTTACAAACCGCTGTATGCTCCAAACCAGATCCCGGGGGATTACATGTCATAGGTAAGGCTGGACAATTGTTTTGAATATATTTGGCCATTATAAAATCCCGTTTTATAAGTCTTAACCTTAGCTAAGCTAGGCTAAGCTAGCGAAGCTATGCATTCCTGTGTTCAAGTCAGCCTCCAAACAACGTTTTGGCTCAACGTAGGCATTAACTATTTAGACTGTTCTTAGCTGTTTAGTTAACTTTTCTCAAACTTTGAAGGTTTCCTAAAGAAATTCACCTCAATCTTAACCTTAGCTAAGCTAGCAAAGCTATGCATCCCTGTGTTCAGGTCAGCCTCCAAACAACGTTTTGGTTAAACGTAAGAACTATAATACGGGATTTTATAATGGCCAAATATAATCAAAACAGTTGTTTAGCCTTAACAGGGTTTGTCGTTCGACAGTAATGTAAAATAGTTTTTTGTGATTTATTTAATTTTGTAGAATATTGTATTTTGAAAGCACTGGGCATTTCAGGTTGTTATAAGTAGTTTGTATGTTTCACTTTGAAATTAAACATTTCACTATTAGTATGCGACTTTTCATTGATATACAAGCAAGTGTCCTTTATCATATCGCAATCGCACATCGTAATATTGATCTCAATAATCGCAATATGTCTTTTTGCCCAAATTGTGCAGCCCTATTGTAAAGTAACAGCAAATCTAGTTCCAGCTATAAACAAACCAGACACCCAGTTTAAACCAGTCCACTCTCCCTGCATGGAGAAATGCAAATAGTATTTTGAAGATTTTATCTTTGTCACATGACAGCATACTGTGCCTCTCTGGAATGTGAATAAGGTTAAAGTGACATCTGAAGAAAATTATAATCATGAAACAAAAGTGTCTTCAGAAAAAGACACACAATCAACATAATTTAACTAAAACATGAATTAGAAAATATACTTGAAGCCAATGTAACAAAACATCAGCTCAAATACTATTAACTTTGTAGTACGCAAATCCATTTCTCTTAATCTTAAATTGCATTGGATGTTTCAAATACAATTGTTCTGGAATTCAATTACCTCTGCCATTTAATGTACAATTACTAAATGTACATTAAGCTAATATTTCATGGCCATTCTAAAGTAACAGAATTACAGGAGTTGTGATGATCCAATAGAAAAAAAAGTACCTGTCTACATTTTCTCACATTTGTGCCACTTGTCTCAACCCCTTAGGTATAGGTAAAGATCTCTTTAAGGACTTGAATTGTACAGCACAAATGAGTGAATCTAATAAAATTTAACATCATGAATAGTGAATATTTTTTCAGAACTTAATTAATTAAGTTAGAAATTCAGAATCCTTCATCCCAAAAGTAAATAGTACATTAAAACGATTTAGAACTTGAAAATTACTTATTCTGAATTCAGGTTTGGATAATTAATTATCACGGGCGCCTACAGGGACAACCACCTGGAAGCAGATGAGGCTAAGGTCGGTGTTGTGTATAAACATCTGGCGACCGTCTTGTTCAGCACCCACTCATAGATGGGGCTACCCCTTTATCCTATCTTATCATGTGGGCCAGCGGGTCATCCTCCTCTTCTGGGATGATGGTGCTGTTGTCTTTCCAGTTGAGGATTACTGCTGCTACTACCATGCAGAAACATGATAATGCATTACTGGCAAGGTATTTCCTGTGGACAAAAAGAACATATTCACAGATAACGCCACATCGTTGTGCTCACATTCCCAGCATCCGTGTGCCTCTGTCTTTTCCTTTAAAAACACATGTTTCTAATGTAGCACCCTCTCAGGTGCACTGATATTATTTGTATTATTTTTGTTATTATCTGTACAGCAAGTGTATTTTTGTTTCATTATATGTTCATATAATATGTTTATATCTTGTTTAAACTGTGTAATGGTATGCAGAGTTTATTTTGTGCTGTCCTATCATAGAGGGGGATGGAGAGCATGTGACAGGAAGAGTTGGGAGAGAAGAGACAGGAGACAGCATTTTTCTTAGTTTTAATTTAATTAGTGAAGTTACACGCTTTTGGTTAAAATAGCAAATACATTCACATGCATTTATGTTGTACTAGTTTGGGAGTTAAATATTTTTCATGCATAAGGGTGCATAGTGCATGACGGAGGTTCGCTGACTTCTAGAAAAATAGCAATTGCTATAAAGGGTAGAAGTGCACAGACTTCGGTGGGAACTCTGCACGCGGCGGAGACCGGGAGACCAGCGCGACGCGGGACGGCCCGGTGCTGTGGAGGCGTTGGACCACGCGAGGAGCGTTAATTCTACATTAGGAGCTGCTCCGACGAAAGTTTTATTCTGCAGACAGCAGAAGTGCAGCGGATCGTTGGTACAATACTGGAAGACGTAGTGAGTAAACTCAACACACCAGTTTGAGCTCCACCAAGCGCGCCAACGATATTAAAAGGTACTTGGACGGTGTGAACATTTAAAACCCGGGTATTTTATTTTATTTGTGTTATTGTTTAAATGTTTATGTGGTGTGGGTTTTCCCCTGTATAATTGTTGGGGAGGGAAATAAATGTTCAGTTGTAATATATAGTTCTGTTGTACCTGTGTTTTCATGTGTTGTGGTTTTATGGGAATTGAATTATAAATTAGTGCAAGGGAGGTGAATCGCATACAGCTATAGCCATTCCAACAGGCTAGCCTGAGCTCTTCGACACTGCGAGATCATAACCCTAGACAGAAATTAAATGTACTTGGTAACTTCCACTTAAACTCCTCCCTTGCATCATATATAGGTGAATCTGGTGGTGGGTTCTTTAAAATTTCATCATTGTAAAAACAAGTTTAGTGGGAGTGTTACACTAAATATAGAGATCACTGAAGAAACAAATAATTGAGAACATCACTACAGTTGTTCATAGGAAGGACAAAAAATAACTGCAATTGGAATGAAGTTAAGTAACTTGTATCTTTAGAGCATTCTCATTTAAAAGTTTTTTGCTGCAAAACCAAATGCCACAATACAACTGCAACATTACAAAATAAATATTATGGACAGGTGTCACATACTTTAGCAATGGCCATGTTTCCTGTAATTATGTTCAGAAAATTAGCTTCCTTCATTTCTCACTATCTCTTTTATGGATGGGCATAGACATAAAACTACATATACAAATATGATTAAACCCGGCTTCGAGTTGCCCGGAAATTACACAGTACCAGAAGAGCACCATCACTGCTCGATGCGATACACCTATTCTTGTTTATTTCTTATACTTTTAACATTCACCTTTTAAAGACTTATGCAAACTCCCTACCATTAAGAATAATGTTCCGTTCCTTTAAAGCCTTCTATTAAACCATAATAGAAGTGGCCAACGCAACAATGGTACTGAACAGACGTGTTGTGATATTATAAAAGATACATACTCCGGACACCGTTCTATGCTCTTCAACTCCGCGTCAACTGAAAAACCGATAAAGAAAGTACCGCCATGAGACAGCTTACGTTCTCTGCGTGCTCTCTCTCTCCATATGTTGACGCTGCAGCGGCTTTATGGTTTTAGGGGTGGGGCACGAGTTGAATGCCGTCCCCTCATGCTGAAGAACATGCTTCCTGCTTGATGCCACACAGGATGGCAAGCCAGTATGTCCTTTAATGTACTAAACTAAAATAACATAATGTGGTGGACTAAGAATCGTAATTTGTAATAATAAGAATTGTATTGGTGAACTAGTAAATGCAATCACTATTATTCAATATTATTCTATAATTCCATAGATTTTTGTGTAGTCGTAATTAATTAAATGTTCACAAACAAAATGTGTTTCATTGTAACTTTAAGCAGTTTAATTCCAGTATGTGCAGGTGTATTTAAAGATGTTTACACAAATTCTACACAAATTATTTTTAATAAATCTCAAAATCTAGAAAATGCCATATAAAATTGTAACAAATAAATAGTACGTTTTCCCTATTTAAATAGCTAAGTAATATATTGAATTGAAAATTGTCATGAGGCAGAGGAAAAATGGACACAAACACATGACAAAGACAGGGGTTTACTATGAAATTTACAACTCACATAGACATGAAACGAGGAAAAAAGACAAATGACTGAAAGGATACATTTATGCTACTGATGAAACAGATTAAGAAACTGGAAATCATGAAACAAGGCAAACATGAAATGTCTAGATTGTGACAAAAAATATTTCCTGGCTGGTCAGTATGTTGTAAAACTAAGAGTTAGAGCTTGGTACAAATTTAATTGTAAATTATTGTCACAAGTATATATATTTATATATTTTAAAACAATATTTTTGTTTCAGACAAGTAAATTTACAAAGCAACCAATTTCACCTATTTGAATGGAACCTACAGAGGGTTCCATATATATAAAAGGCTTGCCATAAAAGCCAGGGGAGGGGCGGGGCATCAGAACAACCCTTAGGGAAAAAAAACAATCCTGACAGATTCTACTTCGCCACGAATAGGACAAGATATGGTGACAACAGTGGCATTTTCCACAGATTTCACAGGTTGTGTTGATATTGCATTTAATGTATGTACCAATGTACCAAAAAGCTTTATATACACTTTGTATTTAAACCTATCACCTTCTTTTTCAACAGTTTATCCAAACTCGGTACTAAGCACCAACAAGCGATGGAGCGTCTAAAATTGGTGCTTCAGTACTTCCAGTCTAATTCGGAGTCAATCTCCAATGGAATCTGTGCCATTTTGGCTCTTATCAGTGTAAAGCTTTACACAAGCTTTGATTTTAACTGTCCATGTATGCCTCAGTATAACAAAATGTATGCGCTAGGGGTAATGTTCATACCGCCGATCATTCTGTTCCTCTTGGGGGTCCTGGTAAACAGACACACCGGTGTCATGATGGAAGAATGGGTCAGACCACCCGGGAAAAGATCCAAAAATCCAGCAGTAATTAGGTAAGCGTTAAAAATGTTTAACCTATCAATGAAGTATCTGATTTGTGATATTTGTACATGCCAAGTCATAGACTGCTAATAGAATACCAGAAAATGATTACTTATTGCTTAATGCTACTATTAATATAATAGTAATAATAATAATGTTTTAATTTTAATGAATAAAATTTGCCTATTTTCCAGGTATTTGTTTACAGCAATGATACAACGGGCTCTGCTGGCTCCTGTGGTTTGGATTCTTGTGACCCTTCTGGATGGCAAGTGTTTTGTGTGTGCCTTCAGCATGAATGTTGACCCCAAGTACTTCAGTGGCATGCCAAACAATACGGGCCTGGACCTGCAGAAACTTATGGCCAAGGTGCCTTGTAAGGAAGACATAATCTTCAGAAACAACACCTTCCGCAAGGCTGTGTCACGCTATGTGCGATGTTACTCTCAGGTGAATAAGGTTTTACCTTAGTTGTCACTTGTTTTGCAACAGTTGGTTTAACTTCTATAGAAATTTTTTGCCACAAAGGCTTGTTGATTGACGTGTGGTTTGTCTTGTTTGCTGTGCTTTTTGGCCAAGACGATTGGCTGGTCCTTGCTCCTCCTCCTCATCTTGCTGGGTGCAGTTGGTCGCGTGCTCAAGCCATGCTTCAACCACGCAGCCTTCTTGCAGACCCGGTACTGGAGCAACTATTTGGACATCGAGCAGAAGCTCTTTGATGAGACATGCGTGCTACATGCGAGAGAATTTGCCCGAAAATGTGTGGTTCAGTTCTTTGAGGGTATGCAAGATGACGTAGTGCTTCGGCTTCCACTTTCTCCCTTGCACCTTCGTCCAAGACAGAAGGAGGATGACGTGGATGGAGAGGATGAGGAATGCTTACATGGCATCACAAGACATGACCAGGTGGATCACCTACTGCACACCTGGTATATGAGCAAACCTGTACTAGATGTGACCAAGATGGCCTTTAAACCCAGAGTGTACATAACCTGGGAGGACATAGATGGGCGAATCCTCTGCTCAGATGTGTAGAGCTTTGTTCAGGTAGTCCTTGTGTTTTTCAGTATGTAAAGTCCCTAAAACAAACACTCTTAGAAAACCACACAGCCAGACAAACAGCAAAACATGATCAACCACCTCTCTACTCTGTCAGTACTGTGTTGAGACTAGTTCATCACCTAAATTTACAGTGAACATTTGCAATTAAGGACCAAAGGTGGAGAGACAGCAGCCAGGTTCTTCTAATAAATTCTCCAGTGGATATAGACCTCATATTTGTGCGCTGCTCAATCTATTCTTCCTAATATTTGAATAAGCCTAGATTTAGTTTGCCTCCCTTTGCATGTGTCACTTGACCCATGCACCACAATTGAATGGACATGACAGAAATACAAATGACAACAAGCTTTTTCCACCTAGCAGCAATCTTATGCTATTGTTTTGCTATAGCAGTCCAGTAGCTTGCTCAAATGGGAAGTAATTAATTATTAATATTTTTTGTTCTGTTTTTTTGTGTACAATACTGTACCAAAATTTGGGAAAATTTCCTTGGTTTGTCACTCCACCCCCTACCATTAGCGAAGAGCATGTGCACTTATATAACTGCTCACTGGAACCTTTTAAAAATATATATTTAATTCTCAAGCAAATGTCACTATAGTCTGATGTTCTGATATTCTTTGTGAGGGCTCATTTCTTCTGTGTGAAAAAGTAGAACCCTGAATGTCTGGAATTTTAAGCTTTTCACTGATTGTGACAAACTGACCTTACTCCTTTTATCTCATTCATGGACCATTGAAATTTTGACAAATGTCTCTTCCAGGTAACAATTGAGATGTTTTGTTTTAAAATGGTTTGGTTATAACAGTGCAGTAGGTGTGGTGGCTCGGCTGTACCTTGAGCTCCAAATATATTTCATGTAAATTCTCTGTAAACTATGCTTACAACTTTGTAAAAGTCATGTATAGTATAATATCTGTATATAAAGCTAACTATATTTAGCACACAAAGTGACTTTAAGAACCATCCAATATTTTACAAATATTATATTCAATATAATAACTTTATATAGTATATTATATTAATTATATTATTTTATTTCATAAACACTGATTAGCCATAACATTAAAACCACTGACTGACAAGGTTAACATTGATTGTCATATTGCAGTCAAAATTGTCAAGGTGCAGAGTCATGTTTTTTCTGAGGTACGTTTCCACCTCCTGATTGGTCTGGCCATTGGATTGGGGATGGTAGTGTCGGGCTAGTTTATGTTCTCCCCTTTATTCCCCTGTTTTTCAGCCATTGCGCTGGTTTTGTTTCAGTTATTAATAAATCCTTGTTTCAGAATGTCCCGACTCTGCGCTTCCTTCCCCCATCAGCTCACCGACGTGACAGGTACCCAGAAGACAGACTGACCGACACCCCCAGTTGTCCTCAGAGATGTCCAGAACGGGCAACGAAAAGCAGTCGACGAGGACCATAATGGTGGTCATGCCCCTGGATCGTAGCAGTCCGGTAACGAAATCCATGGAGACATGGGACCAGGGGCGAGGTAGAGGAAGGAGAAGGCCTCTGGTTGTTGGCCGTGTGTGAGGCGCAGGTGGAACAGGCAGCGACGTATGCCTTACGTCCGAGGCAAGGCCTGGCCACCAAAACATCTGGCGAATGTTGGTCAGGGTGCGTTGACGTCCGGGATGTCCGGCCAATGGTATGTCATGCCCCCATTGTAGGATGCGTGGACGGAGAGGGGGAGAGACATTCGTGAGGTTGGGAGGAATGGCTGTGTGAGGATTAGGGAGGACTGATTTTCCTCAGCATCCGGGACATGTTGGGGTACAGGGCATCAGCATTAGCATTTTTGGTGCTGGGGATGCCAGCCAGGCTCCATTCCTCTGACACCAATGTGTCCTGATTGAAAAGGCCTGTATATTTAAACATATTATGGTGTTATTAATTTAGTTTCAAATTTTAATGTGCATATCTGCTCTTAAAGATTTTTTGTAACTTACTTTGACCTCATTATTGCTATTTGCCCTGTTTTTGGGACTGTGACGACAATGAAGACCTGTCCGACTTTACAATTGGATTTATAATGGTGATTCCCGAGCAGTCTACAACCGCAACACTACCCTACTCCCTTCATCTTGATGCCACAACAACAGCTATCCTTTTGGAAGGTACCGTCATTGTGGATAGCGTGCAAAATCTTCCACAAGCAATATGTCTGCTCTTTAGACTGATTGTCACAGAGGGCTGGACCTGGCGATGAAGGAGGACACATACGCACGACAGGGGTTTAATACACGAGACAAACATGAAACTCCGGTCGGAACTCCGGATCCGGAGTAACCCCTGCCAGTCCGGATCATGACAGTACCCCCCCCCCTCAAAGGCACAACCTCCGGCAGTGCTACACAAAAGGTTCATGAAGGGGGGGGTGGGGGGTGGGGTTCCATAAGGATGAGTGCCGGCTGTCCTGCACCGGTGGTGTCAGGCCCGTGCCAAAGCATGGCTTGTCCGTGGGGGAACGGCATCCTGTCCACCGTCCGCAGGCAGCCATCACCCCGGTCAGTCTCCAGCATGCCCTGCTGGAAAGTTCACCGCCTCTCCTCTTCTCGGTTAACTCTGGGAGGACCTGAGCTGCACGATCGCTCTCCTCGACCCCATGATAGCTTTCGTAGGCCATCGAGGTCCGGTCGCACGAATTCGCCGGTACTCCCCACCTCCAGAATCACCAGGGGGAACATGGACTGTGTGACAGATCCTCTCGACCCGACGGTAGCTTTTGTAGGCCGTCGAGAGTCTGTCACGCTTGGGGACACTTTAAAAACAGGTACTGCATCTTTGGCAGGGAACTGGCGATCACCGGAACTGCATCGCTGGAATCGCCAGGGGGAACATGGACAGCGTGACAGATCCTCTCGACCCCACAGTAGCTTTCGTAGGCCGCCAAGAGTCTGTCACGCTTGGGGAATCGTTAAAAACATGACATGGATCATGGCGGGGAACTGCCGATTACGGCGGCGTCGGAGGGACATCCATACATGGAACCTTTGACATGGAACTATGGGGCAGACCTCCTCCCGACGAAGGAATATCTCAGCGGGGCGGATTGGCTGCATCCACATGTGGTTGGGTCATTCTGTCATGGTGGGCTGGACATGGCGATGAAGGAGGATGCACACGCACAACTTCACACGACAGGGGTTTAATACATAACACGAGACAAACATGAAACTCCGGTCCGAACTCTGGATCCGGAGTCCGGATCATGACACTGATTTATGCTCTAAACTTAGAGTATCCTGCACCTCTGAAGAGCACATTTGATTTCATACAGAGAGTGATTTTGTCTCTCAAGTCACTCAAACTTAAAATCCAATCACTGAAAAAATCACTTAATGGTTAATTACTGGTTCATTGCTAAATTTTGACTTTGAGTGAATAAATCTGTCTTTAAGTGAACTCTAAAGGAAATTGTTCAGTACTACACTGATTGTGTTTTCCAGTTGTTGAAAAGGAGTGCAGTATGTGAATCTTGTTTTATAGAGCAAATAAACATCCTAGTGTTGTGCTAAATCTTTGTCTTCGTATTCTTAGATCACTAGTACATTCTTAAATGTGTACTTAGAACTTTGAGTACACTTTGCTTGAGAAATTTCAGCTCAAGCATTTCTTGCTTGAGCAAGATCAGCCGGGGAAACAGCGACCCGGAAGTGTAAGTGAGAGCAGGCAGCACCCAGTGTAAGGGTCAGGTGGCCAGGGGGGATGCTGCCCGCCCTTTGTTGAATTTAATTCCCAGACACGCTAGCCTTCTTTACAAACGCCTGACTGATTTTGACAACGACTTTTGACTGTCCCCTTTTGCTATGACGATATGTATATGTTACCCCACCTTTCTGCCACCCAAGATGCCCTCCCATCCAACCCATGATCCCAGACCGTCTTCCTGTTCTCCTCTGCCCCAGTCCACCCCAGCCTCATCCTCCCGCCTCCTTTCCTGCTGCTCCCCATGGAGCCAGAGCTCCCCTCCCACCGCACACGTCCACTGCTCCACTCCAGTTTCCACTAACCTCCTGCCTCCCTCTCACCGGCGAAGCGCCTTTGGTCATCCTCATCCCCAGCTCTTATCCCAGATGACTTATCCCCCCGCTCCAAGCATGTCTGCAAGTGCGTCCACGAACTCGCACATTGACAGTAAGAGCGCAGCAGACATGGAGACCATGCAAGAGACGCACGCTTCTCCACTCTCGCTGACCTGTCTGCACAAGTCCACTGTCCACTATCAGCCCCACTGTCCCAGGCCTTCGGTTTCCACTCCCGCCGGGGCTGCCGCGGCTCCCACTATGCCTTCATGCAGGCGGCATCACTGCGACTCATGTCATTATACCAGGGGAATTGGAGCGTGACCGATTATGCTGTTAAATTCCATACCCTGCCGAACAACAGTGAGTGGACTGACGCCGTCGATGAGAGCAGCAAAGGCTGTGTTATTACTATGTTTGACAGAACGACTTCAGTGCCGGATATCCTAACCGCCGGGCCAGACATCGACCGAAAAACCATGTAGCAGCGGTGAGACTTGGCCACGCTCCTCAACCCATGCCATGCTCGCTGCCCAAGCCCCAAGCCAAGCCTCACCCCTGAAACAAACCACGTCCATACCAAATGTAAAGACCAGATTGACAATGCCCACATGCAGAATCATGCCCATGTCCAAACCAGCACCATGTTAACCACCCCTCCATGTGTAACCAAGCCACGGCCATTGACCGAAACCATGCCCCTTGAACACAACTTAACCCATGTTCCCTCATCTGCCACGCCACGTTCTCCAAACAGCACCACCCCCTTCTTACCAGGGTTCCCAGACTGCTACCATGACCTTGCCGCTATCTTCGATAAAAACAGAGCGGCGGAGCTGCCCTTCCATAGATCCCACAACTTGCCGATTGAACTGCTCCCCAGCGCCTTACCACAGCGGTGCCATCTGTACTCGCTCTCGTTTCCGGAACGAAGGGTGATGGATGAGTACATCACATCATCCCTAGCTAGTGGCATAATCCGTCCTTCCACCTCTCCCACAGCAGCCTCATTCTTTTTGGTGGGGAAGAAGGAAGATGGACTGCGGCCATGCATTGACGGAATCTGAATGCAGTGACCAAGAAGAACCAGTATCCCCACTCCTGAACAACACCTTCAAACTCCTGGCAGAGATCACCTTGTACCTATACAGGAGGGTGACGAGTAAAAAAAACGGTTTTATAATGTCGTCCGGACACTATGAGTACTTGGTCATGCCCTTTGTCTTCCCCAGACGGGAGGCACTGGGGGCATGAGGTCAGAAACAACAGGTTCTGATTGGTCTGTGACAACTTCCTGTAGGCCAGGTGTATAAAGATCTGTTTCTCCTAAATCAGGTGATGTCTCTGAAGCTTGATTCTGGCTACACTGTCTTTTTCTATCTTTTCCTCCTTCTCTCATTTTGGTTTTCTCTGTAACATTGGTACCTTTTTACATACAATATTCACATGTAACTGCAATAATAATTTACTGGTATTAATAAATTAGAAACTGTTCATCCTTTTAACCTCTATTGTGCCATGCCTCTTTCTGCCAGGTAACATCCCCAGTTTTACAACACCGTCAGGTGCAAGGTCACATTAAGCGCTCTGGTGGAAAGCGCTGAAAAATCTTTTGTTATATGGAGGTGGTAAAGTGCTCCATTTTGCCTGGGAGTGAAGGTCCTTCTGAGGAGAATGAGGCCCTCCTGGTTGGGTGGAGGTGATGAGCCACCGATGCCCAGCTCCTCCATGCCGCCAATGTCTAAAACAGAGTAACCGCTGGAAGCAATTGGCTGCATGGGGGCGGACGAGAAGGGAGTCTTTTTCCGTCCAAAAAATCCATCTCAATGCCGAGTACACCACAGCTGGCCAATCAATACCCAGCTTGGCCGCAGTTCTTCTATTAACCTCAACCAGGCCGAAGTGCCCCGGGGAGACAATGATAATTCAATATCTAGACTTAGTATGCCAATTGTGACCAGCTCTTTTTAATATCATTAAATACTTCATGATCCCTTTGTATATAATATATTATATTATATACAAAAGGATATATTATAGGGATTATATTATATACAAAGGGATCCCCATGATCCCTTTTATATATAATATATTATATACAAAAGGGAAAGAACTTAAACAAAACCTGATATTCTCATCTAGCCTTCAATCCAACACCACCCATTTTCGCATAGTTTTTCAGCCTCCTAGAGAACTGCCTGTTTATCAAACTTATGTAAAGCAGAGGTGGGCGGGACCGGCAAAAGTGGAAGTACATGGAGACAGAGTGGGAGCTGTTGAAGCCCTGGCTGGAGTGGGAGAAGAAGCAGAAACTGCAGCAATTGGATTTCGGCAGAGAGATTAACTTTTAAACTTTACTGAGGTTTGTATGAGAGTGTGTAAAGACGATCAGATGCTTGTGTCTCACATCCATTGCGTAACAATTCGCAGCCCTGCTCTCAGGCTTTTTTTCCCCAGTACCCCTTGTAACTCGTAATATTTTACAGGGATTTAAGAGTTGACCGCTCAGAATGGGTCAAGCCAGACTGTGCAGATGCATCATATTTTGATATGTACACACTGACCCACCATTGGGGCAGTGGTGGCTTAGCGTGTAAAGAAACGGACCTGTTTTTGGAAGGTTGCTGGTTCGGATCCCAAACCAACTAATGTGTGACATGTCTGGAACATTTAAACTGACAGCAGCCTGAGACCAATTCAGACAGAATGTGGACAGTATTTGTTTACTGTGAAAGTTTTAATTGAGCAATCTTTTTATGAGATTGTTATTATTATTAGTACAGAGAACTCTAAATGTAATTCCTTTTTTTGTATTCATAACAGGCAGGTTTCTTGACATGTCAGTTGCAATGCGATGTCTCACCTCAAGGTGTAGCTGCCTAATCTTCAACCATCAAAAATAATTAAATAATTGAGCGGTAGGGCGCAGTTCACCATTGTCGTAAGATTCAAATACTGAATTCAAATTACATTACAGATCGTTATCTCACTGAGTATGTTTATGGTTATGATTATGGTAAAAATTTTGCCCAGGAGAAGGAAATCTACTTCAGAAATGTAGAACTGAAAGCAAATAACTGATGGAAAAGGAGAATGAAGCTCAACAAAAAAATTCCTTCACTTCTGCTTTTTCCTCTAGTATTGGAAGTAAAGCACATGACCCAGTGCAGCTGATTGTTCATTGTGCAAAGTTCAAGGCTGGAGTAAAGACACAGACCAAAACTACGACGTTACACCAGATCACATGGCTTCATGCACTGATATAGGATCACAAGGAAGAACAGCACCTGAACAGCAACGTATACACACACAGGTTCGCATGAATCAGGTATGTGACTACATAAACATTTTTTAATGAACGGCCAGTAGGTTGTAATAACCGGTATATAAGGGTGCACACGGGTAGGTTTGGTGAAAAGAGGATGTCTGGTCACCCTAAGTGAATCTAACATTGCAGTTCAACCAAAAATTGAGGGGTTACTCCATGTTTGGAAGTTAAGTGTGTGTTGACAGAGGCATGTTTTCATTGTCCTTTTTTGTTTATGTTTGTGGTAGAAGTTATGGAGCACATCAATAAAAAGACTGGAGACCTGAGTATGTCCTGCGAAGCTCTGACGCCAAAACGAGTTGGGGTTGCACATCAGATTTCAGAACTGCACTTGTCTGGAGACCACTGGGAGGAGGAGCTAATAAAGTTGATGCCTCTCATAATTAAGGTACAATTATTGAATGCACGTTACATGCAAATTTATATGAAACTTTTTATGACAAAGACCAGTGTACCAGTGTTGAGGATATTGCTCCACCTTTTTTATGTTGGTTTAACATAGAATTAACAAAGAATTTTGAACACAATTTAAAAAGCCAACGTTACATTTAAATCTATATAACAATAGTATTTAAATCTTCTGAAAGAACTGTTAATTTTAGGTTTTGAAAGCTGTAATAGATTTCTTAAATGTTTGAAGTCATTACTTCTTATCTGGTACAAGGGTGTTTGCTGGTTCATGCCATTAGAAGTTAAGACAATAAAAATCTGATAAATTTTTTTTGGCAAATAGTTTGACAAATTTGCAGTCCTATATTGCCAAGATTCCACTGAGGTGCCAGTGAGCAAGTTACTCTCCCCACACACTGCTCCCCAGGTGCCTTTCATGGCTGGCCATTGTCACTAAGGTGATGGGTTAAATACAGAGGACACATTTTGTTGTGTCACCATGTGCTGTGCTGCAGTGCTTTAAGAAAGTGAAGTATTGTCATTGTGAAACAGCACAACACGCGGTGCACGCAATGATGCACACTTTCTCTTTCTCTAACTTGTGTGCATAGGATAATAACTTAAGTGCACAGGATATTTTTTTTCTATTTCATGGTATTTAGTGGTGCTTGCAAAAAAACAAAATATCTCCCCCTGAACAAATGACTACTATGTGCGCATACTCAACATTCTTTGTCAGGTTTAGGAATTTTTTCCTCATAGTTTGTCAACAAGAAACGCAGAGCTAGTTAACAATCTTGTCATTAGTTATGTTACATTTCATGGTGCTTTCTCTTCAGATGCCTGGTGAATGCAAACATTGTTCCAGTTGTCTCTGTCAAGGTGTTTTGCCAGGTGCAAATGTGCAATAGAAAAAAAAAAATAAATAAATTATTTTGTATATGCCCATGAAAACATAGAAATTAATGGGATAAACACAGGAAATATAGTTTACAAAATAAGTCTCTATGCTGATGATATATTACTTTTCCTTGAGAACTTGCCTTCCACTCTTTTTTTTGTTAACAACAACAACAACAACATTTATTTCTTATACAGCCCAAAATCACATACAGTATGTCTCAATGGGCTTTGACAGGCCCTACAGTTGACACCCCCCACACTTGACCCTTCTGCACACAAGGAAAAACTCCACACAAAAAAAAACTCTAGGAGAGAGAAAAAAAAGAGAGGAAGAAACCTTGGGAAGGAGTGATACAGAGAGGGACCCCCCTTCCAGGGTAGAGTGAGCCTGCAAATGGTGTCAGTGCAGGGTTGGATATGATATAATGATAAGTCCTACGGTTGTAGGGTTGGAGAAGTCCAGGATGTATTCAGTGTCATGGTCTAGATTACGTGTCCATAATGATGTTACTGGTCCATTTGAAGATCCCTGAAGCTGTAGTTGTAACGGTGGTGGTGGCTGTGGTGACCCTCTGGTTTGTTTCATGTTTTGTCCTTGTAAAGCAGTTGTCAGGAACCAGGATTTATTTGCTGGTCTGATCACTGGGGTCTGCCAGTAGTCTGGGCGCTTGATTCCGTGTCTCGGAGAAAAACAAACAGAAGCAGCGGCAGACGGTTGCACTGTACGACCGATACTGAAATATGTGGTTATAATGGTATATTGGTGCTACAGTGGCCCGGTACCCTAACTAGGACAGCCTAACTGGTGAATTTAACTTTGTCTGTGATAAACTGGACTTTATAATTGACATTGCGTCAAAGTCAAGTGAAATGAGGGTCTAGGACTTTAGCAAAAAGCCAGTGAAAACAGATGAGATTGGATTTAAACACTGAGACTGTGTCTGAATCCCGGACACTGACAGGCAAGCTGTTCCACAACTGCGGAGCTCTATAGGAGAAGGATCTGCTCCCAGCTGTGACCTTCTGCACCTTTGGTACCATTAGTGACCCCGCACCCATTGATCGAAGGGGGCGTGGCGGTTCGTAAGGAACCAAAAGTTCACTCAGGTACTGTGGGGCGAGACCATTTAGAGCTTTATAGATTAAAAGTAGGATTTTGTAGTCAATCCTAAATTTGATGGGTAACCAGTGCAGTGATTGTAAGACTGGGGTGATGTGGTCAAATTTCCTGGTTCTTGTTAGAACTCTGGCTGCAGCATTCTGTACTAGCTGGAGTTTACTCGTGCACCTACTAGAGCATCCAGACAATAATGCATTGCAGTAATCTAACCTTGATGTAATAAATGCATGGACCAACTTTTCTGCATCATGCATTGAAATGATATTTCTTATTTTCACAATATTTCTAAGGTGAAAGAATGCTATTCTAGTGACATTATCTACGTGCGAACTGAATGAGAGACCTGCATCAATGATGACACCTAGATCCTTCACTTCAATACTCGGTGAGATATTGATATTGAATAAAATTAGACAACACTCTTGATTTCTCTATAAAAATTGCCATCAACAACAAGTGTTATTTTGGCCGAAAATACTCTATAAACAACGTCCATGAAGTTTATTAGGATATTTTATTGATATACAAGTTAAGATTAGAAAGGGCAAAAATGAGACCTCCAAAATTATTAGCCCCAGGCCATTAATAGTCAATAGTATACATGTCATGCCCAACAGGTATGTAGAGAAAACAACAGATTCTGAACATCATTTATTTCTTATATAGCCCAAAACCACATACAGTATGTCTCAATTGGCCCTACATTTGAAACCCTCCACACTTGACCCTTTCTGCACACAAGGAAAAATTCCAGGAGAGAGAAAAAAGGGAAAAACTTTGGGAAGGATGACGTCCTTTCAGGGTAGGGTGAGCCCGCTGGGTAGAGTGACCCTGCAAATATCAGTGCAGGGTTGGTAACGATTTGTCCAAGAAATTTGTCCAAAGTGCAGTATGGACCATCTGTTCATGTTTGGAGGTACTGGACAGTGCAGAATAGGTCTTAGTCCATTTTCATGGTCTACACTGCATGTCCTTTATAATGCTACTGATACTGGTAATGCTTCAAATGCAAGAGTTAATGTCTCGTAGACCTATTTAGACTTTCTTTTAGGAAAATGTTACAGGCAATCACTTTGAAAAAAAATACAAAGATGAACAGCTATACTGAGTGTAAAAATCTCAATAAATAATCTAAAAAAAAAGCAATATTCTTTACAGAATTTTACATTTTGTAATTCAACTGAATTAAACTAAACATCCCATTTCACATGACCCTGATGGGACTGTTTCAGACGTCCATGGAGTCAGGTGAGCGCAGACTGAACACAGACCATATTTCTGCTCATTGGGGCTCAGCGCAGAAGATATGCATGTTTTTCAAAATAATGTCATGTTGTAGATTTCTGGACACTCAGAGAATGATCAGCTTTCCCTCCATTCTCGCTTTGTGTGTGGATTTTGAAGTGGTATTAAGAACACTCGCCTGCTTGGATTCTATTGGTCATGCAAAAATAATTTTTATACCACTGCCAGAAAATCACCAAGCAACATAATTATGATGTAATCGATTAAGTTCTTCACACCATTGATGTAATATTGTCCACATCTGCATTGATTATATCGATTATATGATTAATTTAAACAAAAATCATTTCAACACCACTCTGGTTCATTTTCATGCTGGATCGTCTCATCAGCAGCTCATTGCCGGGAACCAGGATCCCTTCGGTGGTATTATCATTGGATGTGGACTGGCCACTTGATTCAGTGCCTCTGCGAGAACAAACAGAAACAGCCGCAGACGGTGGCATTGTACAACTGGTACAGAAATACATAGCCACTGTAGGGTGGTAGTAACACTAGTGGGTATCACACTCGCCTATGAACCAGAAGACCCAGGTTCAAACCCCACTTACTACCATTGTGTCCCTGAGCAAGAGACTTAACCCTGAGTGTCTCCAGGGGGGACTGTCCCTGTACTGATTGTAAGTCGCTCTGGATAAGGGCATCTGATAAATGCCGTAAATGTAAATGTAGTTGGTATATTAGAGCAATAGTGTTCCGACAGCCTAACTAAGGTGAATTGAACACTGTCTATGCTTGAGTAGGTGACTGTGCATTAAAGTGGACTTAATAATTGACACTGTGTCTGGGATTTTAACTGACTGACAAGTTGTTCCGCACCTGCGGAGCTCTATAAGAGAAGGATCTGCACCCAGCTGTGACATTCTATACTTTAGGTACGCAGAGGATGTGGCGGATTGTAAATAACTAAAAGTTCACTCAGGTACTACAGCGTGAAACCATTATGTGCTTTATAGGTATAGTAGAATTTTGTAGTTAACCCTGAATTTGATTTTTAGCCAGCTAGAAATTTGGGCTTGGAAAGCAGTTAAAGGTTAAAAGGATAGAAGGATGAAGGTGAAGAGTGGAATCATTGTTGAATTAGTTAATTTCTTGGAATGGTTAAAATTGTCAAGAAATGAGGAAAGGAGGAAGAGTGAAATCATTGTTAAATTAATTAATATGCAAATGAAAGCCCAATTAATCTAAATTTTTATCCAATTTCACTAAATTAACACAATGCGTCTCGAAATTTGGTAACGTTCAGAGCATGTTTAAAAATGTACATGTTAGCATGCTAATGTGAGCATTCTAACATCAAACATGCTAAAGAGGCAATCAATCACATATATTTTTATGTTTGAAACATAAAAAAAATAAAGCTAGCATGCTAACATCTACAATACTAATGGGCGAAGTCATGATACATCACATAAAATTTTGGGACATTTGTCTTGATTGGAAAATGCTCTGTAAAATGAATGGGCTTCAATGGGAGGATCGAGGGATGACTTTTCTGCATCGTGCATTGGGATCATGTTTCTTATTTTTGCAATGCTCTCATAGTGATATTATCTACATGCAAAATGAATGAGAGACCTGTGTCAATGAGATCCTTTACTTCTGTACTTGGTGAGATAGAAAGGCTATCCAGAGTTATGATGTTGTCTGGCTGCTTGAGGACCAAATAAAAGAGCTTCTCTTCTCTTGTCTTATCATTCGACAAACGAATTATTCAAGTACAAGAGCTTCTGTCTTATCATTTGACAAATAAATTATTCGACAAACAGAACAATGTGACCACAAGGAAATCCTCCTTCCGGTGATTAGATGCTGTGTCTAACCATGGTGGACGTGAGGAAAACTCTTCACAAAATTAACTCATGAAAGGCAACATCCCTGGAAGAATGCTCAGAGAATTTGCAGACCAGCTGGCAGATATTCTCACAGACATCTTCAACATCTCACTGAGTATCGCCTTTGTGTCCTACGTGTCTCAAAACAACCACCATTGTGCGTGTGTTGAAGAAGTCTTAAGTGTCATGTTTCAATGACACAATGTTGCACTTATACCCATCATGATAAAGTGCTCTGAGAGGCTGGTCATGAAACATGCTGCCTGCACTGGACCCACTGCAATTCGCCTATCGCTCCCATGGACTATGCCATTGCTACCACCTTGCATCTGACCCCCTGGAGCCCCTCAGGGCTGTGTGCTCAGTCCAATGCTGTTCATATTGCTGACCCACTACTGTGCAGCGATGCACAGCTCCAACCACACGAGTCATCAGCAAAAATGATGGGTCAGTGTACAAAGAGTACCACTCTCCACTGAACATCGATGGTTCTTGTGTGGATATAGTCAAGAACACAAAGTTCTTTGGTGATCATTACTACCTTGGTTGATTTTATTGTAAAATTATCTGAAATTATTTCATATTGTGGAAGAGCAACTATGTCTTCCATATTTAAACCAAACAGCTTTATCCACAGATACAACCAGGAAACAAAATCTGTAAATTCACTAAGAAACTCTGAGTAAAGTCCAGGGGGTCTATAAATAAGAATCAATGGAATAAACTTGTTTTTCTATAACTTATGAATAAAGAATATCTTGTATCAAATGAATTTGGCTAGGAGGTTTAGAGGATTTCAAGTTGGTTGGAATTAGTCTTCTTGCCAGTAGAGTAGAAAAGGCCAGCATGTCCCTTTGATGGGCAGACAGTGATGGAGGTGCAGAGAAACAATGCCCCAAGTGGATTGGACTCTACTGTTTTCCTCACAAATTCTGACAACAGGTCAAATATCTCAGTCCAGTACTGCTGTAAGGAAGGGCAAAGCCAGAACATATTAATAATATTGGCAGAGGACTGCCAATATTAACTAATTTTATAGAGATGCTTGAATTGGCTAAAAAGATGTCAGATAAAGTAATCTGCTCTGGCCCATTACCGCAGTTTCGGCGTAGCGACGAGACCTGTAGCAGGCTCCTGGATATAAATCACTGGTTGTCGGAGTGGTGTCCAAAAAATTAAGTGGGCTTTATTAATAACTGGCCAACATTTCGTGGAAGCCTGGTCTTTTTGGGCGAGATGGCATCCACCCCAACTGGGCGGGCGCCACTCGGGCAGGCGTCTAAAAATCTCGCCAGAGCCGAGATCAGGCAGCAGACAGACTGGCTAAACCGAGCATCTTCTATTTGCATAAAGTCGCCACCCAGTGTGTATACTATTGACACTGTGTCTTTACCTCGCTCTATTAAAACAAGAGATTCTAAAAGAAACATTAATAATAAAACTCATAAATATGCTAACACTGTGTCTGTTCCTTGGGCTGGATGGGGTGTCTGTTTCAGCAACTTATTACCCATTATTATCATTCACTCTGAACGTACCACCAGCACCTCCGATATGAGAACAGGATTATTAAATGTTAGATCTCTCACACCTAAAACGCTCATTTTTTATGTTATTACAGATCAGGGGTTTGATGTGTTGCAGTAATTTATAAAGATAACCTTGGCATTACTCATAAACCCGGACATGGATTTAATTCTTTTGACATTCTACATGTCTAGAATTAACACTGCGTAGTACATTAAATAATGTCGCTCCCCTCAAAAGGAAGATAGTAAAAGATAAAAAAAACTTAATTCCTTGGTATAATGATCACACGCTCTCGCTTAAGAAGATTTCCCTAACAAGATTAGAACACAAATAGCGTCGAAGTAAATTAAACGTATTCAGAATAGCGGGAAGGAGAGACTACTTAACTATAAGAAGACTCTTAGTGAAAGTGAAAGTGAAAGTGAAGTGATTGTCACACGTGATACACAGCAGCACAGCACACAGTGCACACAGTGAAATTTGTCCTCTGCATTTAACCCATCACCCTGAGTGAGCAGTGGGCAGCCATGACAAGCGCCCGGGGAGCAGTGTGTGGGGACGGTGCTTTGCTCAGTGGCACCTCAGTGGTACCTTAGCAGATCGGGATTCGAACCAGCAACCTTCTGATTACGGGGCAACTTCCTTAACCGCTAGGCCACCACTGCCCCAAGCGCAGCTCGATCAACGTATCTCTTCTTGTTAATAGACAAAAACAAAAATAATCCCAGTTTCCTGTTTAACACTATAGAAGAGATAACCAGGAATAAGACAGAAACTGATACGACCACTCAAATATAGTCATAGAAGTGACGATTTTATGAATATTGATATTTCTATGGAAAATAACCAATTAGAATGCTTAAATCTTATTAAATGAGGTTGAACTAAATTCAGCATGAACAAATTAAACTAATCTCATCGTCAAATCAACGTACTTGCTCTTTGGATCCGCTTCCTACAAGGCTCCTTAAACAAGTAGCACCCGATATTATAAATCCTATCCTAAAAATTGTTAACTCGTCGCTTGGCACTGGCCACATACCAAGTTCGTTCAAGGTAGCAGTCATTAGACCCCTGATTAAAAAGCCTGATCTTGATCGCATTCAGCTTTCAAATTCTAGACCGATATCCAACCTTCCGTTTATATCAAAAGTCATAGCCCAGTAGCTGAGCGCATACCTAGACAGTAACAATATCCATGAAGTATATCAATCGGGATTTAGACCTCATCATAGCACTGAGACAACGCTGGTTAAAGTGGTTAATGACCTGCTGTTGGCCTCTGATCAGGGACACATCTCGTTGCTTGTCCTGCTTGATCTGACTGCAGTGTTTGACACTATCGATCACGATATTCTCCTTGCCAGGTTAGAGAATGTTTTTGGGATTAAGGGAACTTGACCAACTGATATCAGTTTGTGGACATCAATGTTGATTTGTCTTCACATAGTAAAGTAAAGTTTGGTGTTCCACAAGGTTCTGTCCTAGGTCTGTTACTATTTTCCCTTTACATGTTACCTTTAGGTGACGTCATCCGCAAACATGGTATTAGCTTTCATTGCTACGCTGATGACACACAGCTGTATCTGTCAACAATGCCAGATCAGAGGCAGCAGCTGAACAAAATAGAGAATTGTCGGAAGGACATTAGACAGTGTATGCTCACCAACTTTCTTCTGTTAAACCCTGACAGGACAGAAGCTCTCGTACTTGGGTCTCAAGCAGACAGGCATAAGCTGGCATCATAACCCTGGATAGCCTTTCTATTTCACCAAGTATTGGATCTAGGTGTCATCATTGATGCAGGTCTCTCATTCAATTCACATGTAGATAATGTCAATAGATATTTCACCTTAGAAATATTGCAAAAATAAGAAATATCATTTCAATGCATAATGCAGAAAAGTTGGTCCGTGCATTTATTACATCAAGGTTAGATTACTGCAATGCCTTACTGTCTGGATGCTCTAGTAGGTGCATGAGTTCTAACTTGAACTAGGAAATTTGACCACATCACCCCAGTCTTACAATCACTGCACTGGTTACCCATCAGATTTAGGATTGACTAAAAAATACTACTTTTGACCTATAAAGTTCTAAATGGTCTCGCCCCACAATACGTAATAATAACTTTTAGCTCTTTACGATCCACCACACCCCCTTCGATCACTGGGTGCGGGGTCACTACTGGTATCCAAAGTACAAAAGGTCACAGCTGGGAGCAGATCCTTCTCATATAGAGCTCCGCAGTTGTGGAACGGCTTGCCAGTCAGTTGTCCGTGACTCAGATACAAAGTTTAAGTCCCAGACACTCATTTCACTTCATTTTGACACAGTGTCAATTATAAAGTCCAGTTTATCACACAGTCCCCCTGTTAGACACAGACAGTGTTAAATTCGCCCTAGTTAGAGTACCGGGCCACTGTAGCGTCTGCCACTGCTTCTGTTTGTTTTCTCCGAGACACGGAATCAAACACACAGACCATTGGCAGACTCCAGCGAAGAGACAGAAGATAAATCCTGGTTCCTGACAACTGCTGAACGATGACTCAGCATGAAACAAACCAGAGGGTCACCACAGCCACCTCCACCATAACAACTACAGCTTCAGGGATCTTCAAATGGACCAGTAACATCATAATGGACATGTAATGTAGACCATGACACTGGACTACACTCTGGACTTCTCCGACCCTACAACTGTAGGACTTTTTTTTTCTTTCTTATTGGACAAATCATCACAAACCCCACACTGACATCACTTGCAGGCTCACTCTACCCTGGAAGTGGGTCCCTCTCTGTATCATTCCTTCCCAAGGTTCTTTTTTGTGTTTTTTTGTGTGCAGAAGGGTCAAGTGTGGGGAGTGTCAATTGTAGGGCTTGTCAAAGCCCATTGAGACATACTGTATGTGATTTTAGGCTATATAAGAAATGAATGTTGTTGTTGTTGTGACTGCTGACATCTGTCGCACAATGGACTGATGCCCTCACAGATTTGAGACAACGACACCTTAGTGTAAGATTTTTATGAAGCACTTGTGAGAAAGAGGCAAACACATTGTATATGTATAGGTCTTTAAAAAAGTGAATGCCAGCTTTTGACCACATAGAGAACAGATCATCAGGGATGATGGAGGGAACTGGTGATTTGCAGCCAGTGGGGCATATGTGGAAGAAGTTTGTAACCCAAATTAACATTTAAACTGAGCCCAAAGAGATTTTTAACAATCCTATTCTTGGGTAAAGTGGAAGAGAGAATTTTGACTGAATTAGCTTCTATTGCTAACCAATTCATTTGAGCATCTGAGGTTTCGGACTGAAGCCATACTAATATTAGATGGCCAATAATAAAACCTAAAATGTGGTAAGGCTAAGTTTTCTTGGTCTTTGTAAGTACTGTCTGCATAGTCTCTCAACCTTCTTGTTTCAGATAAACTCAGAGATCACAGGACTGTCAGGATTGACTGCAGCTGGGCTCATCACCTGAAGCCAATCCTGCATAAAATCCGGAGATTTCCGCCCCTTCAGGAGCGCCGACACCCTAGTGAACTTTAGTGGACTTTAGTGCACGTTTGTGAATGTGTGTATTTTTGAGTTCTTGCAATCGGCACATGCCTGCGGGTTAGTTTTAGTTGATCCCACTTTATTTCCCTTTTCGGCTACCATGCCATTGTTTATTTGCGTTTATTGTTTGTTTATTAATAAAACCCCTTCCCAGCATGTCCCACCTCTGCACTTCCTTCCCCCGTCAGCTCGCGGTCGTGACAAAAATTAGCGTTTAAAAGATTTTGTGGTGACACAGATACCAAGATATGTAAAGTTATGATGGGCAATTTTGAAGGGTACGCTATAAAGAGGGTAAGTCTTAGCAGCAATTCTAATTGGAAATAACTATAATAAATAATAAAGGGACACTCTCACCTCCCGCCCAATCCTAACAATTCCAGTAATCTGAGTGTTCAACTGCAAGCGCAAATAATAATGGTCTTAAGGGGCAACCCTGCCTAGTCGAACGATAGAGGGCAAAATATTCAGAAGGATTATTATTTGTTCTAACAGATGCTTGCGGTGATTGAGTAAAGTATCCTAATCCATGAAATATAGTTTGTTTTAAAACCAAACCTCCCCTGTGTATGAAAAATATAAGGCCATTCCACTCTATCAAAAGCCTTTTCAGCATCAGAGTGTTATAAATTGTATTTATAACAGTTTCTAAGGTTAGAGAAAGAGTGTATATTTCGGATAAATCCAGTCTTGTCTGCAGAGATGATGTTCGGAAGGGTAAATTCTAGTCTTAAAGCCAACAATTTTGATAACAGCTCAAAATTAGCATTCAACAAGCTGATTGGGCAGTAGGTAGAACAACACAAATGATCTTTGCCCTTTTTCAAAAGCATTTAGATATTGGCTTGTGAAAGGGTTTGAGGAAGGAAGCCAGAAACAAAAGATTCATTATACATGTCCAGTAATAATAGGGCCAGTTTATCCCAGAACTTTCTATAATTATTTTTTATTAATTTTGCTTGAAATTAATAAAAAAAATGCCTTACAAGATCTTGAAAATAGTTCAGTGTCTCATAATAAGTTGGTGCTCAAAAGAAGCATTTTTAAACCATTCTTTGTTTTAAGTGTATATAACTTTTTTCAGTTCAAAAATTGTGACACTCTTCTAGATTTAAGTCCAACACCTTACTTGAAATAAGATTAGAAATTGGCATTTTGAGATTAAATATTATATTTTTACCATTATTATTTTTTGTCATAATTATTCATTTCTAGTGCATTTACCAGAGAGGACTGTTAATAATTTATTATTTACGCATGTGATTAAACATTAATCTATATTTATATATATACACACACACACACACACACCATTTTGCTGTGACTTTATTTAACCAAACTGCCCCTTAATAAACCTGTAAAATATATGCATTGCACAGGCACAGTCAAAGCACAGTCGAACACACTGCTAGACACTAAAACTGCTCAACCTGTAACATTTGTTATTAACAGAAAGTGCTTTTATGATTCAAATTAAATGTCTCAGGGCTACATTAACATGACCATTAGACCACATTCCTTAAACAATACAATTGTAACATTGTAAGATTGGGCATCGCAGGACCATACTTTTGTTTTGCATAGCGACCATCTACAAGGAGAAATGTGACATTCCTGTGCAAATTGTTGTGCATGAAGATTCAACACCTCTGTTTCACACGCCATTTTGTCGGACGGCCTTTTGCCGAGCCAAACGTGTGAAGTGTTGGCCATCGGGACCGCCCACTCTCTTTGTCTTCCCCAGATGGGAGGCATCGGGAAGGGGGGGGGGGGGGTGGGTGACATCAGAAACAACAGGTTCTGATTGGTCTGTGACAACTTCCTGTAGACCAGTGACAACTTCCTGTAGGCCAGGGGTATTGTCACGTCTACGGGCTTACGGGGCAAGGAAGCACAGAGGTCTGACATGCTGGCAAGGGTTTTTTTATTATTAAATAAACAATAAACACAAATAAACAATGGCGCGGTGGCCAAAAAGGGAAATAAAAGGGAATAAACGCAAACAAACCCGCAGGCGTGTGGCGATTGCCAGAACTTAAAATACTAACACACGGTTGCAATGTCAAGTTCACGAAAATGCCGGAGACCTGGAAGGGGCGGAAACATCCGGCATTTAAGTGCTGTCAGGATTGGCCACCGGTGTTGAGCACATCTGCAGTCAATCCTGACAGAGCCCCCCCCTCCAAGGGCTACGTCCTCGGAGCCCCAGCAGTACCATCAGTGGAGGTGGCGGGGCGGATGGTGGCAACCACAGGGCTCCTGCCCTGCTGTATCCTCCCCTTGGAGGACCCGGTCCCTCGGACTGGCTCCCCGGCGTGGTCAGGCGTGGCGGCCCCGGTCCCTCGGGCTGGCTCCCCGGCGTGGTCAGGTGTGGCGGCCCCGGACCCTCGGCCTGGCTCCCCGGCGTGGTCCTGCTTGGCAGCCCCGGACCCTCGGCCTGGCTCCCCGGCGTGGTCCCGCTTGGCAGCCCCGGACCCTCGGCCTGGCTCCCCGGCGTGGTCCCGCATGGCGGCCCCGGACCCTCGGCCTGGCTCCCCGGCGTGGTCCCGCATGGCGGCCCTGGACCCTCGGCCTGGCTCCCCGGCGTGGTCCCGCATGGCGGCCCCGGACCCTCGGCCTGGCTCCCCGGCGTGGTCCCGCATGGCGGCCCCGGACCCTCGGGCTGGCTCCCCGGCGTGGTCCCGCATGGCGGCCCCAGACTCTCGTACCTGCACACAATAATCAGGGCCGATCCATCTGGGTATGTGTGGGCCCTGTCTCCACACGTCCCCTCTGACACGTCTTGTGTCACCCCCTGCACCGCGCAGGGAGATTGTCCCAGAGCCTCCGGCGACTGTTCCAGGCACCCCAGGCTGGTACCTTCTGGGACTATGCAGCCCCTCTCGCTGCACAGCCCTGGTGCCAAGGGGGGGCATTGCCAGACCATCCGGCTAGCCCCTTCTGCATCCGTTGGGACAAGCAGGCCCTCTTCCTGCCTATCCCAGCTGGGTCCTCATGCCTACCCGGGGGCTCTATGGCGCTCCACCCCTCTGGAGGCAGACGCAGGCCCATGCCTGGCCCGCCCTCCTCACCGGCTACCGGAGGACCCAGCTCAATCGCTTCCCCACCTACCCTCCCCTCAGGAGGAGCCCCCAACCCGAACTGCACCCCCCCAAAAAATTATTTGGGGGAGCACCCCCCCCCCCCGGCTGGACTTAGGGGTACCTTGGGGCTCGTCCACCTCGCCTTGGACCGGTGCAGTCAGGTTGGGAACTCCCTCCCTGGGGTTCGGCTCTGCTGCTGGGTCAACATCTGGTGGACACAAAGAGGGGAAGTGGGGGCAACATACGGACACATATACCACGCACACACACACACAGACAGAGACAGACAGAAGAGAGGGTCGTCTGGCTCCCTCTCTGGGCTCTCCGGGACCTCCTCAGGGGGCACAGCCAGGATCTTGGGAGGTGCGACCTTCTCGGACGCGCGCGCTGGGTGGAGCCATCCTGGCCCCGACTGCCCAACGAAAATCCATGTCATTGTCGCTTTCGTCATCCGTGTCCTCCCACCTGTGACTCCGAGGGTCGTCCACCCTGCGGACATCCTGGACCCAGGGTGCGATCAACTCCCACGGGCAGTACTCTGGCCATTCGGGCTGGAGCCTGCCCACCTCCTCGCTGGAGGGACGCCGCCGTTGTCGCTTCTCACCCCCCTGGAAGTGACGTGGGTCCCCACGGACCTCGCGACGATCGCAGACTGGCGCGATGGGCGGAGCCCAACTCTCGTCTCCCGTGCTCTCGTCGTCGTCCGTGTCGTCCCAGTCCACGGGGAGCCTTGCCAGCAGAGCGCAGAGTTCCTGGCTCGACATGGCGAAGATCGTGGGGGTCGCATCCTCTGCGCTCGCTGCCCACGTCACTTCCTCGTTGCTGCCGACGCCAACGTCCTCGCTCCGCCCACTCACCCGCCGACGTTGTCGCTTCCGGGTTTCGCAGAGTTTCCCGGGGGTGACGTCATCACGCAGCGGCGCTTACCACGGCTTCTCGGGGAGAAAACGCTCCACCAGAACGGGTGTCGTGTCTCTCCCCTGGCGTCCGCGTTCGCCGCGCCGGGCTGCGTCCTTCGCGGTGCATTTTCTCCTCTGCTTTTTACCTCTGCGCTTTTGGGGAGGTCTCCGGCATTCTGTCACGTCTACAGGCTTACGGGGGAAGGAAGCGCAGAGGTCTGACATGCTGGCAAGGGTTTTTTATTATTAAATAAACAATAAACACAAATAAACAATGGTGCGGTGGCCAAAACGGGAAATAAAAGGGAATAAACATAAACAAACCCGCAGGCGTGTGGCGATTGCCAGAACTGAAAATACTAACACACGGTTACAATGTCAAGTTCACGAAAATGCCGGAGACCTGGAAGGGGCGGAAACATCCGGCATTTAAGCGCTGTCAGGATTGGCCACCGGTGTTGAGCACAGCTGCAGTCAATCCTGACAGGTATAAAGGTCTGCTCACATCTTTCCCAGCTGTCTTTCCATCGAAACCGGATCTTCTGGTTTTCGAGCCTGCTCTATCATCTCATTATTTCCCATGGCTCTGCCTCTTTGTCTCTCCCCCTTAACTCTTTCTTCTCATTTTTTTTTCTCTGTAACCTTGGTATACATATCACAAATGCAGAGGAGCAGCCACAGGAAGAGGCGGCTGCCTTAATGTGGACCTTGTATCTAACCTGTCTTTCTTTCAGTTCCTGGCAATCGCCACACACCTTTCGTTTAGTTTCTGTTGCTTTTATGTTTAGCTTTGGCCCTTGTGCGGATCATGCCTCGCTTCTGCACCTCCATGATCGGAGACCTATGGAGCAGAGTTGGGGGTTTACAAAAATAATCACAGTCATTGTGTTTATTCAAATCCACATTTTGGTTAAAATTCAATAAATCTCTCAGCACTAACATCCCAACTCTTTGTACTTTTGTCACGATGGCGAGCTGACGGGGGAAGGAAATGCAAAGGGACAATACTGGGGACAATTTATTAATACCAATAAAGGAACAGAAATCAAAATGGTGTGATGGCCGAAAACAGTGAAAAAACACAAACTAGCCCTCAGGCGTGTGGCAATTGCCAGAACTCAAACTATACACATAAGACATTGCCAGGTCAAGTTCACACACAAGTTCACACACACACACAAATGGAGTTTACTAAAATGCGGTCACTGCAGAGGGGCGGAGTCACAGGCTTTTAACAGCTGTCCAAATTGGCTACAGCTGGAAACAGCCCTGTGGCCAATCCTGACAACTGTATGTATAAAATATAAAAACATTGTATAGCACTGAACTTTAAACGGTTAACATGACTGCTGAGCAAATGGGTGCAAATTTTCCTCTAACAAAGTTTTTCCTATTCTCTTTTTTTCCAGGCAGTTCCTTCGTCTTGGCAAACCTCTCCTGTCTAAACTAGAGAACACCAACAAATGTTATGCTCATGTTTGCGGTAATGATTTTCTTTTTTAAATGAGGGTTCAATCACACATTATTTTAGTACTCTAGAATTTCTGCTGTTCCTCAGGTAATAGCATAGAGCGTTCAGACTGTTCAGATGGAAATGGAGGGAGTCAATTCTTGCAAACAAAGCAAGAATTCGGCTTTTTATACAGCAGCTCCAGAAACTATGTTAACTTCCCTCTGCACCAAATCATTAGCCTGGTCTCCATGACGTCACCCCGGAGTTTCTGGCCTCAAAAGGTGTCTGTCACACCTTCTTTTGTGGAATTTGATATGTCACAAAGTGGATATGGGTAGGTGTTCTATATCATGTTTATAACATATTTAACCTTTCAATAACTGCAGTAAAATACACACAATAATGAAATGTGAAAAACTGTAAATAGATTCAGTTATTTAAATTAAATGATTAAATGGAATAAAAACTGAAACACAGTCAATCAGTTGTTGTCATCTGATGTATTTAAATGAGCCATGAATCAGACCTTGTATCAAGCACCCACACAAGTTTCTTCAAACATTTTTCAAAGATTGGGTTGTTTCCATGAACTTTGTGAATTCCAGTGTGATAAGATGTGATACTATGATAAAATGTCACCTACTGTGATAAGATGCCATAAATCAATTTGTAAAATGTCCTCACTACTAAATAATCGAGGGTTAACTGTCAGTGTTATAACAAATTGGAAGCAATTAAGAACAGCAGCTCAACATTGTGGATGAGTCTGGCTTAGGGTTTGGCTTAGTCTCTTAGTTCCAGTGAAACAAACTTTGAATGCCTCAAGATACACTCACCAGCCACTTTATTAGGCACACCTGTCCATCTGCTCATTGATTCAAATTACTGATCAGCCAATCACATGGTGATTTGTGGACAAAATTGTTGATGTCAGAGGTCAGAAGAAATGGCCATAATGGTTCGAGTTGATAGAAAGGCAACAGTAACTCAAATAACCACTTGTTACAACCAAGGTATGCAGGAGCATCTCTGAATGAACAACACGTCGAACCTTGAGACAGATGGACTACAGCAGCAGAAGACCATACTGGGTGCCACTCCTGTTAGCAAAGAACAGGAAACTGAGGCTACAGTTCGCACAGGCTTGCCGAAATTGGACAATAGAAGATTTGAAAATTGTTGCAGTCTTGATTTCTGCTTCGACATTTGGATGGTAGGGTCAGAATTTGGCATCAACAACATCAAAGCATGGATCCATCTTGCCTTGCAGGCTGGTGGTGGTGTAATGGTGTGGGGAACATTGCCTTGGCACACTTTGGGCCCCTTAATACTAATTGATCATTGTTGCAATGCTGCAGCCTACCTGAAAATAGGTTCAGACCATGTCCATCCCTTTATGACCACATTATACGCATTTTATGATGGCTACTTCCAGAAGGATAATACATAATTTCATAAAGCTCGAAACATCTCAGGCTGGTTTCTTGAACATGCCAATGAGTTCAGTGTACTCAAATGCTCCACAGTCACCAGATCTCAATCCAATAAAGCCCCTCTGGGATGTGGTGGTATGGGAGATTCGTATCAGCCGACAAATCTGCAGCAACTGCATGTCAATATGGACCAGTATCTCTGAGGAATGTTTTCAGTACCTTGTTGAAACTATGCCACGAAGGATTAAGGTATTTCTGAAGGCATAACGGGGTCCAACTCTGTACTAGCAAGGTGTGCCTATTTAAGTGGCTGGGGACTGTATTTTGGACATTTTTATGCTCTGAACTTTCTGGTAAAAATTTGGGTATGTCCCATTCAGGTTTCAACATGACACCAGCGCACAAAGCAAGGTCCATACAGACATGGATGAGATTTAGATGTGGAAAAACTTGACTGGCCTGCAAATAACACTGACTGCAACCCAATAGATAAAAGGTTATCTATTGGGTTGCAGTAAGGGTTATTTGCAGTGGAGTGGAGTCTGCAAGCCAGGCCTCTTGTCCAACTTCACAAAAGCTCTTGTGGGAGAATGTTCAAACATTCCCTATTGAACACTCCCTATTGAAGCCTATGAATTAAGAATGGGATATCAAGTTTGTGTTTGTCCCAAAGTTTTTAGCAGTTTTGTTTTGAATAGGACATTATGTTTGGTAAATATTATGTTTTGAAAAACACAATTAAAAACCAAAGATTTGTATGCTACAAGAAATGGTCACATACCTGATAAGCAGGTTTCACATGTCATATGTGTGTCCTCGCCATGAATGAACAGTAAATCTTTGTGTGGTTGTTTTTTTTTGCAGGTGCCTATTCATTCTGGCCACAGTAAACTCCATGGGTGGAGTGGGTCGGGGTGAGAACCAAAAGCTTTGAATCTAATTCTACAGCTCTGATAATTAAAATTATATTCTGTTCTGTGCTTTCCTGTTCTATGTCTATCTCGTGGTATAAGCAGGACAATTTTATTATAAATACCATTCTCAGGGATGGTTAATTTTTTTTACCTCCTTATTCTTATTTTGTTCAGTATTTTGTCCTAATCATAAACCTTACCTAGGTTGCAGGGCCTTCCCTCCATTTGCTGGACTGACCTTCTCCTGCTGATTTCTGATCAGTCACTTTAGCTCTACATGACTCCCACCCTGTGCGGTTGTTGTCTGTGGTGCCTCATACTTCACAGGCTGAACAGCAATTTGTGTGTCTGTCAGTCTCCATCTGTATGGCTGATGGCTGTCTTGTCATTTCCACAGAGGAGAAGCCGTTCCAGTTTCAAGGTGTGTCAAGTTTATTATCACAATCAGTCCAGTGAATGCATAGTTTTCATGGCTGAAACTAAATGATAATTAATTACAAGCCATTATGATTGTAATGATTTTATGTCAATAAAAATATCTATATACTATATACGTGATGGAACCAGAGATGGCATCCCCAAATACTCTCCCTTTCACTGTGCGCTTCAACTTCTCCAAGTTGCTAGTTTCCTCTCAGTGGCACCACCTCGTGGTGGTGCTGGCTAAGGATATTAAGAAGAGCTGCAAAATATGGGTGTACCTCAATGGTAAAGGTGTTGGTTCCGCTAAGGTCTGTAATGTCTGCTTGATGTTGTGTTGTACCGTTTTTTATTCTTTGAAAGTATGGCCCCTTTTCACTCATGGATTAACTAGTGACATGAAAGTGAAGTGATTGTCATTGTGATACACAGCAGCACAGCACATGTGCACACAACAAAATGTGTGAACCCATCACCCTTGGTGAACGCCATGACGCCGTTCAGATGGTGCTTTGCTAAGTTGGCACCTCAGTGGCAACTTGGCAGAGCAGGGTTCGAAAAAGCAACCTTCTGATTATAGGGAGGCTTCCTTAACTGCTACCACTGCCCCTCCTTAGCCACCACTGCCCCACATGTTTTGATACAACCAGACAAAATGCACAGATTAAGTGTTTTAGGTCTTGATGAAAAACTAATTTCTGATTGGTGCTAGCTGTGCTTTTTTATTGTAATGCTCCTGAAATTGCTCCAGAGTGTAGGAATCAGCAAATACACTACTGACAATGAGTTAGGAATATTGTTATTTACATGAGTGCTTTTCCTATGTGCTCTGAATTTTAATGAAATACAGTCCCTGACAAATGTCTTGTAGAGACACCTGCTATTACCATGACTTTATTTAATGAACTGGTGTTATAAATAGCTCATATGAGAAGCTAAAACCCAACCAAATGATTTTTAATGCATTGAAATTAATTAGTTTTACTGAAAAAAAATTTATCATTTAATCAAGACAGAAAGGTCAAATGTCGCCTATACAGAAATTGAACAAATTTACTGCAAATACAAATATATGTCAGCAAATTAAGTAGTGGGGCTCTGAGATCCAAATTTAATATTTAATATGACTTCTATTATCTTGAAGGACTGCATTCATGCAGTTTGGCAAGGATTCATACAATTTATTGATGAAGTCATCAGGAATAGAAAATAAAGCAGTCTTGCATTCCTCCCAGAGTTCATCAATATTCTTTGGTTTCATCTTCCACACATGCTCAATGATGTTCATGTCTGGTGACTGGGCTGGCCAATCCTGGAGCAGGATTTGGCCTCTTTTATTGATGGGAATATAAAGTATTCTGCCTTGTGCAGGCTGTAAGTTGGCCTATAACTCCCTCTAGTGGCTGTCTCGTCATATTGTTTTGGTTACTCTGAAAACGGGAGAATAAGAATCCAGATGGCGGAACATAGTGCCGAAGCATTCCCGTATTGAGCAAGAATGTTGTTGCTTTGGACAAGATTTGTCTTTTTACGATGGTCATAGAGAAGGCAATGGTCAGAGGCCATTCTTCAATAAATCAGCACAGAAAAGCAAATACAAGTCTGTTTATTGGAGCATCGTTATCTCGCTGTCTAGCTGATGGAGACTAAAAAACCCAGAGCGAGGGCAGCATATAAAGGCTAGCTAAGATTCCTTGGTATTTCAGACTATTGGTTTTGCGGTAAACCCTGCAGATCTCTTGCACACCCCCATACTGGACCAGACCATGATTTTTCCGCCACCAAACTTCACTGTTTTCTGGGTGAATCTCAGATCCATGCGGGCTCCAGTAGGTCTCGTGGAATATTTGCAGCGACTGTGGTGTAATTCAACAAAAAATTCTGAAAAATCCCCCTTCTGTTGTGGTTGAGAGCTCTTATAGCCATAGAGCTCATATAGCTTGTTGTCATGGCCAACACACCTCCAACCCACCAGAGAGCGCCAGACCAGCCAGGGAGACAACGAGCCGGAAGAGGAAATGACAGCGGGCAGCGTCGGGTATAAAAGTGAGGTGACCCAAAGGAGACGCCGCTCTTTGAATGAGATTCCTCACCAGAGACGCTCGCTCACTTACGTACGGCCCAAAGACTTTGACCCATGAAATACGACCTTCACCTGCCCCCGACTTCGAGAATTGCTTGACCCCCTTGAAACAACAACGTAACTCTGACTTGAACTTCCTGGCCATGACTTCTGCCTGTCCCTGATCTTGAGCCTGCCTGATCCTTCTGTTAAGACGTGAATCCATGCTCCCCTACCTTCCTGCCGCCCAAGACGTCCTCCCATCCAGTCCACGCTCCCGGACCATCCTGAAACCCGCCGTCTTCCGGTCCTTCTCTGCCCCAGTACTTCCCACAGCTCCCCGAACTCACTCCCCGCCGCGCTGCAGCGCGTCCACTGCTTCCTCCCCGTCCTCACTCCCCGCCAGACTCACCCTCACAGACCAAACGCCTCCGGGCCTCCTTCCCAGCTCGTACAGTGTAATCTCCCTGTACGACAGCTTGTTCCCCCGCACACAGTATGTCTGCAAGTGCGTCACAGAATTCCCATTGTGACACTTGTATAGCTTGTATACCTTTTAATAGTTTTGTTTTGCACTGAAACATTATTAAAAATGCTGTTGGGAATAAAATGAACCATGTCTTATTTTTTAGTTGCACTTGAGCTCAATTTGTACACAAGCAACAAGACTTTTGTCAGGGACTGTACATAAATGTTCCCCTTTGATATTAGTAATAATATATGAGAAGAAACACAATATCATGCTCATCACTAGACTCATGATGTTGTTCTGAGGCAATGCGTTCCACTGTTCCACAAGTGCTACACGCAGTTCTGCCATGTGTGGGGGTACGATCATTCAGTCTCTGCTTCAATTGGTCCAAGACGTGCTCCATGGGGTTCAGGTCAGGAGACAGTCATACCACATGAGGCACTCCACTGTCCTAAAGGTGAGATGTGACAGTTTTGCAATGATGTGGTGGAGCATTATTATCCATGAACAGAAAACTGGGGGTGTGCTGGCAGAAATAGGGGATGATGGGTTCTTTGATGTCTCTGAGATAAGAATAACTTACTGACAATACCAGCTTTTTATACCCACAGAATGTTAAAATTGATGGCACACTGAGAAATGTTGTCTATTGGTATTGGCCCCAATATAAGGCACACCTGTACACATGAGACACCTGTACACAATGAGGTGTGTCCATTACCCCAATACAATTGCCTCCCTATCCCAAATGCAAATTCCCTACTTGTGGGACTAATAAAGGTTTATTTTATCAACAACAACAACAACAACAACATTTATTTCTTATATAGCCCATAATCACATACAGTATGTCTCAATGGGCTTTGACAAGCCCTACAGTTGACACCCCCCACACTTGACCCTTCTGCACACAATGAAAACTCCACACAAAAAAAAACCCTAGGAGAGAGAAAAAAAGAAAGGAAGAAACCTTGGGAAGGAGTGATACAGAAAGGGACCTCCTTCCAGGGTAGAGTGAGCCTGCAAGTGGTGTCAGTACAGGGTTTGTGACTGTTCAATAAGAAAAAAATATGTCCTACACTTGTAGAGGTGGAGAAGTCCAGTGTCCCGTGTCATGGTGTACATTATGTGTCCATTATGATGCTACTGGTCCATTTGAAAATCCCTGAAGCTTTACTTGTTATGGTGGTGGTGGCTGAGGTGACCCTCTGGTCAGGATGTCAGGATTTATCTGCTGGTCTCTTCACTGGAGTCTGCGAGTAGTCTGTGCACTTGATTCAGTGTCTCGGAGAAAACAAACAGAAGCAGCGGCAGACTGTGGCATTGGACGACTGATACTGAAATATGTGGTAATAGTGGTATATTGGTGCTACAGTGGCCCGGTACCCTAACTAGGACAGCCTAATTAGGGTGAATTTAACACTGTCTGTGTCTAACAGGGTGACTGTGTGATAAAGTGGACTTTATAATTGACACTGTGTCAAAGAGAAGTGGACTGAGTGTCTGGGCCTTTAACAGAAGGCCAGATATAACAGATGTATGTTTCAGTTTAGATTTAAACTCTGAGACTGTGTCGGAGTCCCAGAGACTGACTCTGACTGGCAAGCTGTTCCACAACTGCGGAGCTCTAAATGAGAAGGATCTGAGAACATTTAGGGCTTTACAGGTCAAAAGTAGGATTTTGTAGTCAATCCAAAGTTTGATGGGTAACCAGTACAGTGATTGTAAGACTGGGTCAAATTAGAACTAGCTGGAGTTTATTCATGCACCGAGCATACTCAGAGCATCAAGACAGAAATGCATTGCAGTAATCTAACCTTGATAAATGCATGGACCAACTTTTCTGCATCGTGGATTGAAATTATATTTCTAATTTTTGCAATACTTCTAAGGTGAAAGAATGCTATCCTAGTGGCATTATCTACATGCAAATCGAATGAGAGACCTGCATCAATGATGACACCTAGATCCTTTACTTCAATACTTGGTGAAATAGAAAGGCTATCCAGAGTTATGATGTAGTCAGCCAGCTTATGTCTGGCTACTTGAGACCCAAATACGAAAGCTTCCGTCTTATCAAGGTTTTTACAAAAGAACGTTGGTGAGCTTCCACTGTCTAATGTCCTTCAGACAAGTTTCTATTCTGTTCAGCTGCTACCTCTCATCTGGCATTGCTGATAAATGCAACTGTGTAGCGTCAGCGTAGCAATGAAAGCTGATACTGTGTTTGCGGATGACGTCACCTAAATGTAACATGTAGAGTGAAAATTGTAACGACCTAGGAGAGAACCTTGTGGAACACCAAACTCTATGTTATTATGTGAAGATGAATCACCATTGGTGTCCACAAACTGATATCAGTAGGTCAGATATGATCTGAACCATACAAGGGCTGTTCCCTTAATCCCAACAACATTTTCTAAGCTGGCAAGGAGAATAGCGTGATCGATAGTGTCAAACGCTGCACTCAGGTCAAGCAGGACAAGCAGCAAGATGCGTCCCTGATCAGAGGCCAACAGCAGGTCATTAGCCACTTTAACCAATGCTGTCTCAGTGCTATGATGAGGTCTAAATCCCGATTGATATACTTCATGGATATTCTTACTGTCTAGGTATGCGCTCAGCTGCTGGGCTACGACTTTCACAAAAATCTTTGATATAAACGGAAGGTTGGATATCGGTCTAGAATTTGAAAGCTGACTGAGCTCAAGATTTTTAATCAGGGGTCTGATGACTGCTACTTTGAACGGACTTGATACGTGGCCAGTGCTAAGCGACGAGTTAATCATTTTGAGGATAGGATTTATAATATCGGGTGCTATTTGTTTAAGGAACCTTGTAGGAAGCGAATCCAAAGCGCAAGTGCATTGATTTGACGACGTGATTAGTTCTAATTAGTTCATTCTATTTAATAAGGTTATAGTGCTCTAATCGGTGGTCATTTATTTGAAGATTATTTTCCATTGAAATATCGACAGAGCTGCTTGTTGTGCTTTTAATCTTATCTCTATTGATAACTATTTTAGTATTAAAGAAATTCATTAAATCATCGCTAGTATGATGATATTGAATGGTAGTATCCGTTTCTGTCTTATTCCTGGTTATCTTGGGTATAGCATTAAACAGAAATCTGGGGTTATTTTTGTTTTTGTCTATTAACAAGGAGAGATACTGTCAGGATTGCCTGCAGCTGGGCTCCACACCTGACTCCAATCCTGACGCCCCATAAATGCCGGAAGTTTCCGCCCCTTCTGGGTCTCTGGCATTTTCGTGAACTCTCTGCACGAACTTGACCTGGTTTAGTTTCATGTGTTTTGAGTTCTGGCAATCGCCACACGCCTACGGGTTAGTTTCAGTTCTTTATTTAAGTTAAATCGTTTTCGGCCATCGCGCCCGTCTTTATTTGTGTTTATTTGTTTATTTAATAATAAAAACCCCTTCCCAGTATGCGCTTCCTTCCCCCGTAAGTCCGTAGTCGTGACAGATACATTGATCGAGCCGCATTAAGAGCCTTCTTATAGTTAAGGAGGCTCTACTTCTACGCGTTGAGTTTATTGTGTCTGAGACATATTTTAAAAGTGATGAGGAAATGATCTGAGATCATTTCAGATTACGGAAGAATTACTATATCTTTTATAATCAAAGGTTAGTACGAGATTGAGCGTGTGACCACCTTCATGAGTAGGTCCTGTTATATGTTGGTTAACTCCAACTGAGTCTACTATAGACAGGCATGTTGTTCTTAGTGAGTCTTTTAATTTATCACAGTGGATGTTAAAGTCGCCAACAATTAGGACTTTATCCAAAGATACAACTAAGTTGGAGACAAAATCTGTAAATTCACTAAGAAACTCGGAGAAAGGTCCAGGGGTCTATAAATGATAATCAATGGAATTAACTTATTTTTATTTTCTGAGACTACATGAGTTATGTTTGTATAGAGAATCTCAAAAGAGTTAAAGCCAACTGAATAGTACCCAGACAGTTGGGGTGAATGCCATCTCGCCCAAAAAGACCAGGCTTCCCCCGAAATGCTGGCCAGTTATTAATGAAACCCACTTTAGTTTTTGGACATCACTCCAACAACCACTGATCAGGTCTCATTGCTATGCCGAAACTGCGGTAATGAGCGACAGCAGATTACTTTATCCGACATCGTTTAGCCATAAAACTTGAAAAGAGTCTATTAAAATTTCTATTTCCCTAATTAAATATTTGGATTCGCTCTTCTAACTCTGTTATTTTCTCCGTCACTTCAGCTATTCTCCTACACTTTCCACAGGTGAAATCCTCGCTACTGATGGAGTTTGTCAAGCTGTACATTTCACACACTGCACAGGAGATTAGTGAGGGAGCCATAACTTACGTTTTTGATAAATTTAGGTGACTCTTATTTCTGAGGTAATTCAGGAAGTCCTTGGAAGTAATACCAGCTCACGCCAAACACACCAAACAGTGCAGCCTGATCCGGAGTGCCAGGTAAAGCACAACAGAAACAAAACCAGCCTCTAAGACCTGCCCAATTTGGGTGTCCCAACTGAATGCTGAGCTTAGGGTCACTGAGGCACACAACCCCCCTGACCACGATAAAATGGCAATCCCCTTGGGGGGGTATTCAAATATATTCAAACTCAAAAATAACACTTCTCACTATTTCCAATATTTACAAAACCAAAAAAAGGTTGGCATAGTTGGAAAGTTGGAGATGCATCTCACAGTATTAACTTCCCTTTGTGAGCTGCTGAGGTGGGGTGAGATTCCATGTCCTGTGACACACAACTACAGTTCTGTGTAAAATTCATTAGCCAGCAGTTTGGATTATGTTAGTAATTTGAAGTAAACAATACTGTATAAAGTATTATAGGACTATCTCATGATCCTATTGATCAATTTGATCCATTTGAATGGTTCACACCCTGTTTTAATTGGCTGCGCCTATAGAATTGAGGGAGCATTTAATGGAAAAAACATCAACACCATTCACTAACCACAAGGTGCAAAAAAACGTACGTGCACAAACAAAGACTGGATGCTTCAAACTTTTATGTATATCTTGCTGAGGATTGTGTTTTATTCAACTCCAGTAATGCCATGCTTTTATAATTTACTGCTGTGTTAGTAACAAAAGGATGCCACTTTCACACCAGTGGCCCATTCAAGGCCACTTTGTATGGCTCTGGCATGACCCATTCTGAGTTTGACTTCCTGTGCAACCACATGCTACCAAAAGTAACACTGACTATAGTCAAATGTGAAACTACTGTTACAAAAAGGGGAGGAGGGTTGCCCCTTAAGTGAACCTGTGATTAATTTCTGAAACTGATTATAAACTCCTTTGTTATTGTCACATCCCTGTCTAAGGGTAGAGAATGTAAACAATGGGAAGGGAATAGGTGGCTTAAACACACACTATAATCTCCTCTCCTCCATGACCACTAGGCCGCCATCTTTGTGAAGGAGGAATCCTTAAATGCATCCTGTGGTCATCACATGATTGCATTGGTGGAGTCTCCAATAACCATACCTGTCCCCTCAAGTACCTAACAGACACATACACATACACAGCAAAGAACACAAATACCCTAGGACGTAGCACCCCTGTGCTAAAAATCAACCCCTAGGTTTCCAAAACACAGATCTCAAGAGGGCGTCAGCCAGAACTTGTCAGAGACTTTCTTATTACAAATTTCTAGTTTGAATCCCTGAAGGTATAAGGGCCAAAGCATAATACACTGATTCATGTTCTTCAGTCTGGAAATAAAAATAGTAGCATATTGGTGCTACAGTGGCCCGGTACCCTAACTAGGGTGAATTTAACTTTGTCTGTGTCTGTGTCTAATAGGGGGACTCTGTGATAAACTGGACTTTATAATTGACACTGTGTCAAAGTGAAGTGAAATGAGTGTCTAGGACTTTAACAAAAAGCAAGAGAAAACAGATTGGATTTAAACACTGAGACTGTGTCTGAGTCCTGGACACTGACAGGCAATAGTGCTGTAACTTAACTGATGATTTAGGAACATCAGGAGAAGTAGTAAAGAGGGTGATCAAAACCGTTGGCATTTTCTTGGAGCAGAACTGCACCGGCACCAGTAGCACATGCATCCAACTCGAGTTAAAAGGGCAGGCAGAAGATTGGTGCCTATAGAACAGGCGCACTGCACAACAAAGCCTGGTCATTTTCAAACGCAGAGTGGCACTCTGCCAACTCACATTTTTGTACAGGAAGTACACAAGTTGCACTTGTCTTTGGCCCACCTGTTTTCCAAGATTACAGTGGCCTTTCTGAAACTCTCACTTTGTCAAGTTCAGTGTCAGTGATGCGGAAAACAATCGTTGGACACCACACGTAAAAAGGTGCATATGTTAAGGCCATATTGAGGAATGAACAACCTCATCATTCAAATAAGACTCACTATCAGATACACCACCCAAAACAATATTCATCAGCTGCTGGAATGTTGCAGGGACCTTTTGCAATCCGAAAGAAATAACTGAGTACTGAAGTTACAAATGCTGAAATCTCAGCAGCACAAGCAGTCAGTAGAACCTGCCAATAATACGTTTTGACACGAACCATGCAGATCCAACCTTATCTACACAGTATTCCATATGTGGCAGCAGAAAATAATCTGTCTTGATCACTGTGTTCACCTTCATTTAATCTGTTCAAAAACAGAATGTGCCATCAGGATTGGGCATCAGCAGACAAGGTGAGCTCCAAGCACTACAAGCGGATTCTATACCTCTGTTTGAATGACAAACCATTTTGTAGGGTTAACTCTTTATGCATGCTGCTTAATCAGGACATGATTATCCAAATCTATGTCATGACTAAGCATGTTAATATGCATAGGCACTTCAGGAAATTACAGAAAATTCATCAATTAACTCAAGTATCACCATAGACCACTAACAAACCTGCCAAATATCTATCCAAATCTTAGAATTTCAAAGTTAGGCATGCCTCAGACACAGGGCACTGTAAAGAAGTTTGAGCTTAAATACCTAAATAGGTTTTTATTATAAAAATATAACACATGCACGTTTTACGTCTCATATCTGGCATATGAATAACATAACGAGTGTAATTTAGGTTTGTTTTTACCTCATAAGGCCCTTAGAAGTTTGCCTGTAATGCAGACCCAACAACAGGTAAGAAAATCATAATGCTGCTTCATCTTCGTTTTGAGAGAGCGTCTTAAGCAACACTGCCCACTTCAACTCACATATTCTAAAAAATTACATTGTGAACCCGACTGCCCTAAAGGGTGTGCCCTAAGGGGCAAACAGTGTGTCCGAACACTGAATCCTAAGGATTCCTAAGTAGTTCCTTGAAATGCAAGCAAACATCCTTTGCTGGATCCTGAAAGTAAGTTTGGAACAGCGATGAACACCACATCCTCGTCCTTGTCTTCCTCTGCTCATCCGGGTCCGGGTCGCGGGGGTAGCATCCCAAGTAGGGAATCCCAGACAGCCCTCACCCCAGCCATATCCACCAGCTCCTCCGGCAGGACCCCAAGGCGTTCTCAGACCAGACTAGAGATATAATTTCTCCAGCAAGTCCTGGGTCGACCCAGGGGCCTCTCAACTGGCTCCTTTCGATGTGGAGGAGCAGCGGTTCTACTCTGAGTCCCTCCCGAATGTCTGAGCTCCTCACCCCTATCTTTAAGGCGGAAACTCATTTTGGCCGATTGTAGCCGTGATCTTGCTCTTTTGGTCATTACCCAAAGCTCATGACCATAGGACATAGATCGACCAGTAAATCGAGAGCCTTGCTTTTTGTCTCATCTCCCTCTTCACCATGACAAATCGGTTGCCCCAATCCACCTGTCAATCTCCTGCTCCCTTCTTCCCTCACTCATGAACAAGACCCCGAGATACTTAAACTCCTCCATTTGAGGCAGTACGTCTCTCCTGACCCGGAGTTGGCTCGCACTGCTCACGGTCAAAGCTCGAGCAGAGGTGTGAATTGAAGACCATCTTGATAGGTTCTTCTGCCAGGTGTTCCCAGCAGACCCTCACTATATATTTGGGTCTGCCAGGTCTCCATGGCATCTTCCCCTGCCATCTGATCCAACTCACCACCAGGTGGTGATCAGTTGACAGCTCCGCTCCTCTCTTAAGCTGAGGGTCCAAAACATATGGCCGCAGGTCAGATGATACATTTACAAAGTCAATCATCGACCTGCGACCTAGGCTGCCCTGGTACCAAGTGTACCGATGGGCATCCTTATATTCAAACATGTTGTTCGGTATGGCCAAACTGCAGCTTGCACAGAGGTCCAATAAAAAAACACCACTCGAGTACAGATCTGGTGGCCGTTCCTCCCAATCACGCCCCTCCAGGTCATGCTGTCATTGCCCATGTGAGCGTTGAAGTCCCCCAGCAAGACAATGGAGTCCAAAGTCGGAGCACTATCTAGCCCTCGTCCCGGGGACTCCAAAAAGGGTGGGTAATCTGAGCTGCTATTTGGCACATAAGATCATACAGTCAGGACCCTTTCTCTGACTCAAAGGCGCAGGGAAGCTACCCTCTTGTCCCTCGGGGTAAACCCCAACAAACAGGCTGAGAGGATAACAAAAAGCCAACCCGAGCCCTCCGCCTCTCACCCGGAGCAACTCCAGCAATGGAGAGTGTCCAAACTCTCTCAAGGACTTGGGTTCCAGAGCCAATGCTGTGTGTGGAGGTGAGTTCTAGCCGGTACTGCTCAACCTCTTCCGCCAGAGAGGTGACGTTCCATGTCCCAATAGCCAGTTTCCTTGTCCGGGCATCGGACCGCCAAAGCCTCGGTCTGCCACCGATCCACATTGCACCAGACCTTTCATGTTCCTCATGCGGCTGGTGGGTCCACAATTAGATGAGCCCATGTATCCATTTCGGGCTGGGTCCCATGGGCGAAAGCCCGGCCACCAGGGGTTCGCTCACGGGCCCCAACCCTGGGCCTGGCTCCAGGGTGGGACCCCAGTAGCCCACCAGGCCATGCCCCAGTGCCCCAGACAACATAGCTCCTAGGATCATTAGGGCTCTCAAACTCTTCCACCATGAAAAGGTGATGGTTCAGGGAGGAGACACCACATCCTGAATCTGTAAATGATCCAGTACCTGTTTAAATAAACAGGCCATGAAATTGGATCCCTGATCAGTTTGCACCACCTTTGGCATTCCAAACATTGAAAAGAACCGCAACAGTGCTCGAATTATCAGTTTCATGAGCAAATCAGAAAAGCCTTTGGGAAATGCATAACTATACACATCTATACACATGATCATGACCCACAGTCAAGACCTGTCTTCGAAATTTCTCTGGAACTACAAATTGATGCACAGTATTCCACCCCATATCAGCGCTCTGAGGCAGGATTCATTTTTGTCACAACAGAGGGTCACCACAGCCACCACCACCATTACAACTACAGCTTCAGGGATTTTCAAGTGGACCAGTAGCATCATTATGGACACGTAATCTAGACTATGACACTGGACTACATTCTGGACTTCTCCAACAATGGTAGGACTTATTATATTGTACAAATCATCACCAGCCCTGCACTGACACCATTTGCAGGCTCACTCTACCCTGGAAGGAGGTCCCTCTCTGTATCACTCCTTCCCAAGGTTTCTTCCTTTCTTTTTCTTGCTCTCTCCTAGTTTTTTTTTCTGTGGAGTTTTTCCTTGTTTGCAGAAGGGTCAAGTGTGGGGGGTGTCAACTGTAGGGCCTGTCAAAGCCCACTGAGATATACTGTATGTGATTTTGGGCTGTATAATAAATAAATGTTGTTGTTTTTGTTATGCATGAGTACATATTAATCAGTACAAACATCAGCTTGATGTAAGTTGTCACATTTTGGTCATTTAAATAGGTGGTGATAGAACACAGTTCTTGAAATCCAACAAAATTAACTCTCCAACAAAATTAACTCTCTTGCTCTTTCATTTTCACTTTCTGTGATACCGATCAAAGTATTCTCTTTTTCTAGGACTCTTCACTCTTCCTAAGATCATGGAAACGCTGGCAATCAGAACCCTTCCACAGTTAAAGCAGAGTAAACATCCTGTGCCTTACCCATTAACACACTCTGGGTTAATAATGTCTAGACATGTGTAGGTCAATTAAGCGTAGGCGCAACTTCCAAAATGGCAAAAAGGTTCCCTTTGAAAAGTGTAACCATTCAAATATGTTAACCGACATCATACCGATTAAGGGCTGTTTTCAATGCATAACGTCAGAACCGCTGTCTTGAGATAAAACTGTTTGACTGTGTACCCCCAACTGGATTAACCCCAAATATAAAAATAAAATAAAAAAACAAAACAATAAACACATTGTTCTGAGGGAAGGGATGTCCGAAACACAACCCCAGCTGAAACACCCTAACCAAAGTGCAATAATAGTGCATTTATTTACAATGCAGGCATGTGAAGCAAACCATCAACTACAACTAACAGGAGGAACAATACACACAGGACATTTGTGTGTTAAAAGCAGATGACTAATTTTGTTGTGTGCACAGTGTGCTGTGCTGCAGTGTATCACAATGACAATCACTTTATATATATATATATATATAGAGAGAGAGACCTTGTAAGTCACCAGCATTTCCCCTACAGTTTCAAATGTGTGAGGCGTTCCACCTCTTTGACAGATCCAGTACAAGTTGTTTCCCGGTCAACAACAGTAATTGACGTGTGGATATATTGGCACACCACCTCTATGGAAACAGCATGCAGCCTTGGTGTGGCTACACATTCTGCTGCCACCCGCACTTTTACAAATCCAATCCAAATTTGTCCAATTGTCAGAACCCATGCATGGCACACTTTGCACCAACTCAGTGGCAGCTGATATTTGTTCCATAATTCAGGCCTGAATTATGTGTTTATATGTGTTGTGTGTATGTTTGCTATTAGCATCCCGTGACAGCAGCACACCAGTCCTCTTGCTCAAGAACATTAGTACACATCTGAGTGGAACAGCACGCAGCATTGGGGTTGCACTGGTTGGTCATTTAGGTAGAAATGCAACAAAAACCCTCAAGAGATTTGCAAATATTTTCTCAAACTGAAATGTAAAAATATTTAAATTAGCTTTATGTAAAGTATATTAATTCAGGGGGTATAAATGACTTTTTTGTTTGTGTCTGTTATCCAGGAGTCAGGACTTTTACATCCAACAGTGCTGCTAATGGCTTCCTATTCATAGGTGGACCTGCAGTACTCCTGAGTCTGGTTGCCATGGCACCCGATGACAACTAATTTTATGCTGCACTAAAAGTGCCCGTATCTGTCCTTAATACCAGCAATTGCATGGAGCAAGAGGTGAGGCGCATTCAGGGTTACAAGGTTGTATGACGCCCCATAAATGCCGGAAGTTTCCGCCCCTCCTGGGTCTCCGGCATTTTCGTGAACGCTCTGCACGAACTTGACCTGGTTTAGTTTCATGTGTTTTGAGTTCTGGCAATCGCCACACGCCTACGGGTTAGTTTGTGTTTTTTATTGTAGTTAAATTGTTTTCGGCCACCGCGCCGCTGTTTATTTGTATTTATTGTTTATTTGTTAATGAAAACCCCTTCCCAGCATGTCAGACCTCTGCGCTTCCTTCCCCCGTAAGCCCGTAGTCGTGACAGAATGCCGGAGACCTACCCAAAAGCGCAGAGGTAAAAAGCAGAGGAGAAGAAACGCCGCGAAGGACGCAGCACGGCGCGGCGAACGCGGACGCCAGGGGAGACGCGACACCCGTTCTGGTGGAGCGTTTTCTCCCCGAGAAGCCGTGGTACGCGGCGCCGCATGATGACGTTACCCCCGGGAAACTCCGCGAAACCCGGAAGCGACAACGTCGGCGGGTGAGTGGGCGGAGCGAGGACGTTGGCGTCGGCAGCAGTGAGGAAGTGACGTGGGCAGCGAGCGCAGAAGATGCGACCCCCACGATCTTCGCCATGTCGAGCCAAGAACTCTGCGCTCTGCTGGCAAGGCTCCCCGTGGACTGGGACGACACGGACGACGACGAGAGCACGGGAGACGAGAGTTGGGCTCCGGCCATCGCGCCAGTCTGCGATCGTCGCAAGGTCCGTGGGGACCCACGTCACTTCCAGGGGGGTGAGAAGCGGAAACAACGGCGGCGTTCCTCCAGCGAGGAGGTGGGCAGCCTCCAGCCCGAATGGCCAGAGTACTGCCCATGGGAGCTTATCGCGCCATGGGTCCAGGATGTCCGCAGGGTGGACGACCCTCGGAGTCACCGGTGGGAGGACACGGATGATGAAAGCGGTGATGACGTGGATTTTCGGTGGGCGGTCGTTGCCGGGATGGCTCCGCCCAGCGTGCGCGTCCGAGATCATCGCGGCGCCAGTGATGACCCATGTGACTTCCGGGGGTACGAGGTTGACACGGACGACGACCAGGATGACGCCGTTTGGGCAGTCGGTGCCGGGATGGCTCCGCCCATCGCGCCCATCCAGGATCGTCATGAGGTCCGTGGAGACCCACGTCCCTCCCAGCAGTGTGAGGAAAGCTGGTGGAAGAGGGCGACGGGAGGTCGCCAGCCAGCAACTGCGCTGCCGGGACTGCCTCGCAGGGAATCCTCCATTCCTGCTCCAGTCGCCGACCCGCCTTCCCTCTGCCCGGACGTTCCCCAGTGAAATGGCAGCGCAGCACCAGTGCCCACACCTGCTGGAGAAGACGTCCACCCCCCTCCACACCACACACCTACCACCATCTCCACCCACGAGCCCAGCCCTGTGTGGGACAGCCCAATTGTCCCGGGACCCTTCAGTGGGGCAGCAGACACTGATAAGACCACCACCATCCTCGCGTGTCTGCTTGGGTCAGCATGGGGCTGGAGCGCAGCCCTCTGGCAGCAGGGAGAGACAGACAGGAGTTTTCGGGACTTCCAGCAGAGACTGAGGGCGGAGTTTGATCGGCTAGAGCCTGAGCCAGGGATCGAACTCTGCCCCTCCACCACGTCCAGCGCCAGTCAGGATCCGGGGCAAGAAGACCCAGCACTGGTGGGCGACGAGAAGGTCGCTCCTCCCGAGATCCTGGCTGTGCCCACTGAGGAGGTCCCGGAGAGCCCAGAGAGGGAGCAAGACTACCCTCTCTTCTGTCTGTCTCTGTCTGTGTGTGTGTGTGTGGTATATGTGTCCGTATGTCGCCCCCACTTCCCCTCTTTGTGTCCACCAGATGGTGACCCAGCAGCAGAGCCGAACCCCAGGGAGGGAGTTCCCAACCTGACTGCACCAGTCCAAGGCGAGGTGGACGAGCCCCAAGGTACCCCTAAGTCCAGCCGGGGGGGATGCTCCCCCAAAGAATTTTTTGGGGGGGTGCAGTTCGGGTTGGGGACTCCTCCTGAGGCGAGGGTAGGTGGGGAAGCGATTGAGCTGGGTCCTCCGGTAGCCGGTGAGGAGGGCGGGCCAGGCATGGGCCTGCGTCCGCCTCCAGAGGGGGGGAGCGCCATAGAGCCCCCGGGTAGGCATGAGGACCCAGCTGGGACAGGCAGGAAGAGGGCCTGCTTGTCCCAACGGACGCAGAAGGGGCTAGCCCGATGGTCTGGCAATGCCCCCTCCTTGGCACCAGGGCCGTGCAGCGAGAGGGGCTGCATAGTCCCAGAAGGCACCAGCCTGGGGTGCCTGGAACAGTCGCCGGAGGCTCTGGGACAATCTCCCTGCGCGGTGCAGGGGGTGACACAAGACGTGTCAGAGGGGACATGTGGAGACAGGACCCACACGTACCCAGATGGATCGGCCCTGATTATTGTGTGCAGGTACGGGAGTCCGGGGCCACCAAGCGGGACCACGCCGGGGAGCCAGGCCGAGGGTCCGGGGCTGCCATGCGGGACCACGCCGGGGAGCCAGGCCGAGGGTCCGGGGCCGCCATGCGGGACCACGCCAAGGAGCCAGGCCGAGGGTCCGGGGCCGCCACGCGGGACCACGCCGGGGAGCCAGGCCGAGGGACCGGGGCCGCCACGCCTGACCACGCCGGGGAGCCAGCCCGAGGGACCGGGGCCGCCACGCCTGACCACGCCGGGGAGCCAGCCCGAGGGACCGGGGCCGCCACGCCTGACCACACCGGGGAGCCAGCCCGAGGGACCGGGGCCGCCACGCCTGACCACGCCGGGGAGCCAGCCCGAGGGACCAGGTCCTCCAAGGGGAGGATACAGCAGGGCAGGAGCCCTGTGGTTGCCACCGTCCGCCCCGCCGCCTCCACTGATGGTACTGTTGGGGCTCCGAGGACGTAGCCCTTGGAGGGGGGGCTCTGTCAGGATTGCCTGCAGCTGGGCTTCACACCTGACTCCAATCCTGACGCCCCATAAATGCCGGAAGTTTCCGCCCCTTCTGGGTCTCCGGCATTTTCGTGAACATAGTTTCATGTGTTTTGAGTTCTGGCAATCGCCACACGCCTACGGGTTAGTTTGTGTTTTTCATTGTAGTTAAATTGTTTTCGGCCACCGCGCCGCTGTTTATTTGTATTTATTGTTTATTTGTTAATAAAAACCCCTTCCCAGCATGTCAGACCTCTGCGCTTCCTTCCCCCGTAAGTCCGTAGTCATGACAAAGGTGTGCTTTACATTTCTACATTTGTTAAAACTCAGAAGGTGTTCAATCAATAAATCTAAAAATACTAGCAGTGCATGCTAGAACATATTTAAGAAAAGCGTATGGGCCAATTATAGGCCAATTGTCTGTTAGAAATGGTGTCTTGATTCTAGAATATCTGCTTGGACGAAATGTGCTGGCCAGTTTATTAACACTATAAGTGTGCATTCTCAGCACTTCCTTCTGATAGAACATGGCAATAGTTAAAATAACTCATAAACTGTTGAACTGTTCTAACACACTTGCCTTCTTTTTCTGTCTTTGTTCATGGGGTTCTCTTGCAGCTGCTGGGCTTCTTACTGAAGACAAAAAGTCCATTGGTCAGTAGCAGAGCTCTGCAGCTGGTTTTGTCCATGGCTGGTTCAGTTGAGCATCACTCCAGTTCTGTCTTGATCCATAATCTCCCTGCCTTCCAAGATCTGCTGTGTGACTGGGAGGTACAGCATTGCACTGCCAAAACAGGAACAATAATAACACAGTACATAGGCAATACAGAACTCAAGAAACAGAACAATTGTAACACACTTGTACACAGCTCAGAGGTGTATCCACACACTGCTCCCCGGGCACCTTTCATGGCTGCCCACTGCTCACCAAGGGTGATTAAAAACAGAGGATGCATTTCATTGTGTGCACCATGTGCTGTGCTGTGTTTCACAATGACCATCACTTTCACATCCAAAACTAACTTTCCTTGGAATGAGTGCTAGATGATTATTAAAAGATTTCTTCATTACTAGGCAGGTAAAAATAGGCTGTGAAGTACAGTACAGGCCAAATGTTTGGACACACCTTCTCATTCAATGTGTTTTCTTTATTTTCATGACCATTAACATTGGTAGATTCTCACTGAAGGCATCAAAACTATGAATGAAAACATGTGGAGTTATGTACTTAACAAAGTACCTCTGAGGAACTCCTTCAACACTGTTGGAAAACCATTTCAGGTGACTACCTCCAAGAGTGTGCAAAGCGGAAATCAGAGCAAAGGGTGGCTAAGGAAACTTCAATATAAAACATGTTTTCAGTTATTTAACTTACACTGCAGACTATATAGAGTCCATATTAGATCTGTAATCGGCCATAAAAAGACCCTTTGCAATGGTTTGGGTTGGTGTGTAGTGGAGAAAATGGATAGTGGGTTAGAACAGACAGAAGAGAGGGTCCTCTGGCTCCCTCTCTGGGCTCTCCGGGACCTCCTCAGGGGGCACAGCCAGGATCTCGGGAGGCGTGACCTTCTCACCGTCCTCCAGTGCTGGGTCTTCTTGTACCGGATCCTGACTGGCGCTGGATGTGGTGAGGGGCAGAGTTCGATCCCTGGCTCAGGGTCTGGCCGATCAAAGTCCGGCCTCAGTCTGTCTGTCTCTCCCTGCTGCCAGAGGGCTGCACCCCAGCCCCATGCCGACCCAGTCAGACACGCGAGGATGGTAGTGATCTCATCCACGTCTGCTGCCCAACTGAAGGGACCTGGGACCATTGGGCTGTCCCACACGGGGCTGGGCTCGTAGCTGGACAAGGTGGTGGGTGTGTGGACGTGGAGGGTGGTGGACGTCTGGTGCTGCGCTGCCTCCTCTGCTTTCTGCATCTGCGCTTTTGGGTAGAGCTCCGACATTCTGTCACGCTGCCGACTTTTATTATAAAATAAACAATAAACACAAATGAACATCAGCACGAGGGCTGTAAACAGGGAAATAAAAGGGGGACAAAGTAAACAACCCCGCAGGCATGTTGCGATTGCCAGAACTTAAAAGACTTAACCCATCCACCGTTGCAAAGTCAAGTACACGAAAATGTTGGAGCTCCAGAAGGGGCGGAGCTCCAGTCCTTTATAGGCTGTCCAGGTGATAAGACCAGGTGCCGTCAAACGTGACAGACCACCCCTAAAGACTTTCTGGCACAAAAAGCTCTAGCTCTGATTAGTGTGTTGAATTTGTGCTTGATATTTGCTTCGTCAGATGTGTAATAATTGGCTCTTGCCGACAAGTGATTTTTTTATATTGGTCAGGGACACAGCAGAATCTTCACCATGCATGATATGATAGATATGTTTTTATTTTTTAATCTTTAGTTGCACTTGTTTTGTCCATGTTAGTGTTTTTTTCTTTATTATATATTTTTTTTAGCATTCCAGATCTGGCAGAAGGCTCCAGATAATCTTGACCTGTCAGTTTTAACCTACTTCAGTGATATCCTGAAATCATCCAGGTACTTCACACAAACATCTTCAATACCCTTTTATTCATGTGTCTGAACAGAAGTTTAAGGTTTGCCTAAGTGACGATTTTATACTCCATCAATAAAATTTCACTGGAAATTCTAAATCAAGAATATGCACATATTCTAATCCCCATATTCAATTCCACTCATGCTGTTAGAAACCACAAAATGTTCTGTCTTCTAAAGCAGGGCCATTCTTGGTATGTTGCCCTTCATGCAAAAAGTCAGGGCTGAGCCAAAACTGATTCAGTATTCCTCTCTGCCTCGTCTTTTTCATGTAGTACTGATCTGCATGTACACACGTGTCAGAATAATTCAGTATTACTTGTATTAGTCTGTGCAGCTCCCTAAATAAGTGCCACCCCACACCATTACTGACCCACTGCCAAACCAATCATGCTGGAGGATGCTGTAGGCAGCAGAACATTCTCCATGGCATCTCCAGGCTGTGTCACGTCTGTCACATGTGCTCAGTGTGAACTTTCATCTGTGAAGAGCATAGTGGCGCCAGTGGCGAATTTGCCAATCTTGGTGTTCTCAGGCAAATGAGAACATTTACATTGCTTAAATCAGTATGTTTGCTATACACTGAGGATTTTATTACTTGCTGTCTTTAGTGGTGCTCAATGTGAGATTGATTGATTGGTTGGGATTGCGTGTAGAAATGTAATCATATAATCATGATGTTGCTGACGCTTGCTCTGTGACTTGAATTGATGCTTTTTGTGACTGTGTTGACATTACCTTTTTTCTATAGTGAGGATGGCCATAATGCCAAGGCTATTCAACAACTCAACTTGACATCTCAACTCCTCTACCTGCTTCATGATACAGGCACTTCATCTGAGAAGGTGGAGGTGATTTGCACCTTTCTTTGCCAGCTGCTGCAGGGCCATTTCAGCACAGATGACATCAGCAGGTTATTGCAATGCAGGCACATGACCAAGAATAACACAAATACACAGCTGATGCTTTTTAATTTTTTTAATTATATTATTTCACTAGCTGGAGGATGTTTCAGTGTATGTGTTTTTGCGCAGACTAGGTCTCTTCCTTGTTTACACTCTGCCCCCTTCTTTCTTGAATGAGAATGCTGTTTGTTCTGATCTAACTGATATTGGGTCACACAGTAATTCAAACTACAGCTAACCAAACCTTTAATGAGCTGTTCAATATGGTATTTATGTTATTTTAATAGGTCCCGCCCTCTGTTGTAGCTCTCTCTCATGTCAGACTTGTGCGTATCAGGATGCTGCTGTCTCTGATGAAATCTGACACTCCTTTAACAATTCTGTGAGTATGCTTTTGATGTCTAGCATGGTGGCCAACTCACATACAGTGCATCTGGAAAGTATTCATTGTGCATCACTTTTTCCACAATTTGTAATGATACAGCCTTATTCCAAAATTGATTAAATGCATTTTCCTCAAAATTCTACATAATGACAATGTGAAAAACTTAAGGTATTAGCAAATTGGTTAAAAAAAAAACTGAGAAAGCACATTAGACAGTGGTTATCAGACAGCACTCAGAGGGCACACCTGCAGGCCTTATTCAGGGAGTTGACCAAGACTGTCAAGCTATCCGAACTCCAGAGGTCCTCTGTGGACAGAGGAGAAACTTATAGAAGTACAACCACCCAGAGCCTAGACTTCAATCTGATTGAACATTTCTGGAGAGACCTTAAGGGGCAGTTGTGGCCAAATGGATAAGGAAGTAGACCCTTGCTTCACAATGACACACACTTCACAAAAATGGCTGTGCACCACCACTTCCCATGCAACCTGATGGAGCTTGAGAGGTTCTGCAAAAAGGACTGGGTGAAACTGGCCAACGATAAGTGTACAAGCCTAGTGGGTAACACACTGACCTATGAACCAGAAGACCCTGGTTCAAATCCCACTTAATACCATTGTGTCCTTGAGCAAGACACTGAACCCTAAGTTGCTCCAGGGGGGACTGTCCCTGTAACTACTGATTGTAAGTCGCTCTGGATAAGGGCGTCTGATAAATGCTGTAAATGAAAAAGACTTGAGGCTGCAATTGTTGACAAAGTATTGAGCAAGTATTGAGCAAAGACTGTGAATACTTATGTACATGTGATTTCTCAGTTTTTGTATTTTTTATAAATTTGCCAAAACCTCAAGTAAACTTTTTTTACATTGTGGGGTGTTGTGTGTAGAAAACGCATTTAATTCATTTGGAATAAGGCTGAAACATAACAAAATGTGTGAAAAGTGATGTGCTGTGAATAATTTCTAGATGCACTGTATACTCACCCCTCTTATTGAATTGAGTTCCACAAGCTTTACAGCTTTTCTGCCATCATATATGTGCACTCATTATGGACACAGATGTTATGGCAATTTTGGGCTTCTAAGTGATTTTGTTGAACTATTCAGGATTTGTATTTAACAACTCTTCATCACAGAATTTGTACAGTTAATTTCAATTATTTGTTTTGAGGTCAGGGCTTTTAGGAAAGTTGCTGCTTTATGCATTTAATAAACAGTTGTGATGTGTGTTGGGGTTGGAACAGCCACATATCCAAATAGGCTATCTCTGCCATGTTTGACGGTTGGAACAGTGTTTTGGGTTTGAAATCTCTCATTCACTGTTGAGCCCACTGCTTTGGATGAGAAGCAGTTACTGCTTTGGATGAGAAGCAGTGGACTCGAGTTACATGACTTGGACTCGAGTCATTAATTTGATGACTTTAGACTCGACTTGACAAAATGTAAAGAGACTTGCAATTCGACTTGGACTTTAACATCATTGACTCGTGACTTCACTTGGACTTGAGCCTTTTGACTTGACAAGACTTGCTGTTTCCCAGAAAACCCAAAGATTAAAAAGTATGTTATTACCGAACGCTCTGTATCTTTCAATGTCTGTGTATATGTGCGTCTGTGCGCATATTTGCTGTCGGCAAGACATCCAATCAAATTAGATCCACGTTGTTTTGAGGCAAAAGCATTCATCCAATCAAATTACAGGACAACCAATGCAGTGGAACTCTCAAATAATGCGCCAGTTAGACAAAATGATACCAAAGATAGTTTTGTTCGGATATAAAAACTACGAGGTGGTCAACAAAAAACGAATAGCAGTATGCAAAACATGCGGGTCGAAGATTACAGACGGAGATGCAACAACTTCCAACTTCGTTCGACATTTGAAGTTGCACAAAGAACGGTAAGTTCTGAGTGAATGCTAAAGCTTATTTGCTAACTTTTCTTTGCTGTGTAGTTAAATCAGTGAGGCTGTAAACTCACTGTTAACTTGCAAACTGGTGATCTGTCCACTGCGAGTTCACTCCCTTAATTTGTACACTTATTAAAGTGATTTTTAAAAACCTGGTAGGATGAGGTACTTATACATAACATTAGTCAATGTACAGTATCGCACACAGTAGACGGCGGTAGGCAGCAACGTGTATTTTAGCCACCAACAAAGACATACAATATATACATATTAGTGGTGGGCCGTTATCGGCGTTAACGTGCTGTGTGAGACTCTTATCAGGCGATAAAAACGTGCTGTGTTAACGTGAGACTCTTATCAGGCGATAAAAAAATATCGCCGTTAATCTATTCACAAAGTTGGGTCTATATTACGCAATCTATTGTGCCGGAGTTAAATGATTAGATTTCTAAGTATATTTCTTCTTTCTTATGTCTTTTATGTTCTTATTTTCTAAAGACTTTTATTTTGTTTTTGAGACCCGGTTCAGGTCTCTTGGACACATGGCATGAGCTGTGAGGTGCGTCGGGTTTGTGTGCAAAAAGTTATTTCTTTCATTTTAATTTATGTACATATTAGGAATATTTTGCATGTGTGTTATTTTGTGAATATGTTTTATGTTCTTTTAATACTGTATATTGTAGAGAGAGGTGCAGAAAGACGCGATGTGTGACGCGATGTTCTGACGCGATCTTGCTTTTTGTACAGAATACACTTTCCACAGAAAATCTCTTGGGTGTCAGCTCATCATTTGTGGTTCAAGAAACAACGCAGAAGAAGAACCGCTACACTATGATGACTTTCACCTTGATATTTTAGCGCGGATGTATACCTAGCCGAATTGCACTGTAGGGGGTGAAAACGAGTCTTCAAACTGTGAAATTACCACATCAAACGTGACGTGGTAACATGGATGCAGCTATTTAACTTAATAAACAGTTGGTAAACACAAGTACATTTTATTTTCCACTTCCCGCGGTTAAGTCTGTTATGTTCATTTATTTGTTACAGGACAGGACAAACTGCTGTGGAACTAATTGAAATGCAATATGTCATGGAAATACAACGTTAGCACTTTTTGTTCAAATAATTACAGTTGCACTTGTTTTTTCAGAGGCATTTATTCTGTAAAGCAGTGGTTTAAAATGAAGAATATTCTTAAAAAATATGAGTTAAATGTTAAAAATGAAGTTTATAGTGCAATGTCAGCACTATTTATTTCTGCAGTTTCAATTGCACTTGTTTTAATAAAACAATAGATTTTAAAAGCATACACGATCGGTGAAAATATATTATTATTCTGTGGTTGAAAAGACTTGAAAGGACTCGAAACTCAAACTGCAGGACTTAGGACTTGACTTGAGACTTATCAGTCTTGACTTTGGACTTGACTCGACACTTGCCTGTCTTGACTTGGCACTTGACTTTGGACTTGAGGGCAAAGATTTGAGACTTACTTGTGACTTGAAAAGCAATGACTTTGTCCCACTTCTGGCAGTTACACACCAGACAGGACTGATTGTAACACTCACCATTTCTTCTCCGAACAATCATTTTGAAGCCCCAAACAATCAAAAAGAAGCTTCGTCAGAGAAAATGACTACCCCAGTTCTTAGCAGTCCAATCCCTGTACTTTTTGCAGAATATCAGTCTGTCCTTGATTTGGCTTCTTTGCTGCCACCAGGCCATCTTCGCCCCACTTTGCGTGCAGATGCACTCACACCTGTCTGCTCCCATTCCTGAGAAAGCTCTGCACTGGTGGCACCCCGCTCCCGCAGCTGAATCATCTTTAGGAGATGTCCTGGTGCTTGCTGGACTTTCTTGGGCACCCTGATGCCTTTTTCACAACACTTGAACCTCTCTCCTTGAAGCTTTGGATGATCCGATAATCATTTAGGTGCAATCTTAATAGCAGAAATATCCTTACCTGTCAAGCCCTTTTATGCAACGCAATAATAACTGCACGTGGTTCCTTGCATGTAACCATGGTTAACAGAGGAAGAACAAGGATTTCAAGCATGACCTCCTTTTAAAGCATCTAGTCTGCTATTCTAACTCAGTCAGCATGACAGAATGATCTCCAGCCTTGTGCTTGTCAACACTTTCACTTGTGTTAACAAGAGGATCACACACAGGGCATTGTGGCACGGCTGAAATGTAGTGGAAATTTTAGGATTAAGTTAATTTTTATGGCAAAGAGGGATTTTACAATTCATCTGATCATAACATTATGGAGTAAGAATGAATATGAAAATTGACATAAGAAAAACAAAAGCAGCAAACTTTGTGAAAACCAGTATTTGTGTCATTCTCAAAACGACTTTAGTTAATAGGCCTAAATTGTTAACCTAACTTATTAGGACCTGTGTGGATTTTAGAAAAAGCATAAAAATTCATTTCAACAGATCCTTCTGTTTTTAATCATCCATGACCATAGATTAAACATATCTATATATGTTAAAGTTTAAGCTACGCCAGAACTAGCTCATGAAAAAATAACAAGATAGCCAGCACAGACTTAAATCCCATCAAGTTGGTTTGGGATGATCTGGATAGAGGAGAGAGTTGGGAAGAACTTTCTGAAGAGTATTTAATTTCAATTGTAGAAACAATGCCACTTGTAGTGTTAAGCTGTTAAATAGAGACTCCAAAAACAATGACCCACATCATAATCTGCTGCTGTCTCTTCTCTTTTTGGTCTTCAGGACAACAATGAAGCCCCACCAACTCACCCAGCTCGGAAACAGTTGTACGACTTCACTTGCATTCTGCTGCGTGACAGCCTGCTGCATGTCCCTAGCTACAACTCACTCCACACACTGGAGCAGCTGCTGGAGGTTACTAACACATGTATACACAAAACTAAGTAACAAGCATGCAATGATCTGCACACAGAAATCATATATGGTACTGTGCAAAAGATTTAAGTGTGACAAAAAAATTATTAACTATGTACGCTTTCAAAAGTGAAAGTGTTCATGGTTTATTTTCATAAATAAACAAAATGCATTGAATGAACAGAAGTGAAATCTAAATCAAATCAACATTTGCTAATGATCACCCTTTGCCTTAAAAACATGATAAATTGTTCTGGGTACAAAATCCCTGCCTTTCTGCATGTGTACTTGTATGAAGGACTGCTTTTTTTAAGGCAACACCAAATAGTAAGTAGCACAGAATGATGTCTTTTGAATTTTGTAAAAAATTAGAAATTTGAAAGCATTCATAGTTTGCAACACACACTACCACACTCATGATTTACTTGGCTTTTATTCACATCTAACAAAAAAATTTGTTTGGATTAGATGCCCATTGCGTTGAATTATTTTTGTCCATAAGGGGGCAGTATTCATTTATATTTCAGACAGCTATACCCACACACACACACACACACACAATGTCTCTATCATTTTGTCTCTCTGTAATACTCTTGAATGAATGAATGGTCTGGAGCAGAACATAGTGATTAAACCTTACAAAAGAAAAAGTATGTGACCACTTTTGGAATTTCATGGTTTTCTACATTAATTTGTCATAAAAAATGTCTTTGTGTCTTGTCATGACACAAAAAAATAGGAGGACCCAGGACCGGATGATTTCCAGAGTTTTACTTCTATACTGGACAAATAAACAACAGTGGTGGCCTAGTGACTGAGGAAGCGGACCCATAATCGTTGTTTGTTGTTTGTTCTTTGGCAAATTTAAAATCTGCCAAAGCATCTCCCCTTTTTTTTTTTTTTTTTTTTCTTTTCGAACAAGGTGCCACTGAGCAGAGTACCATCCCCACACACTGCCCAGTGTTCATCAAGGTGATTGGTTAAATGCAGAGGTCACATATTGTTGTGTGCACCGTGAGTTGTTATGCAGTGTTTCACAATGACAGTCATTTCACTTTCACTTTGGGCTCTAATTTGGGAAAAGGGGACGTGGGAATAGGAACAGGAAAGTTATCATTCACACGTGGACACTCCATACTTGCACACCACCTGAAAACACAAACATGAAGTATTTTAGTGAAAAACATGAGTCAGTGTCCCACTGACACTTTACCAAGACCATGACAATAACTATGCCTATTACAAATCGCAAAAACAGTCTCCCTTTGCTCGTATCAGTACCTAATGCACAGAAATGGGCCTTACGTAGAATTAGGTGGCAAATTTTCCCTACATTTTTAAATCACTCGTTGTCACTCGTTCATTTAAATGCTGTGAAAATCCATGCAGTATGCACTCTGCAGCGCTTTCCTTCATAGTCACGTGACTATCATCATAGTCATGTGACTGAAACACAGCTACTGGTGCATTTGTATTTATGCACACAAGACGATGAATGTAAAGCAAATAGGAAAAAAATAAAATAAAACTAGACGACAACTCAGTAGGAAATGATATCGTTTGTGAGTTGAAAAAAGCATAGCTCAGTGAAATTCATGATTACTGTGCCCTGTCCTAACGGTATCCATCGTGATCCGGAAAGCATCAAAGGCTGTAGTAACCTAGTGGAGAACACACTCGCCTATGAACCAGAACTAGGTTCAAACCCCACTTACTACCATTGTGTCCCTAAGCAAGAGACTCCAGGGGGACTTTCCCTGTCAGAATCAGAATCATATTTATTGACCAAGTAAGTGCAAGCACATACAAGGAATTTGATTCCGGTCGATGGTGTCTCTCAAGTACAATGTATAAGAAAAACAACAACAACAAAAACAAACAACAATGTGCAAGGATGTGTTCTTGTACAAGTTGTGGAATTTGTTTATACTGTTTATAAATAAATATATCAACTGAGTATAAATATATGTAAAAATGTACATAGGTCTATAAGTGTATAGACATGAAAACAATGTGCAATACAATAAATAGGCAAAAATCTAAATCCTATATACAGAGTGTACATAAAGTGCAGTGCAATGTTAGGTGTTATTCGCAGTGAGACAATTTCAGCTTAGGAGGGAGATGGCGAGGCGGAAGAAACTGTTCCTGTGTCGGGTGGTCCTGGTCTGCAGGCTTCTGTAACGTCTGCCAGAGGGCAGCAGGTCAAAAAGTCTGTGACCAGGGTGTGAGTGATCTGAGATCACTCTGGATCTCTTTTCCTGGATCTTGAGAGGTACAGGTCCTGCATGGAGGGCAGGGGGAACTGGTGAGCCTTTCTGCTGTCTGTACAGTCCACTGCAGTCTGATCCTGTCTCTTTTAGTGGCTGCTCCATACCAGGCGGTGATGAGAAGCACAGGACAGACTCAATGACCGCAGTGTAGAACTGGATCAGCAGCTCCTGTGGAAAACTGCACTTCCCCAGTTGCCTCAGGAAGTATATCCTCTGCTGGGTCTTTTTGAGGATGGAATAGATGTTGGTCCTGTAAAATGGTGGTGCCCAGGAACAATAGACACCAGGCTGTCTGATATGCTGAGGGGGAGGAAATGTTTTGAGATGACTGCCTGAAGTTTAGCAGTTGATCTCTGGAGAAAGTGATGTGTTCTAAGTGATCTGAGTGTTCAAACACGCAGAAAATAAATTAAAAAAAGAGAAAGTAAGAGAGAGCGCAGTACGGAGGCTGCCATCCGTGGTGCCATCTTGGAATCACTACTGATTTTAAGTCGCTCTAGATAAGGACGTCTGATAAATGCCATACATTTAAATGTAAAAGAAGTACATCACTTGAAAATGAAAACATGAAAATGCTTACTTGACTTCTCCAAAAACTGAGAAATCAACAACAACAACAACATTAATTTCTTATATAACCCTGTAGCAGCAAAGGTATGTCTCCACCTCCTGGTTGACCCTCTCGGTCTATCCATTCGATTGCTGCTGCTTCTGTTTGTTTTCTCCGAGACACTTAATCAAGCCCACAGACTACCGGCAGACCCCAGTGAAGAGACCAGCAGATAAACAAAGGTTCCTGACAATTGCTAAATGATGACTCAGCATAAAATGAATGAGAGGGTCACCACAGCCACCACCACCATAACAAATACAGCTTTAGGGACCTTAAAATGGACCAGTAACATCATAATGGACATGAAATGTAGACCATGACACTGGACGACACTCTGGACTTCTCCAACCCTACAACTGTAGGACCTTTTTTTTCTTATTGGACAAATCATCACAAACCCTGCACTTGACACCATTTGCAGGCTCACTCTACACTGGAAGGGGGTCTCTCTCTGTATCACTCCTTCCCAAGGTTTTCATCTTTCTTTTTTTCTCTCTCCTAGAGTGTTTTTTTGTTTTGAGTTTTTCCATGTGTGCAGAAGGGTCAAGGTGGAGGTGTCAATTGTAGGGCTTGTTAAAGCCCATTGAGACATACTGTATGTGATTATGGGCTACACAAGAAATAAATGTTGTTGTTTTTGTTACTCCAACGACAGACTGACAGACACCTCCAGTTGTCCCCAGAAGTCATGCCAGAACCTGTCGACGAACTGGGGGCTGCGGTCAGAGAGGAGGTCCACTGGGGATCCAAACTACTGCACCATTTCCTGGATGATGACGTCGGCGGTTTGGCCAGCTGTAGGGAGTCCCGGAATGGGCAACGAACCAGGCCATCTTAGAAAAGCGATTGACGAGCACCATTATGGTGGTCATACCCCTGGATCGTTGTAGTCCCTTGATGAAATCCAGGGACAAAATGGCCGATGGGGGCGAGGCAGGGTAAGGTGAAGGCCTTGTGGTCGTTGAGTGTCGGCTTTGTGTGAGGTCCAGGTAGAACAGGCGGTGACGTATGCCTGTACATCCGTGGCCAGGCCTGGCCACCAGAGCGTCCGACGAATGTTGGCATGTGTGGTGTCATACCCCCATTGTAGGATGCGTGAGCGGAGAGGGGGTGAAATGTATGTGAGATTGGGAGGCACCGTTCGAGGTGGGGGGGGGGGGTGTGCGTGATCTGCAATTACCTCCCGCTCCTAGACTAGAGGCGTCAACTTCAACGATGAAAGGGAAAGAATGGGAGCTGTGGTGAAGAGCTCTCTGAGTTTGGTGAATGCCTCCATCGGAGTGTTGTTAGTTTGTCTTTGTGGAGGGAAGATGGGCCACTTTGCTGAAATCGCAGATGAAGCGTTTGTAGAAATTAGCAAATCCCCGGAATTGTTGGAGGTGCCGGATGGTGGTGGGCACAAGCCAATCAGCGACTGCTGTGGTTTTGACGGGGTCCATGGCGATTCCTTGTGGACTGATGTGGAAGCCCAGGAAGGAAATTTCGGAGGTCCAGTTTGGTGAAGAGTGGGAGGAGGTACCAGTTCTTCTCGGGGTTGCTGCTGTCTTGGACCGGGGGTTTGGGCTTGGGCAGGAAGCATGGCATGGGTTGATGGCGTGGCCGAGTCTCACCATTGCTATGTGTATGGGGCCAGAGCGGTTCGGGGGCATGGCTTGTCGGGATTGGTGGTGGACCCATTGGTCCAGTCCATGTGGGGCTCGTGGACGGTAAGCCATGGGTAACCTAAAGTCGTGGTTAGGTAGAATATCATAGTTTTCACGAGGTTGGGCTCGAGGCAGATGAGTGGGGGCTTGGTTTGGAAAAGTTCTTGCCCCGAGCCCAACGGGCTGCCATCCAGTCCCATTACCACACATGGCAGTTAGAACTAACTAACTTCTGTCCAATGTGTTGCCCCAATCGCGGTTCACCATCTCGTCTTTCACCACCTTTCCCGGAGCCCTTAGTAGAAAGCGGTGGGGAGGGTGGCGTCAGTCCACCCACTGTCGTTCGCCAGGGTACGGAATTCAATAGCAGAATCACTCATGCTCCAATTCCCCAGGCGTAATGACATGAGACGCAGTGACGCCGCCCGTCGCCCGGTCTTGCCCGGGAACACGGTTTGTTGGTGCTCCAGGAAGGCGGTGAAAGACCAGCGGAGTCACCAACTCCAGTGCACGCCCGTCAGTCGGGTAAAATCATGACTGCCGTTTTTACATCAGGGAGGTGGGTGGCAGGTCTAGCACTCTCTGGTGGGCTGGAGGTGTGTTGGCCGTGGCAAGCCCATAATCACATAGGATATGTCTCAATGGGCTTTGACAGACCCTACAGTTGACTTCCCCCACACTTGACCCTTCTGCACAAAAGGTAAAATGCCGCTCTAGGAGAGAGATAAAAAGAAAGGAAGAAACCTTGGGAAGGAGTGAAACAGAGTACAGAGGTGGATCCCCTTCCTGGGTAGAGTGTAATAAAGTGAAGTGATTGTCACATGTGATACACAGTGCACACAGTGAAATTTGTCCTCTGCATTTAACCAATCACCCTGAGTGAGCAGTGGGCAGCCATGACCGGCGCCCGGGGAGCAGTGTGTGGGGACGGTGCTTTGCTCAGTGGCACCTCAGTGGCACCTTGGCGGATCGGGATTCGAACCGGCAACCTTCTGATTACGGGGCCGCTTCCTTAACCGCTAGGCAACCACTGCCCCTTTAATTGGTGTCACTGCACAGTTTGTGTTGATTTGGTGATTGGAAAAAAAAAAGTCCAACTGGTGTAGTGGTGGGAAAGTTCAAAGTGTAGTATAGAGCATCTGTACATATTTGGTACTGGACAATGCAGAGTAGGTTTCAGTCCACTGTCATAGTGTGACATGGACAGTGGCATTGTACAACTGGAACAAAAATATGTGGTTATAGTGGTACATTTGAGCAAAAGTGTCCCAGTACCCTAACTAAGACAGTCTGACTAAGGTAAATTGAGTGCTGTCTATGCTTGACTATGTGACTGTAATAAAGTGGAGTTAATAATTGACACTGTGTCTGGGACTTTAACAGAAGGCCAGAGTGAACAGATGTATTCAGTTTAGATTTAAACACTGAGACTGTGTCTGAGTCTCTAACACTGACCGGCAAGCCGCTTCACAACCGCTGAGCTCTATAAGAGAAGGATCTGCTCCCAGCTGTGACCTTCTCTACTAGTAGTTACCCCGCTCCCTTTGAACACAGGGGGCGTGGAGAATCTTAAATAACTAGAAGTGAAGTGATTGTCATTGTGATACACTGCAGCACAGCACATGTTGCACACAAGAAAATGTGTCCTCTGCTTTTAACCCATCACCATTAGTGAGTAGTGGGCAGTCATGATTGGAATCCACAAACTTCTGATTATGGGTCAACCGCTAGGCCCCCACTGCTCCAGATTTTCTGGTTCTAGTTAGAACTCTGACTGAGGCATTCTGGAGTTTACTCATGCACCTACTAGAACATATAGAAAGTAATGTGTAGCATTACATTTACATTTAAGGCATTTGGCAGATGCCCTTAACCAGAGCGACTTACAACGTGCTTCTATGTTACAATCAATGAAGTGATCAATTCTGGTTCACTAGAACCCCCAACTATGATTACAATCTGTTGTTGTTCTTAAGCATAAGTAAGACAATATTTACAGCATTTATCAGACACCCTTATCCAGAGCTACTTACAATCAGTAGTTACAGGGACAGTCCCCCCCTGGAGCAACTTAGGGTTAAGTGTCTTGCTCAGGGAGACAATGGTAATAAGTGGGGTTTGAACCTGGGTCTTCTGGCATGTTACCCACTAGGCAAGTGTGTTACCCACTAGGCTACTACCACCTTAATTCAATTGATGCTTTAGGAATTTTAGGAAAGATTGCAAATGTGATGATCTTCCTTTTGGGATGAAGGGTCCACTCTTGAAGACCTTTTATGACTCTGTGGTGGCCTCAGCCATCTTTTATGGTGTGGTCTGCTGGGGAGGTAGCATCTCTTCTGGGGACAGGAAGAGACTGAGCAGACTGATCTGGAGGGCCAGCTCTGTTCTTGGATGCCGTCTGGACCCAGGTTGAGGCAGTGAGTGACAGGAGAATGGTGGCTAAGCTGTCATCATTGTTGGAATACATCTCCCACCCCATGCAGGAGACCCTGACAGCACTGAGCAACTCATTCATTTGCCGGCTGCGGCACCCATGTAAGAATGGACATCGCGGGAGCCTGCTTTGTCTTGCATAACAGATGTCTGCAGGGGGAAGTGTAACATTCCTGTGTCGACGGTTGTGGGTGAAGATTCGACACCCCGGTTTTTACATGTCTTTTGTCCGACGTCAACGTGCGAAGTATCAGCCGTCAGGACCGCCCACCCTCTTTGTCTTCACCAAATGGGAGGCACCGGGGGCGTGACATCAGAAACAACAGGTTCTGATTGGTCAGTGACAACTTCCTGTAGGCCAGTGACAACTTCCTGTAGGCCAGTGACAACTTCCTGTAGGCCAGTGACAACTTCCTGTAGGCCAGGGGTATAAAAGTCTGCACACATGTGGAAAAGGGGGCCTCTGAGCTATCTTGCTCAGGGGGGTTTTCCCTCAGAAGCCGGAAGGCTTCTGGGACTTTTATCTTCCCTTCTCTTTCTCTTCTCCCTCTTTACTCTTTCTTCTCATGTTTACTTTCTCTATAACCTTGGTACCTTTTTACATTCAATATTCACATGTAACTACAATAATTATTTACCGGTGTTAATAAATTAGAAATTGTTCATTTTTAACCTCTGTTGTGCCATGCCTCTTTCTGCCAGGTAACATCAAATTGGAGTGGTTGAATACAGTGCTTTGTGTGGAGGGAGAAAGAGTTTTTTCTACACACTCTATTCTCTTCTCCCACACCACATGGTCGTCATGTGTGGTTTTTACACCCACAATGTGGGACGGAGAGATTCAGAAGGTCTTTCCTGCCAACCGCTGTCAGGCTCTACAACAGCTGACTACACCAACACACACACCCAGTAAACCATCTCCACTTCTGCAATATATCTATATCTACCCACTCTGTACATACAGGGAGTGCAGAATTATTAGGCAAATGAGTGTTTTGTCCACATCATCCTCTTCATGCATGTTGTCTTACTCCAAGCTGTATAGGCTCGAAAGCCTACTACCAATTAAGCATATTAGGTGATGTGCATCTCTGTAATGAGAAGGGGTGTGGTCTAATGACATCAACACCCTATATCAGGTGTGCATAATTATTAGGCAACTTCCTTTCCTTTGGCAAAATGGGTCAAAAGAAGGACTTGACAGGCTCAGAAAAGTCAAAAATAGTGAGATGCAGCACTCTTAAAATTGCAAAGCTTCTGAAGCGTGATCATCGAACAATGAAGTGTTTCATTCAAAATAGTCAACAGGGTCGCAAGAAGCGTGTGGAAAAACCAAGGCGCAAAATAACTGCCCATGAACTGAGAAAAGTCAAGCGTGCAGCTGCCAAGATGCCACTTGCCACCAGTTTGGCCATATTTCAGAGCTGCAACATCACTGGAGTGCCCAAAAGCACAAGGTTTGCAATACTCAGAGACATGGCCAAGGTAAGAAAGGCTGACTGAATAAGACACACAAGCTGAAACGTCAAGACTGGGAAATATCTCAAGACTGATTTTTCTAAGGTTTTATGGACTGATGAAATGAGAGTGAGTCTTGATGGGCCAGATGGATGGGCCCGTGGCTGGATTGGTAAAGGGCAGAGAGCTCCAGTCCGACTCAGATGCCAGCAAGGTGGAGGTGGAGTACTGGTTTGGGCTGGTATCATCAAAGATGAGCTTGTGGGGCCTTTTCGGGTTGAGGATGGAGTCAAGCTCAACTCCCAGTCCTACTGCCAGTTTCTGGAAGACACCTTCTTCAAGCAGTGGTCTGCCTCCTTCAAGAAAAACATGATTTTTCATGCAGGACAATGCTCCATCACACGCGTCCAAGTACTCCACAGCGTGGCTGGCAAGAAAGGGTATAAAAGAAGAAAAACTAATGACATGGCCTCCTTGTGAACCCCATTGAGAACCTGTGGTCCATAATCAAATGTGAGATTTACAAGGAGGGAAAACAGTACACCTTTTGAGTGTCCTTGCAAAGAAAGGTGGCTATATTGGTCGCTGATTTGTTTTTGTTTTGTTTTTGAATGTCAGAAATGTATATTTGTGAATGTGGAGATGTTATATTGGTTTCACTGGTAAAAAAAAATAATTGAAATGGGTATATATTTGTTTTTTGTTAAGTAGTAATAGTCACAGTAATAGTCACCTGCAGTAACAGTAATAGTCACCTGCACACACAGATATCCCCTCTAAAATAGCTAAAAATAAAAACAAACTAAAAACTACTTCCAAAAACATTCAGCTTTGATATTAATGAGTTTTTTGGGTTCATTGAGAACATGGTTGTTGTTCAATAATAAAATTATTCCTCAAAAATACAACTTGCCTAATAATTCTACACTCCCTGTATGTAAAATCTTACAAATATATATTTTATGTATATACCGACATACAGTACAGGCCAAAAGTTTGGACACACCTACTCATTCAATGTGTTTTCTTTATTGTCATGACCTATTACATTGGTAGACTCTCACTGAAGGCATCAAAACTATGAATGAACACATGTGGAGTTTTTATTTTTTTTATTTTTACAACCCACATTCACTTTTTTATTTTAATATTCTAGGCCTATTTATTTGCTTATTTGTACACTGAACTTTTATATTATACAGTCGACGTAGTGCTATTGTCTTTGGCTGCTCTTATCTTGTACTGTACACTTCCTGCCATGACAATGTAAATTTCCCAGTTGTGGGACTGATAAAGGATCATCTTATCTTATCAAGCCCATGTGTGTCCTTCTGTAAAATAACTGGCATAAACTGATGTGACCAATTAAATTCCATCTGAGCTTTTAACAAGTCCGTTAAAGGATTAACAACTTTGAATTTGTGAGCGTGATCACTGGTTACCACACAAGCAAGCAAAGTGTTTTCAAACAGTGATTCCTCACTCTCTAATTCCCTTTGAGACATCAGGTCCACAACCACTTCCAGTACTAACATTCAGTACTGGCAGCTGTAGGCGCACCGCAGCTTTTACAACACAAGTAACCAACCCGCAGGCAAACTGCATGAAGTGCAGACGTGCTTTTAAAATGCCCAATTCTATGCCTCGCACCAATACATTCAAACTACAGTATGACAACAACAACAGCAAGATTTATTTCTTATATAGCCCATAATCACATATAGTATGTTTCAATGGGCTTTGACAAGTCCTACAGTTGACACCCCCCACACTTGACCCTTCTGCACACAAAAAAAACTGTAGGAGAGAGAAAAAAGAAAGGAAGAAACCTTGGGAAGGGGTGATACAGAGAGGGACCCCTTTCCAGAGTATAGTGAGCCTGTAAATGGTGTCAGTGCAGGGTTTGTGATGATTTGTTCAATAAGAAAAAAAAGTCCTACAGTTGTAGGGTTGGAGAAGTCCAGAGTGTAGTCCATTATGATGTTACTGGTCCAATTGAAGATCCCTGAAGCTGTAGTTATTACGGTGGTGGTGGTGGCTGTGGTGACCCTCTGGTTCATTTGATGCTGAGTCATTGTTTACAGTTGTCAGGAACCTGTGTTATCTGCTGGTCTCATCACTGGGGTCTGCCGGTAGTCTGTGGGCTTGATTCAGTGTCTCAGAGAAAACAAACAGAAGCAGCGGCAGACAGTGGCATTGTACGACTCAAACTGAAATATATGGTAATAGTGGTATACTATAGCTGTATCCAGGAGTACTGGACTCATTTAATGCTACAAGTTTGTTTTGTTTTAAACAAGTTTCGTTCAGGCAGAGCACATCAAACCCCTGATCTGTAATAATTTCATTAACAATGAAATTATTTTAGGAGTGAGAGATCTAACATTTAATAATCCTATTCTTATATCGGAGGTGCTGCTGGTACGTTTAGTAGGAATGATGGTAACAAGTAATAAATTGCTGAAACGGACACCCCGCCAAGCCCAGGGAACAAATACACTGTCAGCATATTGATAAGTTTTATTATTAATGTTTCTTTTATAATCTCTTGTTTTAATAGAGCAAGGTAAAGACACAGTGTACAGAAAAGTGTACATGCTGGGTGGCGGCTCTATGGCGCAAATGGCAGATGCTCGGTTCAGCCAGTCTGTTTGCCGCCTGGTCTTGGCTCTGCCGAGTCAGTTTTGTTTTTTGAATCTAAGACTACGAGTCAAATTTTTTTTTTTAGACAACTGAGTTGTTGCCTGCCCAGTTGGGGTGTATGCCATCTCGCCCAACAAGACTAGGCTTCCCCGAAATGTTGGCCAGTTATTTATGAAACCCACTCTGACAACCAGGTATGGGTTATCCAAAAATGGCAGACATGCAACAAGACTGAGCTGCCCCTGTGTCCTTTAAAATACGAACCAGTTTTCGATCTCACACCCAGGAAGAGAAACAAAACAGCCAAACGCAAGCGGGTCATAACTCATATCTCTAGCAGTTGTCACGCTGGCGTGCTGACGGGGGAGGGAAGTGCAGAAGCAGGACATGCTGGGAAGGGGTTTTATTATAAAATAAACAATAAATAAATACAAATAAACAATGGCACGGTGGCCGAAAAACAGTGAAACAATGGGGAGAACTCATGGAGAAACAATGGGGTTGCCAGAACTCAAAACACCAAACTGAAGCTCAAGTTCATGCTCAGGGTCCACGAAAATGTCAACGCTCTCGAAGGGGCGGAAATCTCCGGCTTTTATGCACCGTCAGGATTGGCCACAGGTGATGAGCCCAGCTGCAGTCAATCCTGACAGCAGTACTCACAGCAACAGCGAATGAAATCCTCGCCATGCAGAAGGCCATCCCAAGTCTGTCTTTCTGCCATAAAATAAGACACACAGCAATGACTTGACCACGTCAGTGACAATGTTTGTTGGCTGGGAGTAACTGCAGCTTCAGCAGGTCATGGGCAGTGCTGCTCCCAGCACACCTGAAAGAAAATGACCTGGTTGAATCGCGTCACTGTAAAGAAAAAACTTTTTGTTGTGTTAACACGTGTTCATCTTTACACATTTTTTCATATTTCCGGAGGCCACAGAAGCATTGGCGATATGCCTAGGGCACTAACTCAAATGCATGTAAAATAGCAGATTTCACTGTGGCATAATGGGAACCCTGTTTCATGATGAGAGACAAGTACAAGGCTTAAGCTTTATTGTCCAAAACATGCTTTAAAAGCAAGGATCGACACTTGAGCATAAGGGCAAAACGCTCAAAGTGACAGAAGTGTTTCTCAAATCCATGTTCATTCAAGGGGGGGACCACTGAATGGTACATTGAATGATGGTTCTCCCAGGAAAGCTGAAGCACTGGGCTCAGGGGCTGGTAAACACAGCAGAACAGAGGGTTCACTCACCATAACAGACGGATTATGACTCAAGCCATCAGCTGGCAAGTCTTCCACACGAGGTGCGGCTAGATATACAACAAGTTCCAGCTGGAGCTTTTTCAGCTCATACTCACATTGCTCACGATCACTCTCACGCTGATGCACATGTTCTCACTCTATAGCCTCCTGATTTTTTCTACTTTGTGCTCTTGATGATCTCTCTTTCAAAGTTTATTTTACTCCTTGTGTCTATGCTTACAGCACTCGCATTCACAGCACAGTCTGGCCGTGTCCAACTGTAGCTTCTTTTTGTGGAACAAACAGGTTTAAGTTCCAGTTCTGCTTCACTAGCGGTGGTGGCAGAGGAATATGGGGTCGCAGGCATGGCGGTTTCTGCAGGAAGAATGTTCCGCTCGACCAAACCTGATTCGACCGCCTTAAACAAAGTGTCTTTTAACTGCTTGTTGTCATGGGTTAATGCAATAGCATTATCTTCAGCCACATCTATGAGTTGCTCCTTGATGCAGAGCTTCAGGAGCTTGGTAAAAACCCTCCACCATACCATGGGGACCCAAAGCACACCACTGAAGGAGAAGCTAAATATAGAGAGAAAGTAGTCTTTTTCACATCCACTACAAACTCTGTCAGATTGGGGGAAAAAAAAGAAAAACCACGGGACTTTTTCCTGAACCCTGAAACATACAAACTCTGTAGGTCCACCATCTATTCTCCACTAACACATTGACATCTCGGTATGCACTCCGGGATTAAGTATATTTAATGTAGTTTGTGTGATTCAAAAGGGATCCCATACTTTTTTTTGTGTGTATGCGTGTGTGAGAGATATCAGTAGGACAATGTCATTTGAAACCATTGTTGTGTTTAGTAGTGTGTGAAGAGAGAGAGATAGTAATAACTTATTTGAAACCTGTTTTTGTGTTTAGTAGTCTCTGATTTTGATATTTTAGTGCTTTTCGGTGTCTTAATAGATGTCGGTCCTTGTGTGTTGTTTTCTCCTAACAATGTGTTTGTCGAACAGAAACAATTGTTTGAGATAGATTTATTGCTCACTTTGATGGAGTTCATGCATGGAACAGGAATGGGGAACAAACAACTTAATCTGTGTGTGTGTGTGTGTGTGTGTGTGTGTGTGTAGTTTTCTCCGAACAATGTGTTTGTGGAACAGAAACAATTATTTCAGACAGAATTATTGTTCACTCTGATGGAGTTCATGCGTGGAACATGGATGGAGGATGGACAACTTACACACTATGCAAGAGATGGTGAACTCATTTTTTCACTTTTATCACTGATACACACTTACAGTGCAATGTTTACTTAATTGCTGCTCAACAAGCTTATGGTGTGTGATATGCATTTAAACATCTTTCATTTATTTAAAGTGTGAGGATCACAGATGAAAAACCTACGCAGGTTCTGTTTATACGTTTTATATTTATGTATAAATTGTCACAGTGCGTATGTTATTTCACTTACTCAGACAAAGCAAAGCATAGTGAAATGATCTGCACAGCGATGGATAATGTTGCATTCTTCATTAAGAAACTGGTGGAGAAACTTTATGTTGGATTGTTCATTGTGGATCCAGAGAACCTGCTTCTCTTCATCACAGAGCAAATAGGACTGTTTAAAGAAAAAAATATTTCTTCAATTCTTTGTATTAAAGTGTGTGCATATGCTTGTGTTAATTTTTAAATAAATAGTAGTAAAGTTGATATTACTAAACTAAACATATTAATATGCTAAAAGTTGAATATAAAGCAGAATAAATTAGTGTATGCAATACTTAGGGGTTAAATCTAATTTGCAATAATAATATTCTTATATGTCAGTGTTCTATAGTGGTGTTACAGTTTACAACATATATTATTTTTTTTAGAATTTGTATTGTGTTACCAGTTCTTCCAGCACAATGAAAAGCTAAGTGAGTGTTTGTGCTACATTTTGTCAGGTGATTGAGAAGGGTGAGGCTCAAAAGGAGAAGACCATCAGTGCTCTGTACAAGAGCCTAAACCATGCCGTACTCTATTTTCTGTAACAGTGTACATTTCCAGTACTGCCTTTTACTCATTCGCACAAGCAGGTCTGTCTGTACACACCAACATCCTGACTGGAATTTTTCAGCAACCTTCAACAAATGTTACAAGATTCACAAATATAATTTGACTTATAAATGTAAAACAATTAACAAATGAATTTTTAAAAATGACGTTATACACAACTGGAAATTTTTCCAACTAACTACGTTCAACTAAACAAATGAAAATACTCGTGGTTCAGTTGTATTCAGAAACAACTTCCAAGTCCGATTCCACTGGGGATTCAAGATACGTTCTAAAATGCAGCAGCACTCGGAAGGCTGCGTCACCCTGCAAAAACAGACGTGAATAGACGTCATGGATACTCATGGTGGATAGTAGCTGCCCTGGAACTTCCCTTTTCTATCTGTTGTAAGGATTTTGCTGTTAACCTGTCCAGAGCATTTCAGATCATATTCTTGTATCCAGGGTATGTCCAGACACTAGGCTGTCTGTGTTGATGTGACCGACAGACACCACTTGACATGAACATGCAAGAAAATTTTCATTTAAATTAAGCAGAAACAGTTTCTACTACAACAAAACACTGGAGGTGTTTTCCCTGATTCATTTTATGAAACTTGTGTTTTCACAATTCCATCAAAAGACCATCAGTTAATGTGATTGAGTGAAAAACTCTGGAGACGTTTGATTGGCTACCTTTTGAAAAAAGACATTAGTGAATCGAGCGTCGTCAGTGAAGTTTAAAAAAATAAATAAATATAGAGGTATTCACAAATATATATGGTGATTGTAAATACAGGTTTATTGGTTTGTGAATACATGTAACTGCACTAACATTTGTGCATCACCTAATTTTTTTTTTTAGTCGAAAAATGCATTTGTGAATTGTGTTCACACATTTATTTGTAAGTCATAAATAAGTCATTTTTTTATTACATTTGATGCTGAATTAAAAATATATATTTGTGAATGGTGTTATATTTATGCGTGAATTTTGAAACATCAAGTTAGTATCTTCATGAATGTCTTCATACTTATGAGTGCTGCATTTTCCATGCAGCTTCCCTCAAGGTTTTGGCAACAATGTTCAGAAGAAGCCCAGGAATATTTGGAAACAGTTTGTTCCCCACAAGAACACCGAGGCCATGTCCATCAGTAACCAGCCTGATGTGACTAAAGGTGAGTCAAAGGTGTGCGTCATATATTTAGGTCAGATTCATTGATTTCAATTCAGTTCAAGTGGATATGTATTTTTCAGTGGAGTCTGAACTCATGACCCTTGTGGAGAGTATGTGGCAAAAGATACTTCTGGAGAAGAATTCCATACTGGAGGAGACCTACAAGATGAACTTATCAGCCAAACAGAATTACAAACAGGCATATGTTGCCATGAGTGACATCAGCCCTTTGTGGGAGGAGACGGCACGCAATGCCTGGCAAAGTATTATTGGTCAGTCTAAATTTACAATCTGATATCTTAACTTAGATTCTTCTGCTGTCTGTCACCCTATTCCTACAGGTCAATTCATCCATAAAGCAGCTCAAAAATGCTGTTGCATATTTTGGCACATTTTTTATATAATTAGATAACATATACACAAATATATTATACATAATACATTTCTCTTCTTTTAGTAGAAAGAGATAATCAAGAGCTTTTAATGTTTAGGCAGGGGTGGGGAAACCTTTTAGCTTAGGGGTCATACTGACTTTTAAAATCGGGCCAAAACCAGATGCATACATATGAGACATAAACATTAAAAACGCATTACAGTGTTAATATTTACATTCACTTTTAGGGTGAACAGTGTTACCGGTCACCCTTCACTTTAGAGAAAGAAGGACAGAAAATGAGCAGGGAAATTAGCAGGTTGGATGCAAATAGTTGAATGTTGAGATGTGTTACATATTGAGATGTGTTACATGAGGGTTATTGGTGTGTGTTTAGGCACTGCCACTTTCATGCGGTGCCAGAGAATAAGAGCAGCCTTGTCTCATTCATCAGTAAATAAAAAGTGACTACGCCTACCAGCTGGTACAAATTAAAGTTGTTATTCCAGCCGGAATGAATGCTGAACATATTCTTCTCTTAATGTGGCAAAAACACACCAGTCAAGAATTAGTCATTGATGCGTTTTTTTAACATTATGGTCAAATTATTTTCCCCTCCCAGTATTTTCATTTATTTCTTGTGCAACCAAAATGTAATCGCCAGAGGCTAGTCTTCGTTTTACTTCCTCAGCATCCATTTTCACATTTTTCTTGTGCAAATCAAAAATAATCACCTGAGTGCTCATTTATCATGCAAGTCGTGTAAAGCCCCTCAGGTTTGGGTAAATATCTTCAGCTCTATCTTCTGTTATGTCCTGGTTTAAGGGTAATGGCAATGTACACAAATAAAAGGTGGGAAAACAAAATGCAGCAAAATTTGAAATAATATTTATTTACAAATAATACAAAAATAAAGGATTATTTTTCTTCAAATCCACAATACATTATATTCAGAAAATATTGTCACATATCTCCACTTTCCCCAACATCACATATGCTCATTAGGTTGTCACCTACAGTTTTTTTTACTGGTAAAAAATAATCTTAATTAATAGTTTAGTATTTTTATAATGGTTGTGTTATTTTTAGAAGCATGACAGCAGTTGGCAGCGTGGAGGTGTGAGTCTGGAATTTATCCACAATCACCCATGTCTATCCATGTGTACTTACACATCTTCCCATGATAGTTCTCCTGCATTCATTAGGTCCTTTACAGTTTGAGGTTTTATTACCTCAGATGTGCGGCGTAGCTGCTGCTGCTTCACCCTCACAATGTCAAGAACAAACTGTGCCATCTCTTTCTGTCCTCTCTTTCTTAAATTAATTAGGATTATTATAGCTGATTACACCTCAGTGGGCATTGTAATTGATCTTAGGTAGTTGTTTTCATTGGAACGCTCATGAACATGGAGTTGTGCAAATGAAGGTTAAAGACACCTTTATTGTTGTTTTTCCCCCCAAAACGGGAGCCACATCATTAGTTCCTATCGTTGAAAATGTCGCCATCTGGAAAAGGACAGAGAGATTACTCAGCCAGGAGGGCATGAAATTACACTTTTCCAACAGTGGCTGCTTTTGCTGCTCAGCCCAAGTAAAATAGGGAGCATAATTATAGAGAGCCCCAATCGCTTCAAAGCATTGTGTTCAGCTTTATCTTATCAACAACAGACAGCCTATCAGAAGTTTTGATGAATTGTTCTTCTCCAAGAAGTACTGGCAGAATGTATTTTTTTTATTGTAAATTAACTTGTATGTGGAAATGTATGTTTGTGTTGGATGATATTGTCCTTTTTGAAAATCCACGAACAGTCTGAAACCGACACTTACATTTTTGGTTAAAGAATTAACATTTGATACCTTACGTTAATTCAGTGTTTGCAGCATGGGAGGTTTAACCAGTCAGTGGGAGTACGGACTCCCAACATTACTCAAGTAACAGACAGAAAACGACTAAGATAATTGTTCCAACCCCCCATATTCCAAGTTCACACACACACACACACACACACACACACACACACACATACATATATATTTGTATATTTATTCACAGAGACACAATTAACATCCCAAACAATAAAGTTAAGTTTATTGCACTTTTCAACATACACAGAATGAAGCTGACATTATGCGCTCATCAATGGCTGAGTTTTTGTCATAGGTAATTAAAATGTAAATCAGTAGGATGTTAATTGCTGCATAATGCTTGAGTTAGGAATTTAATGCTGCTTTAATGCTGGAAAATCGGGTAATTAATGCTATATTTTACTTTTGATTCCCTAAATAAAGGAACGTGACTATACAATGAGTCCTTGTTTATCTGTCAGAATGCAGCTTAATTGTTCTGTGAATTTTCACTCTTGTTAATCTCGTCACCAGTTGGCTCTGAACATTGCTTATTTGTGTTATTTCCTTTCAGTTTTTTGTTTCGTTTGCGTGTGACCATTGTTTAACTGTATGTCTTTTTTGACAGGATTTTCTTGTTATGCTAGATGCTCACTGCCAGAATGGACAGGAGCAATACAACAACCTCCTAAAAAACATGCACTGGTCTGGTCAAGCTGCCTCATGTGTATCTGTTTTAATGTATGAATACTGTGTTGTGTTTGTGCTATTTATATATGTTTGTTACAGGAGATTCAGTGCTCCATGCAGCAAGATGGGGGCCCTGTGGCTTCAGCAGGAGGATGAGCTTCTGTGTGAGCGTGGGATTTTTGGTCCGGGACCAGGAGTCCATCTAAAAGACGTGTGGATGCAGGGTTCTTTTGAGGGGCCTTTTCATACAAGGCCTTGTTTATGGAGGAGGGCCCTGCATAGCTCTAGAAAGGTCATTTCAATTGTGTCTCACTGGAATTGTCACCATAAAGATTCTGTAACCACAGAAGCACCAAAGAATTGCAGCAAGTCCAAATCATCCTATTACCTTGTCTAACATACAAAGTGACTGTCAGTTCACTGAAAGTGATTGTTTATGTCCTTGTGATAAATTTCAGACCTCAGCATATCCCTGTATTTAACCCATCACCCTAAGTGAGCAGTGGGCAGCCATGAAAGCTGCCCGGGGAGCAGTCTGTGGTGATGGTACCTTTCTCAAGGGGACCTCAGTGGTGCCTTGATTGTTAGGGATTTGAACTTGCAACCTTTCAGTTATGCTTCCTTACTCACTAAGCCACCTTTCAAATTTGGTGCTTTGGGGCATGTTTACCATGGTGTAGCATTCCCTCTTTTTGGAGCATGTGGAGTTTTGGTGATACTGGTGAATGGCATGAACAGAACCCACCTATAATGCAATATTTTGTTCAAATGCTAAAATAAAAGTTACTACTGCCATCATTAATTGGCTTCTGACTTAATCTGTTCTATATAAAACAATGTAAATTTGTATTTCTTATTGTAGTATACTGTTATTTTTTATAATGTCTATGTGTGTGTTTTATGGGTAGGTGGCAGTGTTGACTTCTGTTTTGAATGTAAAGAACATCACAGTTGAAAAGAAAAGGGGACACACAAAGAGCAGCCCTGATTCAGGTACCAACAACTTAATGAACACAGTCTGCACTATTAAGTCATGGCACCTCTGAACTCAGTACATATGTCTGTATTTGTTTACTCATGCCCATGATAGAGCCAAGGATAAGGAGTGAGGCTGAGGAGACTGGTGTGGACTGTGATCAGCTGACATTCTTTCCAGTGCTAAGTGAGCCAGTGTTTAGTGAGTCTGTGCTGAACGAGGCAGCTCTGGATGACCTGGCAACGTCAGATCAGTGCACCAGGACACATGCGATTCTGAAAGAGCTCACTGAGAATGAAGAGGTCAGAGAGATTTAGCTTTTATTTATATATCCCTCCCTTTGCCCTTGTACACGGTTTAATTAAATATATTTGTTCAAAAAGTAAGCATCTATTAGGTTAAATGTACTCCTTCACTCACCATCCATAACCACTTAGTCCAAATCAGGATTTTTGCGGGCAGAGCCACATGCAAACTCCACACACAAGACCAAAACCAGGATTCAGATTTGTGCCACCATGTTTCCCATATGTATTGTATGGTATATGGAAGGAAAGGGTGGTAGTAGCCTAGTGGGTAACACACTCGTCTATGAACCAGAAGACACCTGGTTCAAATCCAACTTACTACCTTTGTATCCAGTTGCTCCAGGGGGACTGTCCCTGTAACTACTGATTGTAAGTCAACCCAAAATCAACCCACCTAAGGTTGAATAGCTCCACCTTCTGATGTTAAAACAGCTCTGATATCCACTAGACATTAGGGTATACTGTAGTTTGTTGCACCATATTTTCAGTAAGTATCGATAATAGATCTGACTCATAGATCAAAACCTCATAGTCAAACACAGCAGTGTGATATTAGTTAGTCAAACTTTATTGCTATATTAAAATAAATCACATCACATCCTGTCAGTTTAAAAATTCTGTCATTTATGAAGGACCAGAATGAAAAAATGATAATAAAAATAATTATATTGTAAAAACACCCTGAGCCAGTGAACTGTGAACATCTCATAAAGATAAGACAAGAAGAAAATGAATGCATACACATGCAATAATTGCATTGATGCACACCATCTAATAAAACTGGAAATCTACAATGTATTTTTAAGAGTACTTTATCCGACATAAACTATAGATGTACTCAGGGCTGAATTTACTTATTTGATCTACAGCCAATGTTGCTGATTTTACCAGCCAATCAGAAATTCCACTAGCTAAATTATTCTTAGAAAATATGACATGAAAGTGAAATTAATGTCATTGTGTTACACAGCACAGCACACGGTGCCCACAACGAAAAGTGTCCTCTGCTTTTAACTCATCACCCTTAGTAAGAAGTGGGCAACCATGACAGGTGCCGTGGAGCAGTGTGTGGGGACAGTGCTTTGCTCAGTGGCTCCTTGGTGGATCGGGATTTGAACTGGCAACCTTCTGATTATGGGGCACGGTGGCCAAGAATGGGAAATAAAGGGGAATCAACTAAAACAAACACGCAGGCATGTGGAGATTGCCAGAACTGAAAATACACAAATACACAACCGTGCACTAACGTCCACGAAAATGTCATCCCTTCCGAAGGGGCGGAAATATCTGGCTTTTATGCACCGTCAGGATTGGCCACCGGTGATGAGCCCAGCTGCAGTCAACCCTGACAGATATAGCTGTGCAGAATAAGTGTCAAAATAGTTTAAAAATGTTAATGTTAGAAAAGTCAGTACTTATGTCAGCATTTATGTCATAATTTAACTCATAACTAAAAGCAAAGACAGATTTTTCATGAGGTAGTGCATCTCATCCAGGATTGCACATAAATGCAAGAAGGTTTGCTGTGTCTGTCAGCGTAGTGTCCAGAGCATGGAGACGAGGAGACAGGACAGTACATCAGGAGATGTGGAGGAGGCCGTAAACAACCCAGCAACAGGACCGCCAAAATGACCTCAAGCATGTGTTTGTGTCTGCTCAAACGGTCAGAAACAGACTCCTTGAGGGTGGTATGAAGGCCAGACACTGTGTAATACCAAGAACACCATGTTCTTTACAGATGAAAGCAGGTTCATACTAAGCACATGAGACCGATGTGACAGAGTCACGCCCTTATGTACATATGCTTTGAGCAGTTTTTAGTTGTATGTGTGTTGCATCTTTCACTTTGAACTTGTCTAAAGTCCAGGAAAACAAGAGGGACAAGATTCACCCCACACAAAGGAAAACTCTTTCCCACACCAAAACCTCAAGTACTATGCTAGATTTTAGGGATAACTGGTTAGTGATTACCCAGGACAATGTGCTAGTGAATGTTGTGTGGTTCAGCACACTAGATTTTTTAGATGGTTATTGGGTGACTAAGGGGGATAGGGAAAAAACATCCTTCAACACTGGCCCGGGCTTGGACAGTGGCGTTCTATGCCAGTTGTCCTGATGAATGCTACCTTCCACGTTCCAAAGAATGATGGAGCTTGTCCTAAGTGGTCTGCCATGGAACATTTGTATAGTTTACCTAGACCAGTGGTTCCCAACCTTTTTTTCCCTAAAGCCCCCCCTGCCCAAGAAAAGGATGTAATGAGCTTGGGACAGGAGTGCGGATATCCTCTTCACAGGCGTGTTGATGGGACAGCACAGACACTTTCATGTTGAGGGAGCATGGTAGGTAGATGTGGTCCCTGATGTAGTAAATTTTTTGTGGTCGGTTCAAACCCCCTCCAGTCAGGGATTGTTGCTGGAGTTGGCTGAGCCTTTCTTGAATGGAGGCAATGTCCGCTGCGCCGGGATTTGGATCACTCATATGGTAATGATTGGAATGACAGGTAGGTGAAACAGCTGGTTTATTGAAAGCAGGGGAATGAAACCACTTGTGATGCAGAATAGTTGCAGCAGTAGAGGGAGCATGGGGCATGCGAGTGGTGGTGCAGTCCAACAGAGAGCTCCGTGGCGGGAAGAGCAAACTGGTACATCAGGGGCTGAAACAGTAGCATCATCAGGGGTGTAGCAGGTAGCTGGCAACATCTGAAGTAAACAAAAAACAGACAAGGGCAATCCAAAAGAGAAGCCAAGTAACTGGCCGTGACAAGCATATAGATTTTATACCGAGTTTGGGTGTGTTATTGGAATTTTATACAGTTAATGTTTACCTATAATGTTTTGAGATTTTTCAGCTGGGATATAGTTCTTTTCATTATGGCCAGCATGAGTTTTATTGCCAAAGAGGATTAAATTTGTGATGAACTGAAAGAAAAGGCCTAGTTTGTGCCTGCTGCGCTGAGCTTAACAACATCCAGGGTCTGTTGCAGTTGCCAGAGGTTTTAATAAAGCGGTGGGGGGTCACATCAGCTGCCTCATATTCATTTAGTGCTATTTAGTCCTGCTGTGCTGTTTGTCGGATGGAGCTTTCAGTTTGCCTTATTAGTCCATAAGCACAGCACAGACAAACACACACACACACACACACACACACACACTCACATATATATTAAATGGAAACTAGAGCAAAACAGCAAGAGACATGCAGCTCTGTGACTGAACATAAAAACTTTTGTACCTGGTACAGACAGCTTCAGTGTATGGTGTTTCATATCCAAGAAAGTATGTTCATTGGGTGCTATTGTTTGTTATTTTCCCTAAGGATGAATAAGTATGTAGATAATAATGACCTGTAATGGTCTTCAGACAAATGTGCTGAATGTTGCTCTGTGGCATCAGTGGCTGAGAAAGAACAGTGGGTGAGTGTGTGTGCCATTTGTTGTGTGTGTCTGTTATTTATTTAGGTTAATAAATGAAATTGCTCTCTCTCTCTCAGACAGAGCGGTGGGTGGAGAGGGGCAGACTGGATTCTGTTAATTGTGGGGGACTCTCAGCTGGTAAAAACAGAATAGGGGGTGCTGGTCCCAGGGGGGTTTAAGATGCTAAGCAAGAGAGCAGGTGTGAGTGAGTGAATCAGATTGTCATTAAATAATTATTCAATGTGAACATACTGTGTGAACAAGCCTGGTCCCTTTCCATTTATTTGGTAAGGCAGAGAATTCATAGTACATTCTATGACAATATTTAAGATTTTAACCTGTTCAGCCCTAGGCCCTTTTTTGAATGGACATACCCAAAATTAACATTATTTCTGCAACAGCATTTTCTATTAGTAATTTTTTTATTCTAAATCATAACAATCCTGAAATTACTCCAGAGTGTAGGAGTAGTGGGGCAGTGGTGGCCTAGCGGTTAAGGAAGCGGCCCTGTAATCAGAAGGTTGCCGGTTCGAATCCCGATCCGCCAAGGTGCCACTGAGGTGCCACTGAGCAAAGCACCGTCCCCACACACTGTTCCCGGGGCTCCTGTCATGGCTGCCCACTGCTCACTCAGGGTGATGGGTTAAATGCAGAGGGCAAATTTCACTGTGTGCATCGTGTGCTGTGCTGCTGTGTATCACATGTGACACTTCACTTCACTTTTGAATCAGCATAAATGTCAATTGGATAATAGAAACACTGAAGAAAATGAAAAAAGTCCACTTTTACAGTGATTGGCCATCTGAGAGAGATTGTAGAAGCTATATTCCTCAAGTAACCCATAGTACTAAACCCTAATAATAAACCTTTATCAAACATATTGCTTTAAAAGAGAACAGGGAGCGTTAGTAGAGTATTTTCCAACCTATCTATTTGGCCATGTTGGTGACGTTTTGGACACCATATGTGCCATTTGAGAGTTCTCAGATAACAAATTATAAAACAATTGTTTTCTACTTACTTGTGACTATAGTTATTCATTTCAACTAATTACAGCTATGATGAAACTATTACATCATATTTATATATATATATACACACACACAAACAGTAACAGAACGGAAGTAATGGAATACATGTTACGTATTTAGAATACATAATATGAGTAACTGTATTTTGTTACAGTTACCATTTAAATGAGTGACAATCAGAATACAGTTCCTTTTTTTTAATAAATGGATTACACGGCAGCCTTTTCCTGTTTCATATGTTAGGCTATCCCCTCTCTATCCTCTCCCTAATTTTGGTAATTCCACGCTGCGTGGACCACACATAACACAGGTGTTCTGTCAAAACATGCTGCCTATTGAGTTGTGCTACCTAGCGGATCTGTGCATGTGCAGTCCCTCAAGTTTGCGCTCTGTTTCAGCGCCCATAAATCCATGCTACCACTGAAATTGTAAATAATTATGATTTAATTCACTATTACACCATGATCTATATCCTCTTACAGTGCACATGGACTGAGTGTGTGTAAGGTGACACGCCATCACCCGGCGTAACCTCGTGTGGGTCGTGTGGGCCCCTGGGCAAAACATTCGCGAGGATCCCCCAGAATGTTGTGGAGATGTGTGCTCATGTAGTTGAGAGGTGGCCGGGTGTTAGCTTGCCAGATGCAGGTTGACATGTATAAATCTGACGATGGTATAAGGTGCAACAAACAGATCCAACAAGAAATATGATGCGGTCAAAATAATATGTGTTGTGAATTTCTTGCCAACTAGAGCCACGGTGTGCAAATGATAAATTAAATCTATTGTCCTACCTTAAAACTTTGTAGCTGAAGTTAATGTTGTCGTTAGCTGTGTGATCCTTTTGTCTTCTTGCCGGCTCATGGAAGTCTTTATCAGTTTAAATTTGCGATAGTAGATCTACTTTTATTACATTACTTTTCGTTCTTTTACTTTATGCCATATAGATTTAGGAGGGCAAGCATACTATAATACAGATAAAAAAAAAAAAAAACATTTTGCGCCACGACAAGAAAAACATATCCATGATTTCAACTTGGGAATGCCCACTAGAAACATCTACTGCACGCCCATATAATTCTTTTCTTTTCTTCATTTAAATTGCTTAATTTTCTGTCAAATCCGTGTGCATTCGCTACTACTGACCAATTGGGCTGAAATGAACGATACCCTTGTTTCCTTGTTTAAAAGCATGGCTTTTCTTCCCTTAGCAACCGTTGGCATGGGTAAACAAAATCAACTAAGCGATACGATCTACCTTATTTTGCTGATAAAATCGGCAATGTATTTGGTACAATAACGTGGATTAAAATAGCATTAAAACAATGTATTGTATGCAGAACTTCCTAGAGTAGAATAACACCCTAGAATGTTTGATCCAAATATTAGCAACATTCTACACTGGCTGCTCTACACTGGCAGCCAGCATGTGTCACGTTCTTAAGGGGGAGGGAGGGATATTTTGATACATTTGGAAAATAATTCACCATGAACCAGTTGTGAAACTTTGGGGACTTTTTATGCAGCTAAAGGGAGAAATAACATTTAATTTTACTGTTCCTACTCCAAGTCACCATTTTGTATAATATGGATAACATTTAGGTCTAATTAAGGCTGTGAGTTGCTAGGTAGCAACTGCTACTTAGACTAGCCTTTAAAAAGGTCTGGATCCTTGGTGTACTGTTATTACAACAAAGAAATATAATACAGTATAAAATAATATGCTAGGACTCTCAGCCTGTTATAAGACTAGAAAATCATATACTTCTGGTAATGAATAGTAAAGAATATAATATGCCACATATAATATAGTATAATATAATTACAAATAATACAATTATATAGAATAAGAGAGAGATGTTTAGAGAGAGAGAGGTGGAAAGAGAGAGTGAGAGAAAGTCAAGGAGATACAAGGAGAGAGATGCAATATAAAATGTAATGAGCCTTTCAAAAGGCTTTTGGTTGTTAATCTTGTGATAACAAAGAAGTATAAAAGACTGTATAGAGAGTACAAAGCAAGTTCTCAAGCTGAACTGTCTGAATGAGGAGATTTGATACTGGCAGGTGATTTAATATCTGCAGTGAATTTTCAGTTGGATTTTGAAAAGTGCTCACAACACCTGATTGGCTGTCTGGAGGAAATGTAACAATTTTGCAACACTGAGTGAGAGAGTGGGGGAGGGGTAGCAACTGTCTACTACAGCATGCTGTCTGCTGTTCTAGCATCGAATGAGATAACCATCAGGCCTAAGTCAGAAAATATTAGAACTTGTCCAGTTCATGCAGTTTGAATGTCATACAATTCATGCTCTAAATCAAAGCACTTTTGCTAATCATCCCATTTCTATTCATCAGCCTGGTTATTACCATGGGAAAAGATAGGTCTCTCCCCATGATTTATGCATTGCAAGTTCTCCAATGTGCGTTGCAAATTGTTTTGGGCTAGGGGCCCCACGGGTGCCCGCCCGCGAGAAAGGTGCGGTCAAAAAGAGGGTAATTTTTCTTGTGCAAGGATACTTTTTATTTTAAATAAGTGATGGAATATGTTGCTGACCATAACAGTAAATACTTAATACCATATTTTACATTTCTCTTCCACTTTTCAGCTTTATGAATAAAGAAATGGTTAGGGAAAAACCGGAAATGGTTAGGGAAAAATCTGTGATTGCTACATTCATGTCGTTGTAAAAAGCATGACAATAAATTAAGTAATCCAAAGTATTCAGAATACTTTACTAACTACAATTTGGGGCATGTATTCTGTTATCTGTAATGGGATACATTTTAAAAGTAACCTTCCCAACACTGTGTGTGTGTGTATGTGTGTGTGTGTGTGTGTGTGTGTGTGTGTGTGTGTGTGTGTGTGTGTGTGTGTGTGTGTGTGTGTGTATATATATATATATATATATATATATAGAGAGAGAGAGAGAGAGAGAGAGAGAGAGAGAGTGATAGATAGATAGTACACTCCCAGATCTGACTCTGTCAATCATTCAAACTTTATAAAACTCTGTTAAGGCAGAAGAACCCAATTGTCACTCTGTCAGAGCTCCAACAGTACTCTGTAGACCAAGCAGAACCTTCTATAAGGAGAACCATCTCTGCAGCAATCCATCAATGAGGCCTGTTTTAGGGGAAACAGAGATGATACCGCATTCCACATTCCATTAACATCCCTCCAAAGACAACGGCACATCAGACCAGGGCAAATGACTACTCTAAGGATTACAGAGCCCTTTTCAGATCAAAGAAGGAAAAAACAGACAGTCATAAAACTTCAAGACACCGCTTTAACCAGTAGACTGGGGCAGAGGTCTCTAAAGGTAAAAAGGAAGACACTCATCTAGACTCTTCTCTGTCTTGGCCCCTCGGTGGTGGAATGGACGTCCCCTTGAGGTCAGAACAGCTCAGTCACTGAGCACTTTCAAACGGCAACTCAAGACCTTCCTCTTGTAAGAATATTTATATGAACTTGTAACCTTCTTATTGTCTTACTCATGCTTAAGAACTACAACAGATTGTATTCATAGTTGGGGGTCCTAGTTAACCAGATCACTTAATTGATTGTAACATGGAAGCACGTTGTAAGTCGCTCTGGATAAAGGCGTCTGCCAAATGCCTTAAATGTAAATGTAATGTAAAATGTTGGTCATGCAGTCTTCCAGTCTTCCTTCAAAAAGCCCAGAAGAACAAAAGAAAACCCTTTCTTTAAAAAGAAACTTAATATCACTTGTTGGGACAATAGACTTTCACCTCCCATGTACCATATTCAAATGACATACCTAGTTAACTTCAGGTTTTCTAGTTATTGACAGGAATGTGGTACTCCATGATTCAAATGAATTTGCATGTACTGTTTGATGTCTCTTTAACAACCCTTTTGTAACATGAGTGAATGTAGAATTAGTGAATAGCGAGAGTGTTGTATATCTTGTTGTAAATCGTATATCGCTTTCTAATAATGAGGATTAAAATAGGCTCATCTCTGATCAGAAAATCAGGATGGTAGAAGCTATGCCAGTGCTTCGTGCAGCATGACACCCTGCAACAGCCATTGGCTAAGGCCTCAACCTGGGGTGTGGTCCCTCTGGAGATTAAGTTGGCCAACTTCGGGGAGAATTTGAGATTTTGAAAATTTTTAGAAATCTAGAAAAGCTAGAGTACTGGCAGAAGAAGAAGAAGACCAGAACCAATGGTACCCCTCTCCTGCAACTTCTTCAACTTTTACCGCCACCTCCCTGCCATCACATTTCAATGTGAGAGACCAACAGAGCTGATCAATAACCTCATCATAGATAAAGTAAGAAACTTCCATGCCTTAATGTGTAATCATCCGTCAAACATGCAATAGGTCTGCCTCCATAGTACTTGTGAAGCCAAGCTGCATTATAAACATCATAGCCTGTTCCTTAAATCTGTACCTGATAATCTGTTTAAGATATCTTAACATTTATCAAGATAGCTGTAGGAATAAGTGTGAATAAAACACACCTCAATTTCCTCTTCCATGTTGTGTATAATAGTTTTTAGAATTTGTATACAATAAAATTCCAAGGCATTTCTCTAACTGCATTGAATATGATAATGATCATATTTATGATCACTGATAATGATCATACTTGCTCTATGGTAGAGTGGCAAGACAGAAGCCATTTCTTAGTAAAAGGTGCATGACAGCCTGGAGTTTGAAGCATGATGTTGGCAGCATCATGCTGTGGGGATGCAGACAGTGAAAGTGAAGTGATTGTCATTGTGAAATACAGCACGGTTCATCTTTCAGCAAGACAACAACCGTAAGGACAAAGCTAAGATATAAAAGGGGTGGCTTAAGGACAACTTACTGAATGTCCTTGACTTGCCCAGCCAAAGCCAGGACTTGAAGACAATTAAACATCTCTGGAGAGATCTTAAAATGGCTGCAAAAAGGAATGGGCCAAACTGGCCAAGGATAAATATGCCAAGCTTGTGGCATCATATTAAAAAAGACTTGAGGCTGTCAAAGGTGCATCAAAAAAGTATTGATGAAAAGCTGTGAATACTTATGTACATGTTATTTCACATTTTTCTATTTTTAATAAATTTGCCAAAATGTCAAGTAAACTTTTTTTGGGTGTTGCGTGTCGAAATGCATTTAATTAATTTTGGAATATGGATGTAATATAACAAAATGTAGAAAATGTGATGCGCTGTGAATACTTTCTGTATACACTGTACATTCAGTAATCTCCTTATGAATGGTATCTAGGTATTTAATCTTATTTCAATAACTAACATCATGAGGCCTAAAGAACACTTGTTCAAAGCTCTGGATTGTACCCAGTCCAATTTAGGTTCATTATCCTTCATTATCCACACTCTGGGAATACCTTTGTTATGCCTTTAATTGGAAAGCAAACTTCCATGCTCCTCTCATTTTTCTGCTGAAGTGAAAGGAGGAAGGTGCTCGCACCCAAGGCCGCCGACAGAGGTTGACCTCTTATATAAAGACAGTATGATCATAATGGATGCTGCAAACTCGTCAAACATGTTCATGATGATGTAAGCCAGTCCTGACCATGACCAAGCTTCATAACCAGTCCTCATCATGACCAAGCTTCATAACAACTTGACCACTCTCTCCACCCCTAACAACTCGCCTGCCTCTGATAGCCCACGTCTCTCTAGTGCTGATCGCTTCCATCTGTCAATTCTCTAGCCTGCTGCTTTTCACTACTCCACGGTAAACTCAAATTCCCCTTTGTCTCCATCGAGCCCTCCTCTCACTGCAGAGCGAGCTACTGAACTGAATCGTGCAGCCACTAACACTCCCCATTCATCACTGCTGCATTGCAACAGTCAAAGCGTCACTGCACAGCCAGTCCCAGTCCCCATACTTCCTTTTTGGATTCCCACGCCTCCACACGTTTGCCCCTAAACCTGACTTGTAATAGAAAGTGATTAATTGCCACGTGTGACACACTGCAGCACAGCACCCAGTGCACACAGTGAAATTTATTCTCTGCATCGAACCCATCACCTTAGTGAACTGTGCTTTCAGTGTGCTTTTTACAGTGTGTAAAAAAGCACTCTATTGAAACTCAATTGTTTAGGTATAAGTACAAGAATGAACAGTTTCTAATTTATTAACACAGGTTGAAAGCTGGGGGAAAAGAGCCCCCAATGGAGGAGAAAAAGAAGAGACAGTAACCTTGAAGAGATTGTATTTTGACTTCCAAAAAAGTTGCCACAGACCAATGAGATTGTCCTTGGATTTTTCTGCCATGTCCAAACAGAATTCCTGAAACAGGAATACAGTGGTCATCCAGCCCCCCACAAGACTTTCCCATTATGGCACCTCAGGCTATTTGTTTACTTTTTGCACCCTTCTTGTAAACAGAAGGACACAGCTTGGAGATAAAGTGCAATTCACCCCCATGCATCTGACAAAGCAGGAGTGGTAACATTTTCCAGCATCCAGCCACCACACATTTCACCCATTAAACTAATGTATCCAAATGCAATCACATTTAACATTTCTCTGCTGATCCCCCTATACTATACTCCTCGTTTTATCCCTCCATCCTCCAATTCACCCCCATGAATTTACAGAGCAACAGTGGTCGCACTTTCAGCCACATTTAATCTTTCTTCACTCATCCCCCATCCTCCACTCCTCCTTTCATCCCTCTGCTCCCATTCACCCTGATGCATTTTACAGAGTAAAATGGCTTTCACCCATAGCCTTCCAACCTCACATATTGCACCCATTCAACCAACATAACCATCTCAACCACATTTAACCTCTTTCTCCTCATCCCCCTATCCTCCACTACTGAGGGTGGTAGTAGCCTAGTGGGTAACACACTCGCCTATGAACCAGAAGACCCGGGTTCGAATCCCACTTACTACCATTGTGTCCCTGAGCAAGACACTTAACCCTAAAATTGCTCCAGGGAGACTGTCCCTGTAATACTGATTGTAAGTCGCTCTGGATAAGGGCGTCTGATAAATGCTGTAAATGTAAATGTAAATGATTTTCATCATTCCATCATTCTATTGAAACCCATTCATTTTACAGGGCAACAACAGTCACACTTTCAGTTTTCCAACCAAGACAAATGACATGTTCCAAACATGACCAAATTTCATGTGATACATCATGGCCCTACCCGTTAGCATTTTTTATGTTAGAGTGTTAACATGATAATTTTTCAAAATGCTCCAAACAAAACAAAATTTATGATTCATTGTGACTACGTGCCATTAACATTGTTTATGTTTGCTTGCTAACATGTTCATTCTTCAACACGTCCGAAATGTCAGCAAATTTCACATGAGACAACGCCTCATTAACATTTTTGACTTTAGCATGCCAGCATTAGCATGAAAACATTCACATTTTTTAACATGCTCTAAACGTCACGAAATTGTGTTAAAAAAAAAAAAATATATATATATATATATATATATAATGGCAAGCCAAACAGGAAATAAATAATATATATTGACATGGAACTGAATATATGAAATGAAAGTCTGAATATATGGAATGAAGTCTGAATATATGGAATGAAAGTCTGAAAATATGGAATGAAAGTCTGAATATATGGAATGAAGTCTGAATATATGGAATGAAAGTCTGAATATATGGAATGAAGTCTGAATATATGGAATGAAATCCAAGCCGTTGGCGCCATTTTGAGAATGTTAGTTCGCTAAACAGGTGAATTGTGTCTCACCACGAGTGAGGCTGCACAAAACCCAGTGGCAGCAGTTTTAAGCAGCGACGACGTAATAAACACTCTGGCTAATGCTTGCAGTAACACTGCTAATAATTCTACCAACATTCAGCATAGAGATTTATTTTATGTTTCACCGTGGAAGACCTAAGGCAGCGACAGTAGCTGCTTATTCATCAAGCATCTGCACTGACCGAAACAGGTCGTCCACATCAGGCGAGCTTCTCACCGCCATTCCTTCCCTACAACCTCCGTCCATTAATACGGAAACGGAGGTAAGTAAACAGGGAGGAATTACAGGGCAAACTAACTTCAGCATTTTAAATCCGATATACCAGCGCTGCCTGATCCCAGCGCGCCATGCAACATTTAGATTCAGGCTGCACACACAAAGTTTATTCTATTCTATTTTATACATTAATGTATAAAGTTAGCAGAACCTTTGTGCCTTAAATTAAACATGCTAAACCGCGCTGTAATTTGTATAAAATCGTCCCTGTGGCTGATTGTGCTCTATAGGGAGTTGAGTTTATGATGAACCCGTTGTAGCTGGTGAAACTCCGCTACTACAGATTTTACACGTTAAAACGGGCGCACGGGCAGCGACGAGTATAAAATAGAATAGAATAAACATTGTGTGTGCAGCCTGAACCTAAACATTGCATGGCGCGCTAGGATCAGGCAGCGCTAGGATCGGATTTAAAATGCTGAAGTTAGTTTGCCCTGTAATTCCTCCCTGTTTTATGTAGGAATGGTGGTGGGAAGCTTGCCATTCAGACTTTCATTCCATATATTCGGGTTTCATTCCATATATTCGGGTTTCATTCCATATATTCAGACTTTCATTCCATATATTCAGGGTTTCATTCCATATATTCAGACTTCATTCCATATATTCAGACTTTCATTCCATATATTCGGGTTTCATTCCATATATTCGGGTTTCATACAAATATATATATGTATGTATGTATGTATATATATTTGTGTGTGTGTGTGTGTGTGTGTGTATTTATGTGTACGTGTCTATGTGTATGTGTGTGTGTGTGTGTGTGTGTGTGTGTGTGTGTGGAAATAAAGTGAACAGTGGACATGAAGTGGACATGAAAAAACAGAATAGCATTTTGCACTGACTTCAAATGTCACCCACCCAACCCTCAATCTGTATTGATATGTAATACAAATCAAATTGTCACTTGACATACCATATCATGAAGTAGCTGTCAGTTTTCAGCCTTAAATGTACACAATTTTTTTCTCTCTCTAGGCTCAGCTCAGTTGTTCCCTCTCTGAAGACCAGGGGAATGTCAGAGTCCATGTTTACTTGGCGGTCAGTGCATACATCGTTCTCTCACACCTATGACCAATTTGGAGTTACCCTTCAAGTCTTTACATGGTAGTGCAAAAGGTTAGGAAACAAACTTGTAACTGAAGGGTTGCGGGCTCAAATCCAAAACTGCAAAGGTGCCACTAAGGTCCCCTTGAGCAAGATTCCCACACACTGCTCCCCGGGTACCTTTCACTGCTGCCTACTGCTCAATAAGGCTGATGAGTTAAATGCAAAGGATTTATTTTAAGCCGAGGACACATTTCCATGTGCTATACACAACAATGACAATCACTTCACACAGCACCAGCGCCCCTGCCTGCTTTAAAGTCCACCCCCCTTCACACCACACATCCACCACCCTCTCCACCGTCCACCCCCCTCCACACCACACATCCACCACCCTCTCCACCGATGCGCCCAGCCCTGTGTGGGACATCCCAATGGTCCCGGGACCCTTCAGTGGAGAAGCAAGTACATGCCAGTCTTTTATAACATCCTGTAGCGTGTACTTTGCTGCTCTTCCCTCCCTTTCAGATGTGGAGAAGAGGGCAGAAACTGAGGGCGGAGTTTGATTGGCCAGAGCCTGAGCCAGGGATCGAACTCTACCCCTCAACCACATCCAGCGCCAGTCAGGATCCGGTGCAAGAAAGCCCAGCGCTGGAGGACGGAAAGAAGGTTGCGCCTCCCGAGATCCTGGCTGTGCCCCCTGAGGAGGTCCCGGAGAGCCCAGAGAGGGAGCCAGATGACCCTGTCTTCTGTTCGTCTGTGTGTGTGTGCATGGCATTTGTCCGTATGTCTCCCCCACTTCCCCTCTTTATATCCACCAGATGGCGACCCAGCAGCAGAGCCAAACCCCAGGGAGGGAGTTCCTAACCTGACTGCACTGGTCCAGGATGAGGTGGACGAGCCCCAAGGTACCCAGCCGGGGGTGGTACTCCCCCAAATAATTTTTTGGGGATTGCAGTTCAGGTTGGGGGCTCCTCCTGAGGCGAGGGTGGGTGAGGAAGCAACGGAGCTGGGACCTCCGGTAGCCGGTATGGAGGGCGGACCAGGCATGGGCCTGCGTCCGCATTCAGAGGGGTGGAGCGCCATGAGGACCCAGCTGGGGCAGGTAGGAAGAGGGCCTGCATATCCCAACGGATGCAGAAGGGGCTAGCCGGATGGGTTGGCAAAGCCCACAAGGGGCTGCATGTTCCCGGAAGGCATTAGACTGGAGTGCCGAGAACAGTCGCCGGAGGTTCTAGGAGTGCCTCCCTGCGCAGTTCAGGGAGGGAAGCTGGCCGCTCTGCCAGCGGGGATGTGCAGATTGGGGTACCTGTTTACAGCCATTGCGCTGGTGTTTTGTGTTATTTTATTATTATGAATAATAAGAGAAGACCCAGGTTCAAATCCCACTTACTACCATTGTGTCCCTGAGCAAGACACTTAACCCTAAATTGCTCCAGGGGGACTGTCCCTGTAACTACTGATTGTAAGTCGCTCTGGATAAGGGTGTCTGATAAATGCTGTAAATGTAAATGTGTAGTAGTATAAAGACAAAATGCAAGTCAGCAGGTAGAGAGAGAGTGGCTGCATATGGCTGCATGCTTATGGCCCAGCAGAAGATGCCCTGCTGAACATTGCCAAAGCAAGGGTATATGTCTACAATGCTACAAATGCAGCTTAACAATAAGAAGACCGAAAAAGAAAGGAGACGAGAAAAAGCAGCAGCAGAGACACTCCACAATGCACATACACATTGAGCTGAGACCCAAGTTTACAATGTGAGCCCAAGGTTTACACCCTGGGCCCAGTTTTGCTTTAGATGTGGGGACAATGATTGCCAGGACCTGTGAGAATCCCATAAAAACAAGACAAGGTTGGTAAAGTCAAACCTCTACAGAATAGAAGAAAAGAATATTCATTCCAGCAGGGCAGAAAAACAGTAGGTTGCTATATAACAAACATAACCTGGATCTGCTTTCTTGATCAATTACCTATTACATTCATACTTTCCAAGTTGATTGACATCACAACAAGCCTGAGACATGTGTCTTTCAAGGTGCATGTCTTACTAAAGAATGAAACTACACATTATGTCACAGTCCAGCACATTGTGTTTTGGCAGAACTCACAATTCCTTTACATATTTTTCACTTACCTCTTCGAGTGTTGAAGGTCGCATAGACAACAAAGAATCACCACCTTCTGTGCACACCATATCTCCAAAAACCATATCACTTCTTATTTTGGTAATTCAATGAAGAGTGGAAAAACAGGATAATAATGATACTGAACTCAATCTCTGAAGCTTTTGCAAGGGATGACCTTGACTGTGGACATACAACAGCAGTCACTCACAAAGAAGATGTGAGACCCATCTGACTACGAAGCTGTCAGTCTTCATTTGAAAGAACTGTATGATGCAAACATCATAAGAAAATCCAAGAGTTAATTTGTGTCACCTGTTGTAATAGTGAAAAAAGAAGAATGGCAAAATTCGACTCTTGCATTAGAATCTTTTCCCCATTGATTATATGAAATTGAATACACAGACCATCAAAGATGCATACGCACTGCCGTACATCGAGGAGGCTTTCGCAGATCTTACTGGATGCAGATGGTTATTTGTGATGGACTTGAAATCTGGCTTCTACCAGGTAGAAATGGAACAGGAGGACAAGCCTAAAACAGCATTCATCACTCCCATGGGATTTTTGGAATATAACAGGATTCCTCAAGGAGAAACTAACGCTCCAAACACGTTCCAGGGAGTTATGGTGAAGTTCATGTGCTCACTGAACCTAAAGGAAGTTCTTTCATTCTTTGATGATCTTATAGTATTCTCTGAGATCCTTGAAGACCATTAAGGGAGGTTTATGCGAGTCTTGAATAGACTGAAAATGTTTGAGCTGATCCTACAATTAGCAGGGTTATTGACATTGTCAACACAGGAAAACACATGTCCTATTTTGTTCAATCATTCAGTCCTTTACTGCAGAAGGTTGAACAGGGGTGAACAGATTTTCCAGCTGGTCCTTCCTAGGAAATATCGAGCAAAAGCTCTTGAAAATCTTCATGATTCAGTTGGACACATGAGAGAACAATAGATCTTGTTTGTGCACATTTCAGTTGGGCTAAAATGTCTGCAGACATTGACAGAAGGCTAAGAACTTCTGAGAGGTGCATCTTCCGTAAAGCCAAATCTGAGAAAGCAGCCTGTGTCATGAATATAAGGAGTAGCAGATCTCTTGTACTAGTCAATGGACTTGATGGTCAGGGAACAAAACATCCTAGTCATAACAGATTATTTTTATGCTCTTAGGGATCAAGAAAACAGGAAAGTTACAAGAGAAAGTGAGAGAAATGCGCTGAAAAATTAAAGGAGATATGACCTGAAAGTAAGAGAAACCCTCTTAGAGGAAGGAAACCGTGTCCTTGTCAGGAATTTTGGGGTGTGAGGCAAACACAAGATACCTGATAGTCTACAAAGTAGTTCAACCTATCAATGATTCTCCTGTTTATTCTGATGGACCTAGCAAACATTGCATTGTGACTTATTTTTGCTTTTTGGTCTTCTTGCTCCAGACTTTGAAGCAGAGATGACTGAGCCTAAGCAAGTTAAACATGCTCAGAGCCCAATACATGTAGAGGAAGACAAGCATCTGGAAGACTCATGCGAGAATGAGGAAGAACTGAAAAAACAGTACTACTCCCCAGGGAGAAGTGTACAGAGAAAATATCCCTCCATCACCATTGTCCATGGTCCCCTTCAGTGAGCTCTGGCCCTAAGCCGACCAGCCTAAAACAAAAATCTGAGGAATTCAGCCCAATGAGGTTTAACAACTAGACTGTCCCAAGCAATTCATCACAAAATGCCAGAGATAGACTGGAAGAGTGTGAGAATTTGAATAGTGATGTAGGAAGGATTGAAGAAGTGAATCTTGGTCTTAAAGATGGGAAAAGTTCAAGTCATACCTGAAACAGATCATGAGGAAAGAAATGAATGCACTTGAAGTAAAAAAGTAATTGAATGCACTGGAAAAAAAATTGAAGAACAAGCATCTGTAGGTTCAAGCTAGACAAACGGCCAGTAGCAAGAGACAGAAGTGAGGTTCTGAATCTTTGGTTCTGAATTTCGACATATATTTCCATCCTGGATAAAACCGAATGAATCTCTGGTTGCTTGTCTTATAAGCAAACTCCTGCTACAGTTGAAAGTGATGAAGTGGCGAGCCAGGGATTCCAGACTGCTGTGTATACAGCTGAAGCTAGTTCTACCAACCTCCCTGAGCTGGTGCACAAGGGACAAGTCTTTACCTTTTTTCATTCAACTCGAACTATGTATATTTTCTGCAAGACATACAGTATCTGAACTGAACTAAGCTTACTGTTGGGGATGGTTATTTAATTATTATTTTCAAATTTCATAATTCTTGCATATTCATTAAATGTTATTTAACTGATTTGCCAATTGATTTCATAGGCTGTTTTATTTTCTCAAATCCAACCTGTACATATTGAAAGAGCTGCACTTGGTTGTAGTCCAGTTTATTAAAACCACCTGACTCTATTTGAACATTTAAACTAAAGGCCAATCCTAAAGGTTCAAATACTTTTCCTGCATTTTCAATCAATTTAAGTTATAATTTGTTTTATTCATATAATTGGGATTTCCTTATCTGCTTTTATGACTTTTAGAACATCTGATTCTTTAGGTCATATTTATTAAAAAATACAGACATTTCTAAGGGGTTTAAAAACTTTCAAGCACCATTGCAAGTACATCTCCTTTGTTTACATGACCTGACAAATGCAGACACAGACAATAGCAAGAACATGAACAGCTCGGCAAAATGAAGAGGTGGGGGTGGATCAGCTGCCTGGGGCAGTGTTGGCGCAGGTCGGGGGCTGGGCTGATGATAGGGCTTTAATGTTTACACTGTTGTATCGCTCATCCCCGGGGCATCACTTAAGTGAAAGCACTCTCTAATTAAGGCTAATGCCAGATAACAATAGAGACAATCAGCTCCAAATGGAAATTCCCCAGAAACAAATGAGTCTATGACTGTACGGGAAGCAGCTTGCGTGTTACATGTCACTGATCCAGGCCCCTGATACTTGTGTTTGTCTAGTCAAATCAGGACATTGATAAATGATGGGTAAGAAAGTGGTTTGGGCCCATGCTCTCTGTACCCCTGCATTTGTTGTTGGTGGCTGCACTGTGGGCCTCCGGGCTAGACACTGTCTCATTAATCATATTGAGAGAGTACCACGATATACACCCACCTCCCTCTGCACCTTCCTTCCATTATTTACTTTCAGTTATGAGAAGTTAACCATTGCAACCACTCGTCCAGTGGTGTTTTCTTCTCTCACACTGTTTAAATTAGGCTTTAAATGCCTCCTGGTCTGGTGATTTGTTCCTTGGTCAATTATTTTCTAGTGCAGGGTTAGCTAGTCATCTTACAATTACATAAGAGCAGCAATGTGGTTGAGGGTTTAAATGTGGCGATGCTGTTCAAAAGGTGGGTGAGGTCAATTGGTGACTATTGAATATTCCAGTTAGGTATAGAAAGATGTTGATAATAGTGAAAGTGAAGTGATTGTCACTATGATGCAAAGCAGTGTGTGGGGATGGTACTTTTCTCAGTAGCACCTCAGGGGCTCCTTGGTGGTTCATTTGAACCAGCAAGCTTCCTTACCTGCTAGGCCACCACTGCCCCAATAAAATCTGAAGTGGGTCTGCATAGTTTATGGTCTATATGGTTTCAGATCACAAACCTCTAATCTGTCAACACTGGGACAAAAAAACGAATAAATCTGCCAGCTATGAACTTGCACTTGTCTAAAACACAGTGTAAAACAAATAATTGTGCCAACTATTTTTATTATAAAACTTATTTTACTCCGTTTTGAGTTAAAAATCAAATAATAAAACCAAATTTGGTTGTGATTAATTAAAAATTTAAAGATCCCATTACATATTTTTTTTTTGCTTTTATATAGGTCTTAGTGGTGCTCTAATACTGTATCTGAAGTCTCTTTTTGAAATTCAGCCTTAGTGTAGAATTACAGCCACTTTGAGCCAGTCACACAATGAGATTTCCACAAGGCACGCCATTTCTGTGATTGTATCTTTAAATGTTAGTGAAGAGAAGAGAGGCATCATCCACACAAATTCACCAACTACAGTGTTTGGTGCAGACAGCAAGTTGTGTCTGCATTTTTCCCATAAAAAATTTAATTAACCCGCTGGTTCTACAGAGGTTCACATGACGGAACTAAAAAATACATTTGTGCTCATTTTTACGTCCAGTCCCCAAGCAACTCCCCAAACGTGACTGTTAGTGGAGCAAATTTTTTAGTAGAGGTGTTTGAAATTTTCTGGCTGGGCAAAGCATGAAGCTGTCATCATTAATGTTGCATCATAACTCTGCTCTATCAGATAATTACACCAGTAAAATAATCTCTAAACACATGTTAATTACACTCTCTAACAGAAACAACATGAACAACCTGTGGCAAAAGCAAGGAGTCACTAAAAGAAACGGTCTTTTTTCTAGACGGTGGCTATCAGACCTAAAACGCCAACAAATAACAATCTTCAAACACATAAAATTAAAGTGTCCCCTTATCCTCCAGAACTGAATACTCTAGCAATTTCAGCATCAGGACAACCCCTTGTTTTTCCTGATTTTAAATTATGTCGCATCGCATTTGATACGAGCATTCTCAGAAGATCCGCCCCCACATTCTACTGCCCTATAGTTAGTTATCTTTTGAAAAGTAAACTGAAACCCACTCCCAGAGTAGTTACATACTTAAAATGAATTCAGGACACTTTACTCTTCTAACAGTGTAGCTAGTTTTTCTGATTTTGATACATTTTTGGGATAATTTGCGCATTCCCTCAAATGATCAGACTGGGGAGAAGCCCATTACAGCCACAGAGATCAATCAAGCTCTGGCATCATTACAAGAAGGGTGTCAGGATGGATTGCAGCTGGGCTCATCATCTGTGGCCAATCCTGACGTTGCATAAAAGCCGGAGATTTCCGCCCCTTCAGCAGGGCCGACATTCTAGTGAACTTTTGTGAACTTGACCTTGTAACTGTGTCTGTGTTTTTGAGTTCTTGCAATTGCCACATGCCTGCAGGTTTGGCTGGCTCCCCGGCGAGGTCAGGTGTGGTGGCCCGGTCCCTCGGACTGGCTCCCCGGCGAGGTCAGGCGTGGCGGCCCCGGACCCTCGGCCTGGCTCCCCGGCGTGGTCCTGCTTGGCAGCCCCGGACCCTCGGCCTGGCTCCCCGGCGTGGTCCCGCTTGGCGGCCCCGGACCCTCGGTCTGGCTCCCCGGCGTGGTCCCGCTTGGTGGCCCCGGACCCTCAGGGCCGATCCATCTGGGTACGTGTGGGCCCTGTCTCCACACGTCCCCTCTGACACGTCTTGTGTCACCCCCTGCACCGCGCAGGGAGATTGTCCCGGAGCCTCCGGCGACTGTTCCAGGCACCCCAGGCTGATGCCTTCTCGGCACGTGCAGCCCCTCTCACTGCACGCCCCTGGCACGCCCCTAGCCCCTTTTGCGTCCGTTGGGACAAGCAGGCCCTCTTCCTGCCTGTCCCAGCTGGGTCCTCATGCCTACCAGGGGGATCTATGGCACTCCACCCTTCTGGAGGCGGACACAGACCCATGCCTGGCCCGCCCTCCTCACCGGCTACCGGAGGACCCAGCTCCATCGCTTCCCCACCTCAGGAGGAGCCCCCAACCCGAAACTGCACCCCCCCAAAAAATTATTTGGGGGAGCACCCCCCCCAGCTGAAGAGATCAATTCCGGTTCACTAGGACCCCAACTATGAATACATCTATTTTATTCCCTCTGTTGTAGATTCTGTACACAAAGTTCAACAACAAGAAAATTACAATTAAATCTAAATATTCTTTAAAGAGGAAGGTCTTGAGCTGTCGTTTGAAGGTGCTCAGTGACTGAGCTGTTCTGACCTCGAGGGGAAGTTCATTCCACCACCGAGGGGCCAAGACGGAGAAGAGTCTAGATGAATGTTTTCCTTTTACCTTCAGAGATGGAGGGACCAGGCGAGCAGTACTGGAGGCTCGGAGTAAACGAGGTGCAGTGAGAGGTGTAATAAGGGCTGTGAGGTAGGACGGTGCTACTCCATGTTTGGCTTTGTAGGCCAGCATCAGTATTTTGAACCTGATGCGTGCAGCTACTGGGAGCCAGTGGAGGGAACGTAGCAGAGGGGTGGTGTGGGAGAATTTGGGAAGGTTGAAGAACTTAGGGGTACATTGGGGCTTGTCCACCTCGTCTTGGACCAGTGCAGTCAGGTTAGGAACTCCCTCCCCGGGGCTCGGCTCCGCTGCTGGGTCGCCATCTGGTGGACACAAAGAGGGGAAGTGGGGGCGACAAACGGACACAATTGCCACGCACACACACACAGACAGAGACAGACAGAAGAGAGGGTTGTCTGGCTCCCTCTCTATGGCTCTCCGGGACGTCCTCAGGGCGCACAGCCAGGATCTTGGGAGGCGCGACCCAGTGCTGGATCTTCTTGCCCCGGATCCTGACTGGCGCTGGACGTGGTGGAGGGGCAGAGTTCGATCCCTGGCTCAGGCTCTGGCCGATCAAACTCCGCCCTCAGTCTCGGCAGGAAGTCCGGAAAAACTCCTTCCGTCTGTCTCTCCCTGCTGCCAGAGGGCTGCGCCCCAGCCCCATGCTGGCCCAGACAGACACGTGAGGATGGTGGTGATCTCATCCGTGTCTGCTGCCCCACTGAAGGATCCCGGGGCCATTGGGCTGTCCCACACGGGGCTGGGCACGTCGCTGGAGATGGTGGTGGGTGTGTGGCATGGAGGCGGGTGGATGTCTTCTCCAGCAGGCGGGGGCACTGTTGCTGTGCTGCCATTCTGCTGGGGAATGTCCAGGCAGAAGGAAAGGCGGGTCGGCGACCGGAGCTGGGAAGGCGTATTCCCTGCAAGGCAGTCCCGGCAGTGCAGTTGCTGGCTGGCGACCTCCCATCGCACTCTTCCACCAGCTGTCCCCACACTGCTGGGAGGGACGTGGGTCTCCACGGGCCTTGTGATGATCTGGGATGGGCACACTGTCTTCGTCACTTTCGTCGTCGTCTGTGTCTCCCTCGACTTCCTCATACCCCCGGAAGTCATGTGGGTCATCACGGATGTCGCGACGATCTCGGACGCATGCAATGGGCGGAGCCATCCCGGCACCGACCGCCCAAAGAAAATCCACGTCATCGCCGCTTTCGTCCCTTCCGAAGGGGCGGAAATGTCCGGCCTTTATGCGCTGTCAGGATTGGCCACCGGTGATAAGCCCAGCTGCAGCCATCCTGACAGTACCTGAGCAAGACACTTAACCCTAAGTTGCTCCAGGGGGACTGTCCCTGTAACTACTGATTGTAAGTTGCTCTGGATAAGGGTGTCTAATAAATGCCCAAAATGTAAATGTTAAGTAAAGTAAAGTAATAAAGTGAAGTGATTGTCACATGTGATACACAGCAGCACAGCACACGGTGCACACAATGAAAGTTGTCCTCTGCATTTATCCCATCACCCTGAGTGAGCAGTGGGCAGCCATGACAGGCACCCGGGGAGCAGTGTGGGGAACGGTGCTTGGCTCAGTGGCAAAAAACAGAAACAGAACAAAAAAAAAAACTGCTTCAAAGACCTTAACAATGAAGCATCCATTACCTTCGAATCGCATCTGAGCAATTCTGTTTACAATCAAACCTGTAGCTAATGCACCATGGAAACGGTTTTGATTGCAACCGGGTGAAGTCATTAAAGTGGTTTGGAAATGCAGCCTTGTGATTGATGAATGTTATTTTTGTTCCTGGACTACTTGTCAATACTGGCTCAGATGACTCAAACAAGGTGTCAGTCATCCAAATTGTCCAAAGAGGGTGCTCTTCCTAAAGATTCTTATTTTTTTGTTGCATTATGAGAAGTTTTAGCCTTTTTATTATTCTACATTATTTTGCCAGACAAAATATGCATTCTAAATATGTGACAAACTTTTTTAATGCAAATCAGACAAGTTAATATTTTAACCAAATCAAATAATAGTTTAATCACAGCAATCACAACTATTTTAGTTCATAAATGCCTAATCTTAGTCATGGAAAATAAGGAAAATAACAAACATTTTCGTGAAACTTTTCATAACCAATTTATTTATAGGGTGGTAGTAGCCTAGTGGGTAACACACTCGCCTATGAACCAGAAGACCCAGGTTCAAATCCCATTACTACCATTGTGTCCCTGAGCAAGACACTTAACCCTAAATTGCTCCTGGGGGACTGTCCCTTTAATTACCGATTCTAAGTCGCTCTGGATAAGGGCGTCTGATAAATGCTGTAAATTAATGAAATTAAATGATTAAATGTCCAATTTCATAAGTTTTATTTAGCCCCAGGAATAAATGGAGAGTCATCCATTTTTGTTGAATTTTTGTTTTGTTTATTCAGGAAAATGCATGAGGTTGAAAAGGGCATTCTTCTGAAATGGCAGGTAAAGTTTGTGTGTGTGACATTGTGTTAATCTCTTAACATATTGACAAGGTCTTTCTGCATCTCACTTTTTCACGGTTTTATTCGGACAGAGGGGAGAAATTAGCAATTTTGAGTACCTCATGCAGCTCAACACATTGGCTGGCCGGACCTATATAGACCTGATGCAGTACCCAATCTTTCCCTGGGTGCTGGCGGACTACCAGTCAGAGGTATGATGTCGATATCTTTGGTTTGTTAGTTATGTAGCTATTCATTTGATTATTTAAATTTCTTCTCTCTTTTGACTCTTGACTTGTTCAGTCCATCTACGTTCAGAGATCTGTCAAAGCCCATGGGTGCACAAACAGAGAAGAGGATGCAGAGCTTCATCCAAAGATATAATGAGACAGAAGGAGAGGATGGTGAGACTGCACACATACACTAATTTCACAGATCCACAAATCACAGATTTTACAATTTAGTAAAAAGCAAGTTATTTGACTGAAGTAAAATGGAATTGAAGTAAAATGTCCTCACAAATGTACAGACACACAAAGTACATTTAGTCCTGTGAGTCAGCAGCATGGGTGCTTCATAGCAAACTGTGCTTTCACCTGTTATTTTCACCATGTACACTTCATGGACAGGTGGGGAGTACAGGAGCTTGATGGAGGGAAAGTGGAGAGAAATCTGTAGCAGAACACACTATGAAATGCAGTCCCACAAACATACCAGCATTCATTCTCATTAATTCACTCACTCGCTGTCCATAACCATACCAATCATACTAAAATGCAAACAGCAAGTCACACACACCATTCACATACTATTCACTCACACATTTTTACCTAAAAATAGTTCCCATAATCAAAAATATGTGTCTTTTGTACTTGCTGGAATTTTGCAGATACTGGAAGAAATTATTAGACATGATTAGACAACAGATAAGATAAGATGAGCCCCACAAGTGGGAATATATATTTATGTGTGTGGAATATAAGTATGTATGTAACCATATGTACAGACTGTATATATTACACATACCACACATAAGAAAACACTATGGTCCCACAATGTGGGTGCCACAGCCTGCCACTGAAGGAGCTGCTCAGTGCTGTCGGCCCACCATTTATCCTATCACTCACCACCTCCACTGTGTCCAGAGGGCATCCTAGAACAGAGCTGGCCCTTCAGATCAGCCTGTTCAGTCTCTTTCTGTCCCCAGCAGACCAAATCATAAAAGATTGCTGAGGCCACCACAGAGTCATACAGAGTCAATGTCTTCAAGAGTGGGCCGTTCACTCCTATAGACCTGAGCCTGGGGAATATGAAGGTCTATAGCATCAATGCCTTTGTCTTGCAAGAACTGCTGACACACTCCAGCCTCTCTCATCACCAAGTCTCCACAACTGTTGATGATGTGGTTCGAAATGTACTGTTCAGCATGTACTCATGTACTCATACCACCCACATGGAGTCTGTGTCTGACCGTTTGAGCAGACACATGCACCTCTGTGGCATTCTGGTGGTCATTTGATCTGGCACTGCACCTCCTGTTTCTCCTTGAAAAAAGGTGGAGGTAGTGGTCTTGCTGCTGGGTAACGGCCTCCTCCACGACTGCTGATGTACTGGCCTGTCTCCTGCTAGGGCCTCAATGCTCTGGTTTGACAAACCTACATTGACAAACCTTCTTGCCACAGCTCGCATTGATGTGCCATCCTGGATAATCACTACCTGGGCCACTTGTGTGGGTTGTAGACTCCGACTTATGCTACCACCAGAGTGAAAGCACCGTCAGTATTCAAAAGTGACCAAAACATCAACTAGAAAGCATAGGAACTAAGAAGTGGTCTGTCATCATCCAATGCAGAACTAGTCCTTTATTGGGGATGTTTTGCTAATCTCCCATAATTTCCACCTGTTGTCTATTCCATTTGCACAACAGCATGTGAAATTGATTGTCAATTGGTGTTGCTTCATAAGTGGACAGCTAGATTTCACAGAATTGTGATTGACTTGAAGTTACATTGTGTTGTTTAAGTATTCCCTTTATTTTTTAGCAGTGTATTTAAACTCATCTGATGTTATCTGAACATACAGAGGCATGCCACAATTGAAGTTACAAGAATTTGATGTTTCTGATGTTTCTGCCTTGTCCAAACAGAACTTATAGTGGTCCTCCACCCCCAATAAGACTTTCCCATCATGGCCATCATCAGGCCATTTGCTGGCCTTTTGGCACACTATGTGCAGGAATGCTGCAATTGTCTCCGTGCATTGTTGAGAGCGCGTAGATGTTTTAGCACACAGATGTACACCATTCTACATTCCAAGAGAGTTCACTTCTGTGATCATCATGGCAGTCTACATCCCTCCTAGCACTAGCAATAATGCTAAAGCTAGCGGTGCACTCCTTAAACTCTACAAAATCATCAGCAACCTGCAGACAGTCTACCCGGATGGCTTCTTCATTGTTTCGGGAGACTTCAACAATGCAAACCTCAAATCAGTACTGCTAAAATTCCATCAGAACATTAACTTTGCAACACGAGGGGACAGCATGTTAGACCTTATAAGGGCCTTGTAAGCACGACATCCATCATGCTTACAAGGCTGGACCCCTTCCCCACCTCAGACAATCAGATCACATGTCCATACTTCTCACCCCGGCCTATAGACCCATCATCAAGCAGTTCAGACCAGCCATCAGAGAGGTAAGACCCTTCAGGTCTGTTTTGACTGCACTGACTGAGAGATGTTTAGTTATGCAGCCACCTATGACCACTCTGTGGAGTACACAACCTCAGTCACAAGCTTCATCAGCAAGTGTGTTGAGGATGTCACCATCTCCAAGTCCATCATCACCCGACCAAACCACAAAGCGGTTCAACCGCTAAGATGCGCAACCTGGTGAAAACCAGGAACTCTGCCTCCCAGTCCAAAGACAAAGAGGCTTATTCTACTGCCAGAGCAAACCTGTCACGGGTCATTAAGGAGGCAAAGCAAGCTTATGCAGAGAAAATCAGCAACCACTTCACGTTTTCAAAGGACAGGGGATCCAGACCATCATGGGCTACATTCCATCACATCAGGCCCTCCTTGCCAGATGAGCCAAACAACTTTTTTGCATGGTTTGAGGTAGAGATCAGGGAGCAACCAAGAAACGACTCCCTTTATTAACAACCAGGTCCTCTGTCTTTTAGAATGTCAGGAAGACCCTTCGCAACTCAAAACATCTGGTGGATTGGTGCTGGAGCAACAACCTGACTCTCAATGTAAGCAAGACCAAACAGATGGTTGTCAACTTCAGGAAGAAACCGACTGTCCCCACCCCAATGCATATCGATGGATCTGCTGTTGAGATCGTCAGCAGCGTGAAGTTCCTGGGTGTGCACATGACAGACGACCTCTCCTGGAACCTCAACACCACCTCCATCACAACGAAAGCCCAGCAACGTCTACACTTCCTCAGGAAGCTGAAGAAGGCCAACCTCCGTCCTCCCATCCTCACATCATTCTACTGGGGGACCATTGAGAGTGTTCTCTGCTGCTATATCTCTGTCTGGAATGGGAACTTCACTTTCACTGAGCAGAAGGTCCTGCAGCGGATAGTGAAGACAGATAGAGCGCATCATCGAGGTTCACCTTACTTCCATTTCCCAGCTCTATGAGAAACACCTCATCTTTCGAGCTAGGAGTGAAGTGATTGTAATTGTGAAACACTGCAGAACAGCAGATGGTGCGCACAACAAAATGTGACTTCTGCATTTCACCCAGCACCCTTGGTAAGCAGTGGGCACCACCTTACCCACAATTTCTTACCTACATTTCCTTTACCCACTTGGCCACTACTGCCCCTTCAAAGAATGGAGAAAAATCACATTGACAGCCTAACAAGTGTTGAACTTTAGATCTTCAGTCTAACATTCTAACAATTAAGGTAATTGGGGGTCAGAGTGCCATGGATTCAGTGAATGAACTTGGTTCATTACGTGCAATGTGAAGGCAGTCATTCAACTCACTTTTTGCCTTCTTTGGCATGATGTCTTCCACAGAAGAACCTACGTCAGTGAATGGCTCAGGTCGTAGACATGTTGAAGGAGATCTTCCAGCTCAACAAAATTATATTTTTATTTATTCCAAAATCGCAATCAGCATGTCTAAACAGGCTTTGAATACACACAAGGAAAGACTTTGCTAAAGAAACTCACGGAGAAAAAAAATAAACCTTGAGAGTGAGTAAGAAAGGAACTTTGTTCCAGGGAAGAATGATCATACAATAGGTGTAAGAACATACATGGTATTGATTTGTCGAAAAAAATGTCCAATAAATGATGGAGCAAGGATGGTATTAATTAGTTCAACATGGTGCATTGGAGAAAGAATCTGTCCTTGTTTGAAGGTGCTAGACATACTAGAGTAGGTTTCAACTAGTCCAGTGTCATGATCCACTGTGGTGATATTGGTTCATTTGAAGATCCTTCTAGCTCCAGCAGTTATGGTGTTGGTAGCTGGGGTGATCTTTTGGTACATTTAATTCTATCAGCAGCTTGAAGTCAGAAATCAGGATTTCAGCCATTGGGCAGCCATTGTCAGTTTAGTCAGTTGGTAAACTTTGAAAGAATAACATAATATATTGTCGCTTCAGTCCAAGTACATCTAAAACTCAGTGGGTACAGAAAGTAATCAGAGCCCCTTAAATTTTTCAATCTTTGTTATATTGCAGCCATTTGCTAAGATCATTTTTTTTTCCTCATTAATGTACACACAGCACCACATATTGACAGAAAACACAGAATTGTTCACATTTTTGTAGATTGATAAACAAATATAAACAGAGAAAAAAATGACATGGTGTTAACTATTCAGACCCTTTGCTCATATATTTTATGCCCATAGTGCCTATATCAAGACGGTTGTTAAGTCATTTGGTTTAGAATATACTATTCCCTCATCACTAGGCAATTCCTGGCTCAGTAATATCAGAGAAAATTTTAACATAAGAACAACTCACTGGGAGAACCTGATATTTATTTATTTTGAAGCCATGTTGGTACACCTGAAATCTGGAGTGGCCCTGTGTAAAGTGCATCCTGGGGAAATATCACTGTGGGACTGGATGCTGAATTTCGGAAAGAGACATTTACATTTATGACATTTGGAAGATGTCCTTATCCAGAGCGATTTATAATGTGCTTTCATAATGAAGTAACCATGAATACAATCATTTATTTCACTCTGTTGTAGTTATTCTTGCATAAGTCATACTGTAAGAAAGTTTAATTATTCTCTAATTATTTTAATTATTCTCTCCAATTATTATCAAATTATTCTCTGCCGTTTGAAAAAACTGAACGACTGTACTCTTCTGATCTTGAGGGGAAGTTCATTCCACTACCTAGGGGCCAAGACAGAGAAGAGTCTAGACTAGTGTATTCCTCATACCTTCAGCAGTGGAGGGACCAGGTGAGCAGAACTGGAGGGTTGTAGTGTGCAAGGTATAATAAGGGCACTGAGCTAGGATGGTGCTATCCGATGTTCGGCTTTGTAGGCCAGCATCAGTATTTTGAATCTGATGTGGGCAGCTTCAGATCTATTATTGTAGAGCAGGAATCTACATGAGCAGGAAAGATTGGTGATGTGAGTCGAAAAGGAGACTTCAGATATAGTATTGGGGACCACTGAGACCTACATAAAAGCAAAAAAATGTCAGTGCTGTCTGTCTCATTTTTGTCTACATGATTTTTTGTTAAATGTTACTCTTGCACTTTATGTGTTTCCTGTGTGCACTTTATGTAGCCCAGTTTGTCTGTCACACACGTGCACTTTATGTCAGTATGCAACTTTGTTTAATTGCTCAAATTTGTTTCCAGAGAAATTTTGTTTCATTTCACTATGTACTGTCTAACATGTATGTAGCTGAAATGACAATAAAGCTCACTTCACTTCAACTTTTCGGATTGCTAGTTGAATGGAACATGACACACCAGATTTGTCTGACAGCATAGTCAGACCACTGAGGTTGATTAACAGTAATGAAGTAACAACATGATGCACACTCCCTGCTGCAGGGTGGATTTGACATTCCAGAGTGTCATTCCACTGCATTAAAAAAGGATGGGAGTCGGCATCAAGGGATAACATGGGTGATGTGCAGGAACTCATCCCAGAGTTCTACTATCTGCCTGATTTCCTTGTAAACTCCAACAACCTATAGCTGGGTGTGTACAGATGTTGTGTAACAAGATTTTGACATAAAAACAATTGCATGTGTAACCCACTTAAAGTAGACATGAAGAAAAGGTTGGTTTTATCCTAACTACTTGTTGTTTGAATCGAAACCTAATGTCATGGTTGTTGAGATGCCCGCCCTGCAGGGGGCAGTGTGACGCGGCCGAGGAAAGAACAGACGAGGGAGAGAACGAGAGAAGGTGAACGAGATCGGCAGCGTGTTAGCACGCTGGATATAGAAACTTTAGAAAATAAAACGAAAAGAAGAAATAACAGTCTTTTATTTTATTTAAAGTAAAGTTAAATGAAACCGAATATAGTATTTGTTTCAGGTTGTGTATTTTTTTTGACTGAGACTATTTTGAGTGGAGAGGCCGCGCTGTAGAAGAGGACGGCGGCCCAGGAGAAAACTGCCGTGGAAGTGAACGTGTGCAAGAGAAAGTTCTCGTCGGCAACGTGGATCATTCCAGGACTTCATTCTTCGTCCAGGATACAGATAAGCACGGGAGATCACGCCATACATTTTTTATGGAAAAATCATACTACCCGGGTAGATGCTTTTGAGTTTTTGTTCTACAATTTTCTTTTGTTTTTTTTAGTGGACCACGTTGATTATCTTTTCTTTTTGGGATTGATGGACATTTTGACTCTTTTGGTTTTGTGGGTGGGTCGAGCTCTGAGTTCTTAATTCATGTTTAATAAATGTTCTGTTTGAACTAACCTTTTCTACTCCTCCTTTGAGCCCTGATCTTAGAAGAGGCACGGTCTAGTGTAAAAACTATATGTGTGTAGATTGTGCCCCTTACATAATTTGGCGAGCCAGCCAGGAGGAGTAGCGGGTTATTTAAAACATTGTTACACTGCTTGTTAATTTAACTGAGAGACAGCATTTTTAGAGACAATATTTTTTTTTCCCATTGCATTTACTAAGTTTTATTGGTATTTCATTGAGAGTAGCCATGGATTCTGTACATACTTATGGTGTAAATTTAAAGAACGCTATTTATGTTGAAGGCATTACATCATTTGATACTGATGAACAAATTACAAAATTCTGCTCATCTTATGGGGCTGTGAACAAGCTTCTTAGGATTAGACAGACCGGTCAAGAGAATGGTGTTAAAGCTCTGGTAGAATTTGAGTCTGAGGAATCTGTCAAAAACTTGGTTCCCAATGTACCACTATATCTTCCTAGTGCAAATGACCCTGACGTTATGTGGCGTGTGGATAGAGCATATAGAGGGACCTCTAGTCTTAAAACATCCACACCCTCAGCAAGACCAGACCTTTCAAACTCCAGTGACAGCTCAACCTCTGCTAATGAAACTGATTCTGATGATGATAGGACCCCTTTAATTTATAAGCGATGCGATAAGTCCCACCTAGCTCAAAGGCCTTCCCGTAGGAGTGCAAATCAAACACCGTTACAGCTAATGTCCAATCCAGCTGGAGTTAGCCAACCAAGCAGTGACATTCTAAATCCACCCGATGTTCAGAAGATCATTGTGGAGCATGTCATAAGGAATGATAACACAAATGCTTCAAACCAGGCATCCAAAAGTCTTCGTCCTTTTTCAGGAAAATTTCCTAAGCCCCCAGGTGAGGCTGATTTTCAGACATGGTCACTTCATGTGGAACTTATGGTTCAAGATAAAACCCCTGTCGACATGCAGCGCCGTAAAATTTTAGAAAGCCTTCTTCCTCCAGCATCTGACTTAATTAGACAACTAGGCCCAGATGCAGCTCCATGCGATTATGTGAAACTCCTTGAATCAGCATATGGATTAGTAGAAGATGGGGAAGAGATTTTTGCAAAATTCCTTAGCACTCATCAGAACACAGGAGAAAGAGCCTCGGAATACTTGCAGCGGCTGCAAGTGCTAATTTCCACAGCTATACGGAGGGGTGGCATTGCCAAAGCAGATGCCAACAGACAATTAATGCGTCAATTTCAGCGAGGGTGCTGGGATCAGTCCCTTATTCTGACATTGCAGTTGGGGTGTAAAACAGAAGCGCCTGATTTTTCTGACTTCCTACTGCAGCTTCGAACAGAAGAAGACAGGAGAGCTACAAAGCAGGATCGCATGCAACGTCATTTCAGCAATACAAAGATCAAATCTTCTATGAACATGCAACTCTTGAATGATCCACCTTCTTCTCATGATGCAAATGCAAATGTTCTCCAGGCATACATTACAGAAACTGAGGCTCTGCGTAAACAAGTTGCAGAATTAAAAGTCCAGCTCACCAACAAAAGAGAACAAAGAAAGCAGAACTATGTCAAGAAACACCACACTCCTGCTCAGGAAACCCCATCAGCTAAAGTAGCTGAAGTTCAAGTTCAACAAACAGCACCGAAACCCATGCCAAAAGCTTGGTTCTGTTTTAAATGTGGAGATGATGGCCATTTAGCCAGACAATGTTCAAATCCTCCAAATAAGCCCTTGGTGGACCAGAAATATAAGGAACTGAAAACCAAACAGGACAAATGGCAATCCCAGTATGCACATTTAAACTGGGTGGGGTTGCAGTAGAGGGACTTACTGTGACCCAAAGGAAACCAAGATGTCCTTCCCAGAACCAAAGGACTGAAACTGTCAAATGCGTGACTCATTCTCAAGTTCAGCCAGTAGAGGGTACTTTTCCAAAGGGTTTAGTAGGGCCAAAATGTACTTCAGTTGTTACCATTGAAGGAGTCCAGTGTGAAAGCCTTCTAGATTCAGGTTCACAGGTTACCACAATTTCCAAATCTTTTCATGAACGTTGCCTACCACACCAGCATATTTCCCCAATTCAAGATTTATTAGACATAGAAGGTGCAGGTGGTCAGGAAGTGCCCTATTTGGGTTATATCCAGGTCAGCATAGATTTCCCAAAAGCTATCATGGGGAAACCTGTAAAGATCCACACTCTTGCACTTGTCGTGCCAGATCACAGAACTAATGTGCATGTTCCCTTGTTGATAGGCACAAATACTTTAGATCTCTTGTATGAACAGTGCACATTGATCCAGAATGGGAATGGGAAACATGTGATCAAAGACAGTTGCCGCTCTCCATTGGTGAGACACTTGTATAACAGATTCAAAGTAAACCAACAAAAAGGTTGGGTGGCCACTGTGAAGCTCCAGAACAAGAAGAGTTTTGTTGTTCCTGCTGGGGAAAGAGTAGCTTTGAAAGGATATGCTAAACATATCCCAGTAGTAGCCGATGGGACTCTCTTAGTGGAGCCCCCTCAGTCAAACTTACCACCTGGTCTCTTGTTCTGTAGCTATGTCATGACAAGCCCCACATCTTCTTCTTCTTTAAAAGTACCTGTTTTGGTTAAGAACGAAACTTCACATGATATCAGAATATCAGGAGGTCTTAGCATTGCCAGCCTTTCTTTTCCTAAGGCTGTTTCACCCTTGTCTTCTCCTGATGCCCATGTCAAAAAGGGTGCGTCTGCCCAGTCTCCATCTGGTACATCATGCAACGCTGTGCATGTGTCAGATCTGGGTAGTTTCACTTTTGATTTTGGGGACTCTCCGTTATCTGAAACATGGAAGCAGAGAATTACGGAGAAATTGAATTCACTGCCAGAGGTTTTTGCATCTGGTGATCTTGACTTTGGTCATACAGCCGAGATAAAACACAGAATACGCTTGACTGACCCATCTCCATTTAAACAGAGACCCAGACCAATTCATCCTTCTGATTTTGAGGCTGTCAGGTGTCATCTGAAGGAACTTCACGATGCTGGCATCATACGTGAATCGGAAAGTCCTTTTGCTTCTCCAATTGTTGTAGTTAAGAAAAAGAACGGTGACATCAGGCTATGTGTAGACTACCGTAAACTTAACAGACAGACCATCAAGGATGCGTATGCTTTGCCAAACATAGAAGAAGCTTTTTCAGTCTTAGCAGGGTCAAAGTGGTTCTCCATTATGGATCTCAAGTCAGGCTATTATCAAGTAGAAATGGAGGAGGAAGATAAACATAAGACTGCATTCGTGACACCTTTAGGGTTCTGGGAATTTAACCGAATGCCACAGGGAGTCACCAACGCACCCAGTACTTTCCAGAGAGTAATGGAAAAATGCATGGGAGGGATGAATTTAGGAGAAGTTATGGTCTTTCTAGACGATGTCATTGTATTCTCAGCTACACTTGAAGAACATGAGGACCGACTACTCCGTGTTCTCCATAGATTGAAAGATTTTGGCTTAAAACTTTCACCCGAAAAGTGTCAATTTTTTAGAACATCCGTCAAATACCTCGGGCATGTGGTATCTGCAAAGGGGGTGGAGACCGACCCAGCCAAGACTGCTGCTTTGACAACATGGCCAAGGCCTAACAACATTAAAGAACTCAAGTCTTTTCTTGGATTTGCAGGTTATTACCGGAGATTCATAAAGGACTACTCCAAAATTGCAAGACCTCTTAATGACTTGACAGCTGGGTACCTTTCCCCAAAGAGAAAAACAGTCCTTTTCCAGAAGAACTCAACCCATCCGATGAGTGTGATCTTTAAGAAACCTTTTGATGAAAAATGGACGTCAGTCTGTGAAGAAGCCTTTAAGACTCTAATTCACAAGCTCACAACGGCTCCGATCCTTGGGTTTGCAGATCCCAAAAAGCCTTATGTTGTACACACAGATGCAAGCACTCAAGGCTTGGGTGCTGCTTTATATCAAGAACAGGAAGGCAGATTGAGGGTCATAGCTTATGCAAGCCGGGGACTTAGTCAATGTGAACGACGATATCCCGCACACAAGCTGGAATTTCTCTCTTTAAAATGGGCGGTCACAGAAAAGTTTTTTGACTACCTATATGGAGTGAGATTTACAGTAGTTACGGACAATAACCCATTGACATACGTATTGAACTCTGCTAAACTTGACGCAGCAGGTCATCGTTGGCTTGCATCTCTTTCGAGCTTTGACTTTAACATCCAATATAGAGCTGGGAAGAAGAATCAGGATGCAGATGGTCTTTCAAGGCGTCCACACCCCAGTGACCAGCACCAACCTGATCATTTCTCTCAGGATGAGGAGAGTCGCATTCAGCAATTTATTGCTCAGTTTTTGAGAGACAACAGCGAAGCCCACTTCCCGCATGAAGCAGTGAAAGCGGTGTGTCAGAGACATCAGTGTAATTCAGCATCAAGAACAGGATCAGACACAACCCACATACCGGTACTAGTTGAATGTCTGTCAATTGAGGCCTCTGCAATTCCTGCAGAGTTCTGTCAAAGTGATATCCTTGGGTCAAGTACATTGCCGCAAATATCACTTGAAGATTGGGTAAAAGAGCAACACCAGGATCCAACCATCAGTAGAATAATAGACATTTTGAAGGCAGGGAAGCGACTCACATACAGGTTAAGGTGCCAGGAAGATAGAGAAGTTCAGCTGATGTTGAGAGTAATGGATCAGTTAATCTTTTCAAATGGGGTCTTGTACCGAAAACGTATAAGCCAAGGTCAGCCTTTCCATCAACTAGTCCTTCCAATGAAATACAGGAAGACTGCATTGGAGAATCTTCATGATGCCGTTGGACATTTGGGCATCGATAGGACACTGGACTTGGTCCGTGCTCGATTCTATTGGCCACGCATGGCCATGGATGTCAGCGAAAAGGTCAGAACATGTGAGAGGTGTATCCGGAGGAAAGCACAAACTGAGAGAAGTGCTCCTCTCGTGAATATAAAAACCAGCCGTCCCTTGGAGCTGGTGTGCATGGACTACCTTTCTCTGGAACCTGACGGAAAGGGCACTAAGAACATCTTGGTAATAACAGATCATTTTACCAAATATGCAGTGGCAGTACCGACAGTAGACCAAAAGTCTAAAACTGTAGCAAAGGCTCTATGGAGTAATTTTTTCATCCACTATGGATTTCCACAGAGATTGCACAGTGATCAAGGTCGTGATTTTGAATCAGCACTGATCAAAGACCTTTGTGCATTACTTGGCATAAAGAAAACAAGGACGACACCTTACCACCCACGTGGAAACCCAGTGGAGCGATTCAACAGAACGCTTCTGGAGATGCTCGGAACACTAGAAGAGGGAGATAAAGTAAGATGGAGAGATTTTGTTCAACCTCTTGTTCATGCATACAACTGCACAAAGAATGACACCACAGGATTTTCACCATATCAGCTGATGTTTGGTCGCCAACCAAGACTCCCACTCGACATAGCATTTGGACTGGACCCTGAAAGGAACAGTAAGCTATCTCACTCAGAGTATGTCAAAAGATTGACTGAGCATTTGACAGAAAGCTATCGATTAGCCACTGAGAATAGTTTAAAGAATGCTTTGCAGAACAAACAAAGGTTCGACAGTAAAGTGAGAGAGTCCACCCTGGCAGCAGGAGACAAGGTCTTGGTACGGAACGTCGGCATCAGAGGGAAACACAAAATAGCTGACCGTTGGAGTGAGACAATATACGTTGTTGTTAAACAGTTTCAAGACTCCCCTGTCTATGTTGTTGTCCCTGATTCCACAGATGGACCAGAAAGAGTTCTGCACAGAGACCTGCTTTTGCCATGTGGTTTTCTTCCTTCCGCTGTAAAAGATATTCAACCCAAGATGAAGTCCAAACAAAGACCCAAGAAACCATCTCACTCAGAACCTGAGAGAGCTGAGGACAACGAAGAACTGTCTGAAGTGGAAGATGAGGATGAGTACTATTCCCTTTTTGATGAGCATTCAACATTTAGGAGAAATGTGCTGGCTAGCGACAATCAAAGACAAGAGGAAACACCTCAACTTGGAGAGCACATTGAGGAGAATAGTGAACTCCTTGACAATCAGGAAACAAATGTGAGCCTTGATGTGTCTACATTGAACCCTGCAGCTGCTACGTTTAAGCCTGTAAATATAAATGTTGACAAAGGTAGTGAGGCAGTTCCTGTTTTTTGCTCGCCTGTGCCAGAGCCAAACAAGATCGAAACAGCCACCCAGGATCTTCTTGATTCTCCGACCATGGATCTCAGTAGGGATCGTGATCCAAGAAATGGGAGACAACCTGACTCTGAATTGATTGAGGAGGCTGGAGATGTGCAAGAACAGAATGAGTCAGAAAGCGTTGACATTGCCCCTGAGACACAGGTGCCAATAAGAAGATCTGTCAGAGACAAAACTGCTCCAAAAAGGCTAACCTATCCAACTTTAGGGAACCCCCTAGTCATGGTTATGCACTCAATATTAGCAGGGTTAGATCAGGCCCTCTCCCAAACATTTGATTCTATGCCTTACATAGGTCAATTAGAACCCCTAGCATCTGAAGTAGTGTAGGGTGCAACATGCAAGGATGCATGCAGGTTAAGGGGGGGAGGATGTAACCCACTTAAAGTAGACATGAAGAAAAGGTTGGTTTTATCCTAACTACTTGTTGTTTGAATCGAAACCTAATGTCATGGTTGTTGAGATGCCCGCCCTGCAGGGGGCAGTGTGACGCGGCCGAGGAAAGAACAGACGAGGGAGAGAACGAGAGAAGGTGAACGAGATCGGCAGCGTGTTAGCACGCTGGATATAGAAACTTTAGAAAATAAAACGAAAAGAAGAAATAACAGTCTTTTATTTTATTTAAAGTAAAGTTAAATGAAACCGAATATAGTATTTGTTTCAGGTTGTGTATTTTTTTTGACTGAGACTATTTTGAGTGGAGAGGCCGCGCTGTAGAAGAGGACGGCGGCCCAGGAGAAAACTGCCGTGGAAGTGAACGTGTGCAAGAGAAAGTTCTCGTCGGCAACGTGGATCATTCCAGGACTTCATTCTTCGTCCAGGATACAGATAAGCACGGGAGATCACGCCATACATTTTTTATGGAAAAATCATACTACCCGGGTAGATGCTTTTGAGTTTTTGTTCTACAATTTTCTTTTGTTTTTTTAGTGGACCACGTTGATTATCTTTTCTTTTTGGGATTGATGGACATTTTGACTCTTTTGGTTTTGTGGGTGGGTCGAGCTCTGAGTTCTTAATTCATGTTTAATAAATGTTCTGTTTGAACTAACCTTTTCTACTCCTCCTTTGAGCCCTGATCTTAGAAGAGGCACGGTCTAGTGTAAAAACTATATGTGTGTAGATTGTGCCCCTTACACATGGTGATGGGTGTATACTAGCTTTGAGTATTTAATATCTATGTGTGTGTTTGCAGGATCTTTGACGGCACAGTTCTTGGTGATGTGGTTTTGCCTGCTTGGGCCACATGAGTTCATCAGAGTCCATAGAGAGGTCAGTTGATCCTGGACAGATAAATACACTGCCATACCCTATACACATTAGAGCTTTGGTTACTATAGTTGTTTTTTGTGGCCTGTCTTACTTTTACGGTTTATTCTGTTTATTATTGAGTTCAGCCACACAGAGAGAGCTGAAACCTCACAACTGGGAAAATCCAAAAAAGGAAAGACTCCAGAATACTTCTTGTTCAGCCTCCTTAACCTCAGGTGTCAGATTAATTAGAGAGTTCACAGACAGAGAGAGAGCTGAAACCTCCCAATTGGGAAAATCCAAAAGAGGGAGGACTCACAAACACTTCCAGTTCAGCCCTCTTTACCCCAGGAGACCAACCCTCAAAAGACAGTTGCGCATCCTGAAACATTATAATACTATAAAAACACCAGTGTCTCTGGTTGTTCTTTCCTTTTATTTAGTCTGCTTTGGTGTGGTGGGGTAAATTTATCCATGCTGGCCAGTTCCCTGTGTCAGACAGAGGAAACAGGACAAGTGGGCTAAGGGGGTGTGAATACTTTCCGTACTTTAAATTATTTAAAATTACTAATTGTAGATCACAGAACCAAAACTGTCGTACTAATGTTAATGTTGATGAATTCGTTAGAAGAAAATATATTTAAGAGTGTCAGTGAACGTTTGAGAGCCAAATGTCCTATATAAGCAAGTGAAAGCCATATTCATAACTTACCCGAGGCCTCTGTCCCTGGTATAAGAGACTTAACATATTTTTGGTACATCCCATTTATGTCCCTTGACAAGGTCATAAAATGGTTTTAAGAGAGGATTGCTGAGAATATAACTTTCCATCAGACCTCATAATTATGAAAAATCTGAGAGATTTTAAAAGAGACATATGAAAGTGAAAGTGAAGTGATTGTCATTGTGATACACAGCACAGCACACAACAAAATGTGTCCTCTGCTTTTAACCCATCACCCTTAGTGAGCAGTGGGCAGCCATGACAGGTGCCCGGGGAACAGTGTGTGGGGACGGTGCTTTGCTCAGTGGCACCTTAGTGGCATATTGGCGGATCGAGATTTGAACCGGCAACCTTCTGATTATTTTACATTTACATTTACATTTACAGCATTTATCAGACGCCCTTATCCAGAGCAACTTACAATCAGTAGTTACAGGGACAGTTAAGTGTCTTGCTCAGGGACACAATGGTAGTAAGTGGGATTCGAACCCGGGTCTTCTGGTTCATAGGCGAGTGTGTTACCCACTAGGCTACTACCACCCCTACCACCTGATTATGGGGCTGCTTCCAATACGGACAATATAATTGAAAAGAAACATAAATTTGATTTAACGAGTAATTAAACTTTACATCAATGCCTTTTTTTTCCTACAGTTCAGCTAAGAATTTAGTTTCTAGCCCTAGGCTAGGTTTTTGGTCTTGGTCTTGGTCTTGCCATAGTGTGTCCTGGTCTAAATCTGGGTACCCTCAAGTCTCTGCAATGTATTGATCTTGGTTCAGGCAGTCTTGCCTACAACACCGGTGTTTATTCCACCGCTTCCTCCTTCCTGGTCACATCACAGCATTGAATAATAATCCTCCTAAAGGCCCGGATCGATGGAGGGTGGCACATGACAGGTTCAGCATGCTGCTTGGATGTGTCACTTGCACCACTAAGGTGTTTAGTAAATGTCCGACCACCTTCCATTTTTGCAGACTTTTTGCAGAAAAAGCACAAACTGAAAGAGAAAAAAAAAACACAATTTGTTGACTTCTCTCATGGCTCCTTGACTTGTGCCTCTGATGTTAATTTTTTCTGTTAATGCCCTTACACATGCAAGCAATCTACAATCGTCAATCTGTGCAAGGCATGTGAGTGTATGTCACCCTAATACATTTGAGCTGTGTTATTCAAACTGCATGGATGGGGTCAATTCACTGTGAATTGTTAATCATTCCTCTCCATCAAGGAATTATCACACTAAAAATTACAAACATTTCACTCAGCTGATTGATAGATTAAACGTATAAAAAAACTAATCACAGTCATACTTCAATAAACTTCAGCACCATGGAATACACTGAAGAGGTTTTCGTATACTGATGAGTGTTTAGAGTGAATTGCTGGGGGAAAATCAAACATGACCCCAACTCCCTCAAGCAGCTGGGCACTCCATCCACCAAGAGAAACAGACCTGAGCATTTACCCGATATTGCCTCTCCACATACCATTGGCATGGTGGACATGGTGGTCTATAGATATCCAAACCAACTGAATTTAAAAATTCAAATCTTCTGTTGTTTAAACACATTTAAAATGACTAAAAGTCACAAGTTGTACAATACAACACTCTCCGTAGAACACACAATACAAGACCAAGGATGTCCTTATTAGGCTTGACACATTCAAACCATGAACCCCCCCGCACTGGCAACTATGCTGAGAACTACATGCATGCTATATGGACTTATTTGCCTGTTCATAGGTTCTTGCAGAGGATATGTGAAGACCTATTGGCTGAATCCCAGCCTCACCCACACTAGGAATTTAAGGTGATGTAAAGGAATTAAATATGGAAGCAGATACATCACACATAGTTCAATGTTGTCTGATGCACAGGGTTATGAAGGGTGGTTGTGCAGATGCATGAAGGGTGGTTGTATTTGCTGTTTATGAGGTGCACAGCCAGATTATCCAACATGGTCTCTTGTGTCTCTCTTGTTTTTTTTCTGTGTGCTGGGAGGTTCCCCCATGCCTGTAGCTCAGGGGAACTGTTCCTTCTGTTGGGATGTGTGGCCTCAGGTCTTCAGTGCTCTCTGGGGATTCCCAAATGGCCTGGCTCTACTGGTCCTTTCCCCATAGGCAACTTGTGTAAAACTTATGTCAAAAACGTATGTCAAATGCTGCCTGATCACTTATTATTATTATGGCCCGGCGTTATGAATCGTGGATAACACACAAACTACAGAACTCATAATGCAGTGGGCACAGTTTGCTGACAAACTGAGTTCCCTATGCACTGAGTTTGCATGGCACTTTGGTCACAAGTATGAAAAAAGAATTTTGAGCTGCTTCACAACCCATTTTCTGTGAACATAAAAACTGCTCCTACTGCTACTACAGATTCAGCTGGACTGTATTGCAAGGCCAAAATAATTGATTTATATAAAGATCTAAAAATAATTGATCTATATATTGTTGGATGTGACCCACAGGCCAAGAGTTTGACTGTAGGAAAAAATGTGGCTGTTTTAACCTCATTATCAGGTATATTTTATGACAACTCACAGCAAGACCATATGTTTGTGCAGCTGTTTTGATTTTTCCCTTTCAGGTGCTTTTGGCAGCTTTTGTCAACTTTATGTATCTTTTGTCCTCTGTTCTTATCTTTTAACCTATTTTTGTTCTTTCTTTCTGTCGATTTAATCTGCCCCGCTGACACTGTCTCACCTTGCATATATTAGTAAATAAATAAATAAAAAGACACAGAGAAACAAGAGAAGAGTATATTACTGCTCTTGACTAAACTATGTTTAGCACATAGCTACTTTCTAAAGCTGCTGGACAAGACAGATAAAAAACTGGTTTTAAATGTTTGGAAAACAAGATTCATGGTTCGCAAAAGCTTGTTTGCAGTCAGTTGTCATTTCTGAGCATTTATATGAATGGCAAGTTTTGTATTTAACATCCATATTACCACATTAGCCAATATTATTTTTAATTTTAGAAATCAGTTTATGTCTGAGCTGGGGAAAACCATTTTTAATAATGCACCATAGACATTGAACAATCTGCAGAAAAACTGGGCAGAATTAAAAAAAAATATAAACAATAAAATCTAAATAAAATCAAATCAAATACAAAGACAAATGAAAATTAAAATAATTTAAAAAAATTAAGATGACTGACTGACCTTTTTTGGTGACAGGCACTGGAGAGTGACTATGTCAGCGCACACGTACACCTTTGGATTGATCTGATTGGCAGCCATAGAGGCCATCAACACCTTCCACCCGTTTTTCTATACTAACAGGCTAGACCGTGACAGCCTAAAGGACCCTGTCAAGAGAAGCACCATTCTTGGCTACATCAGCAATTTTGGTCAAATCCCCAAACAGGTGTGGTTGAATTCCACTGCGCACTCTGCTGTGTGTGTGTGTGTGTGTGTGTGTTGCAGTGTGATTTATGATCAAATAAAAATGCTGTGCTCATAATTTGAAATACCCTTGTGCACAAGTGATCAGCTAAAACACAATTACACATAAATTGAAAATAATTACTGCATATATCAGAATAGTGCAATTATCTTTAAAGAAATGATATGATCCATATTCTACATGTTACACACAAATACTTTGTAATACAGCATATTATTCCCTTTAGCATCAATGATAGCTCACAGCCTCTAGGTCCTTCATGCATAAAAAAGTCACCCTGCATAGCCCTTATAGACCTGTCTTTTATATTTCTACTCCCTGCATAGATTACATAACATTTGTTTACAACCTGTATTTCTTAAATATTTCTACTGCATAGACAACAGAAAACTTTGTACTGTAACATAGAGCTGGAGTCCACCACAGAGTCAGGACTGTATCATCAATGTAAAATTAAAAATGCTTTGCAAATCTAATCATCTAGGTCAATGACATTACTAAATGGGCCAAGGAATACTTATAGTTCAGTAATCGCAATCTGCAGATGCCATCAAAAGCTCTATAATGCCATATGTCAACATGGTCCAGAAGTGCCGTCCTGTCCTGTGGACTCGTTTGAAAGTTTCAAAGTGGGAAAGTGCAAATTTGACATTCTTGGTAATCTTGTGTCCTCCAGGCTAAAGAGGTCTGTTTTCATGTTTTGGAAGGAACTATGAATGCTCAAAGAAATATCAAGGTTTAGAGCAACATACAACGTCTATTTCAGAAAATACCTTGTGCATTTCACCACATTCGGCAGCATGGCTTCATCAGAAAAGTCTGGTTGCTGAACTGGCTTGACTGCAATCTAGAGAGCAGCTGCCAACTGCTCAGTCATTGAATGACGCACGCCATTCGACTCGGCCCCGAAAAACCTTCAACCCAAGTAAGACCGTACCTGTTCTCCTGATTCATGAACTCCTTCCTGTCGCCCTGTCCTGCCCTGTCTCGTGTCTTAAAACGCGAACAACAACATCAGTGTGGTGTTGCGGCTCGCGCCGTCAACGTTCGCAGATAAACGCGGAGGAACTTACCTGCCTCCCTGCGTCCCGCCTCACCGAGGTTTCTCGTCTCCTCCTACACGTCTCTCTCGTTCTGGTCCCGGTTCGTGCGACAGAATGACTGAGCCACAAGTACGCGCTTCACAACTCGCTGCTTTGTGCGATCGAATAGCGCGGGAGAATCTTTTTGGAAGTCTGTCGCAGGAGGTTTGCTTCCTGCGGCAGCGCGTACATGAGATGACTGTCGCGCACAGAGAGCATGAAACGGCGAGCGCTGCGCAGAGCCCTCGCCCCCCCGCGGTTCCCGAACCCAGTTTGCCGCTCCCGGAGCACTGGAACGGGACAGAGGGAAGCGGCGAGGCGCTCCTCACCGCTCTCTTGTTGATTTTCGAGCTGCAGCCTAGCCGCTACCCCAGCTCCCAGTCCCGAATCGCCTTATTATTCACCCGGCTCAGTGGTCCCGCGGCGGAGTGGGCGGCAGCACGAATCAGTTCACCCAGTTCTGCGTCCCTCTCATATTCCGAATTCGTGGAGGAATTGAAAGTCACTTTCTGCCATCCGGACGGTGTGGAAGACGTCGCGTCACAGCTCTACCATCTGCGCCAGGGTTCCTCATCTGTCAGCCAGTTTACGGCAAGATTCCGGACCCTGGCTGCAAAGACTCCGCTGGGCGACCACGCCCTCCGGATGATGTACTATGAGGGACTGGCCCCACGAATTCGTGGGGAGATGGTCAGCCGGGAGATGCCAGCAACGTATGAGGCCCTCATACAACTCGCGCTGAGGATTGATCGCCACCTGCTGGCACTCCCGAAAACTGCGGCCCCCACTCCAATCCTGCACCAGACTCCCCGACCGCCTCTATCACCACCTCAGCCCATCGTCACTCCTCCAGACCATAGGGGGGAACCCATGCAGCTGGGACGGACAACCCTCACGCCCGAAGAAAAGCAGCGGCGTTTTCGGGAGGGTTTGTGTGCATACTGCGCTTCCCCCTCACACCTCCGCCTGACCTGCCCTATTCGTCCGGGGAAATGGGACACCCAGCAGATCAGCACGGTGCGGTTAGCTGGGTCCCTTCCTCCACATCTGATGACATCGACCTCCCGACTCACTCTCCCGGCCGGAATGTAATCAGCGAGTCATCTCCACCACAGCCTTTGTGGATTCCGGGGCGGCTGGAAATTTCATAGACCACTCCTTCATCCGACAACATCACATTCCCCTGGAACTCCTCCCAAGTCCTCTCACAATCACCTCTGTGGATGGTCATCCTATCTCCGCAGGACCCATCATTCACCGCACGGTCCCTCTTCATCTCCGGCTCGACTCGCATGTGGAGAAGATTCAATTTTTAGTGACCAATATTATCACCTCACCACTCCTCCTCGGGTTCCCCTGGCTGTCCCTCCATGAACCCCACCTTTCCTGGTCATCGGGAGTGGTGTTGGAGTGGGGAGCGCACTGCCATCGCCATTGCCTTCTGCCACAGCCCTCCCCGTCTGCCTCCTCGAACCCAGAACCGACCCGTCTTGTCCTAGACCATGTCCCCTCCTGCTATCATGACCTAGTCACCGTCTTCAGTCCAGCCAAAGCTGCCCAGCTGCCTCCCCACCGACCAGGCGACATGGCCATTGACCTGCTGCCAGGAACCACTCCCCCGAAAGGACATCTCTACTCCCTCTCGAAGGCAGAGCAATTGGCCATGGAGCGGTTTGTGGCAGAGGCGTTTCAAAACGGCACCATCCGCCCATCGACTTCCCCGGCCACGGCAGGGTTCTTCTTTGTGACCAAGAAGGATGGTGGCCTGCGACCGTGCGTGGACTATCGTGGACTCACAGTCAAAAATCGAAAACCTTTACCTCTAACCAACACCGCCCTTGACGCCCTCTCGGGAGCCAAATACTTTACGAAGTTGGATCTCAGGTCAGCCTACAACCTGATTCGTATCCGAGAGGGCGACGAGTGGAAAACCGCCTTCATCACCCCCACTGGTCATTTTGAATCCCTAGTCATTCCATTCGGTCTATGCAACACACCCGCCGTCTTCCAGCAGTTCATCAATGATACTCTCCAGGACATGCTGGGACGGTGGGTGTATGCCTACCTGGACGACGTACTCATTTACTCACCCACTCTGGAATCCCATATTCAACACGTGAGAGCAGTACTAAAGAGATTGCTTGCCCACCGACTGTACTGTAAGCTGGAGAAATGCGCCTTCCACCAGCGCTCCACCACGTTCCTGGGTTTTACCATCTCGTCCCAGGGTGTGGCCATGGAGCCCAAGAAGCTGGAAGCAGTAGCATCGTGGCCCCTACCCACGACGCTGAAGCAACTGCAACGGTTTCTTGGGTTTGCTCATTTCTATCGTTGCTTCATCCGTGGCTACAGTACGGTCGCAGCACCCCTCACTGCTCTCACCAAACCTTCATCACTTCCATTCCGCCTAACCCCTGAGGCCATTCAAGCTTTTAAATCTTTGTGTCGTCATTTCACCACCGCCCCCATTCTTCAACACCCAGATCCTTCCCTTCCGTTTGTTGAGGTGGGTGCTGGCGCCGTCCTCTCTCAAAGCGGTCCGGACCGGAAATTGCACCCGTGTTGCTTCTTCTCGCAGAAGTTCACCCCTGCACAGCGCCGATTAGGGGTGGGGGACCGTGAGCTGCTGGCAGTCAGGTGGGCCCTCGAGGAGTGGCGGCACTGGCTACAAGGCAGTGACACCCCCTTTCTGGTCTGGACCGATCACCAAAATCTCATATCAAAGCTACCAAACAACTCAATCCCCGCCAGGCGAGGTGGGCATTATTTTTCGAGCAATTCAACTTTCAACTCTCCTACCGGCCCGGGTCCAAAAATCAAAAAGCCGATGCTCTTGCCCGTCAACACGCCCCAGACTCACCATCCTCTGACCCCGAACCCGTTCTTCCTCCTCATCGCATCCAAGTCCCTCTCCGGTGGTCCCTCGAGACGAAGGTCTGGGCGGCCCAGGTGTCCGACCCTGGCTCAGACAACACCCCACCCGGGTCCCTGTACGTCCCAAATACCTGCCGGCCCGATGTACTGCATTGGGGCCATTCCTCCGTCCTCTCAGGCCATCCAGGACGCCAACGGACCCTCTCCTTCATTCGCCGAGCGTTCTGGTGGTCTTCCTTAACCGCTAGGCCACCACTGTCATACCACTGTCAAAAGGTGTACTATCCCTAAATATACAAAGGAAGATAAAACGAAGATCAAACAAAATGTAAGAATAATAAATACAAAATGAAAAATATTATAAATTATAATTATAAATGTAAATAATAATAACAGTTTTGGGGAAAAATTACTCCTTTACCTGGAATAAATAAAGTTGAACATATAATTGTGTTGTGTGAGCTCATGCTAGATGTTCTCCAAGATCATATGGACTTATCTGCATAACTGTGTGTAAGCTCAGAGTACACAAAGTTTCACAAATATTTACAAATAATAACACTAGCTTTACATTAGCAAGTGCAATGAAAGGGTTTGGTATTTATGGTCATCTGGTTCATAGTTAGGTACCCTGGGCAACCTAGTGTGTTACCCACAATGTAAATTAAAATTTTCTCAAAAATTTACTTTTATCAACTTATGTTTATGTTTGTTGACTCAGCAATCATTGTTAAACTTGCTACAAAGCAAAATTCAGACAATTTGGAGTTTTTGTTACCCCTATGATTATATTCTTTTTACAATAACAAAGAATGTGTGTAGTGTCCTTGTATTATTATTTGATTATCAATTTATTAAAATTATAAATATGCACACCTGATATAGGGTGTTGATGTCATTAGACCACACCCCTTCTCATTACAGAGATGCACATCACCTAATATGCTTAATTGGTAGTAGGCTTTCGAGCCTATACAGCTTGGAGTAAGACAACATGCATGAAGAGGATGATGTGGACAAAATACTCATTTGCCTAATAATTCTGCACTCCCTGTATGTACTCCCTGTCTTCCCCATCAGTGATGAGGCCGACTATTGCAGAGTCATCAGAGAACATCTGCAGGAAGCAGTTGGTGAAGTTGTGTGAGAAGTCTGCAGTATAGATTGTGAAGAGGAACGGCGCCAGAACCGTTCCCTGCAGGGCCCCCGTACTGCAGACAACCGTGTCTGACACACAGCCCTGAGTTTGTGGTTTGTTCAGTTATGATACACCCACACCTAATAGCTCCGCCTTACAGGAATTCTCATAAAGAAGGATCCTTTGTCCTTGAATGTGGATCCCAAGTTCACCGTGATGTATTGCAAAGTTTTTTGATAACTTGAACAGTCCTGAAATAGTAAGCCGACAAATTTACATGTAATTTTGGGGGATTTTATTTCATTATATTTATAGTTATATTTAATAGTTGAACTGTCACAAGTTTTTATTATAAAATGCAGTATTACAAATTCTGAGTATTTGTCATCAGTGCAACAAACATAAAATGCAATTTGAGTATTTTGGTCATTTCATGGTGATCATCTGCGGGACCAACACTAATCATCACCATCCCCTGAAAAATCAGAGCACATAACACATAATACCGCACTGTCACAGTCAAAATCGGTGAAGCACTTGCAGACATGCTTGGAGCAAGGGGACAAGTCGTTGTACAGGGAGAGGACACTGGACGAGCTGGGTAGGAGTTGGAACAGTCTTGTTCTCTGTGATTGCTGTCTTACACACTGATAAATGCTTAATGAACTTATTGAACAAAATGGGTGAGCAGCTTTTGGTTGAAACTGTTAGTAGATGTATTTAAGTGGATCAGACAAAGCATTATAATCACCTACTTAAAATTGCACTGAGCAATGTACCATCCCCCACATTAATCCCTGGGCACTTTTTATGGTGGCCGACTGCTCACTAAGGTAGTGCTTCTCAATTATTTTCTGTTACGTTTTTAATATGCTGAACGATGCAGAAAGTTACAAATTCCAAATGAGCCTCAAACCCTCATCCATACTTCGTCTAGCTGTAGTTATAAATGTAAAGGAGGTCAGATGTGTTCCAGGAGTCACTCCATAGGAAAAAGCCTGGAAGAAAATGATACAAATGTCTGTATTCAATTGTGGCAGGTGTTTTAATCTAATCTCACACTTCCCATGCAAGCAATTATGGCAACATGTGCTTGCTATATATGAAGTAAGAGCACTTTACTGCATCAAATTTGAAAGCGGACTCACTGTAGGTCGATAGCCAACACATTTGATTTATGGTTATACTTTAAATTGCATTTCCCCTGCCCCAGCTCCCTCACCTCCTGTATCTCTTTCAGATGTGGCGGACTGAATATACAAAGGAGCAATTACCTACTAATCAGGATCTGTCTGCCTCTCATGGGGGTCTTCAAACCTGTGCCGGTAACAAAAACACACCTTAAGATTTAGATAAACACACACAAACACATCTGGCAACTTTGCTGCCATGTACTCCTGTAATGCACTTAATGAGCTCTGAAATGCATGGAAAAGGAAAATCATAAAAAGGAAGAAAGGGGGTTTATTGCTAATATTATAAAAGGTCGTTATTTTTAAATATACATGCAATATATGAAATATGAAAAAGAGCAAGGAGGACATTCTGTTTTTTCTCCCTCAAGGTAAATTAAATTTAACTGATCTTTTTGGTTGTTTCAGAAGTGTGACTGTTTTTTTCCTTTCAATGTGGTGAAGGAGTGGGGTGGGGGATCATAATGATTGCATCACGGGCATGCAAAACAAATACACTGCAGCTGCAAAGGATTATGGGAGAAAACTTATTAAACATCCAGCCAGTAAACAGTGATGAGCCATAGTGCTGATGTAGGCATGCAGTTTAGAAAGCAATAATACCCAAATCCAATTTGGTGCACATTGGTTACTGGCACAAGTGTCAGTGTGTGTGAGCATCACAATGTCCAAAATGAAACTTGGCCGACTGTGCTTAATGGTAAAAGCTGTTATATATTCTGTGTTTCCTAACTCTACCAACATTCTGACCAGCTCTAGTTTCTGTGTGTGTGTATGGGTGTGTATGTATTTGTGTTTGTAGGTGCAGCTGTGAGATTGTGGCATAGGCGATTGGTGTTGTGTACAGAACTGAACCGCAGTCAATTTGTGTCACAAGGACGCTTAAAAAAAACCCAGCAATCTCAGCGTTGGCCATATCCAGGTATGTTATCACAGAATACCCCCTGCACATGCACATTGCCATTTCATGTGTTGCAGGCAGTTGGTTAATCCATTGCCTCTGTGATTGTTCAGCATTTAACTGAATTAATTCTTTTTTTGCTCATGCCCAGGACACACAGCACTCTGCTGGTAGGTGACGTCTGGGGCAGGAGTTTTCAGCTGGGCACATGATGGCTAAGAGCACACGCACATATGCACACCAGAGTCCTGTACAGGCGTGAAATTAAAGACTAACACCATTAACCCTAACCGTACACAGACCTAATGGTACTTGTCATACTAAAGCAAGAATCCGATCCCAACCCAAACTTATTTCTTATATGGGATTAGAAATGCTGATCCAAAACATTCGTAATGATTTGCAAGAGGATGTCAAATCATGTCGTGTCACTTTGTTGTAACCACTTTGAAAGCTTTATTGCTGTTTTTTGGTGTTCTGTATAACCAGACATTAACATGAATAAAATAATTTATTTAACTGGTGTCAAGAACTTTTAAAATGCTTTTAAGTGCTTCAGACATATTATGATAACTTCCATGAAATTTTCTGATTATATTATTTAATAAAGAAATGCGTTCATTATTGGCATAGTGGCGGGATATTGATTGCAATTATTCAGAGCCCTCAAAAGCTTGGAATGAAGGCTGGATAGAGATGACGGAAGTTGATCGAAATTTTATGCTAGACACATACGTAATGTGTCATTATGTAGTTCTTTTAGATGTCTGTAATCTGCATCATATAGAGTTCCTCCTATACAGTAAATATGTATTATTATTGCAGGTAAAGCAAATAGTGCACTTTGTTATGCCATTCATCCACAACCATCACCTCATGTTGTAGCGTCATAATTCACGGCCCCATATTGCAAGGATCTGTACACAATTCCTGAAAAAAATCCCAGTTCTGCCATGTCAAGCATACTCACCAGATATGTCATCCAGCATGTTTGGGATGCTCTGGGTTGGTGTATACGACAGAGTGTTACAGTTCTTGCCAAAATTCAACAACTTCATACAGCTATTGAAGGAGATTGGGCCAACATTCCATAGGCCACAATCAACTCTATGCGACAGAGGTGTGTTCAACTATGTGAGATAAATGGTGGCTACACCAAATAATGACTGGTTTTCTGACACGGTCCGATAACCACCTTGATGCTACACCTTTGAGGTGGGATGGATTATCTCGGCAAAGGAGAAGTGCTCACTAGCACAGATTTGTGAACAATATTTTGAGAGTAATGGGTCTTTCGAGTATGTAGAAAATGTTTCAGTTATTTGAGTTCTCCACATGAAAAATGGGAACAAAAACATTAGCAAAAAAGCCCCAATCTTAATATTGCATAACATTTACATTTACATTTACAGCATTTATCAGTCGCCCTTATCCAGAGCGACTTACAATCAGTAGTTACAGGGACAGTCTACCTGGAGCAACTTCGGGTTAAGTGTCTTGCTCAGGTCTTGCACAATGGTAGTAAGTGGGATTCGAACCCGGGGCTTCTGGTTCATAGGTGAGTGTGTTACCCACTAGGCTACTGCCACCCAGCACTTCAGCATAAGGCTGAAAATAGTGTCCCTTGTGTCAGTATTGACATTACATTTACATTCAGAGTGACTTACAGTCAGTAGCAACTCAGGTTTATGTGTCTTTCTCAGGGACACAATGGTAGTAAGTAAGGTTTGAACCTGTGTCTTCCCCTTCCCCTTTCATGTCTGTGTGCTTGAGTGAGCTGCCTTAAACTAATCTGGGACCGTAAAATTGCTTAATGTCTTTTCTAGTAACAGCTGACCACTACTACCTTCTGCCTGGGCACATGACACATATTATACAGGGTGGGCCCTAATGTGACTATTAAGCCATTCCACTCACTCTGTAAGCCTGGTAAAGTGTATCAATGATGCTCTGATCTCCAATGCTGCATCATCACATAGAAGCCATCATCAACTCAGCACTGTGGCCTTTGTCAATTTTTTAAAACATTTTTACACAAATTATATTCAGATCATCTCTTTCATGATATCAGAACATGAAGGCAAGTCAATAAAATGATCTGTGAGCAGTAGTTAGGGCCATTAAAATACTCTTTAGAGATATTGGACTGGTCTGGGAACAGAAATTAAGATTTTCATTAGCAGTCACCACAGTGTCTGTCTTTAACCTCTGAGAACCTGTGGCTAATAGGGCTTAAATAGAGACGCTTAATAAACTGGAAAATAATCTCCATATATCTGAATGAGAGCCAGATGACCTTCTTAAAAGACAATGGCCATCTATATTGTTTCACACACCAGTAGTTTTATGATATTAAATGTTAGACCATCAGGCTCTTCTGAATAATTAAATCAAATAAATTATAGCATCGAAGCAGAACAATCTTGTAGCCTAACCCAATTACAATTCAGTGTAAAGCTAATTATTAAGCATGATTATGATTTTAATTTTAATAAATGTAGCAATTACAGAGTTCATCTCAGTCACTGAGGATGCAATGAGTCCTGGGCTTTTTTCTGCTTACCTATCTGCAATATTTCAGCAAGCAACGAAACAGACCCATAATTGGAAGGTTGCCGGTTTGAATCCTGAGCTGCCAAGGTGCCACTAAGCAAAGCACCAGTCTCTGAAATGATGGCTGGACATGGTGAGGAATGAGGACGCATATGCACGAAGTCACAAAACAGGGGTTTATTAGATGTGAACAGGACAGGGGAAACATCACCAAACAATGACCCGACCGCAATCAGACACATACAGGGCAGCTTCAATCAGTAGTTACAGGGACAGCTCCCTTGGAGCAACTTAGGGTTAAATGTCTTGCTCAGGGACACAATGGTAGTAAGTTGGATTTGAACCTGCGTCTTCTGGTTCATAGGTGAGTGTGTTACCCACTAGGCTACTACCACCCTATGAGCTGTAGACTCACTAGGACAGCTACCTTCAAAACATTAAATCCTAGTTGTTGTTGATTACTACAGCTGATATTATATGAATATGATGTGCTCACTTCCACAACAACTGAGAAAGTGACAGTCTTGAATCAATATTCAGCAGACATGAACTATATGTGACATTAAAATCTGACAACAGACCACAGTTCAAGTCAAATCACTTCACAAACTACTGTGCTGGGAATGCAACTACACATATCAGAACAATGCATAAATGGGCTCAGATGAATGGTGAAGCGCCAGAATCCTTCAATCACGAAACGCAGATGGAGTAGATTGGCTGAAAGAGCTCAGGCGTTATGTCACAGTGTATTGTGAATGGTACAACTGGGAAGAGTCCATCAGAACTTTTGTCAGTTGCCTGAAATCACATCTGCACACATAGACTTGGAAGTGACTGACAAAACAATGCAAAACAAAAAGGGACATACAAGCAATAAGCTGATGAGCAAAGAAAAGCACAATACTTAGAAGTTAGATGTTGGAGATAAAGTCTTGGTAAGACATGAGAAAGTGGATAAGTTCACAACAACTTTCAACAAAACACCACATACAGTAATTAGCAAGAATGGGAAAAAGTAACAGGGGAATCAACGGCCAGAGCCGAGTACAGCAGGAATACAACCAGTGTGATGAAGTATGTCACAGGTCAGCAAGGAACTGAGGAAATGACTGGAGAGACAGACTCGGAATCAGAGTCACAACCCGCTAAGGGTTCCTCTGCTGCTGATATGCCAACTGAACACAGCAGCCCTCCAACACCCCTGCTCAGACGCCTGAGGAAACCACCAGGGAGGCTGAAAGACTTTGTTTCTACTTACGTCTTGGTTAATGTGAATGTTTGCTGTATTAAAGCACTTGAGTTATAGATGGATTACAGAAAATGTGTGTGTAAAGTGAGTGTGTAAAGTGTAGTGATTGTCACATGTGATACACAGCACAGCACATGGTGCACACAGTGAAATTTGTCCTCTGCATTTAACCCATCACCCTGAGTGAACAGTGGACAGCCATGACAGGCGCCCGGGGAGCAGTGTGTGGGGACAGCGCTTTGCTAAGTGGCACCTTGGCGGATCGGGATTCGAACCAGCAACCTTCTGATTACGGGGCCGCTTCCTTAACCGCTAGGCCTGAAGTATGTTACTGAGATTTTGGTTGATGCCAGTAAATGCAAATTGTGTTAAGAGGAAATATCTTTACTGGACAAAGGTTTATGTCCAAGTAAAGGGAGACCTGAAGTATGTTGCTGAGATTTTGGTTGATGCCAGTAAATGCAAATTGTGTTAAGAGGAAATATCTTTACTGGACAAAGGTTTATGTCCAAGTAAAGGGAGAATGTCATAGACTGAATGGAATGCTTTAGAGGAACTTTTAAATGTGTGTTATTGGTGGGGACTATGATGAGGGAACACATATTCAGTAAAAAAAACTTGGTGTCTGTTAAAAACTAGATGACTGTGACTTAATAACAGGATTAAGGGGACTCAAAAACATAACAGGCACAACTCCTGCTGTGCCACCCAAAGCAGTCCACAAGGGGGGGGGGTCTATACACAGAATCTTTCTGAACATGAATAGAAAATGAAACAAGGCAAATAGAGACAATGAAGTGAAAGTGAAGAGACTGTCATTGTGAAACACTGCAGCAACGAAATGTGTCCTCTGCTTTTAAACTGTTAAAAAGACTGTGTGGTGGGGTGAGAGAACAGAGTGTAGAAAGACTCTTTCTCCCTCCACACAAAAGCACTGTTTTCAACCACTCCAATTTGATGTTACCTGGCAGAAAGAGGCATGGCACAATAGAGGTTAGAAATGAACAGTTTCTAATTTATTAACACCGGTAAATAATTATTGTAGTTACATGTGATTATTGAATGTAAAAAGGTACCAAGGTTACAGAGAAAACAAAAAAGAGAAGAAAGAGGTAAAGGGAGAGAGAGAGAGAAAGAGGCAGAGCCAGGCTCGAAAACCAGAAGATCCGGTTTCGATGGAAAGACAGCTGGAAAGAAAAAGTAAAGAAAAAAGTCATCTTCCCCACATGTGAGTAGACCTTTGTCACTGGCCACTGGCCTGTTGTTTCTGATGTCACAACCCCAGTGCCTCCCATCTGGGGAAGACAAAGAGAGTGGGCGGTCCTGACGACCGACACTTCACATGTTGCCATCCGACAAAAGGCATGAAAAACAGAGGTGTTGAATCTTCATGCACAACAATTGGCACAGGAATGTCACATTTATTCTTGTAGACAGCTGCTATGCAAGACAAAAGCATGGTCCTGCAACGCCCAGTCTTACAAACCCATCAACTTTAGTGAGCAGTGGGCAGCCATGAGAAAACCCATTGGACACATCAGGACCCTTTGGAACATGAAGCCAACTAGGGGACTGGCGGCATCATCCTGGTGAACTTAGACATCAGCCGGGCGACGTTGGCTGTGTCCAAATCCGGTTGGATCATTCTGTCACGCTGGTTTGACATGGCAAGACAGTAGATCTGGAACGCTGGCTGGACATGGCAAGTAACAAAGACGCATACACACAACGTCACTAAACAGGCGTTCATTATATGGTGAACAGGACAGGGGAAACATCACCAAACAATGACCTGACCGCAAACAGACACGAACCGGGCAGCTTTATACAATCAGACGCAGGAAACATTCAGGAAACATAATAGCACAGGACGAACGTGAAACTCTTGTCTGAATCCCAGACCCGGAGTTGCCCCTTCCAGACCAGATCATGACAGCAACCTCCCCACACATTGATCCCCATGTACCTTTCATGGCTGCCCACTGCTCACTACGGGTGATGAGTTAAATGCAGAGGACGCATTTCATTGTGTGCACTGCTTGCTATGCTTCACAAGGAGAATCACTTCACTTTACTTATGAATACAATATACCATTAAACAATATTTTACTATATACAATAGTATACAGTTTTTTTTATTTTTAAGGGAGAAAAAAACAGTATTCATGACTCCACCATAAGAAAGAGGCAGGGCAAAAATGTCAGAGTGCCAAACTACTGCTGAGCAAAAAGAATACAAAGTCTCATCTCAATTTTGTCAGAAAACATGCTGATGATCCCCAAAACTTTTGGGAAAACACTCTGTAGGCTGATGAGACGGAAGTTCAGAAAAAGATCAGTAAAATATGGTGGTGGTTGTGTGATGGTCTGGGGCTGTTTTGCTGCTTCAAGATCTGGAAGACTTGTTGTAATGGAACCATGAATTCAGCTGTCTACCAAAAAATCCTGAAAGAGAGTGTCTGGTCATCTGTTTGTGACCTCAATCTGAAATGAATTTGGGTTCTGCAGCAGGACAATGATCCAAAACACAACAGCAAGCCCACCTCTGATTGGTTGAAGAAAAACAGAACAAAGACTTTGGAGTGGCCTAGTCAAAGTCCTGACCTGAATCCTAATAAGATGCTGTGGAATGACAACAATCAACAACAACAAAGTATGGTTATGGCAGTACTGTACTGCAAAAGCGGCCCTGTTAGAGCCATTTCTGTTGTGTAATAGATTATTATAATGATTTAATGACAAATCATTAGAATGTTTTGTTTGAATATTGTTTAATAATTCTGCTGTTTGACAATTTGCAAATTAGTGTTGTTGTGGTATGTCGTCCCTCTTGTGGTATGTCGTTCTCTTCCCTCAGATGTTGTTGCAGAGCAGAACCCCAAGAAAAAGGTCCTTGAGCTGTGGACGCCAAGGCGGGGTGTGGTGGCATTGTCACAAGAGGCCCAAGAGTCTAGCCTGGGGTAGTGCTCTCCCAAGGTTTTTATTGGCAGGGTGCTATTTGGGCTGGGAGCTCCTCTTGAAGTGGATAGTGGTAGTGGATGGGGAAACCACTGTGCTGGGTCCCCCGGTAGCCGGTAGGCAGGGTGGGCCAGGCAGGGGCCTAGGTTCGCCTCCAGAGGGGCAGAGCACCACAGAGCCCTCTGTGGACTGGCAGGAAAGTGGTCGCCAGAGGCTCCAAGACCGCCTCCCTGCACGGGGCAGGGAGTGATGCATGAAGCGTCAACAGGGACATACAGCGGTAGAGCTACATGTGCCCAGAAGGCACCACCCAGGGGTGCAGTAAGCGGTTGCCGGAAGGTCCAGGACCTCCTTCCTACGTGGGGCAGGGAGTGACGCAGAAAGTGTCAGAGGGGGACGTGTGGAGACAGGGCCTGCTCGTACCAGGAAGGTTCAGCCCTGGTTTTTGTGTGCAGATTGGAGGGACTGAGGCCGCCATGCAGGACGATGTCTGGGAGTCATCCAGAGGGTCCGGGTCCTCCGATGGGAGGGAGGACCACTAGACACAGCCGCCCACACCACCTCCCCCATTGATGTTGCAGTTTAGGACTCTGAGGACATTGCCAGTGGAGGGGAGGCTCTGTCGCGGTTGGGTGCAGCTGGAAACACAGCTGGCACCAATCTGCTTCACAGCAAGGCTCCAGCCATGGACAGGTATGGTTAATTAGTGCACATGCAAAGGAAGAAACCTTGGGAAGAAGTGATACAGAGAGGGACTCCCTTCCCTCTGGTTCGTTTCATGCTATGTCCTCGTTTAGCAGTTGTCAGGAACCAGGATTTATTTGCTGGTCTCTTCACTGGGGTCTGCCAGTAGTCTGGGCGCCTGATTCCATGTCTCGGAGAAAACAAACAGAAGCAGCGGCAGACGGTGGCACTGTACAACCGATACTGAAATATGTGGTAATAGTAGTATATTGGTGCTACAGTGGCCCAGAACCCTAACTAGGACAGCCTAAGTAGGGTGAATTTAACTTTTTCTGTGTCTAACAGGGGGACTCTTTCATAAACTGGACTTTATAATTGACACTGTGTCAAAGTGAAGTGAAATGAGTGTCTAGGACTTTAGCAAAAAGCCAGAGAAAATAGATAGTTTTTGAGATTGGATTTAAACACTGACACTGTGTCTGAGTCCCGGACACTGACAGGCAAGTCGTTCCACAACTGCGGAGCTCTATAGGAGAAGGATCTGCTTCCAGGTGTGACCTTCTGTACCTTTGGTACCAGTAGTGACCCCGTACCCATTGATCGAAGGGGGCATGGTGGGTCGTAAAAAACTCAGGTTCACTCAGGAACTGCGGGGTGAGACCATTTAGAGGTTTATAGGTCAAAAGTAGGGCTGCAACAACGAATCGATTGAATCGCTAAAAATCGATTACTAAAAGAGTTGGCAGCAAATTTCCTAATCGATTCGTTATGTCGCACGACGCGGAGACGTTTGATTATAAAAAAAAACTTTATTTGAGCGCGGAGCGGAGTAAACACACTCGGTCTCCCTCGCGCACAGATGCTAGCTGATTTTGGCGCCTCATAGACAGCTAGGAGCAAAAAAAAAAAAAAAAACAAGCGGAGGTAGAGGAAATATACATGGCGGAGGCAGAGAAATCTGCGCTAAAATATGCAAAAGCGACATGGCACGGCACGGGAGCACCATGGCAATGATCCTGCACCTGAAACGCAAACATGTTGGAGTGTTTGAGGAGGAAGAAGGGAGTTCAGCAGCAGGGTAAGTCGCTACAGAATAATACTTTTGTTCCGTTTTGAAGTGAGGAACGTAATGTCCCTGGTGCTGGTGTTTAACTCCCCGCGGAGGAGAACTAGACGGGGACTTACAGCGCCACCTACAGGTGTGGAGGGGGGGATGAAACAGCGTTCGGATTGTTCTCTGCGTCTCCGCGTGGACGACTTGCCTATTGTGTCCCTGAGCAAGACACTTAACCCCAAGTTGCTCCAGGGGGACTGTCCCTGTAACTACTGATTGTAAGTCGCGATAAGGGCGTCTGATAAATGCTGTAAATGTTTACCCGTCATCCAACTTGACAGGCATGACAAGTTAGCGTTAGCTCGTTAATAACAGTAGTAAAGCAGGGGTGCTATAGTTACTTTGCATTAAAAGACTAAAGACATGTTTTTATTCACTAGCCTTTTTTGGACCATTCATTTTTCTATCTGTATAGCTGTATAGTCATGTATAGCTACACTGCAAAAAAAGCTTTTCTTACCTAGTAATTTTGTCTCGTTTCCAGTCCAAATATGTAAAAAATCTTAAATCAAGATTACTAGACAAGAAAAATTGCATGAGAAAAGTGATGCTTAAAACATCTGTTTGAGATTATATCTCATTAAGATTAGTTTTCTTACCCCATTGGCAGATAATTTTGCTTGTTTTAAACCAATAATCACTTAATTTTTAGATGTTTTATCAGAAAACAAGACATAATTTCTTATGCTATTTCATGTGTCTAGTAAATGTATCTTGATTTAAGATTTTTTAGAGATTAGGACTGAAATCAGGACAAAACTACTAAGTTAGAAAAGTATTTTTTGCAGTGTGTGTGTGTCAGTGTGAGAGTTTGTGAGTGTGTGCATCTGCAGTGTAGTGTAGAGAACAAGTTCTGACATTCAAACAAATCCTGTTAAATTTTCTGATTTGTATTGTTATTTTTATTTATTGTTCTGTCAGCTCAGGTGGCACTTTATTAAAAAAATATATATATGGCAGATGTAAAGCATACATGTGTATGTTTTTTGTGTTAGTCCATTTTTATTTTATTATTATAACAGCTCAAGAAGCAACATGTTTGTGCACTTTCTAAAGATTTTGTTTCTGTTTTTGAATAAAGGGTTGGAAATGAATGCTTTTCTTGTTTTTGTTTTTTTTATCCGGTTCTACGAATAATAATAAAAAAATAATCGACAGATTAATCAATTATTAAAATAATCATTAGTTGCAGCCCTAGTCAAAAGTAGGATTTTTGTAGGTCAAATTTCCTAGTTCTACACTCTAATAAAAGCTGGGTTGTTTTTTCAACCCAAATGCTGGGTTGAGTCTGTTGTTGGGTTGATTTAACCCAATTTGGGTTGAAAATCAGTCTTGATCTGTAACCCAGCGGTGCTGGGTTGGGAACGCGGACCTGAAAGAGAGCACGCACGTCACGTCAACTACCTGGGACATCAGCAAGAGAAGCCGCCATTGTCTTTGCACCGTCTTTAGTTTCTGAGGGGTGAAAAAATACGTTTCTGAAGGACGAAAAAATAATTTTATGAGAGAAAGCCGCGGGGTTAGGAGATGGGCGGGAAAAAATTCTAAGGCAAAAGCTACAGGTAGAAGGACAGAGGACAAATTTTGAAGTTTTCTGCAAGCTTCACTGCTTAATAAATAATTTTTTTTAATAAATTGAAGTGATTGTCACATGTGATACACAACAGCACAGCACACGGTGCACACAGTGAAATCTGTCCTCTGCATTTAACCCATCACCCTTCATGAGCAGCGGGCAGCCATGACAGGCGCCCGGGGAGCAGTGTGTGGGGACGGTGCTTTTGCTCAGTGGCACCTCAGTGGCACTTTGGCGGATCGGGATTCGAACCAGCAACCTTATGCCACCACTGCCCTAACTAACACTTGCTATGCTAACAATGCTTAATATCTTGCGACTGCATTGGAGCCACCAATTTGTGTGTACTCACTCACACAGAGATCGGTGAGCTTTATTTTGCATATACACTGTGAAAGGGGGTTTTGGGGTTTAATGTTGTACTTTAGAAGTATACCTTTCTGTTTCCATTTGTCTGTTTCTCTCAAGTTTGGACTTTTTTTAAAGGAGTTTTGCTTGCTGCAACAAGAACCATTTTGTGGATGAACAAAGTGAGTTGTTTTCTCTATTCAAATTAGAAACAGCTGGAACATTTGTAGTTTGAAACATGCATTTGATTGTGTCTAAATTATGAGGTCATCTTAAGGGAACAGTGAGCATTTGATACTTGCAGCAATGTGTTTTTAGAGTAGCTCTCTACTTCTCTACATACAGTTTTGTAGAATTCAAATTATTTCAATGTAGGTTTGAAAAAGTAAACACCCACTTTCAACATATGCCAGTTTATTTTTTTTGCACTACTAGTTTTGTTTAAAGCCACTTTAAAATGCTTTGGAAAGGCAAGTACTATCTGCGAGAAGAGCACAGTTTTTTTTAAACATTACAGGCTAAAACATGGAAATTATGCAAGAAGGAACTAAGCCCTTTCCTTGCTTGCATCAGGAATCACATTTGTTCTTAGACGAGAGGAGGTTGTAAAGGATGAGCCTGACATCAATCAGATGATCCAACGCTGGCCAGCGCTTTTCACTGAAAACCAGGTTTGTGGATGTGTCCTTTAATGTTTTTTGGTGTTTTTGATGGGTTGTGTCCAATTTTGAGGGAAATTTCAAGAGGACGACAGGTCAGATAGGAAAGCAATTAGCTCACCTGCTACAACACAATGGTGGGTTGATATTTCTCTTTTCTTCTCATAATGGTATTGATGGTTCAATACATAAACTTGTTCTCTTGTGGTATTTCTCTATATGGACAAATAAACTGATATAAGGTTTATTTCCTTTGTTCTACATTCAAGTGTGTTTTATACCACTTTGCAGAGCACAGAGCCAACAGCCATTAGATGCCTTGTCCTGAGAGGACTTCCAATAATTCTTGGAGATGACATTTCATACGTTTTATTCTAGTTTAAAGCCTAAATAGATTTTCAAAAAACAATAATATCAAAATAATTTAGATTATATTAATGAAGAGTATAATAACAGTGGAAGAAATCAGAAAAGGTGGTTATTCATATGAACCTGACCTGGTGCATTTTTAGTGAGCATTTGTGGAAAGCATGGAATACCCACTGTGCAGAGATTCTTTTCTTTAAACTTTAATCACAATTTTGCTACTAGCTAATACAATAAGATATGAGCGATGCTAAATAAATAACTGTGTTTTGGAAAGCAATAAAACAAAACAAAATTAGAGGCTTATAAGTGAGAACAGTGTTCCAATATGTCCCCTCAAGCATAAGCCCTAAGAGACTCACTCTCCTCCTGCTCATTCCTGTCGGCAATTTCTTTAATTCTAAACACAAATATGCAAACATTTTGCATGTAAATATGGCATCATTTACCACAAAATTAGGTCACCAGTAGATATTTTTCTTTTGCCTAAAAAAGTGCAAAGAGAAAGAGCTTAACATTATGTGTGTCACGACAATAAGGCAGAACAACGAAATGAGCCTGTGTAGGTAGAAACGATAACCCCAATGCAGAGAGGTGCAAGGACGTAGGCAAATTTCCACCAGTGTGAGCTGCAACATCCATGGATGTTGACATTCGTGTGAAACGACAAGACAAGGGCATCATTTACCACAAAATCACTGAAGTTTAAAATGTACTATTATATTAACCAGGTAAAGAAATGTGATATCCAAACATTACTATTTATCGGTGTGTGTCATGTCTGAGGCCGGAGGGTGATGACCAAGGAATGCCAAGGGTGCAATAAAAAAAAGTTTATTGTTACAGAGAAACAGGGGAGTAAACACAGAACTGATCCACCACGCCAAAACCTGAAAACTGTGAACGTTTCTGCCTCTGCCAATGATTCGTGAAGGGTGGCCTTCTGTGACCGTGGCCACCCTTCACAGTATGTACTAGTATGTTAAGGGAAGACACACAAGACACACAGAGGACCCCAGAATTCATGTTGAATATCCGCTTTAGATCTGAGTTTGGATCCGAATTTGGATCGACTTTATGATCTCACAGGGCTTAAATAGGTGAGAGGATAATACAGAATGAGGACTGGTGAGGACTACTAGTCATGCCGATGGGACATGGGAAGGTAATGTGATAAGGAACCAACAACCCGGAAGTGCAAGAGATGTAACACCAAGTTACATGCCTGTCATGGCTGCCCACTGCTCACTCAGGGTGATGGGTAAAATGCAGAGGACAAATTTCATTGTGTGCACCGTGTGCTGTGCTGCTGTGTATCACATGTGACAATCACTTCACTTCATTTGATTGTGTAGTCACGCCTTGCGCTGAATAATGTCACACACTAAAATGGAGGAATTTCCCATGAAGTAATGATGCAATGAGTTCTGGTTGGAGTACTATACAGTCTGCCCAGTTGTGCTAGAGAATATGGAAGTACGCCTGCAGAAACCAAGGCAGTTCTTGCACTAACCTCTCTGCCTGACAATTAACCTGTCGATGGTAACCTGAGGTTAGGCTTATGACCTTTCCCAGCCTTTAAAGAATGCGCTCCATACCCTTGATGTAACCTGGGGGCCTCGGTCAGAGAGTATGTCTCCGGGGATCCTATAGACTTGAAGTTGTGGTTAAACAGAGCCTTGGCCACCTGTAGGGCAGACGGGATGGCAAAAATTCACCCCTTCGAGAGTCTATCAACCACCACTTAACCCTAAGTTGCTCCAGGGTGACTGTCCCTATAACTACTGATTGTAAGTCACTCTGGATAAGGGCATCTGATAAATGCTGTAAATGTAAATGTAAAATCCACAGCAATGTGGTATGACATTTTCATTCATCCTGTATCCATCAAATTTAGGATAGACTGCAAAATTCTACTTTTGACCTATAAAGCTTTAAATGGTCTCGCTCTGCAGTACCTCAGTGAACTCTTAGTTATTTACAATCCGCCAATCCGGGGTCACTAGTGATACCCAAAGTATAGAAGGTCACATCTGGGAACAGATCCATTCCCTAAAGAGCTCTGCAGTTGTGGAACGGCTGGCCAGTCGGTGTTCAGGATTCAGACACAGTGTCAGTGTTTAAATCTAAACTGAAAAAACATCTGTTTCTCTGGCCTTCTGTTAAAATCCCAGACACAGTATCTATTATTAAGTCCACTTTATTACACGGTCACCAAGTCAAGCACAGACAGTATTAAATTCACCTTAGTTAGGCTGTCCTAGTAAGGGTACCGGGCCACTGTTGCACAAATATAACACTATAGCCAGTGCTTCTGTTTGTTTTCTCGGAGGCACTGAATCAAGCACAAAGACCACCTCCAGAGTCCAATGAAGAGACCACCAGATGAATTCTAGTCACTATCAATGAAGTGCTAAGGAGATGATTTAGCATGAAATGAACCAGAGGATCACCATAGCCACCACCACAGTAACAGCTAAAGCTTCATGGATCTTCAAATGGACTAGTAGCATTACTATGGACACACAACGTACAACTTGACACTGGCCTAAAACCTCTGCACTGTCCAGTTTCTCAAAACATGTCAATACTACACTTTGGACTTTTCCACCACTACAACTGTAGGACTTTTTCTCTTCTTGGATAAATCATCACCAACCATGCACTGACACCAATTGCATACTCAGTGTACCCTGTACCCTCTCTGTATCACTCCTTTCCAAAGTTTCTTCCTTTCTTTTTTCTCTCTCCTAGAGATTTTTCTTTTGTGCTGAGTCAAGTGTGGGGGTGTCAACTGTAGGGCCTGTCAAAGCCCATTGAGACATACTGTATGTGATTATGGGCTATATAAGAAATAAATGTTGTTGTATTATAATGTTATTCAAGAAATGATTTGTGCCTTCGCATTAGGAGGCAAGAGAGACGGAAGAAGAAGCGTACATTCCATTTTTGCATCAGGAGAGATAACAGGACACTATAATTGTAGTCACAGGACTATTGCAAATACTGGTTTTCACAAAGTTTGTTGCTTCAGTGTTTTTAGATCTGACATTTAGATCAGTTGTTTCTGTGGTGTATTGAAGTGTAATTACAAACATTTTATAAGTTTCAAAGGCATTTATTGACAATTACATCAAGTTTATGCAAAGAGTCAATGTGTCCTTACACCCTGCACCTTCATATCTTCCATGGCAATTACATGGGGCAGTGGGTGGCCTAGCAATTAAGGAAGCGGACCCGTAATCAGAAGGTTGCCGGTTCGAATCCCGGTTCACCAAGATGCAACTGAGGTGCCACTGAGCAAAGCACTGTCCCCACACACTGCTCCCTAGGCACCTGTCATGGGTGCCCACTGCTCACCAAGGGTGATGGGTTAAATGCAGAGAAGCTTTTTTTTCCCTTCAGGATTAATAAACTATAACAAAAAATTCTCAGCCTTCGCGTACAACTGGTTCAAGAGCAAACAGAATAGGATTGAATGTTTGACATGCTTAGAGTAAATGTTTGACATGCTTAAAGTAAATCAGAATGTCATCAATATAAATTTCATGAGCATGTCATGTTGGACATCGTTGACGAAGCCCTGAAACATGGCCAGAGCATTGGCTAGGCCATAGGCCATGACCAAGTTTTTATAATGTCTGGTGCCCTGCTCGCACTCGCACCAGGCTGTGCGAAGGTCCGAAGGTCAAACTTTGTGGAGAAGGTCGCCCCCCAAGAGGTGCTTGATGGTAACTGGAATGAATGGAAGAGGATAGTAATACATCACTGTGACCTCATTCATTGAACCCTCAATAGTCAATGTAGGTGTGCGTGTCCTGTGCATGGGCTTTTAATGGATGTGGCATGCACAGGAGTGTGGCATAACAATGGAACCTACAGACAGGGAACCAAGAGAGAATAGTGTTCGTGTTCCAGTCTATGTGGAAATGATAATGTTTGAGAATAACCGAGAAATTAAAATAAGTTGATGAGACTTGGGTAAAGCCATAAAGGACAACTGTTCTCAGTGGTGAGAGGGTATGTGGACAGTAAAGGGGCATGAAACTAATTTTAATTAGAACCAGCATTACATTTTCAGCTATTTGAGCAGTACCTTTTCTTTTTATTCAGACAACACAGGACAACTCGTGCTCCTCATGTTCATCAATGAGTCTTGTTCAATCATCAGCCACAAATATTGTAAAACAAAAATAAACTTTTCTCAACAGGTCGTGGACCATCTCTGCAAGTACTGGGACAGGAACTGAATGAAATATGTCCTTAGTTTTTTTTAATAAAAATGATTATAATAAAAATGTCCTGTACTACCTGCTATTACCAATCTGAATTCTAAAGTATTATTAATAATCCAACTTAAACCATTCATTTTCTAACTATATCCAATTTCCATCCAATTTTATCAGCCTTTCAATTTCAAACACTGTTTCAATACCAAACGTAAATCAATGTTTTAGAATATTTTGCCTCTACAATTCTGGTGTAAATTATTTCAGTGTACAATTTCCAACGGTAATAAGCAACAAGTTTTTTAATAATATTATATAATAACATTATACTGATAACAGTTGTCGTTTTTTGAAGGTATGTCAGGATTGACTGCACCTGTGCTCATCACCGGTGGCCAATCCTGACTGCGCATAAAACCCCTATATTTCCGCCCCTTCGAAAGGGACGACATTTTAGTGGACCTGAGTGCACGTATGTGAATGTGTGTTTTGAGTTCTGGCAATCGTGTTTTAATGTAATAGAAAAGTGTTTATTTTATGTGTTTCTCATCCTAAGCCTGCAAAACAGAGTGTGTCAGATAATGTCGGCGCCTTTACATTTACAGCATTTATCAGACGCCCTTATCCAGAGCGACTTACAATCAGTAGTTACAGGGACAGTCCCCGTGGAGCAACTTAGGGTTAAGTGTCTTGCTTAGGGACACAATGGTAGTACGTGGGAATCGAACCCGGGTCTTCTGGTTCATAGGCGAGTGTGTTACCCACTAGGCTACTACCACCCCAATGGGTGGTACAGACAAGCACAGAAAAATAGTGTTTTGGTTTTTCAAAATCGCTTGACCATATATATACACGTCATTGTGTTCAGACCTTTGGAGATTCATAGTGAGTCTTCCCATGTGTGCATGTAAATAAAGCCTGACTAAATTCATTTAACTGTTTCTCATTGTGACTCCTCAGACGCTCGGTGATGGAAACAACTTCCACGACACATGCATGCTCTTGTTTGCTTGCTTTAGGTTTATTTTAGATATTTTTTGCAATTTGCAGGCATCAGTATGTGGTAGATTCTGGGAACTTCCGGGAGACTTGGGATCAAGTCATGTGTCTCCATTTAAAAGTGATGTAAAGACTGCCATTTTATCAATCGTGAAAAATGGCCAAGGCTGATCACTGAGATCAAGCTGAATCAATCAAGATGTATAAATGTGAAGCCCTATAACACAGGCTACAAATCAGTTAGCAATAATAAAAATATGATAATAATAAAAATTGCATAAACTCAGTCTCCGCTTAGAGAAGTGCAAATCACATGAGGATGCTTTTGTTTCATGTGCTGCAACTTTTAATTCACACCAATGTCTTAATTTTGTGCGATTGCCATAGACTGTAAAATAAATGGGACTGCCTTAAACTTTAAAACTCGAATACTAATTTAGTTTTTAATGGACATTTTGTTTTTCATCTACTCAGTATTTACAATGTTTTGGGTGATCATTATATTGTATAACATCTTGAATTGTATAATATAAACAAATTATTATATGCTATATGTGGCATACATAGTTGAAAAGACAAAATACTCTAAATCTATTTTGACCTTGTCATGTACACAGGCTGACGGGGAAGGAAATTGGGATTTATTTAACAACAGAAAAACGTCTCGAGGGCCAAAACTGGGGACACAACAAACGGACAAACAAAAAAAAAACCTGCAGGCTTGTGGTGATTACCAGGAACTGAAAACATACGTAAAGTAAATAACAGAATCCATTCTAATGTTGGTCTGCCAGCTGCATTCTGGTTTTATGGGAGTCCTGATCCATTAAGCCCAATTGGTGCCCTAACTCAATCACAGGCAGAGGGGGAGACGGCGATGACAACCACAGGGCTCCTGTCGCAAGTGGTCTTTCCTGGACCCGGACCCTATGGCTGACCCCCAGACATGTCGTCCGGCATCAGTCCCTCCAGCAACCTGCAAACTTTGGGAGAGAGCCCCCCTAACTGCACTCAGTGGACTCTAGTGAAATAACACAACAGGACTACTTTCATCTGGCTGCAAATACCTACTTGAATTATTTATGAGCAGTTGTCTCATGTGCCTCTATAGCCAATCACTGCACGATGTAACACATAGGTGTCAAACTCACAAGAACTTGTTATGTTCTTCTGATTCAATGTGCTTTGTCTGCCATTCAGCTATTATGTAGCGTAAGTTGTCTTACTCCTTTCATATGTATCATATGTATGTTTGATCTTTGTCCAACAAAGTTGGACCTTTTTGTTTTGCTTTATGTTTGTTACAGCCTTTTGGGGCTTCCCTTTTGTGTTCCACTTAAATAAAGTTACTCTATTTGCATCTCCGTTCCTATCTGGTCGTGCAATTTGTGACAGAAGAACAAGCCTAAGAAAATTGATGGAAAATAAAAGAGAGAGGAGATGGAACAATTATGTACAAGAGAATGGGTTACACTGGAACCAGGTGAGCCCTGGAGCATTCCCTACATCATGTAGCTGCTTAGTTGGGTAGGCAGTATGGAGGAAAGGGGGCAAGATGACTGGCCTCCTCCAACTTCCATGTATGTTTCTCTGTTCTTCCAGCAGGTTTGATAAAATCAAATCACTTTACATACCACTATGTCCATACCTCGTTGTGCAATTACAATAAACAACAAACAAACATGAGTGGGATTGACACTACACATAGGAAAACTGCTGGGTGATGGAGAAAGAAGATGACTGGGAGCTGTATGAAGATGAGGAACTGGCAGATGTGGTTTTGGGCTTACCTTCTTCCCAAGATCCTGAAAGTGAAAGTAAATATTATTGTTATTGTAATCCACAGTATAGCACATGATGCAAACAACAAAATATGTCCTAATGCCAATGTTTCAGAATCCAACACCAACACCAACACCTGTGAGAGGTACTGTCACCACCATCCTGTGTCATCTACTGCACACTTTTCTAGAACGCACTGAACGGCATTCGCTGCCCACAGTGCAGTGTCCCATAACTTAGTATGCGCTCACCAGCTCATGCACTGAACCAGCACAAATTTACGAACAAACTGTACATGGGAAGGTAATTCAGCATATACACATTATCTGAAATCAGAGTTCAGTGTGTAAAACTAACAGTCAGTGATCAGTCTTTTTAATGATGGTGGGCAAATCAGAGATATCTATTGCTCCTTATATGGGTTTTTGTTGAATGTATAGATATTTGTTACCTGTGTGCTTGTTATCTGAGTGAGGGTGGAGTAATTGGGATGATTTTTGAAAAGCTTAGTACTATGCATGGGGCATGTTCACAAGCATTTTCATAAATAGATTCCCTTGAAATAAAAATCCCATGAAAGTCATTAGTATTGATACAACAACATTTCTTATATAGCCCATAATCACATACAGTATGTCTCCATGGGTTTTGACAGGCCCTACAGTTGACACCCCTCACACTTGACTCTTCTGCACACAAGAAAAAACAAAAAATGCACCATCCCCACACACTGCTCCCCAGGCGCCTGTCATGGCTGCCCACTGTTCACTCAGGGTGATGGGTTAAATGCAGAGGACAAATTTCACTGTGTGCACCATGTGCTGTGCTGCTGTGTATCACATGTGACAATCACTTCCCTTTCACTTTCACTTAAAAAAAATCTCTAGGAGAGAAAAAAAAGAAAGGAAGAAACCTTGGGAAAGAGTGATACAAAGAGGGACCCCCTTCCAAGGTAGAGTGAGGCTGCAGTTGGTGTCAGTGCAGGGTTGGTGATTATTTGTCCAATAGAATAATGTCCAACAGGTGTAGTAGTGGAAAAGTCTAAAGTAAAGTGCATCTGTCCATGTTTGGAGGTACTGGCCAGTACAGAGTAGGTTTTAGTCCAGTGTCATGGTGTACATTATAATGATACTGGTCCATTTGAAGATCCCTGAAGCTTTAGCCGCTATGGTGGTGGTGGCTGTGGTCACCCTCTGGTTCATTTCATGTGAGTTGTCTCGTTAGCAGATGCCAGGAACCAGGATTTATCTGGTGGTCTCTTTACTGGAGTCTGCAGGTGGTCTGCGTGCTTGATTCAGTGCCTCGGAGGGAACAAAAAGAAGCAATGGCAAACAGAGGCATTGTACAAATATGTGGCTATAGTGGTATATTTGTGCAACAGTGGCCCAGTACCCTAACTAGTACAGCCTGACTAAGCTGTATTGAACACTGTCTATGCTTGACTAGGTGACTGTGTAATTAAGTGGACTAAAGAAATTGACACTGTGTCTGAGATTTTAACTGAAGGCCAGAGAAAACAGATGTGTTTTTAGTTTGTTGATGACAGGGGTCTGGTAGGTCCTCTCCTGCTTGGTACTGAAGTCCACTATTATCTCCTTTGTTCAGGTGGAGATTGTTCCTCTGGCACCAGTTCACCAGGTTTCCAACCTCCTCCAGGTAGGCCTCGTCATTGTCAGAGATCAGGCCCACCACGACGGTGTCGTCAGCAAACTTGATGAAGTGGTGGAGTTAGTAGTGGCTGTACAGTCGGATGTGTACAGGGAGTACAGCAGGGGGCTCAAAACACAGCCCAGGGGGGCTCCAGTGCTGAGAGTGATGGAGGCTGAGACATGTCTGCCCATCCTTACTGCCTGTGGTCTCCCGGTTAGGAAGTTGGAGATACACTGACAGAGAGATGAGCTGAGTCCCAGGTGCTCCAGCTTGGTGGTGAGTGTGGAAGGGATTATTGTGTTAAATGCTGAACTGTAGTCAATGAAAAGCATTTTAACATAATTTCCCTTCCGAGTGTCCAGGTGGGTGAGTGCTGTATGGAGGAGATATGAGATGGAGTCGTCTGTGGATCATTTGGGACGGTAAGCAAACTGTAGTGGGTCGAGTGTGTCCGGTAATGAAGAAATGAAAGAAATGATGAAATCTCTGACCAGCCGTTCAAAGATGGCGTGGTCCGGCACCGCTGGGTTCAGCCATGTCTCGGTGAAGCAGAGAAGGTTGCAGTCCCGGATGTCTCTCTGGAACTTTTCCCTGGCCCTGAGGTCATCGAGCTTGTTCTCCAGTGACTGGATGTTGGATGCTAGGCAGAGGTGTGCTGTGTGCATGGGCCCTCAGCCTGTTCCTGATGCCGGCTCGTTTCCCCCGGGGCTGCAGCTTCGCGTTGCGTCCTTTGTTCTTCCTCAGAATTTCACTCGGCCAGCTGGGATCCGGAAAAGCAGTTAAAGTCTTCGAATTGTAAGTGCATTGTATACTAATAGAAACAAGAGTGTCTCTACTGTATTTAATGCGCTCCAAAGTGGTGGATTTGCCGGTGTAGGGTTGTTGAAAAAAAGTTTAAAACACAAAAACAAACTAAACTCAGTCGCAACGGCAGCCGACCTCACCGGCGCCTTCTTGGAACCCATCCTACCTCACAGCCCTTTGTACACCTCGCACTGCTATACTCCGAACCTCCAGTACTGCTCGCCTACCATCGCTAAAGGTACAAGGAAGACATTCATTTAGACTCTTCTCCGTCTTGGCCCCTCGGTGGTGGAACAGCTCAGACACCGAGTAGCAGTTCAAGACCTTTCTCTTTAAAGAATATTTAATTAACTTGTAACTTTCTTATTGTCTAACTTGTAAGATGGGACATCACAGGACCATGGCCTTTCTACGCTTTTGTTTTGCATAGCGGCCGTCTGTAAGAAGAGATGTCGCGGAGCCATGACATTCCTGTGCCTTTGTTGTGTGTTGGACGGCATTGCAACATTTGCCGGTCCTCCCCGAGCCAAACGTGTGAGGTGTCGGCCGTCGGGACTGCCCACTCTCTTTGTCTTCCCCAGACGGGAGGCACCGGGACCGTGACGTCAGAAACAACCGGTTCTGATTTGTCTGTGACAGCTTCCTGTAGGCCAGGGGTATAAAGATCTGTTCACATGTGGGGAAGGGACTTCACATTCTTTCCCAGCTGCCTTTCCATCGAAACCAGATTTTCCGGTTTTCGAGTCTGCTCTATCCTCTCATTTTTTCTCATGGCTTTTCTCTCTCTCTCTTTACTCTTTCTTCTCATTTTTGTTTTCTCTGTAACATTGGTACCTTTTTACATACAATATTCACATGTAACTGCAATAATAATTTACTGGTGTTAATAAATTAGAAACTGTTCATCCTTTTAACCTCTATTGTGTCACCTCTGCCAGGTAACATCAAGTTGGAGCGGTTGAATATAGTGCTTTTGTGTGTATAGAGAGAGAGTTTTTTTTTTACTCGGCTCTCTCCCCACACGTTTTTACAAACTTATGTACAGAATCTACGACAAGAGTGATTAAAAAGATTGTATTCATAGTTGGGGGTCCTAATGAACCAGAACTGATCACTTCATCGATGGTAACTTGAAAGCACGTTGTAAATCACTCTGGATAAGGGCGTCTGCCAAATGCCTTAAATGTAAATGTAAAAGAAAGGAAGAAAGGAGTGATACAGAGAGGGGTCCCCTTCCAGGGTAGAGTGATAAATAAGTCCTACAGTTGTAGAGGTGGAGAAGTTCAGAGTGTGGTCCAGTGTCATAGTGTACATTACGTGTCCATTATGATGCTACTGGCCCATTTGAAAATCCCTGACACTTTAGTTGTTATGGTGGTGGTGGCTGTGGTGACCCTCTGCTTCGTTTCAAGTAATCGTTTAGCAGTTTCCAGGAATCTGCTGGTCTCTTCTCTGGAGTCTGCCAGTAGTCTGTGACCTTGATTTAGTGTCTCGGAGAAAACAAACAGAAGCAGCGGCAGACAGTTGCATTGTACGACTGATACTGAAATATCTGGTAATAATTGTATATTGGTGCTACAGTGGACCAGTATCCTAACTAGGACAGCCTTACTACGGTGAATTTAACACTGTCTATGTTAAGCAAGGTCACTGTGTGATAAAGTGGACTTTATGATTGACACTGTGTCTGGGCCTTTAACAGAAGGCCAGAGAAAACAGATGGGTTTTCAGTTTAGATTTAAACACTGACTGGCAAGCCGTTCCACAACTGTGGAGCTCTATATGAGAAGGATCTGCTCCCAGCTGTGACCTTCTGTACGTTTGGTACCAGTAGCTGCACCAGTTGATCGAAGGGGGTGTGGCAGGTCGTGAATAACTACTACTAAGTTCACTCAGGTACTGCGGGACGAGACCATTGAGGGCTTTATAGGTCAAAAGTAGGAATTTGTAGTCAAAATCCGGTACTGGCAGCCTCGTCCAGCCCGGGGAACAGACACATTGTCACCATATTTATGTATTTTATTATTAATATTCCTGTTTCTTGTATGAGCTGTTGTTTTAATAGAGTGTGGTAAAGAAAGACACAGTGTCAAAACTGTACACGCTGGGTGGCAGCCAGTCTGTCTGCCGCCTGGTCTCAGCTCTGCCGAGTCAGATTGGTCTTTTGATTCTAAGACTATGAGACAGATTTTTAGATGACTATGTGGCTCCTGACCAATTGGGGAGGATGTCATCTCACCCATCTTCCCCCCGAAATTTTGGCCAGTTATAAATGAAACCCACTATTTTTTGGACACCACTCTGACAACCAGCGATTTATATAGAGGATCCTGCTACAGGTCTCTTTGCTATGCCAAAGCTGCGGTAATGGGCCAGAACCGATTACTTTATCCAACGTTGTTCTAGCCAGTTCAAGCATCTCTGAAATTATCTAGTTTTTTCGGACTTACGTATCTGGATATTGTTAGCGCCAACGTGAATCGCTGTTCAAGAATATCTATGGTTATTTTTCACCAGCGCTTTTTCACATTTGCGCGGATGACGGGTGCTCTGGCTCCAGGAAAACAGAATTTTATTTGCTGGGGCCATTTTCCTCACGTTTCTTACTATTGAGTGACCAATGACTAGAGCCGGTGGTTTGTAGTGGATTCCTTGCTGAGGGGGGAAAAGTAGTCCTGAACGTGAACCAGTGAGTGGCGGCCTGGTAGTGGGGGAGCTTGGCGAGTCGCCCTGTCGATTGCTTGCGTGATTTACACCGAGCTGTCACCCAGCTGCCCCGCTGTCCAGAGGGCACTACTGGTACCGGCGCCAGGGTGGAGACACTTATCGGTTGACTGGGCTGGTGCACATTCGGGGCTAGAAACTAACAATTGGGGGTAAAAAATGTTTCTTTCTAGTTGTGTATAAATGTCATGATGTCTGGCCATCATGACAATATGTATGTTTATGTAAATCCTAAGTACATCGTTGTCCTTGCACTAGCAAATTAATGTAAGACAATGTCTAGTCCTGTGCTTAGAGCCAGTTAGCAAATTTTGCCCTGTATTATGAAAAATGCTAACTGTAACACTGATTTTGGATTAGGGAATAGACCAGAGGAAAAAACAGCATGAAAGGTGATTAGTGAGAATTCAGGTAAGAAAGGTCATATTACAAATTAATGTGCACACATGTGTAGAGAGAAACAAATCAGGAATTAAGCAATGTAACCAGAATGGACATATTTTGCAACATAACATTATGTAAGCAAAAGACATAATCAGCCTGTGTTGCACTTTCCATTCGTTTTATTTTGAGGTTGTGGATCAGGGGAAATCAAAAGCAGCAGGCATTCATAAAAGCAGAATCCAACCCCCAAGGGTGTAGTAGGGCCATTAGAATGGTGCAGAAACACATAGCTCCATTAAATCATTTGCTCAGTTGCCTTGTTTTATTGGCTGTGCCATTAGGGTAAATTATTCCTGGTCAATTGGTCTTGTAATTACACTGCTGAATGCACAGAACCTGGATACACCTAGATACGATCATAATAACAACTGAAATGAAAATGGCAGAATATGGCCGACAAATTAATATGGACATTTGGAATGTATAATAAGTAAACCGCAACTTAATCTGGGAACCTAACCTCTTAATTAAACCTGAAGTGATTTAGACCTGTGTAGACCTGATTAGCATCCACAGACTGAACAATTGGGGGTAAAAAATGTTTCTTTCTAGTTCTGTATAAATGTCATGATGTCTGGAATTCGGACTGGAGTTTCATGTTAGTCCTGTGTTATTGTGTTTTCATGATTGTGTTCATCTGTGTATGACTGTATAAAGCTTCCCTGTTTGTGTCTCTTCGCCATCGGATCATTGTTTGGTGATTTTTCCCCTGTATTGTCCACCATGTATTAATTGGTTTCTATGGCATCACACAAGGCCAGGATGTATACAGTGACACAATGTATGATTTTTCACTTTAAGACCAAGTGCAGTCATTTTCTGCATTATAAAGAAGAATTATAACGTCAGCATTGCTGTAAATCTCCGTTCCATGTGTTCAGTGACATGTTTTTTTAACATAAAACTGTTCTATGATATACTACTAAAAGCAACATGGTATATTTAACTTTTTTTGTAACATTCATGTAGCACCCTGTTATATGTAGTGAAAGGTCAACAAACTGCTTCTAAAGCTGTGACAGCCATCAGGAAACTTCACAGGGGCACAGTAGGGGGACCAGGGATAACATGTTCTACCTAGTTACCTAGTTCTATCCTCAGATTTGAGGAAATGTTTAAATGGTCTGATTAAAGCTGGTATCATCTCTTGAGTCTGGAATTTCCTATGCTTCGCCCATAGTGGTAGAGCAGAAAAAACATGGCATCATTTGAATGAACCTTTAAACATTTGGATTAAGTTTATTAATTTTCTCTGTAGCCAGATCCGAAACTAAGCTTCAAATTTATTTTGCAGGACTTGTGATGTGATGTTAAATTGTTCAAGCTGCACTATTATCTTTCTGATCACAGTCCTTTTCCTTTGGGAACAAATTCATTCATTGTTAATTTTAGGTTCTCTCAATTTCTTTTGATCCATAAATAGCATTGGGCTCTATTTTGGTCCAGGTGCTAGGCACAGCATAATCTGTTGCATGTAGTGTGTTGCATGTATTGTCACATCCGCACTGGCTCCAACCCCTTTGACACACTCCCCCCTCCCCTGAGTATTAGGGTCTGTGTCTCTGTGTTGTGCCGCTTGTAGCCTGGGCACCCTGAAAATTCCCAATCCCATAGTGTGCACTTGACGTTACCTCCCTCGCACTTCTGGGTTGTGGGTCCCTTCAGCACAGATAGGGATCCTCATAGGTGTAATTAGTGTCAGGTTTGGCTTGTTGTTTCCAATACCCTCCCCTACAAAAGTCCTGTGTGATCTGGAGTCTACAGACCTATTCTCTAACACTTAACCTAAGGTGTTCCCCATGTTCTATATTAATTTGTGTTCTCTGTGATAAGTGGCTGTGCATTTTGCCATACAGGATCAGTTAGAACAGTCATCAGTGATCTGGGACATAAGTCTTTGTCTTCGTCTTCCTCCTCTTATCCGGGTCTGGGTCACGGGGGCAGCATCCCAAGTAGGGAATCCCAGACAGCCCTCTCCCCAGCCACCTGCACCAGCTCATTTCTGCCTTGCTTTCTCGCCAAGCTCCCTCTTCACCACAACAGATTGGTTCAGCACCCGCATCACTGCAGTTGCTGCCCCAATCTGCCTGTCGATCTCCTGCTCCCTTCTTCCCTCACTCGTGAACAAGACCCTGAGGTACGTAAACTCCTCCACTTGAGGCAGGACCTCTCAGATTTGGAGGAGCTGATCCTCATCCCAGCCGCTTCACACTCAGCTGCGAACCTACCAAGTGGGGCAGTGGTGGCCTAGCGGTTAAGGAAGCGGCCCCGTAATCAGAAGGTTGCCGGTTCGAATCCCGACCCGCCAAGGTACCACTGAGGTGCCACTGAGCAAAGCACCGTCCCCACACACTGCTCCCCGGGCGCCGGTCACGGCTGCCCACTGCTCACTCAGGGTGATGGGATAAATGCAGTGGACAAATTTCACTGTGTGCACCGTGTGCTGTGCTGCTGTGTATCACATGTGACAATCACTTCACTTTTTTTTTTTTTTTTTTACCCAGCATGAGATAAAGGTCAGAGCCTGATGAAGCTAGGAGGACCTCATCATCTGCAAAAAGCAGAGACGAGATTCTCCTGCCACCAAACCCTCCACACCACGGCTATGACTAGAACTTCTGTCTATCCGTCAGGGATATTTATAATTGGAACACACCCTCTGGTTCTTAAAAATGGGGACCACCCCCCCAGCCTGCCACTCAACCGGAACTGCCCCCAATGTCCACGCAATATTGCAGAGATGCGTCAGCCAGGTCTATGTGGCATCTTCCCCTGCCACCAGGTGGTGATCAGTTTATTATACGACAACAAAGTCGATCATCGACCTGCGACCTATGCTGCCCTGGTACCAAGTGCACCAATGGGAATCCTTATGTTCAAACTGTCATGAACCGGTCCAGAAGGGGTTACTCTGGTCCGGGGTCCATGTAATGTGTAATGTTCCCTAATCGTATTCACCTGTGTCGAATGTATAAAGCTGCCCTGTTCGTTTCTGTTCACCGTCAGGTCTGTGTTATGTTAATTGTTCACCAACATCTCGGATGTCTCCCCTGTCCTGTTCTTCACCCATTTAAACCCGGTTTCGTGACGTCATGCAAATGCGTCCTTGTTCCTTGTAACCTATTCTCATCGTCTCCATTCACCTGCCTCGTCATGCCATCAAGGTTGTGCCAGAAAGATCTGACCGCGCATTTGGACGCAGCAGATGCCCCACTGAGATCAAAGGAGCCGCGACTCGCTCCAGGACACCGCCAGCTTCCTTGTCCCTGGCTAGTCTTGGCTTCATTTTCCGCAGGGTCCCGACCCCTGCCTCTCAGTCCCGTGTCTGGTGGTGTTGAAGGTCAGGAGCGGCCATTCAGCGGGGCGAGCTGGAGATTGACAGTGAGCAGCGGGCCGTCTGCGCAGGACTTCCGCCTCTCGTACATTGTGAATACCGGACCAGTCATTCACAGTCACTCACAGCTGGGAGCAGATCCATCTCCTATAGAGCTCCGCAGTTGTGGAACAGCTTGCCTGTCAGTGTCCGGGACTCAGACACAGTCTCAGTGTTTAAATCCAATCTCAAAACCTATCTGTTTTCTCTGGCTTTTTGTTAAAGTCCTAGACCCTCATTTCACTTCACTTTGATGCAGTGTCAATTATAAAGTCCAGTTTATCACAGAGTCCCCCTGTTAGACACAGACAAAGTTAAATTCACCCTAGTTAGGCTGTCCTAGTTAGGGTACCGGGCCACTGTAGCACCAATATACCTCTATAACCACACATTTCAGTATCGGTCGTACAGTGCAACCGTCTGCCGCTGCTTCTGTTTGTTTTTCTCCGAGACACGGAATCAAGCACCCAGACTACTGCCAGACCCCAGTGAAGAGACCAGCAAATAAATCCTGGTTCCTGACAACTGCTTAACAAGGACATATCATGAAACAAACCAGAGGGTCACCACAGCCACCACCACCGTTACAACTACAGCTATAGGGATCTTCAAATGGACCAGTAACATCATTATGGACACGTAATCTAGACCATGACACTGACTACATCCTGGACTTCTCCAACTCTACAACTGTAGGACATATTATTATATCATCAACCCTGCACTGACACCATTTGCAGGCTCACTCTACCCTGGAAGGGGGTCCCTCTCTGTATCTCTCTCCTAGAGTTTTTTTTGTGTGGAGTTTTTCCTTTTGTGCAGAAGGGTCAAGTGTGGGGGGGGTGTCAACTGTAGGGCCTGTTGTTGTTGTTGTCATTCATTTACCATTCATCTCTTCTCATCTCGACTCGATTCTACTCGACTCATCTCATCGTCCACTCGAATCATTAAGACTCAGTGTATTAATTACCGTCCATCCTTCATGGACTGCTTTGCCTGGCCCGTCAGGGGTCATGCCTAAGAGGGGGGGGTACTGTCATGAACCGTGTCAAATGTATAAAGCTGCCCTGTTCATTTCTGTTCACCGTCATGTCTGTGTTATGTTACATGTTCACCAACGTCTTGGATGTCTCCCCTGTCCTGTTCTTCACCCATTAAAACCCAGTTTCGTGACGTCATGCAAATGCATCCTTCTTCCTCGTTACCTATTCTCATTGTCTCCGTTCACCTGCCTCATCATGCCATCAGGGTTGTGACACAAACATGGTGTTCGTTATGGCCAAACAGCGGCTTGCACAGAAGTCCAATAACGAAACACCACTCAGATCAGTTCAGATCTGGTGGGCTGTTCCTCCCAATCACGCCCCCCCAGGTCATGCTGTCATTGTCCACATGAGCGTTGAAGTCCCCCAGCAGAACAATGGAGTCCCCAGTCGGAGCACTATCTAGCACTCATCCCAGGGACTCCAAAATGTGTGGGTACTCTGAGCTGTTATTTTTGGCGCATAAGCACAAACAACAGTCAGGAACCCATTCCCCGACTCAAAGGCGCAGGGGTAAACCCCAACAAACAGGCTGAGAGTCTTGGGGCTAACAAAAACCAACCCCAGCCCTCCGCCTCTCACCCGGAACAACTCCAGCAAAGGAGAGTGGCTAACCTCTCTCAAGGACTTGGGTTCCAGAGCCAATGCTATGTGCCGAGGTGAGTTCGACTATATCTAGCCGGATCTAGCCGGTACTGCTCAACCTCTTCCACAAGCTCCACCTCCTTCCTTACCAGAGAGGTGACGTTCCATGTCCCAATAACCAGTTTCCTTTTCTGGGGATCGGACCTCCAAAGCTCCCGCCTCGGTCTGCTACGCAATCCACATTGCACCGTACCTTTCATGTTCTTTCTGCGGGTGGTGGGTCCACAGTTGGATGATCCCATGTATCCGGTTCAGGCTGGGCCCGGCCAGGCCCCATGGGCAAAAGCCCATCCACCAGGCACTCACGCACGTTAACCCTCCAGACCGAGCACACTGACTCTTTGTTGTTCCTTCCATGAAAGATCTTTTGAACAGTTCTTTGTCTCACCCTTTAGCTAAGATCAATTTGTCATGGGAGCCAAGTGCCCCAGACAACATAGCTCCTAGGATCATTAGGGCTCTCAAACTCCTCCACCACGATAAGGTGACAGTTCAAGGAGGAGTGGTGGATATGCCAGGGACATAAGTGATCTATAAATAAACTGTTCATATGAAAGTGAAGAGATTGTCATTCTCTACAGCACAGCACACAGTGCACACAACAAAATGTGTCCTCTGCATTTAACCAATCACCCTTGGTGAGCAGTGGGCAGCCATGAAAGGCAACCAAGGAACAGTGTATGGGGAAGGAGCTTTGCTCAATGGCACCTCAGTGGTTTGGGATTCGAACCACTGCTCTGTTGTTCCTGCATCCCTTCTGCAGCCGTTGTTCTTTCCCGTAGTTTGTATTAATATGACATAGTTTGTATTAATATGATGCATTGGTGAGACCAAGTTGGTTTCAATAAGTCTTTCTCTGCAGGTTGTGGACCATCTCATCCAGCTTCTGAGTCTGTACTTCAGTAAAATAAATTCTGGTCAATTGTGCCTTCCAGACAAAAGGCTTTTTTTCCCCAGTGTATATATATTTGTTGTACATTACCAATGCTGTCTTGTTAAAATACCAAACCAACGTCTTCAGAATATCAATATTTACTAAACCAAAAGTGCACAGGGTTTCATGACTTTACTCCAAAAATAGACTTCTTCATCTGCTGGACACTTGACACCACATGGCTTCTGATGGCTTTGCCAGTTTTAGATGCGACAATCACATGTCTGCAGGCCACACGTTGAGGTTTGCTTAGTTTAAAAGTCAGAATGTTTTTCATGAGGATGTGCCAACATGTCACTAATTCACTTTACTGCTACAGCTGGCCTAGAAAGTGACATCTACTTAACTTCAAACTGTTGGAAGATGGAATATAAACATAAGAGGTAAGAAAACAACCATAAGATAATATGAAAATGTTATTTGTTACTATTAATCTGTAAATTTATATTCTCTAATGTCATGAATCTTCCAAAAGTAAGACTCACAGTCATTGGAATCTACTCTCGATCCTTGGCTCCTCATTGGATAAAAATAAACATGTTGCACTAGCAGATGTTTGTATATCTGTCAGACTACAGCTGCTCTAGAGTCATTGAAAATAAAAATAATTCTCATTCTTGTGATTGGAGTAATTCTGAAAACATGACCTCTTCAACTAGAGCTAAATTATTTTGATGCAGTAAGCAGACAAGTTAATACTCCATGTTATTTGTGAGAAGTACATATTGTTTAAAATATATCACTGGTGAATAATTGCTTTTGGGCAGAGCATGGTTCTGCTGCGGTGTGCGAGCTGTACATTAGTGTTTGTTCAGTGTGACTGGGTATTGTTTGGTGCTATTACATTTGGTGAGAAATGTGGGTGACAATATTGTGAGTTTTAGTGAATCTTTCTGATTATTAATTAAACACATAAACTATATATTTTCAAATTCAAATTTTAATTCATATTTTAAAGGAAGCTTACCAAAAACATATCTATAATCTATGGTGTAGTCTATTAAGCTAAATTTAGATATAGTTAGGTCTGGATAGGTGTGGTTAGCCGCTGTAATTGCGTCTCAGATATTCATGAGGTGTGCTGTGGTCATTAATACATGATGAGGTGTGTTCAGTGCTCAGTGCTACTATAAGGAGCTGTGTACCGCTATGTTAAGCTGTGGTACAGCCTAGCCCAGTTCCTTTGTCATGAAATCTCTCTGAGATTTATTCTTGGCTCTGTGTGAAGCTTGCCCAGCAGCTGCAGTAAAATTACAGGCACATGATACCCTGAGTTACACCAGTTTTCAAGGTTAGCGAGTCTAAGTAAAAACAACACGGCCCCTGTTTAAAAAGGGAATTTAAACATCAAAATTGTACACAAATAATTTGTAGCTGTTTTATAAATGTAAATAATTATTCTGTGAGTGGAGTCAGTGCATTAATACAAAATAATTATACAGGCAATTTGCTGTTATGTAAGCAATTTGAATTGGTCAAAGCCAACATGATAATGCTTTGCCTTCTCCTTTATATTTCTCCCCAGAATGAGTTGCTTAAATGAACCCATCACTATTGGCTTTGCAGTATAAATGATTTGTAAAAGAAATGTCATCTTTAACTATATGCTTTTTGGTGATAATTTTCTGCTTATTCCACTCTTCACAGTAATGGCCATTTTTGCCTTACACTAAATAATGACAATGTTTTTGTGGTTGTGCAGGATACCTAATTAATTTTAGTAAATATACTTTGAATACTTTTAGGATGCATATAAAACACAATTTTGAAAATGCTGTATGCATTTTGTATTATACAGGCGCTTTTGTATTAAAAACTTTAAATTTGTATTCTGTTCTAAAATGGTTGTAGATCACGGGTCCATTTTGACTGTGCCAACACAAGCGCAATGCTCTTTATCGTCTAAGGTTGGATCATGTAAAGTACAACACTCCTAAGTGCTAGCACACTTTTTGTTGTGTTTGTGCATATTAGAATCTTGTTTTTTTGCCAAGTATGTGAGTGAACAAATTTGTACATCGTGCAAAAAGATGGGGCTAAAGATTGTGTTGTGCATGTACAAAAGAAAGCTAATAAAACTTTATTTTCAAAAATTCAGTGTGATACCTAGGTGCTCATGCCACAATTTCACAGGTGTGCAATTGTTCTAATCACCCACAACTGCAGAGACCGATGGGGAAGAAAAAGATTTACCGCTCTCCAACTTTGCTTTTTCGTTTTTGGAGAGGGTCAGACAGCGCAGCGAATATAAAGCTGTTCAGCTGGTCTCACAAGGCCAAAAAAACTATGGGGGAGAATATGATTCATTGTGGGAAGAAGATGGGCAAATTGAGGAGCATAACAGCAATGATGAAGAGGACTGCAGGGATCAGACAGCCAAAAGGGCTCAGCCACCCGCTCCCAGGCTGTGGAATCCTCAGCCATGCCTCCAAATCACGACCTTGCACCAACTGAGGGAGGTTCTGTGATGCCTAGGAGCCCATGACACAAAACCACACTGCAGCATACAGGCACACCCTTTTCTTTTAATTTAATAAAGTCAACAGTTGTTTAAAACTGACAAGCATTTGCGTTTCTCTCTCATCCCGTGGCATTACATAGTCTGTAATTAGAATGTGGAAAAGAAGGATTATTATTAAATAGATAATAAATTATTGTTTTGTAAACATTAATAATAATAAACAACAATAAAAATATTTTGAAATAACCATTTCGGGCAAATATTACACTTTGACCTTGGATAGGGGTGGTAGTAGCCTAGTAACACACTCGCCTATGAACCAGAAGACCCAGGTTCAAATCCCGCTTACTACCATTGTGTCCCTGAGCAAGACACTTAACCCTAAGTTGCTCCAGGGAGACTGTCCCATGAAACTACTGATTAACCAGAGCGACTTACGCTCTGGTTAAGGGTGTCTGATAAATGCCGTAAATGTAAATGTAATTATGAAAATTGTACACATAGTCAGGATGGCAAGCTGATGGGGGAAGGAAGCGCAGAGGTGGGACATTCTGAAGAAAAGGATTTATTCATAAAAAAAAAAAAGGGAAATAAGGGGAGAACTGAAACTAGCCCGCAGGCGTGTGGCGATTGCCAGAACTCAGAAGACAAGCAGAACCGTTGCAAGGTCAAGTTCACAAGAGAGTCCACGAAAATGTTGGATCTGGCAAAGGGCAGGGAAGCAGGGAGGCGGTCCTGGAACCCCTGGCAACCGCTCACGGCACCCCTTTCTGGTGCCTTCTGGGATCATACAGCCCCTCTCGCTGCACATCCCTGCTAGCAGAGCGGCTAGCTTCTCTCTCTTCACCATGCAGGGAGGTGACCGATTACGGCACTCCAGGCTAATGCCTTCTGGTAACATGCAGCCCCTCTCACTGCACGTCCCTGGTGCCATTGTGGGGGCTTTGCCAGACCATCCGGCTAGCCCTTCTGCATCCGTTGCGACAAGCAGGCCCTCTTCCTGCCTGTCCCAGGTGGGTCCTCATGCCTTCCAGGCGACTCTGTGGAGCTCCATCCCTCTGGAGGCGGATGCAGGCCCAGGCCTGACCCGGCCTCCTTACCAGCTACCGGAGGACCCAGCTCCGTTGCTTACTACAATTATCTGTACTTTCTACTCCACTACATTTCTACAATTTATGCCATTACTCGTTACATTTTATGAACACAATTTCCTCAAAATCTTGCATGAAAAAATAGTTAGCCTATCGCGTTCTGGCGTTGCTTGCCATTTCCTACCAATCAGGCTTCATTAGCTCCAATGATGGCAGAGCGCGCGTCAGTTAGCAGCACAAGCTACTAGACCGGCTTGATAAACATATAGAGGTAAGCTATGCTATGGTATGCTATGCTTTTGAGTATGTTATGACATGTTATGATACTATTATCTAGCAAAATGTATGTTGACATACAGAAATGGTATAAAAATCACACCAGTGTAGCTTCATTATTTTTTTAACACGGTGGTAGGATAAAACTGGTTTATTAGCTCAGATAAGATAGCTTAATGTCTTTGCTAGCATAATGTCCAGCTCAGTGTTGTGCCAGTTCACACTGAAAATGTCACGACTACGGACTTACGGGGAAAGGAAGCGCAGAGGTCTGACATACTGGGAAGGGGTTTTTATTATAACAAACAATAAACACAAAGAAACAATGGCACGGTGGTCAAAAAGGATTTAACTTAAATAAAGAACTAAAACTAACCCGTAGGCGTGTGCCGATTGCCAGAACTGAAAATACACAGTCACATACGTGCACTAACGTCCACGAAAATGCAGTCCCTTCTGAAGGGGCAGAAAACAAGGGTATTTAAGCGCTGTCAGGATTGGCCACCGGTGATTAGCACAGCTGCAGTCAATCCTGACAGAAAAAGAACTAGTTCCCTAGTTCTTAGCTCATAGTTCATTTTTTTTATTTTTAACCAAGTTCACAGCTAAAAAAATTAACTAGTTCACGTTCGTTCTTTAGTTTCAGTCTGTTTTTTCAGTCCGTGAAAATGTAAAGAAACTGCTTCTGCAGAGGTGTCCGGACTCGAAGCACCAGCCATGCTAGCCTGTAATCAGCAAACTTTAAAACGTGAGCGCGTTCAGTTTCGCCAGAGTGAACGTTACTCACGTTCACATTCATAATTTGTAAACTGATTTGTTCAGTTCAGCGTTCACGGAAAAAATGCGCTCATGCACAACACTGGTTGCCTGTTTCACAATCAGTAGTCATCTCTGACTAGAGATGTGATCACAATAGACCAACACTCCTGTATTTCCTGGGTTTCTCACATATTTCAGGACCCCCTCCAATTTGGTTTTGTATTCACTTAAATGCAATCTCTCGTAATTATAAGGTTTATATACATAGTTTAACACAGTAAATAGGCCTAATAATATACTTGATTGTGCTAGTTACTTTGTTACCACTGTTGTTTGGTTACTGTTGTGTTTCCCTTTTACTGCTCTTAACAGAAATGTTGAATAGTTTTGCAAGTACATAAATGATTTAAAGATATATGATGTCCTGATTGGTTTATCTTAATGGTATATTAGTGGGTAATACCTAGTAGATAACCTGTCATCCACATAATTCTAAGGTACAGTATTGCAGAGTGCACGCACAATAAGCACACCAAACTTTCCAATACACATATACTGTATAATTGTTTGTAATTATTACGAGCAATGACATCAGTACAGGCAAAAGTCAGTATATGTACTATGCTTTTACAAAATGGCACACCCCAGATGTTGAGACAAACCATTGTGTGAGTACTTTTACTTAAAAAAAAATACTTTAAAGTAAATTTGAAAGTAAGTACTTAGGACTTTTACTCAATGTAGCACTTGATGTAGCACTTCTACTTTTACTTGAGTACATATTTTGCAGGTAACTTGTACTTTTACTTAAGTACTAGGCTTCAGTACTTCCTCCACCACTGCCCGCAGGCATGTGGCAATTGCCAGAACTCAAAAGACAATCAGAACCTTTAATTCATTATTTTTGTTTGAAACACTCACGTTTGGGTCTTCCATACCCCATCTTGTGACTGAAAAATCGACCTTCACAATGGACCCAGTGATTTTTTTTTTTATCCTGATCTGCCTCTGACAGGCAGTTGACTGATCACATCACCGCGTACACAGAGCATCACCACCTCTCCTCTCACCACTTCTCCACCAGAAGTCACTGCCCATACTTCCCCAAACTGCTTCCCAGTGCTGACAGATTAGATCAGTGCTTGTGCTAAGCCTGCAGGGTGATTGATTCCACCTGGTTCTGAAGAAGTGGCATGTGGCAACTCTGTGTATTGGTTGATTCTGCCAAATTGCAAGTGAGAGGTGCACTCATTCTCTGCTGCCTGGCAGGGCAAGAAAACCTGAATATCAGGCCCACTTTACCATCCCAGAGGAATGGAAATACCCATGGTATGTGTGGGAACAGGAGGAAGAGGATGAATGTGAGTCAGAGGAGGACAAAGAGCTTAGAGAGGACTGGATTGGGAAGGAACCTCATTATGAGTCTGCTTCCTTTAACCACTTGGAGGCCACCACTGCCCCACAGCCAGTCTTCCTGTCCCTTGTGCATCTTGTGCCTGTCCCTCATCCCATTGCCCTGCCTGAGACTCAACGTATGAACCCATCCATAGCTCAGCAGCCAGCACTTCTGCCTGAGTCTGTGCCTCTGCCTGGGGTTCTGGGGTGGTTATCCTGTCAGTCTCTCTTACTGTCTCAACAGTGGTCCTGTTCATTTCTCTGACCTCACCAGTGATCCTGTCTGTCTCTTTCTTCTCCTTCCTACATTGTCTCCTTAGAGGAGGGGCAAAGAAAGAACCTTGGAGTACAGGGAAGTGGGCTAAATGTCCTGCATCCTGGAGGAGACAGCAGGGCGGCTTCACAACCCAAACCAAAGAAGGGCGCCAAAGGAACTGGTGTGCCTGCCTCCCACTTCAGTGCAAGAAAGGAGAGCTTCTGAGTTCCCGGGCCTGCATGGTCACTCACAGACCACAGAGGAGGATCCCAACAAAGCCAGGGCTAGGTCTGTGGTGATCCCATGTCTGCTGCCACCAGCTTCACCACCTCCCAGGGTGGTCCTTGTATATGCTGATTCCTACCTCCAGGCTCTGGTCTTATCCCCTGGTGGTGCACCTTTAGGGGCGGGGGGAGTAATGCCACTCCACCAGTTACTTCTGAACTACCCAGCTTACTTCTGTATTTTCACCTGCACCTGCCTGCTCCAATCAGCCCTGAATTATTCTGCACCATCACTGGTCATTACCTTTATGCATTTCTGTATTCATGTAGAGGTGTTTTCACCTGGTCTTGTCTGCTGTGCCACACTGAAGTAAATCTCCAATCTTATCTAGTCGTACAAATGTGTCCTCTTTCTTGTGGAGTGAAGACCACATCTGTTGTTCATTTATGTGATCAGGAAGGGATCATTTATAATATGTACATGTATGTATAGACCAGTTTGTACCTTGCACGACTTTAAATGGACAAAAATAGAGCCAGGGCAAAAATAGAGCCCCAAATGTAACATTTGGTATATTGTCACTAACAGAATGTTACTTTGTATCTTGTAGGAAAGTAAGACCTTGAAGTACGGGTACCAATCGTTCAGTGTGCAGTGTGGATAACAAGAAAAAGGACCACCTTTGTCCCGGAAATGACCTCCCTGGAAAAATGCCATTGTGGCCAACAAGGAAGCATGCAAGGACACCAGAAGCACTCTGATGGCTTTAGTGACTGTTCCAGCATTGGCAGTTTTATCGATGAAACAGACCGGGAGGTCAGCAGCCTCACTGACAGAGCCTTTCGAAGTCTCTGTATTGGTGAGGAGGCAATCTACAACGACGTTGATGTCTCAACATCACCAATCGTAAGCCAAAGTTTCAAAGCTGAGAATAATTCCATTTCAAAAAACATGGCTCATCAGACCCTGTCCCTCAGATTTCAGCAGTATGGAGATTTTAGAGATTTTATGTCAAAATCAGCCACAACATTTCGAGAATCGTTTACAGCTAATGCAGAACATCTGCAGGAGTTACAAGCAATGTCGCTTAATCAAAGCAATGGAATGGAAGAAATAAGTTGTCAGCAAAGACAGAGTTCATCCAGGGTTTCCTCTCTAATTAAGGCGTTTAGCTCCGGTGAAGTGCTTGCAGATGGAGGCATCTTCACTGAAGCAATAGCAACCAAGGACAAATATGGCAGTGTGAAAAGCCAGTCTTTGGACAGGTCAGCCTTGCAGAGCATTCAGAAAGAACTCTCAGAGTTCTCAGTTTATCAGAATTTTAAATCTCAGTCTTTCCACCCTCCCAGAAAAAAAAATCAAACATCCAATGAGGCTGGTGCTGTGACACAGATGGGTTTCACAACCTCCCTTATGAGACCCAGCAAATCTGGCAGGTTCCAATCTCTGAATTCAAACAATTTTTTCCTGCACAGTGAGTTTAGTCCTTTTCAGATGTGGAAGGACTATAGCAGGTTTGCATTTGAAACGCATAATATCTCAAGGGCTGCATCATCCAGTGATTTTCATCAATGGTATAATTCTCCAATCTATAAGGAAGTGTTGACTACACCACCACTGCAAAGGTCACCATATGAAAGCATGAGATCGCACACAAAGCCTGTTGAGAATATGATCAATGAAGTGCAATGTTCCAGATCCCTGGTTATGCATAAAGCCCTGGCCATTGAAAAGCGTTCTGAGTCTGAACTGGCATCTAATGGACCTCTCTTGAGACAAAACAACCACCAAACAAGGAGAAACCTGCCAGCCAGTCGGCCCGCTACTGCCTCCCCCATAAGTGTTCGGAAACGATATCCAGACTCCATCCTCTTCTCAACCATGGGGGCTCTGCACAATGTCCACAAATTCCATGATGGCCAGACACATCACCTCCAAACACCATTCAACATCACACAACTTCTGACACCTGTCCTACCAATAAAACAGAGCACAGAGACATCTAAGGCAATCAATGAATCAATTTCAACAAACACCTCCAGTGTGGCCTGGCACAGAGAAGCTAAGCAGGAGCCTGCAGTGGAAATCACGCAGCAAATAAATAGCTACAAATTAAGGGCTTCAAAACTACTGTTCAATGTCAAAGACAATCGCAAACGGGTCAAGAGTACATACAGCCCCAATACGTTTAGAGGGAACGAAATTACAGATTACAGTAAGCAGTCCTCTAAACTTGAGAGTTTGGAGCACAAAAAATCTGACTCTTTTTCTGAGATCTCTGTGCAACGCATGTGCTTGCAAGAATACCCCCATGATACCTTGTACCCTAATATCCCGACCTCCCATATGCAAACCACTTCAACAACTCTACACCAAATCTATTGCAATGATGGACAATCACAGGGCAAATGTCCTGACCTCCTCCCTCAACAGGAGAATGTATTGCAGAATTCCCCTTCCAACTCCCCACTCCATCCAGATGTACTTTCAATGAAAACAGAAAATGGAATATGTGGAACACAGCTATCTAGCACTGCAAGCACAGCAGACCATCAAGCTAATCCCCATGCTTTGTCCTATACAAATACACAAAACACACTAATGCATGATTATCATTATTATCACAACACTGCAGCCAAAATAGATGCACAACTGAATGAGCAGTCTACTGATTCCAGTTCATGTGACACTGCTGGACAGGAACATACCAAGAAACAGCAGAATGTCAGCAAAGGGAGAGAGGTGCTCAGTGTCAATGACAAGAGCAACAAAGCAGTGTCTCTTGGCATTAGAGGAGAAATTGCAGCACTGATAGAAAAAGACAGACAGAAAAAAATTGACTTGGAAAAAACACAGAACCAACAGCTAGAAGAGGGAAGGCACAGAAATGTCTTAAAAAATAAAGATAAACATTCATACACTGGGAGTCTTAACTTCCATTCGCATAGCCAACAAAGAGCATCACCTATAAATATGTTTACAAAGAACATTTATGAACAACCAGAAAACAACCAGAAGCTACCATTTTCTATCAAAGAGATTGGCAACAATGAAATAATAACTTCTACCACATTTGACCAGGCCAACAAAGTAATACACCCAGGAAGAAATACTCCTTTCTCTACTAGTGATATAAAGAACAGATCATCTATTCCAGACAAGTCACATGCACCAGTATCTCTGAAAAATGAACAGTACACTTTCAACCAAAAGAAACAGTGGTGTATGGTACCACCACACCAAATCAATCTCAATGACGATGAGCCCAAAATGAGCTACACTAAACAGAGGACTCAAACAACATATGAATGTATCACCAGCCACATGATCTCTCCGGAAATGGAACACAATAACAAACACAATACCTCTGAAGATAAAGTTACTGTCCACTATGAAAGGGAAAAACATCCATTCTCAGTAAAACAAGAGCCAAGCCAGACTTATGTAACAAATGACAAGTATTCTTTGCAGCCTGTTGAGGAGGAATTGTTAAATATCAATGATATCAGGGGCAAGGAGCTCATGAGGAGAGAATGCTTTAAAGAGAACAAACATGGATTCACTGATGTTATTCAGACTAATGAACCTGGTGAAAATGCAGCTGAGATGGGTAAAAACAAAACTGTGAAAGACTATAAGGTAATCTCAAAAAAAGAGATAAGGCAAGAGATAAGTGATAAGACTGACTTGATTGTGCCTAAAGGACATGGCTCTGCTTTACCTGTGATGTTTAAAGATGGAGAAAAAATATGTAGAGCTCCCTCACTAAGAACTCAGAGCAAACAAGAGATATTGACATTGAGAGTGAAGGCACATGCCCAAAAAGAAATATCAGCACTCAAAGAAAGGGGGTTTTCTTTAAAATATGACCCCAGATCAAGCCCAATTGGAGAGCCACTAAAACAAAGAAAGACAGAAAGATTTCCAGCCAAACTGAATCACACACAGTGTAAAGATGTCCATAAAAACAAAGAACATACAAAAAATCCTCACAACAAAGAGGAAACTGTCTTAAGCACATCAAATCAGTCAGTTCTACAAGACAGAGATGCAGTTACAGGTGGAGATGCATCACCAAGTCCAAAAGTAAGAGCTCCAGACAAAAGACCCACAAGGAATGAAAAAGAGCATACCAACAGCAAGATTGGTGCAGACATGGTTTCAACAAAACCATTTAGGGAGGAGACAGATGCTGCCAGTAAAGCTCTTTTGGATGTTCGATCAACACAGAAGGCAGATGAAAATATAACTGTTACAGATCTCACTAGCAGCTGGAATACCATAACTGCTGTCTTCTGCAGTGACAAGCAGCAATCATCCAAAGGATTCAAAACCTTTATGAATGACAATACTGAAAATAGCCATCAAGAATCACCCAAGTTCCTAATGAACATTTGTGAAGGTCAGCCAATAGATATGAAAAAAAGGACCAAAAGACCTAAAGCAAACGAACATGCAAGCAAGAATGCTAAGCATTGTGAGGCCAGGGAGGGTTTGTGTGTTTCTGCAGCCAATTGCAAAGGAGGTACTTCAAAGGAAGGTCCAAATGTATTAACAAATATAAACTCTAAAAATAAACTTCAAACATGTTCTTTAGACTGGAAGAAAATCCCTGCTGACCATAATGAATTCAATAATATGCAAAGTGACAAAATTGAGGCTACAAATGTAGAGGAATTAAATGAGGCCCTTACTCCAGTTCTAAATATTTATTCAGAACCAAATGATATTGAGCTCAAGATGGATTTACAAAAACATAAAATAACGACTGATAAAAACAGTGGTACAAAGCTACCCCTGGGTAGCTCTACGGAAGATTCTACACTTAAGGAAGGAATAATATACACAAAAAAGGAATATTACCTAAATGACATTTCAGCTGAAAACAAATTGAAAATGTCTTCAGGTAACAAAATGTCTGATGAGACAGAATCTGTAAAGCAGGGATTAAGACAATTATTCTCAGACCCAACAAGGGTATGTGTAGAGAAAACCAATGTCAAAAAATGTTCAAATGATTATGAAATAGTTCAAAAGGATCCCATATTACAAGAGTCTGGGAGATATGACAAAACAACAAAGAGACAAGAAGAGCCTCACAAACATAATGAAAAGATAGGGAGTAATAACACAACTGAAACTGATGAGTCTGGATATTTTTTTGAAATCCAGTCCATTGTACAAGTACAAGTACAAGAGAATGAAGACGTGAAGGGATTGAAGGGAAATGTTACTGTGGAGGATGCATTAGGGACACTTCATGCTGATGCAATGGGCACTGAAAAGGAGAATCACATAGATGATGTTTCTGAAAAAGCTTTTCCAATTACAGTGGAACCTACTATGAATGATAGTTTGAAGCATTGGATGCAGTCAGTGAAACCTGGGCCCACTGCAGCAACATGTACAGACAACATATGTCCACTAGAGAATGGAAGTAGCTTAAATATGCAAATTAGTAATGAGCATGTAACAACAAATCATATTTTAAGAGAGCACCAATCAAATAATCAAAGACATATTGTCGAAAACAAAATGGAGCAGCCTACACCTGAATTATTATATGAGGAGAGGCAGCACCAGGCAGGTCCAAAGCCCTTTAGCCAACATTCAGGTGTAAGTAATGAGAATGACGTTGTGTGGAAGGAAGAATGGAAGAGGCAGGGGAAGACTGCTGTCCAAGGAAATCAGGATGTCTCTGTGGCCCTGGAGAACCCTTTAACAGAGAATAAAAAAGTGATTAAAAATTATGCACCAATAAGCAGTGATATTACAGCCACAGCAAAGGTGCTGGCTCTGCAGGAGCCTCAGAATCAAGAGACACACTGTAATAGAGAATCAGCAGCACAGAGAAATACAGTAAAGGAAAAGAGAATGTTCTACAGGAATAATGACACAGATCATGCAGCAAAACATAGATCGGATACGCAAGATATCTGTAAGATGATTACTGATAGAAAAGAAAAACCTGTCCCAATGGGGAAAAGTAAAAATTGGTTCTCTGTGAATAACAAAGAAAAGAAATCCGAAAGATTCGAGAATTCTTCAGAAATAGGAGAATGCAGCACACTGAGAGAGACAATGGAGAACCAAAGTGGGGAATCCATTCATCCCAAAGTGAAAGAAAGTCCACAGTCTCCGAGTCAGAATGAACTGAGAAAGAACACAGAAAGCCATGTCTCAGAGCCTGTTAGAAAAAGCAGCAGATGTAAAGAGGGATTTACAAGACATGAAATTTCTGCACTTGCAGACTATGCCCGGCTTAAGGTTCTGCCTGAGTGTGATGATGGCCACATTTTGAACAATTTACATTATACAAACACACAAATATTTTATGCTAACTCTAAACAAAATGACTCATTTAGGCAAATTGCAGATTTTGACAAACTTCAAAGAAGCAGAACTACATCCAAGCCAGACTTCCAGTCTGAACAAGTACCCTTGAGTCCCTCAATTTCTAGAGCTATGCTAATTGATCATGTGATTTCCATGAATCATACCTCACCAAGTACAAAGGAGGCTGTTCAGCATTCTGGGGGTCAGGGAGGTCAAATATCCCACAGTCCGTACAGACCTCTACCATTGCAGGTTGAAGGTCAGAGTAGAGACCTTTCTTTATTCAGTCAACTGTCTCAGAACAGTTCCCAGGAATCTGAAATGACTCAGCTCTTGGTGGAAAAAAATCATGAGAGTATTGACAGTAATTGTGAAGTAGACAAAGATGATCTTCAGTACTACATAGTAAATAACACTGACACAGATAAGCAGTCCAACCAAATAACCTATCGCAATCGCTCAGTGCACAAGCCCAAGCCATCAAGTAGACCAAGGAAAAATGAGATGGACTTAACACAAAAGCATATCAACTATAAGATGTCTCAGCCCCTCTGCGCCCCGTGCTCCTCTCCAGCTTTGGGCACACTGTCCATGTTCAGGGAGAAGGAGAACACCTCAATGGCCACATCACTCATCAAAATTCCCAGAACAAAGTTTCATGGGAGTTGTTTGCAAGGAGATGCCCGAGAGAGGTCTCAAGAGCTAGAAGAGAAGAATGAGTCTGGTGAGCTGCTCACACAACATGAACCAGTATTGCACTGCTTGCCCCATGCAAAAGACATGGTGTCCGATAATGCATCTTCAGAAAAGCACTCATTGATAATGGTACCACAGAGTCATTCCAGACAAGACATGGGGATTGACAATGACAAGACTCACTCAGGAATCAGTATATATTTCAAGGATGTAGACAAATGCATGCCAAGCATCATGGGTGGGAATGACGATATGTCTGAGAGGCCAATGTCTTCCTGCAGTTTTAGTGACAGGGCATCTAGCAAACCTCCTGCTGTCCCCCCAAAAACAGAAAAGGCCCTACGTCGCGCAAAGCACCTCACTTTCCGCAAAATCAAAAAAGAAGAGACTCTGATGACAATGAACAACATGGCAAGGCTGGAGGCCACGCCCATTCGTGCTGTGTCCAGCATGCCATCCTCACCATCTCAGCTCCTTCCTATGCACCACAGTTATGGTCCTATTGTGCCGCACACGGCTCAATACCACTTTGGTGATGGATATGGGCCTGGTGCACAGTCAATCCCCATGACCCAGAGGAAGCTGCTGCAGGACCCCTGTTCTGGGCAGTACTTCATGGTGGACATGCCCCTCCATCTCAAAACAAAGATGTTCTTTGACCCAATCACAAGCAAGTATGTGTGCCTGTCAGTTCGTCAGCCTGCAGAGAGGGTACTATCTCTGTCTCAGACTGCAGATGTTGTGAAACAACGCTACATTTTATACCCTGGCTTCCTGCCTATTTCTGTGTGCTCCCTGCCCCCTGCTAGATCCAGCTCACAAATGTCTGCACCTGCATCTCTCATGAAGGAACAGGAAAAAACAGAGGCTACTAGTGCTCCCTGGAGCCCAGAGGTCAACTATCAGACTCGCAGCACAATGGCAAGGGAGTATCCTGGACCTGAAACACAATACAGAAATGATGAAGAAAAAGTAGACCAGAGACACCTGGACATCATAACCATGAGTGAACTAGAGGACTTTGCCATGGAAAGTGTCTAAAGCAGAAAGCTGTTTAAACATGTTCAAAATCTAAAAATTTTTTTGTAGCATAATAAGATGTTGAGTAACTAGATTAATCAGAGAAATTGATCTATGCCTGTTGACCATTCCATTTTTAAGTGCAGTAAGTGTGCTGCTTATAACTGTAATCTGCCAGTCATTAGGAGATGATTCTGTATTTGCCTCTTTCTAAACAGCTGAACTCATGAACACAAGTTAGTTCTCCATGAGGACTTGGAATATGTGACTTTAAACATTCAAATGACATTTAAACGCTGAAACACACACTAAAAATGATGAATGAATTTACAGTTCTTTTTATTCTTTTCATTTTTCTAATATCCTATTGATTTAATGGACTAGACTGTGTTTATCAATCAGTGAAAATGACTGAAAAAATAATGTTATACTTAAAATCAAAAAAGTTTGAAGTACCATTGAAGTTTGAAGTTGCCAATTTTATGAACTGTCTTTTAGGAACACTTTGAAAAAAATTGTTATTAAAATTAAAATGATAGAAGGTAATTGTATTTTATGTTATGATTATTCATATTAGATTTCCCAACAAATGAAAACTACAGAATTAATGTAAAAAAAATATTATACACCATACACCATACATATGGTGCATAGGACCTATTAATCTGTTAGGATTATTATTAGGGTCTGAGCATTAGGCTGGCCTGAACCGAAAGTGCAAAGCGCTTTTCGTTTTTGCAAAGATTATTAAGGCCCGAAGCACCTATGGACCTATTGAACCTATTTTTTTTATCAGATCCACGTCATATTTGGTGAGTCTCATCTTTAGGCCTTGGTGACTGATTAAGTCTATGTGTGAAGTTTCATTACTAGTCAAAGCGCCAACTAGTTGCAATAGGAAATGCCATGCATTACTCTATGTTGCTTTGTTCCTCACCGGTGTATCGAATATATATGAAATTTGTTGTGAAGAGCATTAAGAGCTTGGGCATGATGATGTGTGAAATGATGTGTGCGTTTGATGATTCGCCCTGAAAGAGGACGTTTCTGTCATTTCCCGGAATACTCAAAGCACCACCTATTGGTAACAGGAAATTACTTATTTTACATTGGATAAATTGCTCTTCTTAGATAATAATTAGTGGAATAAGTGGAATAATTAGTGGAATAATGTTTTTATTTTGTCTGACTACATTATGTTTGTATAGAGAATCTCAAAAGAATTAAATGTTTGGGTTTATGTGCGAGACTGAGGTTATCATTATAAATTAATGCGACTCCACCTCCTCTTCAGGTTAAGCAAGGTTGGTGTACAGAGCTGTATCCAGACTATCCAGACTAGACTTGTTTGATGCTACAAATAAAAAAAAAATGTCTACCCACTAACATCTGAAACTCTAAAAGAGGTGCCCCTTACAGTGATTGAGGACAGTTTTGTGTTTGGGGTTCTGCATTTATGCTTGACTTGTTTAATTCGTTTATTTTTAATTGTCCTCATTGTTTTTTTTGGGATTACTGAATGAACATTGTTTTGGTTATAGGTCAGGTTTTTTTCATTTCATGTATTATTATTATTGACCTTGAAGTGTTCTTCTTTTGTTCTATTATATATGTTTATTGAGTTGTCAGTCTTCTCTAGTATGTAAAACCGTGGAGAATAGAGGAAAAACTCTCTCTCTCTACACACAAAAGCACTGTATTCAAACCACTTCAACTTGATGTTACCTGGCAGAAAGAGGCATGGCACAATAGAGGTTAAAAGGATGAACAGATTCTAATTTATTAACCCCAGTAGATTATTATTGCAGTTACATGTAAATATTGTATGTAAAAAGGCCCGGTTCCGATGGGGAAAAAAATGAGAAAAAGAGACCCCGCTACCACACATGAACAATCCTTTATACACCTGACCTACAGGAAGCTGTCACAGACCAATCAGAACCTGTTATAACCAGTGGTGGCCTAACAGTTAAGAAAGTGGCCGGTATGGTTGCCAGTTCGAATTCCGATCCGGCAAGGTTCCACTGAGGCGCCACTGAGCAAAGCACCGTCCCCACACACTGTTCCCCAAGTGTGTCACTGCTCCAGGTGAAGGTTTCAGGTGCCAGCTAGGTACAAGGGATTGTGCACTTGGATTAGCCAGTCTGTCTTCCACTTTGTCTCGGCTCTGGCAAGAAAGTTTTGTTTTTTTTATTCAAAGACTATGAGCCAGATTCTTAGACAACAACAACAACAACAACATTTATTTATTTTTTATATAGCCCAAAATCACATACAGTATGTCTTAATGGGCTTTGACAGACCCTACAGTTGACACCTATTTATCTGCTGGTCTCTTCACTGGAGTCTGCGCTTGATTCTGTGTCTCGTAGAGAACAAACAGAAGCAGCAGCAGACGGTGGCATTGTACAACTAATACTGAAATATGTGGTTATAGTGGCATATTTGTGCAACAGTGGCCCGGGACCCTAACTAGGACAGCCTAACTAAGGTGAATTTAACACTGTCTGTGCTTAACAGGGTGACTGTGTGAGAAAGTGGACTTAATAATTGACACTGTGTCTGGGACTTTAACAGAAGGCCAGAGAAAACTGATGTGTTTTCAGTTTAGATTTAAACAGTGAGACTGTATCTGAGTCCCGAACACTGTGACCTTCAGTACTTTTGGTACCAGTAGTGACCCCGCACCCGCTGATCATAGGGGGCGTAGCGGGTCGTAAATAACTAAGAGTTCACTCAGGTAAGGTGGATTGAGACCATTTAGAGTCAAACCTAATTTTGATGGGTAACCAGTGCAGTGATTGTAAGACTGGGGTGATGTGGTCCAATTTCCTAGTTTTAGTTAGAACTCTGGCTCTAGCATTCTGAACTAGTTGGAGTTTACTCATGCACCTACTAGAGCATCAAGACAGCAATGCGTTGCAGTAATCTAACCTTGACATGATGAGGCGTGGACCAACTTTTCTGCATCATGCATTGAGATGATGTTTCTTATCTTTGCAATATTTTTAAGGTGAAAGAATACTATCCTAGTGATATTATCTACATGCAAGTCGAATGAAAGACCTCAATGATGACACCTAGATCCTTTACTTCTGTACTTGGTGAGATAGAAAGGATATCCAGAGTTATGTTGTAGTCAGCCAGCTGTCTGGCTGCTTGAGATCCAAGTACAAGAGCTTCTGTCTTATCAAATTCAAATTCCAAATTCAAATTTTATGTGTCACATACAGTCATACATGGTATGATATTAAGTGAAACACATTAGCGACAAATATTGCAAGTATACAGTTAACCAATATGCAAATATTGCAAACGTAACCAAATATTACACTTTTATGTTTTAATAAAATATAATATAATAAAATTAATAAAATATGTGTAACAGGTAAGGTGAAGGTGTGCAAATGAGTGAAGTGAAAGTGTTTATTTTCCAGGGGGATTGAGTCCAGAAGTAATTGAAAGCAAAAGTGCTGGAGTGTATTAGTGTTCTGTCCTATGAAGTGTTGTGGTTGTTGAGAGCTCGTATAGCCTGCGTGAGAAGCTCCTCCTTATTCTCTCTGTGTTGGACTTCAGGGAGCGGAAGCGCTTCCCTGATCGCAGCAGAGAGAACAGTCCATTGTTGGGGTGGCTGAGGTCCTTCACTATCTTCCTGACCCTGTGTTACGTCCCCGGTCTAGGGTCAGGGACATAACAAATGGGACATATGAGTATAAACTCCAAAACGACGCAACAACACTTAATGCTAATCTTTTATTACAAACAAAGACATTTAAACAACAACAGAAACACAAAACCGGTCTGGGCAGTCTAAGTCTTATCTTCTCGTCCTAATCCTTCACTTCACCAACAACCTTCTTCTCTCACATCAACAGTCTCTCTTCACCAAACATCCTATCTCTTCCCCAACATCCTCTCTTCACCAAACATTCTTCTCCTCTTTTCACCAACACTTTTCTTCTTCACCAAAGCAGCCGCCATTTTGAATCCTCTTCCTGATTACAGCCCACCAATCACGGCAGGAAGTGGGAGGAGTCCAATCATGGCTGATGAGGAGCCACCCTGCAACATTACAGAGACAGAAAGAGAGAGACACACACAAACACAACAGAAAACACCCATAGTCTGCCACGGGACGTCACACCCTGGTCCAGCACCTCTTGCTGTAGATTGATTGAAGGTCAGGGAGTTTGGTACAGATGATGCGTTCATCTCTGTAGGGCTTGCCTGTCCTGCATGGTGATGTTTCCCGTCAGGTGCAGGAGTAGAAGTTCCTAAGCACCTTGGAGGGCAGTTTTAAGTCTCTCAGGTGTCTGAGGTGGTAGAGACGCTGCCGGGTCTTTTTCACCATGGTGTTGATGTGACAGGACCATGACAGGTCCTGTGTGATGTGAACACTGAGATATCGGAAGCTGTCCACTCTCTCCACTGGGCTCCTGTTGATGACAGGGGTCTAGTGGGTCCTCTCTTGCTTGGTACTAAAGTCCACATTGTCTTGTCTTTAACTGAATAAAGTTGGTGAGCATCTTCTGTCTAATGTCCTTCAGACAATTCTCTATTCTGTTCAGCTGATGCCTCTTGTCTGGCATTTCTGATAAATACAACTGTGTGTCATCAGCGTAGCAATAAAAGCTAATACTGTGTTTGCGAATGACGTGACCTAAAGGTAACATGTATAAGGAAAATAGCAATGGACCTAGGACAGAACTTTGTGGAACAGCAAACTCTATTTTACTATGTGAAGACGAATCATCATTGATGTCCACAAACTGATACCGATCAGTGTGATACATATTGTCTTACAAATATTGCTATCAAAGGATAGATTTCTGTCGGTTAAGTCCTTGGTGGTAATAAGGTGTAGGAGTACATCAAAGGAGTACATTAATATTGAGGAGAAACCAAGTAACAACATGTCAGTCTTCTTTGAACTTAACATGAGGAAGCTGCTGTTCATCCACTCGTGTCCAGTATGTCGTTCTAAATGTTGACTCTAAAGTTTGACTTCTTGTCCACGAGATGTACAGTTGTATCTCATCTGCATAGCAGTGAAAGTTGATATTATGTTTGCGAATTATAACATATATATAGAGAACAATACAGATCTTAGGATAGAACCATAGGTTTCTCCATATTTGACCAATGCTTCATTGATATTCACAAATTGGATGGGAACAAACACATCATACACATCGAATCTTAGCGAAGTTGTCAAAGAAATGTCTGAAAATGTCCACAAAGTAGTTTTTGACATGGTCGTTGACATGGTCGTTGGCAGGGGCTGCATCAAGGGCACTAGACAATTTGCACAGACAATAGAACATTAGAAAAAGTTTGACTGGTCTAATGAGTCTAGGTTTAACCTGCAAGATCCCGAGGGCAGTGGATTAAAGCATGGATCCATGTCCATCCATGAGAATGACCACAGAGTATCCATCTTCTGAAAATGAGGATAATGTACCATGTGATAAAGCTCAAATGATCTCAAACTGCACTCTTGAACATAACAGTGAGTTGACTGTACTCGAGTGGTGTCCCAAGTAACCAGACATCAATCCAACAGAGCACCTTTGGAACGTGGTGGAAAGCAATAGTTTTTTATACTTTTATATTGTTGGTGGGCAGTCAACAAAGCTGCAGCAGCTGTTTGATGTTATCATCAAAAACACCTTGTACAATGAATATTTAAGAAAGTTCTGAAAGCAAAAGGGGATCCAACCTAATAAAGTAACTGGTGAGTATCAGAGGTGAAAAGTAACAAATGACATTTACTCAGGTCACTGTATTTGAGTAGTTTTGTAATTTTTTTTATTTGTTTTAAAAAAAAGGTAATTTTACTTTTACCCAAGGAGATTTTCAGGCAAGTATTTTACTTCGCTACATTGTAAAAAACTTCCATTACTGAGTAAAAATGAAATGTATAAGAAAAAAATTGCCTGCACTCCAAGGAAATTGCACAGGTTTACAAACAACATATTTCTCAGACCGCGGACAGCAGCGCCTCACTATGAAACAAAGGCTGGATCCTAGAAAAACATCCCCACAGTATGATGCTGCTACCATAATGCTTTACTTTAAGGATGATATTGGCCTGATGATGAGCGGTACCTGGTTTCCTCCAAATGTTACACATGGCATTCATACCAAAGACCAGAGAGTTTTGTTTCTATTGGTCTAAGAGTTCTACATTTGGCTTTTGGCAAACTCCATGTGCCATGGGCCTTTTACTGAGGAGTGGCTTTCGTCTGGCCACTGTACTATAAAGGTATGATTGATGTCTGCAGACATTGTTGTCCTTCTAGAAGTTTCTCCTCTGTCCACTCTGAAGCACTGAAAGAGTAACCTTCAGGTTCTTGGTCACTTCCTTGACTGAGGGCCTTCTCCCCCAGTCACCCAGTTTAGGTTGCGAGCCAGCTCTAGGTAGTATCCTGGTGGTTTTGAACTGCTTCCACTTATGGATGATGCGGGCCACTGTGCTAATTGGGACCTTCAAAGCAGCAGAAATCCCCAGATTTGTGCCTCAAGATAATTGTGTCTCGGAGGTCTACAGAGAATTCCTTTAACTTCTTGCTTGGTTTGTGCTCTGACATGAACTGTCAACTGTGGTACCTTATATAGACAGGTGTGTGCCTTTCCAAATCATGTAAAAGTGTTTTTTCCACAAGTGGACTCTAATTAAGCTGCAGAAACATCTCAAGGATGATCAGGAGAAACAGGATGCCACTGAGCTCAATTTTTTATTTCATGCAAAGGCTGTGAATAGATATGTACCTGTGCTTTTCGGATTTTTATTTTTAAGAAATTTGCCAAAAAATTAGGAAAAGGTTGGAATAAGGTTGCAACATAACAAAATGTGGAAAACGTGATGTGCTGTGAATACTTTCCAGACACACTGTATATGCTTTTTGCCTTTGTATTCCATACATTACCTTGCTCAAACTGAAGAAGAGATTACAGTCTAATACTAATACAGTCTAATACAGTCTAATATTCTGTGGGGCAGGGCGCTTTATTTTATTTCTTATACAGTATCTGCAGTCATTGTGCTCATTGGTCAGTAAAGACAACATATATAAAACTGTTTGCTATAGAAAGAACAAAAAGCACAGTTTCTTAATAAGGAATTGTGTAACATTTTCACAATTTTGGATACTTAGATTTTGGGTTTATTTTCTCTTTTTTATTGTAATATTTGAGTTGGAGCATACAATTCAGAATTTGGTTCTTTTGTGGCCTATTGTGCTTAGAAATGTTTTATGGGGTGGAATGAATATAGCATTATACCATCTAAATACCATTCAATAAAAATGACTAGTGCTGCTGAAAGTAACTTTTAATTAAGTAAATTTTAAATTAAGTAATTTTTTACTTTTACGCAAGTAAATGTTTTGATTGGTACTTTTATTTTTACTTGAGTATAATAAATAAATTTTAGTAAATTTGATACTTTTACTTAATTACATTTTTTCAGTACTCTTTCCATTATTGGTGAGTATACATTACAACAAAACCATGAATAATGAAGCACTGCAGCAGCAAAAGGCAACAAACAAAGAAAGTCAAATGTTATCTTAAGAATTAGGATACATTAAAATCATAGAGTAGATGTCATGATGAGCCCACTGCTCATCAAGGGTAATGGGTTAAAAGTAGAGGACACATTTTGTTGTGTGCATCGTATTTCACAATGACAATCACTTCACTTTCACTTTTTTTCACTTCAATAATACCAGTTCCCCTAGCCTGTCTATGGTGTGTTATGTCCCTAGTCTTAGGGCCATAGTGGTTTGTTTGTTGGTTTGCCTCACTTGCCTGCACTGTAAATAAATACACTATTACTATTAAATAAATACACTATTACTATAATTTACTTTGGTTGTGTATATGTGTGTTCCAGTGGTGGCCTAGCGGGTAAGGAAGAGGCCCCATAATAAGAAGGTTGCCAGTTTGAATCTAGAATCGTCAAATTGCCACTGAGGTGCCACTGAGCAAAGAACCATCCCCACACACTGCTCCCTGGGTGCCTTTCATGGCTGCCCTCTGACTATTTCATAATGACAATCACTTCACTTTCACTTCAGAAACATGGTACATGGAAATATGCACATGCACGACTCCATGAAAATGACAAGGTGTCAAGATAATGACAACAATTTATTTATAAAGATATCATATTAACAGGAAAAATACCAAAAAGCACCTGTACCAATTCAAAGATTTTCAAAATATACAACACAAACAATCTAGATTAATATTTACATTTATACACATAATAATTTATAGAAGAATAATTTAAGAAGTCACTGCAAAATAATGTGTGGCTCTTTTCTGAATTGGACACTGGCAGTGAATTGAAAATGAACCATTATTATAATTCTTATTATTGATATTATGATTTAAAAAACAGATACATAAACATATAATTGAGGTTTCTGCTGAAGTGTCCAATTAAATTCTAATAATTAAATTCTTTCTACTGCATATAATGCAGAACTTAGCAAGGATGTAACCATATTGGATTCCATCTGACCGGAAAACTTGTTTCACTGCATGATAAGCCTTTCTTTGGTGTTGCACTCTGATTAAATATGTGCAACCGGTTAAGAAAAAAAAAAAGTGCATATGGTTTTAAGTTACTTTTTGTGTATTTCTGAAGGCACATCTAGTGAAAGTCCCCAATAACTGAAGTCCCCCCAAAAATGTTTTTTAAATAAATATCAGTATAGATTCATAGTAAGGTCTTCTCAACTTTACTCCACTGTTCTACAGTCTCGGTTTAATTTCTCCCTCTAGTGGCAATAGTTGGAAGTTTCCTCCAATGTTAATAAAACGAACTGATTTTGTCATTTTTATATCCAGAAAATGTAGTTCTTATACCATTTTAATCAGGATATACACCATAACAGAGTGGCTTAAATTGCTCTCAGTCAAACCTCAGCCTTGTCCAAAGTTTCTTTTGATTGTGATAAATTTTTTCAGTATTAATGGAATAATGTGACACATTTGACTATTTTATTACATAATTGCTAATTTTGTATTCACATTTAATTCGTATTTTAACATTTAGTCCAAAGTTTGTGGCAGTTGTTTTCTTTTTTGTTAATTCAATAATTACTACAAATTTGCTGTATGGGATCATTTTGCCTTCCTGTACACTGTTTTCAAGGGAAATGTCTAAGTCACTAAGTGGGCCACTTTAGAAAGTGCAATGTCTGTAGTTTGTGATGAGCCAAATTGATTGCGTTATTGATCCTTTAATGCGAAGCTCTGAGGGAACTAGACATTATGACCTTATTGTAACCTGGAAAGCAGTGATATAAAACAGGCCTACGCAGAGACTACTGGATGCACAATAATTCATTATTATAACAAAAGAAATCCATTAATGCCATTGTGGAAAAGCAAAAATGCACCAAATGCCGTCTGTATTCAATTTGTGTACATTTTTGGCACTTGCTTGGCTGCTTTCCAGATAATTTGATATTTCAGTTCAGTGCAATGTGTGTGTTTTATGTGACAAAATATCTACAAAACACATTTTACATTAGACAAAAGAGACTATCAGAGGGGTGTTATTAACAGAGATTTGCAGGAATGTTTTTTTAATTATTGTTTCTAGATTTAATGCTCAAAAGCCTGTAAAATGTAATGTAGAGAAGCACTATTAGCCTAATTAACTACAGTAATAGTAAAAACTATAGTAACAACCTTTATTTCTTATTTAGCCCAAAATCACTATAGGCTATGGCTTTTACAGTTGACCCCCTATCTTGGACCCTGCACAAAAGAAAAAACTCATGGAGAAAAAAAAGAAACTTTGGGAAAGGGACCCCCTTTTAGAGTAGAGTGAGCGTGCAATAGTTGTCAGAGCAGAATTGGTGTTGACTGGTTCAAGAAAACAGTTTGATAGGCATAAGAGTAAGACTGGAATTTAATAGTCCAATAGTGCATTGGAGAAAAGATCTGACCATGTTTGAAGGTACTGGACAGTGGAGAGTAGGTTTCAGCTAGTGTCATGGTCAACAAAGCACCATTTGTATGTATCACCAATAGTTAACTGATATTCAGTGTTAAATGAGAGGTTGTTTTGAGTGAGGCAGTAATAAAATCAAATATCAGTGTTTAACTATGGCCTGTACATTGATGTTTCATGAAGGATGTTGAAAAGCACAACCTTCCATGAGTGCATGTGTATGCGCCACTTCACTTATAACATTATTTGCCATGTCACTGGGGTGTCGCGTCATGAATTATTAAATCAGTACTTTGTGGTAATACATAATTTCATTTCAATTATTCATGCTAATGTGTGTGCAGTTTACTTAATTGTGTTATTGACTATCAAAAGTAATTTCCTGAAAACCCTCAAGGACGTAAGAATTTAATCAGGAGAGCTCTTCTTTGTGAACTGTAGTAATGTAGTAATTGTACAGTTCCTGACCTGGCTACACTACAGAGCTCAGAAACATGCTACACATAAAATTGTCCAGACCAATGAAATTCACTTTTCCTCTGTGGGTATATGATTATGAGTAACAAACCATATACGTTTCACATACACAGACACACAGTGCATCTTTCCCTGTGTGTGTGTGTGTGTGTGTGTGTGTGTGTGTATGTGTGCGTATGTGCGTGTGTGTGAAGCTGGCTGATTATTGATGAGAGGCATATGGCATGAACACCACACAGAAGAACAGATGTTTCATGTTTTCATGTTTCATTGCAAGGAACCAGACTTTAATCCTAAATTTCTACAGAATCAGACTTTCGTTTCATCTTTCATAGTTCATCACAATTATATCCTGAGGTTCTTTACTTTTATGCAAAGAACAGTATTATTTTATTCTATAAAGACGAGAATTTTGTCCGTTATAACAAAAGATAACAGATGTCTGAAGTTGAACATTCACATTCATCATTTCCATTTACACAGTGATCATTTACACCAATACATATTCAAAAGCTTACAATATGCATAAAACATCAATTTTTAACTCTAATCCCATGCGACAAACTTAAATATATAATTAAGTAAAATAAAATTGTCTCTTTTAATGATCTGTACATCTTGCATGTCTCATTCAGAAATATGGACGGAATGTCCTCTCTGCCTTCACATCCAGCAGAGGCAACAGTTGCTTCATTTCTTTTCGTTGGTCTCCTTTGGGCCATGCGGGTGTTTGTCAGAGCCACTGGAAGTCACTGCAGGGGATTTCAAGCCGGTGCTTGGGTCACTGACCCCTACACTGACTGCATTGAGCATGTTGGCAGACTGCAGTACAGCTTCTGAATGTTCTCTAGCCTTCATTCGAAGGGCCGCAACGCTGGCAGTGCGGTTGCTCTGGCAACTGTATGGTGGCAAGAAGGACAGTCCCATTGGGTCTGAAACACAACAGGAACAGAGAGGTCCACCTGACAACATACACACATTCATATTAAAAACAGAAAACATTACATGTAACACACATAAATCCTTATCCCACTTACTTATTGAGTTCATGGTTCTTCATTATGGGTAACATATACAGAATTTTAATAATACTATTTATGAATAATATCAGTGTCTTCGGTATTATGAATTAACGCATCTACTGTATGTTAATGTTTTCTGTTTTTTATTATGTATGATTGTTTTTCTTCATACGGTTTTCACTATTTATCATACCTATGCTATATCAATTGCTAATCTAATCAAGTTGATTAACAAGGCAGATTTACCTTTGAGCGTTGCCACCTGAGCCAGCGCCTGTGTGTATGTTGCAGTGTTCAACAGTGTCCCTGGTAGACAGGATGGGAAAAACGCCCCCCCAGGTCCCACTGCACGGTTAATGCTGTGGGTGAAGAAGAGAGATTAATTGAGTGTATTATTATTAATTATTATTATTATTATCGTTGTTGATTATAATAATAATACATATTACTCCACCCACTTTGGCTGCAGATCAACAGAATCCTTTTTGACCCTGCCAGGATCAACAGGTGACTGGCTGAAGGTCCTGGCAGGTGGAGGTCCCTCCCCCAAGGGCTCCTTCACCCCCTCCTGCTCTGAATTGCCTCGTTCTGTTTTCCTCCATTTTGCACGGCGGTTCTGGAACCATACCTGTGGCAGAGAGAGGTACATGAAACAATATAGCACACATAATAATGTACATTATACATTTCTTATGAACCTTGTACAATTTTATTTTCTGTACACACTATAACGTTTTGAATTTTGAATCTTAATTTCATTGAATCTAAACATAGACAAGAAAATGATTGTGCATCAACCCCCCCCCCCCCCCACACACACACACACACACACACACTTTAGAATATTTCCTGATAAACTTGCTACAAGTTTTGCTAAATGTAGTTGCCAAAACACATATATGGAAGAACTTCTTGTATCTTAATTTGATGAAGGTCATTGCCTATAACAATGTTTAATTGAGCAATTTTTCATTATCATATTTTAATGACTTCTTGCTGACAGTCCCCCTGCTCCTGACTGTGGTGCTGATGAAGTCGTTTATTTTCCCTATTTAGTGATTGTTTGACAACATCAGATTCGATTAAATCCGTGCTCTCTAACGCATTAATCATATTTGAATAGGAAACTGCCCATAATGGAGTCATATCTCCGCTGCCTGGCCAGCATTGTGCTAAGGTACAATCATGTCAACAGACAAAAACACACACACACACACTGCATTCACTCCGAATAATGGGGGACAGCAGTTTTGCTGGCAGGACGACAATATTTCGTACGGAATTGTGGCTGTATTATCTCACCCCTGCACCTTCCAGAGAGGAGTCGTGATCTCCTCCCTCTCGCGCCCCCATAATTGGCCCATTCATCTCAATTTGCAGTTTGTTCTTGATGCAGCAAAAGCCAATTGACACTTAAAATGGGGGAGGTGGACCCAGAACACCGCACACATTTTTCTAATAATAACTTAAGTCTAATCTTGCATGTTGCCACCGATTCGTGTTCAGATTTAATAAGAAGCATGCAATAATCCGATTAGTTTGAAGTAATTTGTTTACAATCCCCAAATTTAACAGCGCGAATTCTATTATCGCACCGAGGCCATTGGTTTTTAAGCGATAGTAAAGATGACCCGCGGGGAATAAAAATGGCAAAACGATTATATTTCTCACAATTAGATCTGCGAGCATAGGAAAATGCCGCCAACAAACTGCAGCGCAGGAGTACAGGGCACGCGCAATTGGATTATGTGTCTAGATTTATATTATAACAGATCTGGGTGTGGCAAATTTTAATTGCAGGCAGACAAGAAGCTGTAAATCCGCCATTTAAAATGATAATAAATAGAGTAGTTTTCGTATATTTTACTACATTTACTTCACATCAAAATTATATTATATATCAGCAACCTCTGGGGAAAAAACAGTCTAGAACATTATCACTACTTAATTATGAATGACCAAATAATCAATATAAAGCAGGATTCTACATGACGACCGTGCGAATGACGTCGTGCGTTCATTTATGGGATTTTTGAAAGTATCCACTCACCTGGACGCGCGCCTCCGTCAGGTTGATCTTCATGGCCAGCTCCTCGCGTGTGAACACGTCGGGGTAGTGAGTCTGGGCGAACACCGCTTCCAGTGCCTCGAGCTGAGCGCGAGCACAAACAGGTCACTGTTTTACGGATTCCTATGCTCAATGTTCTTTTTAATCTACACGCTTTGTTTCAATACGCGGTATTTGTTTTCTTTAAGGTGAACCAGAAAAACAGCAAATATACATGGGATGAAACAGACGCTACCTGTTGTAGGGTAAATGTCGTCCGGTTTCGACGTTGCTTCCGCCTGAGAAAACCGTCGTCAAAATCCCCAGAACCGTGGTTCCCAAATCCGTTCGAGTTCACTGTTTTTAAAAAATTCACACAGACCAGGTAGATACGTGGCCTACAACGTAAGCTTCTGTACATGTACATTTTCTTTTTATCCTGTATCCAGTGTATTTTATGTTTTATAAAAATATTTTAACATTGAATTCTGGATGCTGATTAAGCGACACGCTTCCTTTGTCGCGGTTGGGGGTAGGTTGGGGCGTCTATAAAAGATGCGTGATGAAAGGCATGACATCGAACATCTGTGCCCGTGCACGGAGCAACAAAAGCCTCCTGACCCCGGAACAAACGGCGGTCGTAGAGCCCGCGGGGCGAGAGTAAAAACCACAAACACAAAGAATTCATGAAAGAATTCACATGAACAATTCAATTTGATAGACACTTTTCTCGGTTTTTTAAATAGGCTATGCCAAAACTGAAAGATACAAGTTGTGTTGACAATTTCATTATCAGCGCAACAACAATTAACAAATCAGTAACAGTAATCTAGCAATATAAAAAGTATAAAACCCAGGTTAAATGTTGACTTTAATTTGATTGTTCATGCTTCTCCTCATAGATATGTTTTGTTGTTGATTTGTTTTGTAATACCATTTTGTGTAGGAAGTCGCGTGAATACTCACAGCTGTTGGTCCTACAGCATTCTCCATCCAATTGCGGTGGACAGTGGAAGTAAAACATTCTGCTCTGTCTTTAAATCATACACAAAAAAAGATAACAGCGGCAATGAATAAAACTAAATATGAACCTGACACTCAGGGTGTTTTAAGTGAAACGTTCCTAAAGCAAATCGCCGTCGTGCTCATGTAAATGCTATAAAGTATTTGAAATAAACTTTGTAAATTTATCCGTAGACAAGATGATTAAACCTCGAGAGCGCGAGCAGCGTCCGGACTCCACGAAGTGGCGATGGAAGCGCGCAGAGGTGGTTCTCACGGCTCCTCTTTTATAAGCATGATGTGCAGCAGCATCAGTGAGACAGAGAGAATCTTCCCACCTACAACCCCCCCCCCCCCCCCCCCCCCCCCGTTTCTTCCCCATTCCCTCTTCCTCTCTCTGTAGAAGTGTGTTTTTGTACAAAATCAAGGGTAAAAACGTTTCAAACTGCAATCTGCATCTTAACCGCACTGTATGTTGCTTTTGACACTAGAGTTGTCCCTCTGTCAAAGTGACACAAAGTGTCTGGAATTCCCACAGACCTTAAATAAAATGCTATACAGTGTGTACAGTGGTTCAACTCTGTATGAAAATGTTCAGTTCATTATATATAAGTACGACTAGATCACAGTAAATAAGGACATGTATATGATGTTAATGTTTCATGATGTCTTTTGGCTTTAGAACTGATGTTTGTTTACGCGTGTGAGCGGAGCCCCACGTCAAGTCTTTTCATAATTTGGTTTGCAATTGACCTCGTCACACACAGGCACTTGGATTAGGTACTGCAGCTCGAGGTACCATTGATGGCGCACGTGGTGGAGGACGTCATTTCTCTGGAGTTCTGGGATTTTTTATATATTAAAATCTGGATTACTTTTTTTTTTTTTCATTTTTTGATTGCCCGTTATATGGGTTAGGGGTCCACTTTGCGCGGGTATCCGCGAGCTAAGGGCTCGTACGTCCAAATTTTTGATTTTGTTCACAGCAAGGGGTCCTAGGATTTATTTCCCTCCCCCGCCTAAATGGTCTGCAGCGGGACCCTTTCAATTACTTTTAAAGCGCGTGCGGGACGAGCGGCACGGACACCGCTGGAAAATTAGGCTCTGAGTAGCAGCTGAAATTTGGAGTCGCGCGCGGAAAAAAAGCGGCGTAATGGCGCGTGATTGGCTCGCTAATAGCATTACATGCGGATAATGGCCCTTAACGGGCCCCTGCGCGGTTAAGGGCATCCCCAGCGAAAAACGATTATGATATTAAAGGGAGGATATAATGATATTTTAGTTATTAAATGCGTGTAATTAATTTATGCTCTGCTGAAAATAAAGTTGGTATTATGACCTCGGAAAAAAGTCGCCTGGAAAATTGAAATCAAATAACTTGATCGCAAAACTGTATTTCATTGCACCGAGTGAAGGGTGTAACGGCACAGCGCAATAATTTACGATTAAAGTGATTATTGTATTTAAAATTCATAGTCCTTGCAAGGAACGCGAAATTAATTTTTACTTTAAGATCTGTAGGGACATGTAGAGCTACGAAACGAATGCTACCCTCAACGTTTTTATTGTTATTCTTCTGGCTGTTTTGTTATTAGATACTGGATGAGTTGTACTTTTCTTTAATCTCGGCAGGACAAATTATATATAAGTAAAAATTTTAATGCAGTTAATATATATGTGAATAATAGTACATATTTTTTATGCCTTAAGATTTTGTGCCGATTTTAGACTTATTTTGATGTGCGACGTTTATGTTTATTATATCTTTTTAATAATTGGTTTGTTAAAATTGAATATTTATTTTCATTGTGGTGATAGAGGATATTTTTTAGGGAAATTCCCAGTATTAATGAGAAATCATTCCCCAATTCATCTTAACAGGCCTGTGTCACTAAAAGTCTCATCTGTGAAGAAGCCTAATTAATGAAGGTTTGTGCCTGGATTTATGCTGAGGGAAGAGAATATTTGTCTTTCAATGTTTGCATGGCCAGCTCATCTCACTCACTCCCATCTAAATGAAGCTTCATCCCCAAAAAGAGGCTGGGTCTTCTGCAAATGAAATCTTTTTTTTTGGAAGTACCATTGTTATCATTTTGGAATAAGCAAAATGTGACACCACTTACAACCAACACAATTGTTTTTCAGTAATTAAAACGTTTAAAATTTTCACAGAATGCTTCACAAATTAAGCAAACAACCAACAGAAAATGTTTTTAATATATGTATTAGAGGTAGATCATTTCAACATGGAGAAGAACGAAAATATTTGTTAAGTATAATGTAATTCCAGATTTACTGTTCTTTAGTCATGTCTTGGCAACAGTGCACACATGCTGCAGATGAATATACATTCACAACTCATTACATTTAAAAACAGAGTTTCAAGTACATTCCAGATAAAGTAATTAGACAAAGTCTTCCCCCTTTCACTGGAAATGTTCTTTGAGTGTCCAGGTTCCCTCGTTGCCATGGTCACGGTGAAAACTACAGATTCGACGCAATAACTCTCTAAACACAGGTGTCTGTTCAGGGCTAAGGATGGGCCCAAATTGCTGTAGGACCTCCTGAGTGGACGCCTGTCCATTCACTTGGGCTCCAAATGCCACAAAGTTTCGCAGGTCAACAAGTAGACTGTCATGCTCTGTGGGAGTGGCAGAAGCACCAGCTTGCTGTTCTTCCTCCTCCTCATTCCCCTCTTCTAGTTGACTCACATGGTTCCTTTCCCTCATGCGGGCTAGCAGCAAGGAAGATGAGAGGCCTGCAGAGTCCCCTTCACCTGTCTCACCACTAAAATGATCCACAAGCCCTGATGCCTTAATAGATGAATTCTTTGTTACAGCAGCATCCTATATATGCACAAAGGGGCATAGATTAATCTCAGATGAGAGCCAAGGTACATACACAGTCACAAAAGCACACACCAACAGAGGCAGTATTGTTGATACCTTGTATTCATTCTGGGATTGATTAGCGGCTGTGCGTGTCTGAGAGATCAGAGGATTCTTCTTCTGCCCAAACCTCCTCCTGTAACAGACCCAGTGTTGGCACAGTGGCTCAGAATGTCAGGTTCCAGTGATCAGGGTGTGAGCGGATGGATGGATGAGTAAATTAATGATGTCTCTTCTCTACCTGGCAAGGATAGGACTGCTAAGGGCAGTGCCTCTCAAAAATGGCAATCTGCACTGACGCCTGGACACCTTCAGGGCCTTCAGAGCATCCTTAGCGACCCGCTCAGCTTCCGCCTCCACCAAAACATAGTCAGGGTTGGATGCCTCCATGATGGAGTCATGTTTCATCACACTGTGGATGCCTAGTGGGGAGACAGGGTCTTATTGGATTGAAGGACTATGCCTCTTTGGTACAGTAACTGCATTGCATAATTAAAGAAACGGTGCAGTACAACAAGACAAGACTTAAAAGAAACCCCACGATAATTGCAATGTCCTGTTAGTGATGTATTTCTATTGAGTTACTCTGAGGAAGTACCCAGTCAAATGCAAAAGCATTCCTAAAAATGCAGCTATTACAGTCTATAATATTTTCTGTATGCAAATAAGAAATGAAGATATACTGTGAGTGGTTGTCATTGTGAAACATTGCACATGGTGCACACAACAAAATGTTTAACTCTTAGTGAGCAGTGGGCAGCCATGAAAGGTGACCTCAGTGGCACCTTGGTGGTTCCAAATTTGTTTATGTTTATGTTATAGAAGGATCTGTTCTCACCGGATTTCTTGAATAGTTTAGATAGAACATAGTCATCTCCCTTCTTCTGCTCATGCTTCTCAGATGCTTCAGACCCCACCCTCTTACAACGCCTTCTCTTCACCAAATGTGAGATGCGGTGCCCCTCAAAGCTTGCGTCTTTTGGCCGGTTGTGTGTCCTGCCCTTGTCCCTGTCACAGTGTTTCTTCTTCTCTTTGTGTTTTTGAGGGCATTCAGAGTCGCCTGCTAATTTATTGGCCAATAGGTGTTCTACTTCCCTGGGCCGTGAAGTTGCCCCTGCCCCACTGGGACATGTTCCACTTTGCAGGAAAACGCTACTATCCATCGAGAAGTTATTGGTAGTGTGCCCAGCAGTGCAGTCTGATGACGTGTACTCCAGTGAGGTTGTAGGGCTTAAAGCAGACACAGTCTGAGGAGTTGCAGTGGAGCTGGAGTATGTAGATTGTTGAGTCTTGGATCTTTTAGAAATCTGAACTTCTGAGCCAGTGCCTGGGTTGGAAAGAAACTTTTGTTGAATCACACCACTGGAACTACAAAACACATAATCTAACATTTGTATAAGCAATCACAAATGGTAGTTTGAATACCTGTGCTTAAGCCATGTAGCCACACCTAGCTTACTTACATATGAAACAGCAATCTTAAGCAAAAAGTGGAGGTAAAAAATAAAATAAAATTACCTGCAAATATTGCACTGGTCTCTGTTCCCTGGGAGCAATCAGGGCTGCTGAGTGTGAAGAGCTCGTAAATGTCATTTGACTTGAAAAAGCGGCGCTGCTTCGGGTCCTTCAGCACGCGATTGGTCAGAAACTGTTTGAAGATTTGTCTGAGGGATTTCACCCGAGAAGCACCAAATAACTTTAGTCAGGTTACAATACACTTAAGACCTCTAGTTAAGACATTTACATAATGACCCAAAATCAAAAATGGTCCACATAGACCACCTGACCAGTCGCAATGTTACCCCACTGAAATGTTGAACCACTGGAAAAGGGGATATTGGGTCATAAGTTGGTGTGAAATTAGAGAAACAACATGTAAACAGTCTGTCTGATCTAATCTTCGGTAATTATCTGCATATTCTGATCAAACTGCATTCCTCAGTGACTCATTTGCAAATCTGTTTCTGATATCTAACAATAAAGATTAGTGTCTATCGAGATTCTCTGCAAAAGTGATGGATTAAACTTTTCTAGTTAATGTTCTGACAGGGCAGAATAAATGTAATGATCACTGTTCATTTAAAAATTAAGGCCAATCAAGAGACAGTTTGTCCAATTTTGATATGAACATCCCTTTGTAACAGGGATAAGATGAAAAAATTGATAAATCAATTGTTGTTCTTTAGCAGATTCCTCTAGACTTCAGAGGAATAGCATGTCCAGGTAGTTTCATGAGAGGAGTATATGTTTCTTTTAACCAAGAAAAGTACATTTTCTTTTCAAACATTTTCATCAAATGATTGTACCTCAGATGAGGTCCCTTCTCTAAGCCCTTTGTCTAGTGACAAGTTCCAGCATAACCCTACGCTAGTTAATGAACTAGTATAATTGTCTTTCTGAAATCACCGGTGGTATATTTTTTCCTCAATGGTTCCTGCTGTCAACAGCCGGTAGATTGTCACCTCCTGCTTTTGTCCGATTCGCCATGCACGCTCCCTGGCCTACCCAGGACAAAAGAAAAACAACCCCATATTGTTTAGGTGGCTGTGTGTTTGTGTGTGTATAAGAGTGTGTGCACATGGGTATACCACCTGTGTGTCAGTACTGGGATTCCAGTCCGGGTCATAAATGATGACCCGGTTGGCTCCAGTCAGATTGATTCCGAGACCTCCAACCCTGGTGGTCAAAAGGAAGACGAATATGGACTTGTCCTGTGAAGTTCAAAGAATAATTTTTAAATATAGGTGCAAGCAGTGATGATGGGCCCTTGAACCCATAGTGCAATGTCCCGTCATGTTACTGTACAATAATGGATTCAAGCAAAATGTTTTTATCAAATGCAGTATTCATTTAAACAGTGAGCAGCCGTCTGATCCCTCTGCTCCTCTGAGAGACAGGCTTCCCTCCTTTACTGCAGCTCACTCAGATAAAAAAAAAAAACCTAAGCCCTGGAGGGGTTTTAACGACACATCACAGAGTCTCAAGCAGGGGTCATTTCTTGCTGTCTCACTCAGAGGGAGAGCAACCCGACTTCATAATAAGTGAATTTAAGGCGTTATTCAATAAAAAAAAAAGATAAAAAAGTAACCCCATACCTTTAATAAGCTCTATGGGACATGGGAAATGCACATAATTTAAAAAATACATTTTCTTGGTACAGTTTAGCTAATGGATGTGAATTGTATTTGAAATGGCATCTGTAAGTAACCATTCAATATATCCAAATTTCATGTTAATTCCATGTTAACTGTGTACAAGCATGAAATTAAAAAATGCAAAGTGGTACTTTTTGTGCTGTGAATTGACTATGCCAACGTGATAAGTGGAGCTGTCCAAATTTCTCTGCCCCTCTTACATTCACTGCACTTGACATGTATGACAAGTTTTCATGTATGTTTAGGGCACCAAAAATAAATGAATATGCATTTGTCATTGTGAAACACAGCACACAACAAAATGTGTCCTCTGCTTTTAACCCATCACCCTTGGTGAGCAGTGGGCAGCCAAGAAAGGTGGCACCTCGGTATTTCGAACCAGCAACCTTCTCATTACAGGTCCGTTTCCTTACCCGCTAGGCCAACCAATATAAATAGAAATAGTCTCATTTTTCTATTGTTTTATCAACTTACTTCATTGTATAGAGCGATGAGTGGCTGTCTAGATGCAATGGTGGTAGTGCCGTCCATTTTGAGGTAAGGGTAGCCGTTCTCCCTCACAAAGATCTCCAGGATCTCCAACATCTGTGGAAGGGAGATGCTTTCAGATGGAGCCTTGAGAACAGGATTAGACACTAATAGGATTAGCTGAGATTAATATTACATGTACAGGGGCACCAACTGTGTGAGCTTTTAGATTCTCTTTGAAGCCAAATCTCATTTCTATTGAACACAGACAGCTGGGCCATGACAAACACCCGGCAATGAAATAAGAGCCATAATGAATTCTATTAGCTGACGAAACGACATAATAACTTTATTAGTGCTTTTGTGGGTTCTTTGAAGATTATGAGTGTATTGATATGTCTATCAATTCTCATGTTTTCCTTTCCAGTTTTTATATAGCAATAGGCCATATTCTGATTTACCTATCTGAGATCAGTTTACTGTTTCTCATTGTTTTCTGGTTCCTGTGATGATGATAGCTGCTCATATATTCCACAGCCAAGCACACAGAAAATAACTTTTCTTGCCCTAACATCAAAACAGTGTAACTGTAACTTCCCAGTCCAACCCTTCACCCTGACCTGTCTGGACTGTGTGAACAGCAGGACTCGATGTCCCTGTTTGAACCAGAGGCGCAGGAGGGACTCCACCACAATTAACTTCCCAGACCGTTTCCAGAAGCCAAAGTGCTCCTCCTCCCTCAGCTGCTCTGCTGGGACCCCTCGTAGTAAGCATGGACCCCCTGAGAAAAGGTCTGGATGGTTGCAGATCTTCCTTAGGGCAATGAGGCCTGAGAATACCTATAAAAACAGAGAAGGAGGGCAACAAGGGTATTTTATCATTTCAGTTGCTTTTTAGCAGATCCTATTATTCAGACACCGTCAAGACTGACGTAATGGTCAGTGCTTGTAAATGTAACCAAACATAGCCAAACCAGAGAATAAACAAAATAATTTCAATGTCACACTACAGCCATGGCCAAAAGTTTTGAGAATGACATGAATACTGGTTTTCACAAAGTTTGCTGCTTCTGTTTTTATTATGGCAATTTGCATATACTCCGGAATGTTATGAAGAGAGATCAGCTGAATTGCAAAGTCCCTCTTTGAGTCCTCTCGTGAACTGTCATTTATGTTTTAAAAGGATCATTGATCATGCTGTCATCATTACGTAGCATAAAAAGGGCTTCACAGGAAAGGATATTGCTTCAACTAAAATTGCACCTAAAGTGAAAGTGAAGTGATTATCATTGTGATACACTGCAGCACAGCACACAGTGCACACCTGCTTTTAACCAATCACCCTTGGTGAGCAGTGGGCAGCTATGACAGGCGCCCGGGGAGCAGTGTGTGGGGATGGTGCTTTGCTCAGTGGCACCTTGGTGGATCGGTATTCAATCCGGCAACCTTCTGATTACAGGGCTGCTTCCTTAACTGCTAGTTTCATCAAGAAACTTCAAGGTGAGAGGTTCAAGTGTTGTGAATAAAGCTTCATGGTGCCCAAGAAAGCTCAGCAAGCTCCAGGACCGTCTCCTAAAGATGATTCAGCTTGCTCAGGAATGGCAGCAGGCAGGTGTGATTGCATCTGCATGCAGACATTTGGAGGATGGCCTGTTGTCAAAATGGCAGCCACTTCTCTCCAGGAAAAACTTCAATATTCTGCAAATTGAGATTGGACTGGACTAAAGTCATTTTCTCTGATGAATCTCTTTTACGATTGTTTGGGGCATCTAGAAAAATAATTGTCCCAAGAAGAAAAGGAAAGTTGAGCGCTACCATCAGTCCTGTCTCGTGCCAACAGTAAAGCATCCTGAGACCATTCAGGTTTCTCATCCAAAGAAGTGGGCTCACTCACAATTTTGCCTAGGAACACAGCCATGAATAAAGAATGATACCAAAACATCCTCCGATTGAAACTCCTCCCTTATGGAATAAAATTTGTGCCAAAATTTTGAAACAAAACTTTCCTAATGTCAAAAAATAAAAAACGCCATTGAAATGTAAAATAAGAGGCTGGAATTTTGACAACATACATTTTTTGTTTATGTTTCGCTCTTTTTCATTTTCAGTTATGCTGCTAATTTCTTCAGTTTCATTGCTAGCTTTTCAGTCGCTCTGCCCCGTTTCACGTTTACGTTGTCTGAGGATTCATTTGGACTTTTGGCCTCATTGGTCAGCAGGTATTTGAGTGACAAAATGCAACAGCACGTCTGATCTTCAACCTTCCCAAATTCTCCCACAACACCCCTCTGATACGTTCTCGCCACTGGCTCCCAGTAGCTGCACGCATCATATTCAAAATACTGATTCTGGCCTACATAGCAACATTCTACCTCACAGCCCTTATTATACCTCGCACTGCACTTCGTATACTCCAAGCCATCTCTGAAAGTAAAAGGAAGACACTCATCCAGACTCTTCTCTGTCTTGGCCCCTTGGTGGTGGAATGAACTTCCCCTTGAGGTCAGAACAGCTCAGTCACTGTGCACTTTCACACGGCAGCTCAAGACCTTCCTCTTTAGAGAATATTTAGATTAACTTGTTTTAACTTGTATTGTATTCATAGTTGGGGATCCTAGTAAACCAGAATTGATCACTTCATTGATTGCAACATGGAAGCACATTGTAAATCGCTCTGGATAAGGGTGTCTGCCAAATGCCTTATGTAAATGTAAACTCTGTCACTACGAGATACGTGGGCTTCAAGAACACGCAGAGCAGAATCAGCTATTAGTTTTCACATACGGATCACATCAGTGTATTTAATCAATACTTACAATTGGTTAATCATGCAGTTGATCATGTGCACAAATCTCATTCCATATATGATCGCAAATGGCTCTCATTTAAAAAAAAAAAAAAAAAAAAGGTTGCCTTAAAAATGTTGCCTTATTCATTTGGGTAACCTTATTAAATGACCCCACACCTGCTTATCTCCATTGATGATCTGATAAACCTCTTTGGAGTCAAGGAAATTCTGATAGACTTGCCGCTGCTCCTCAGTTAACCTGCAAAACAGAACCTGTGGAAAATGAACATGAGAAGCTGAAGTTTCAGAGTGAATTAATTGAGTTTTGGCAGAGATGTGTACCTGCTCATTCTTGTCAGGTAGTGAGAGACTGGCTTTCACATCTGCCTTCATTCTCCGTAGCAGGTAAGGGTTGATAGTGTCACGCAGAATGCATGCACACTTGTAAGCAGTCTGAACCTGCACACGGGTGGAGTGTTTACAGTGAGCTCTCAGCAGGATGGCACATTAAAGATTTATGAGAGCGCTGCTTAGGCCTTGTAGGTGGAGTGGAGAGGAGGTTGCATGCTCTCTATCAATAATGTTGCCTAATCCTGCAGCCAAATGGAGTACAGTAGTAAAAACCATAGAGCACCAAGATCAAAAGCAGAGTTCCTTGCAGCTCTGAATAGTTAATAGTTAAAACAGAGAGGGGAGGGCTCATTAGATAATATGCTATTTGTATTTGTAACTATTTAGTTAATATGGGAAAAAGGGGAAAAATCTGTATAGAAATAAATTTCTATAGAAATACATTAGTGAAAATAAATTCATGAATTCATATATAATAGACAAGGTAACTTCTAGACAAAGGGAAATAGCACAAACAGTAATGTTCCTTTAGTGTATACAGTGTCAACAGTGTACATAATAAATGTAAAATGCTATGGAAAAACTATTAAAACTATATCATTATTTTTGTAGACACTTTTTGCTCCATCCTTAAATAAAACCATCACTACTTCCTCAAAAACCTGTGGAAAACTAGAATTCTAAGGTTATCTATCTCCAGCAATTTAATAGCATTAATATTTAGTAAAGGTTTTTATTATTGGCCACAGAGACATCAATACTTGTTTTAAAGCAGTTAGGAAATTATCTCCATAAAGTCATGTATTATTAAAGAGCTGGACTGCATCCACTGCAAATTATACTTCCTCAGCCAGTCTATAATATTAATGTTTTACTGAATCTTTACCTATCTGTCTATTTACAGTCTAAGTGCAATAATTAAGAAATTTAGGCCGGCATTAGTTTATGATAAAAGGTTCTCAACACCCAATCAGCAGAGTTTTACAAGTGTACCTGAACAGGAGTGGCATTGGCATAGCCACCCATGGTGATGGGGACAGAAAATTGCTCCATAAAAGTTGGCAGAGTGCCAAGTTTTCCTGGGAACACAAAGTCAAAGAGCGACCACAGTTCTTTCATGTTGTTTTGCATGGGTGAGCCTGACAGGATGAAGCGGTGTGGCGTCCGAAACTGGTAAATGGACAATCACAGATTACCATTCAAGTTATACACCTGTCTGCAGAGTGTGTGTTGCAATGAGCAGTATCTGCCCACCTGCTTGCAGGCTATGGTGACACGTGCATTGGGGTTGCGGATCTTGTGGCCCTCATCCAAGATGATGTAGTGCCAGTCATAGCGCTGTAGGTAGTCCTGCATTATACGCACATATGAGTACGAAGTGATCAAAATGCCATGGCAAGCAATAATCTCCGGGATCAGCTTCTCCTGTTGGAGCCACATGGACACACATAGATATGTTTTGCAGTTATTAATACATTTAATGTGTATTTATTATTACTAATTACTATGTATTAACTATTACTAGTAATAATAGTACATTTAGTAATTGTAAAATATTAGTACAATAATAGTACAATAGTACATTTACTATTACCATGGAGCCACTAAACAGAAGAATATTTACATAAAGCAATGTTGTTGTTTTTTCCAATAAGATAACAGTTAATGAAATGAAACTATAACTAAATAACAGCTGTTGTATAATTGCAGTGATTCTGAGAGGAAAACATATTGTTCAGTTTAATCTGCAGTCTGTATTTTGGAATGAAAGCTGTCTCCTGTGGTTCAGCTTTGATTTAATTAATCTGTTATTAGGCAGAGTTAACATTAAAATTAAACTAGCATGATCAGGCAATCTGACCTAACACACTCTCACAGCAACACACACACACACTCTGGGCCCCTGAGACCAAAAATACAAATACACAGCCCATTAATCACATTGTCAGGCAAAGAAAAGGAGAGTGTAGGGAATTGGGGAATGGGGGAAGGGTGGATCCCCTGCAGATATCTAGGTCTACTCACCTTTAATTAATTTACAACTTACTCTGACCCAAATCAACTACACACACACTTATACATTTCTACAAAAAAAACTAAAACACAAACACTTACTTTCTTGCTGGTGAAAGAGCCAGTCTCATGAAGAACTGCTACACGGAAAGGTGGCCACCAATTGTGGAACTCCTTCACCCACTGATGCATCACTGTAGCTGGGCAAACGATCATGCTGGGACCTAGACCCACATACCTAAACACAGAGAACCAGAGCTGTGTGAGCAAATGTGCACTCAACTGTGGGTGTATGTAAGTGACATATGTGTGTTATATATAAATGCTGTTTTTTTCAGATTGTGAAGTCCTGATTAACTACTGTAGTTACTGTAATATAATTTTTATATATAAAATTGCACATGCTGTCTCTCAGACAATTAATTCAGGCAGACGAAGTTGACCACACACAGAGGGTACGGAAAGTATATCTCTTTGTATTTATTGCTAAAATCAGTTCACGTTATTCCTTACACACAGCACCCCATATTGACAGAAAAATACAGAATTGTTGACAATTGTTGACCGGGGAGCAGTGTGTGGGAACGGTACTTTGCTTGGTGGCACCTTGGCGGTTCTGGATTCGAACCGGCAACAGATTACGTGTCCGTTTACGTACTTGTTTGGCTACCACTGTTAAATCAGCAATTAGCAGATTTAAATCAGTCGTTTGTAGTCTGTATCTGATCTTCATACCTGTATAGCTAGACTTAAATCAACAACTATTAGTTTAACAGAGACTATCGGATAAGTCAGATAAGTAACAAGACCTATTAAGATGCTAATAATAAATCTTGTTCTCCAAATCAGGCATTCTACCACACCACATAGTTTGTCAGCAATATCAGGTATTTCATCATGCTTACAGTAAAAACAATTCTTAAAAGCCTGTTCACTTACTAGTGCTGTTGGTGAGGAATAACAAAATGAGCATTACCAAATGTCCTCACCGAAATGTTTTCACTTGTAGACACCCATAGATCATTAAATATATTATTCATATTAATTTCTAATTAAATTAATTTCAATTAATTCAAGGCATGATTGGGGGTGGTAGTAGCCTAGTGGGTAACACACTTGCCTATGAACAAGAAGACCCAGGTTCAAATCCCGCTTACTACCATTGTGTCCCTGAGCAAGACACTTAACCCTAAGTTTCTCCAGGGGGACTGTCCCTGTAACTACTGATTGTAAGTCGCTCTGGATAAGGGCGTCTGATAAATGCTGTAAATGTAAATGATTGAGCTGGTGATGGCAACAGGCCACTGATACTGAGCCATAATTGAGTTTACAAACAATCAATTTGCGGATGGTTGACGCCAGGCAAGGTATTGATGAACTGAAAGCTTCTTTTTCGAAGCATGTGCATGCGCATGCACACAGACACATGCAAATCTTCACTAAGTGTGACATATACTAAAGGCCCTTTTTCAGTGTATTTAATTACATGTTTCATGTCTAATCCCCATCCCTGGAACCTTCCCTTTAATTCTACGGTGATCAGCTGCACTCAGACAATCACAGGAACATTGTAATTGAAATGTCTTTAATAATTCACACTGAAGCTCTCTCAACCACAATACAACTGCTGAAATATTCATGCTAGCCAGACTGACAGTCTGCAGAGGTGTTTGCATGTGCAAAAGTGTGTGCATGCTGCGCCCAATTTGTGAGACTGGTGAAAGAAATAATGATTGTTTGTGTGTTACTGGTGTCTCTTGCCTGTAATTTGATCCCCGGGTTCTTAATTTGCTGTAGCTGAGAGCAGCAAGGAAGGCGATAATCTGGATTGTTTTTCCAAGGCCCATCTCATCTCCCAGAATTCCCCCTGCTTGCTGGCAGTGTAACTCCCACATCCAGCGTACACCTGTCTGCTGGTATCTGTGTGCACAGACACACAGTTGCGTAGAGTCAGGCATATAGCAATGATGTACTTGTGCACACACACTCATGCAGCCATGAATTAATTATGATCCATTATCTCTATTGACTGTAGATGAGTGTACACTAAGTGTTTTGGTGTAGATGCACCCTTCACTATCACCACAGAAAACATGGAAGCATGGACTCATGCAACCATGCATTGTCACACCGTGCTCTCCTGTTCATACCTTAATCTTGTATGTTTTGTGTCCTGTCAAAGTGCACTGTCTTACTTAAAGAGCTTCTTCCAGAGGAACTCTGGTATTTTAAAGCCCTCATCAAACTCCACATTGCTGTCCTCTGACTCATCTTCTCCAGTCTCCAACCTCCTCTCATGTAACTTCTGCTTTTTCCAGTGCCTGCAATATAAAAACTTGCTCATATTACACACACACACACACACACACACACACACACACACACACACACACACACACAGAAGCAAAACAAATGAGCTTAGACACATCTACCTAGTGTCACCACATTTGCAGTAAATTTGGTGTGTCATATAGGTGAAGCAGCACTTACAGAACAACCAAAACATTATGACCAATGATATTAAGTGCAACTTAATATCAGCTGTTTTAGTCATCTTTGATGGTTTATAAACAGATTTCCCACACAAGAAGCATCTCATGATTGTAAAAAACCTTTGCAAACTTGTTTCAAAACATACTGATGGCATGGGTTGGAGACGTATTTATACAATTCTGAATGTTCCAGTGAGCACCATCAGCACTCACACAAAGCTTCAGAAAAAAATTGTACATATAGTTGTTTCAAAGAACTCAAAGTAATGCACTCAACCATGGTTGTGGGGCTGATTTTCAGCATATTGTACTGGAAATCTACTGAGACATTCTTGATGGGAATCTGCCCACTTGAAAAGAGGGTGGACATTTAAGCAAGACAAACATCCCAAACACACAGTCAAAGTCACAATGACATGCGATTAGTTTCTCAATACAGGAGTTATGTTTAAGATGTCATTACCAACAAATGCTTTTTCCAACAAAAAAGATGTCATTACCAACAAAACATTTTTTTTACCAAAAAATATTATAGAAATATTTTTACTGTGTATGACTAAAACATAAAATTCCTCAATGTATTATAGTGTCAAAAGCTGGAGAATATTCTACAATGCTACACACAATCTGTTTCTACTAAAAATATAATGCTTCCAGAAAATTGAATCAAATGTTTTTAACAAGGTAGCAGTGCCTTGAGTCAAACTTGTTTCAGTAATAACCTGCCAAACTTTCAGTAATAACCTGCCAAAAAGTTGAACAGTCAAAGAAGAACATGTTTCTGAACCGCTTAAATTCCAGACATAACAAAGCTTCACAATTGATTAGCACTAGCTGCACGCATTATAGTGGCAACCAGGAGTTTGCTGTGGAGAAAAGAAAATGCAGTAATATAATGAGGGCTCTGGGAGTTTTTTTAATCAAATGATGTCTTCTCACATCCCTAACAATCAGAAAAGCAGAAATAAAAGATGAAAACTAAGCAAAATTCAAAGCAGAATTTAATCAAAATCGCTGTCTGTGTGTAAGAATAGAGTATGTGTCCCAAACAGCATAGGTCCAGACAAGAGCCTCTGTTTACTCCCCTCTCTTGAGTGGTTTTAATTGATCTGGTTCTGGCTGTGAGGTGGTAGTTAGTGGCTGTCTTCAGAAAGCAAATGAAGATTGATACAGGTGATTATGAGCCGCATCAACTCCAAAAGGAGTGGAAAGACAAGAGCAAGAAAAAATTATTTATCTTCATTTCAGCCCCATTGCTGTCACTCCATAAGCCGCCTTCTCCCTCTACCTGCAGACTCCAATAATTAAGTCAGAACTAAATAATGTCTCAGTTGATTAACTGCTTAAGGCTCCACCCATTCAGAAAACAGAGAAAGAGCATTCTGTTTCAGATTCACTGAGAGTTATTTTGATTAATCATAGTACATAATTAGTGCTGATCCTGTTATTTATCCATTTACATATCCATTTACTTCTCTAATGATAAACTTAGATAGGACAGACTTGACTCAACCTAACTATTGTACACAGTGGTATTATTAGACAAGGGTTAGGGTTAGCTGGAGATAATAGCTGGAGAACAAATCTTACAACATTGAACATAAAATCTGATATATTGCAGCTTTCAAAAGGATTAGCAAAATACCTTTTACCACCTGGATTTAACAAAGGAAATATTTCAGTAGTAGCGTGTAAGAAAGTGGACTCGTAATCAAAAGGTTGCAAATTCCATTCACAATCACCTTAACTTTTAAAAAATGATGCTCCCGTTGGATAATTACTACATGGATGATTATGTTTCAGCTAGCAGAAAGTTATTTAACACAAACTGATGCAGTGAGTAGCTTCTCATTTCTTACACAACCTCATTTCTTACACAATGTCGAAAGACACATCCTGTGGTTGTGGAAAAGATGTTAATATGATTCAGAAGAGTCAAATTGTATCAATAAAAGAAAAAATCTAAGGGGATTGCAAACACTCGTGTAAGAACTGTCCAACACATTATTAAAGGTACTGGAAAGGTAGTGGAGTTCCATCGTCTTTGTGAAAGAAATTTGACAAAAAAAAAACCCTGAATGATCATGATCATTCTAAAATGTTTGGCGAAATCAATACTCTGGAGAAATGTAAGAAGATCATGTGGTCTCATAAGTGGTCAGACTTACCCTGTTCATGAGTGTTAGGGTAATAAGAGAGGCGCATGAAGATATTTACAGCATTTATCAGATGCCCTTATACAGTATCACTCTGTCACCCTGGAGGTTTTTCTGGTTCATAGGAGGATGTGTTACCCACCAAGATGCAGCCATCATGACTAGTTCCTACCGTACATGCCTGTGGGGGAAGTGCTATGATCTGAAGTTGCTACAGTTGGTCCCAAAAGAATGATCAGGTCATCTGACTACCTGACTATACTGAATGACCAGGTTCCAAGATATAGTCTAAGATTCAGAGAGCATGAGACCCCTAGAGCATCATTTTCACACATATGGTGATTAAGAATTTGCATGGTGGTCTGATTACGCCATCATCTTTACAAGAAATTCCACAGTGAATGTGTCCCATAATCAAGGCTAAAGGAGGTCAAAAAAATATTAGTCAGTGAGTTGGACTGGCAGTTATAACAACTATACATTCACACTAGATCTAATATCTTACCTAATCCTCTGCCTGTAGTGTTCCATGTCCCCATCATCCTTGCACTTGTTCACTTTGCCCTTTCTCCCAGAATCCTCCTCTTCTTCAGAGTCACTATGTACATAATCGTCACCCCCTATTTTATTCCTCGCCTTGGCAACACCTTTGCCCTTGTATGGCTTCATAACATATTCCTCATCCTCATCTAGACTAAACATTTCATCCCTATCTCGGTCCATAAGCTCAATGCTGGGTACGTATTCTGAGCTGTTACTCTCTGAGTCACCATGGCAAATCTTTTGGGGGGGCGAATGGTTTGTTCGTTGATTCCGGGCTTTAGCGTGAGCCCTGAAGGAAGACACTTGAATGTTCTGCATATGCTTCTGTGATTTTTTTTCTTTGCTGGAGGATTTGCTCACAGTTTGATCCTTAATGAACGTGCCTGCTGTCCTACCCTTGGAAGCTTCTACCCGCCTCTGCCTCCCTGAGAGCTTCTTTCGGGTCTTAGACTGCTGTACCTGGTCAGCCAGGTAGCGGTCAAAACCAGAGTTTTCACTCAACATGAGTTTCCTTGGCTTCTGATTCTTGTCTGGCTTTGGGTGCAGCTGGGTTCCAAATGGAGTCATATGACCAGTCCGGATTAGCTCTTCCCACTCACTTTGCTGTGACGGCATAAGCATGCTACCAAGAACAGACAATCCTACAAAGAGGAAAAAAATCTGCATTACACCTCTAATGCCATCAACATGAAAAAAGATTTAACAGATTTAACAGTCCTGGGTTTGTCTTGTCACCTTCATCGTCCACATCCTCGTTAGTTCTAGCCACAGCTTCCAGCAACTGCACATCCTCACCACCCAGTATAGCCTGCAACCGCTTCTGCTTTGCACGGATCTTCTTCAGCTGTTTTTCCTTCTCAGTAAAGGAAAAACACACAGTTAAGGTTCAGCAGGCTCCAGCCACTCCCAGCTAGTCCCCTTACCTTATTCTCTTTTTGTTTTTTGACAGAGTCCAGTTTTCTGTTTATATCTTTGCTTGAAGTAGCATGCGGGGTGAGCTGGTCCAGCACACGGTTGATCTGTTTGAGTGCAATCGTACAGGATCTACAAGGACATTCACAAAACCTTCATTTAAGAATTTTGGAGTTTATTACTCTCCCAGAATGTCATCATGAACATGCATGGGTGTCATTAATGTTGCCAAATTAACTGGATCTGCAGATCTAGTGTTACCATTATTTTTTTGATTCAAAGTTCTCCTAAATGCAGTAATGGTTCTATTACAAAAGTGACTGATGGTCACCTCGTGGTGAAGTATTCTTTTAGCCTTTACTCTTATTTACCTGACCTCATCCATCACAAACTCGTACTCCTTTTGTGCCTCGACTCTTGCTGCTGTCTGGCTGGCTTCCTGGATGGCTCTGTCCACCTGCTGAAGGACCCCCTGCTCCAGCACATCCTGGTCATACACATCCACTCCAAGACCAAGGAGCTCAGCAGCCTGGGCAGAGTGTTCCACAGCACAGATCTGCTGCCGATCAATCTGCAGCAGCTTCTGTGGTTTCTTCCTGCGTTCAGCTGTCTCACTTAAGCAAGCAGCTGCTGCCTCCTCATGGCCAATGTCTAACTGGGACAGGCCACTAGTACTAAGGCTGGATGTACCTTCACCCGGGACTGGACTGGTCACAACTGGGATGTCTTGGTCTTTGCTACCTTCTGTTGGCATTATGGGTATCTAACAGATATAAATGAAGTGTGAATTTCGTAGTCAGTCATACAATGTTTACAATAATAAAACTATTTAAGGAATGATAATATATTAATTTAAATGAGAAACATGTCACCACCCAGTGAACAAACGCCGATCTGCCGAGTATTTTCAGGAGCTTCTTGATATGTTGTCAAATTGAACGCTATTCTGTCTGTTTTGGAGAGTGACTCGTCACAAAACTCCAATAAAACAACAGTAGCTCGAATCAGATATTGGTATTTTGTAACGTCTTCAGACAAATCCAGACAACTAGCTTTAGCCTATTGTTGTTGGCACCGAACGTCAATATGAACATTAATACTGGGATTATTGATGTCTAAAAATATCTGCGTAGAAAAACTAACCGGACAAACACGCAGATATTTCGAATCCTTTATTACCACGAGCCAGAGTTATTCAGTAAAATATTCACACGCCGCTGCAGAGACCGACAGCTACATGAGCGACCTTCGGCTTTGTTGCTTCACGTAACGTGCGTAAAGTTCCGGCAACAGCGTAAACGACCGACTTGAACTGTGGGGTTTAATTTATAGCGCCCTCTAGTGACCAAGATGACTCAGCAGGTCCCAAAGCTTTTGAAATATAATCATTATAAACCGTAACTCCCCTGTAATTGGGAATCAATTGCAGATAATTTCATATATCCCAGGTAGTATGTACCAACAATAATTTAATATGGCAACACATAATTATTAATAATTTAGTGAAATACCTTTTAATTGTTTCTGTCTGGATTATATATATTTTCCGTCTGTTTGTAGAATGGCCGCCAGATGGAGCTACATGACTGTTGACATTCATTTCCTTTATTCCCCTGGAGCAATTCCACATACCGAATGAATGTTTGGTTGTAATTGGTTGGTCAGTATGTAGGTCATTTTCATGCAGCGCCCAGTAAAATAATCTTTGGCATCTTTGGCATCCAAATGTCATATTCCTGTCAGAAGAAGAATAACAATAGCAACAACAGCAATAATAAATGTGTTTGGTGTTATTTTTTTACTCAACACATAGTTGTTTAATTGTGACACAAAGGCTATACAAATTAGACTTTCTGATTGTTTAGTTCAGTTGTGTTGCCTGCATTAAATGCACCAAACAAGCAGTTTGTCATCATTGATTCAAATTAGTTTTTGAAACTGTTTGTCCTTGCTGCTAAGGCAGCAGGTGTAGATTTTAATTGAAACTAATGAACAGGAGCTCAGTGCAGCGATAGCTGAGATCTTAATCATTTGGAGGTCCTCAGACAGATTGGTGGGGGAGCATCAGGCTCATGTGGGTTTTCAGACAGAAGAGACTCAGTATTTCTGTCACAGGGGGTCTCATGGAGTGATATTTATTCAGAGCAGCTGCGTGTCTGGTACAGTATTCCCTGCTACACCTCAGCCAGGGCTAACAGAGAGATGGAGCTCTTTACATGCACCCTAGGTTTTTGTTTTTTAAATCCTCAAACAGGCATCAATGATGAATGAAGTGCTTTTAATGATGTTCATATGCTACATGAATTATCTAATTGGGTTTTACAATTCCAATGTGTTGTTTTCAGCAGATCACTCTGAGTCCTTTGCTTAACCTTCTTGATACTTTTCCTGTCTGTGGTACCTGTCATGTGTCCGTCATGTGTCAGGTATTCACAGCAAGCCACAGCATCTTTAGGGTTTCAACCTCTAGCGGTGTTGCCAGATCATAATTTTTGAAATATCATTCCAGCAGCTTAAAATGTATGCTTACTGTTTGCATCTTCTCTAACTGCAACTCCACCATTCAAATCCACGCTTAAACCACACATTGTTTACTTTGTGCATCACCACATGTTACATTGTGCATTAATTGGCAGACAACTGTGCATAAACAAGTCAAGTATGTCTGCGCGGCCAGATGAAAGCCGATATATTGTCATGCTAATGAAATAACAAAAATTAATGGGTAAAAATATCATACATTTTAGGAATTATGGAATTATGGTGAAATTGGACAAATACAATAATTATCGTATGTCTACCAACACTGACCTCTATGTGATTTCTAAGACCAGCAGCTGTTTCAGACAGAAGACTCAAACACAGGCCAGCTCTATGCTGGGGCAAGAGGGGGCAATGCCCTCTCTAAAAAATTGAGAAAAAATCTATATATTACCTTCAAACTGAATATGGACAAGATTTACTACAGTAGTTGAAAAATCCACTGGAAAAGGCACAAATTAGTTGGCAGGTTTTCCCCCTTGTTCACTCCTTGACTCCCTGCTTGGTATCCCCACTCACCGCCCATCTAAAAATCTCGAGTATGCATACACTGTGCAATTTTAGAGCCGGTTTTGTTTTCCCAAATCACAGCATGATCATGTGTCATGCATTGTAGAGTGTACATGATGTACAATCACCTCCCGACCAGGCCACGACCCACAGTCAAATGGTCATAAGAATATCAAATTTGTTTGGAATTTGTTTCCCCATTGTAAGCTTTCGCCTCACTGTGAATCTCGTCTCATTCAGCTGTGACAGACACAAGCAAACCTTTTTAATGTGGTCTCACCTACTTATCTTGACAGGATCAACAGGGAGAAAGGTTATTAATAGAGGTAAATCAAATAAATGTTTGTGTTTACGCCACAACAGGAAATGGTCAGGAAAAATTGTACAGTGTATCTTATATTTGAACATTCAATGGGAGGCTAGTCAGTCTCGTAGAGAAGTGTTTCCTTCTCAGTCCCACAAGCACTACTGGCAGCCTGCTGCATAGATGCCCTGCCCCAACACTGTCCTTTGTGGTCTGCGCCCCCACCTCACCCCACCCCACACACACGCACACATACCCCATCCCCCCTGAGATCATAAGATGAGATTAAAATCAGAATGAGGGAGTGAGGTGTGTAGGGGAAATCGAGATTGATTTGATGTAGAAATGTAGATTTTTTTTGTATCAAAGTAATGTTCTGCTGTTCAATTATACTACAGCCCTATTAGCCGGTACAGTTACAGTGACAAACTTGATCTTATCCTCATTTTGTAAACCTAAATACCATTTAAATTGCTACATTTAAACAGACATGTCGTTTAGAAAAACATTCTAGCATAAATGTTGAAACATGAACAACTGCATTATTTATTTTTTAAAAATAGGGGTGGTGCCGCTGGATACATTGTTGGGTGGTGCCAAAACGTCAGGGGCAGTGGTGGCCTAGCAGTTAAGGAAGCGGCCATGTAATCAGAAGGTTGCCGGTTCGAATCCCCAGCCGTCAAAGGTGTCACTGAGGTGCCACTGAGTAAAATAACCGTCCCCACACACTGCTTCCCGTGCGCCTGTCATGGCTGACCACTGCTCACTAAGGGTAATGGGTTAAAAGAAAAGGACAAATGTTGTTGTGTGTGCTGTGTATCACAATAACTTTTACTTTTGCTGTTACTAATGCTCTACTAATGCTTTCCTGATGTTTTTTTATTGATCTATTTCTCATCTAAGGAGCCATCTTTCATATGATATTTATAGAAACATGGGTTAGAGGTTAGGCCAGTGTCCTCTGTGTTTCTGACTATGGAGGGTTTTTTTTCGGCAGTCTTTCATTACCTGTCTGATTTTATGGATCACTTCCTTAGGGGCCTGTAGCTTGCACCAGTCTCCAAGTAAAACACAATCAATCTACATAAATATTCAGCCAAAATCCATCTGCAAAAATGGTTGTTTTTCTGCATTTTTTTGGGTTTTGATTATTTTGGCACAACATGTTTCCATTTTATTTCTGTAAAGGGAACATTTCCCATCTGCTGGGATTTCTGTTTGCTTTCTTTAATAAACAGTCAGCATTAAAAATAATCTTCCTCAGTGGTTTTCTTTTCAAATCCAGATGAACGATAATTAAATCCAGAGTTTTTGCCCATTTAGTTTCAGATAACAAGCACAGCTAAATGAAGCCATGGCCCTGTTTATGTATTAAAAGTATGTGCAGAGAGTTAATGTATAAGGAAAAGTATTTGGAAGTGTTTATTTCCTCTCAGTCTTGCATAATTTTAAAGTAATATATGTAGTATTTTCCAACATAGCTGTAATTTTCTTTATAAATCAGGAAGCAGCAAATCCATATTATTGGTGAGCAGTTAGTTAGCAACTTAAAACAAACTTTAATGCCTACAAGTGGTTCCTGATGATGACAGCTTCTTTATTTAGACTGTTATTTCCATACAACAGTATAATGATTCTCTTAGAGAACTATTTTCCCATTTTTTGGTTCTTGTAATTGTCCATGATCATGTCTGTCTTAATAAATAACTATTACAAATAACATTATTCATCATCCATTCTGAGAAGGTGACATTCTGAAATCAGAGCAATGACTTAACTTCAAGTTTCTGCATGTTTTTTTTCTGCTTTAAAAATATTTTTGCAATCAAGTTGTAATGGAAATTGATGATGTTTCCTATGCTTTTATTAGAGTATGACGGAAAATTGCATTCTTTTTCTTCTATCTTTTATGCATGTAAACCTGTGTGTTTTGACTTTTTGCAGGAATCAGTTTGTGCTTTTGGGAGGTCAGCTTAATCTTCTGCTTCAGTTACAGTATGGAAAAGCAAATAGAATAGGGTCTGAGGAAAAGTTCTTTAATAGAACACCAAAGAAGGCTGGCTGGGAGAAGAAAGGCCAGCTGGGAGGTGTCCTGCTGGTAAAACTTGTTGCAACATGGGAGATAAGTCAGGATAGCAGGTAAGGCAACAGACGCATAATCAGAAGGTTGCTGGTTCGAATCTTGACCCGCCAAGGTGGCACTGAGGTGCCACCTAGCAAAGCACCGTCCCACACACTGCTCCCCGAGCGCCTGTCATGGCTGCACACATTTCACTGGGTGCTGTGCTGTGGTGTGTCACATGTGACAATTAATCACTTTCACTTCACTTTCACCAATACAACAATATTTTGGGATATAATAAATATGGTGTTCCTGAAGGGGGAAGTTTGCATTTGAGTCAGAAATTGTCAGTGGAAAGAATCTTTCCCAGGAATGGGAAAGATTGATGAGTTACAAGATGGTGTAGTCAAGATCGGTTGACACGTGGAAACAACAAAATAAAAGTTGGTCATTGTGGGAGGGAGATGCAAGAAGTAGGGAAAGAAAGATATGTTTTAAAGAAATGGTTGGTTGTTGGGACTGCTACAAGGATGTGGGCCACCGGTGTGACAACGAGAAAAAACCCAGTCGCTTCAGTACTTTCGCCTTATCAGGGTGGTGAGGTCTCACGCCCTTCTCCATGTGTTATTGCTTCACAGGCACTGATGCCATTAAAGGTGGACTATGATCCGGACTCTTGTCCCCCAGTTCCTCCCGCCTCAGGTCCTCCCTGTTATGTTCCTAAGTCTAGGGGTCTAAGAAACGCAACAAGGTTGTGGAGAGGAGGAGGTCCACTGTTACACACACCTAACTAAACAATGCATTCAATAAGTGCTTTTATTTACTGTGAGCCAACAGGTACAATAAAACAGTGGACTCAGCACAGATAAAAACATCAGTACAGCCTAAAGGAAGGGTCCAGCGGGGATAACTCAAACATGCACAAAAGTTTACGAAAAGGTCACATAAAGCTTACAGGCTAACACAGGCTAACAACAAAGGGTCTATCACACAAAGCAACAAGACACACAAATAAGATCCCCAACAGAGCTCCTTGCAGATATCCATGGACCCTCGGGACCTCCCAAAAAAGTAAGGACCTCCCGAACACCATCTGAAGTGTCTTTATACAGGTGGAGGTGACCAATAGGTAGATGGTAGGTGGAGCTGGTAGTCTTCAACTCCTCCCATGAAGTCAATCTAAAAGAGACAGGACACAAAAACACAGCAAGCCACACAGAACACTTGGGAGCATACGTCCAGGGACGTAACATGCCTCACATATCCAAGATTCATCTGTGACTTCTACCACTTCCACTGGTGTCCAGGCTTCCGCAATGTCTCCAGACGATCCTTGTGTGCTCCATCCCGAAACTCTGCCCATAGAGACTCAAGAATGAGCCTCAGCACCCAGACTGGGAACACGGCGACAATGTTAATTATCGTGATTCCATAGAATGATTGGCAGAGGGATGTCAAATCCATTTCCCCCATCACACCAACATCACAGCACTGAGAAAGTTGATTGAGGGTCTTGATGAAACCATTGAAGACTTCATCCATTCAGCCGAGAACGAGTTTCAACGCCAATCTCGGTGATAAACCTGGACCATGGGAACGTCTACTCTGCTCCATTATCATCGAAGGACTGAAATCAGAACTGGCAGCCCAAGTTCACTAGCTGTACGTGGGCATGCAATATGGGGTCCGTCTGAAAGAACTCATTTGCCATGCAAAGCACGGGCAGGACATCATCCAGAAAAAAAGAAACTTAAAAACTCTAAGCTGTATCAAGCTATGCTGAACCTCCTGTCAATGGTGTCCCAGGGTCCTATGGTGGAAGGGCATGGCCAAGGAAGAGGGCGTGGTTGCAGAGGGGGGCGTGGACTAGGGCTGAACGATATGGACAAAATTTCATATCTCAATTTTCATGCCAGATATCTTGATATCGATACGATATGACTACGGGTTCGGTGAAAACCAAGCATTTCTAAGAAAAATAAAAACATCAGCAAAATGCAAAAAAATGTGGAAAGTGTAGTTTTATTTTTAAGAACTCACTGCCAGTCATCAACATGAACAAATTACCAAAAAAATAAATTACAAATCAAACATTTTACTGCAGCTCTGCTTTAACAATAAATATCAAATGCAGCAGCTGGTGGAACATTGAAGAGCAACATTTATATTCTTCAAAAGATCACATAACTATGCAGAAAATACATTTGCTACTAACAGAGAGGTAGTTACAGGCAGCACAACTTCTACAGATTCTTTGCCAGGAACACTAGCTTGTTAACCATGTCTGGCTTCAGACAGGCCCTCTGACAACTCACAATGTTGCCTCATGCACTAAAAATTCTCTCTAAGGGAGAGCTGGTCTCTCTGCACTCAACAGAATGCTAGAAAATAGTAAAAACAAAAGAACAAACAAGAAAAAAGAATTTTATTAGTTTTAGATCATTACTGTATGATCAACACAATTCTGCTAAATTTAAACTTAAATATTTACTAAAATGTAAGATAATGCATTTAAATGGAAGGAACTCTTCTCATTTACTCCATTCTAACCATTATTTTTAACTTGTGTTCCATCATCTTCATCTCTGACACCAGTCTGGCTTTGATGATGGGGATGTCGTTGACACTGATGTATTGTGTCTTGTATCTTGGATCTAAGAAGGATTCCAGATCCAAGAGTTCTTGTGAAACTCTCTCTTCATACTTGCTGTTGAAGTACTCCAAAATGTTCTTTTTTAAGGACTTGGTCATGTCTGTATCACCCTCCTCTGGTGCCAAGATGGTTGTGTTAAACAGGCTGAGTACTGGTTTGATGTGTGAAACACTAATGTAATCCTCAGTTGACAGAGCATCCGTGAGTTCAAGCAGTGGTCCCAGTGCCTTGCTGACTGACTCCTGCACATCCAGATCTTGATATCCAAGAATTAGGTGCCGGGTGTTTCTGTCCTCTGAGAGGACCTTGTGGAGTGCTTTCTGCTGCTCCAGAATCCTGTTAATCATGAGCACCCTAGACCCCCATCTAGTTTGACACTCAGTGATGAGTTCGTGGACTGGTAGGTTGAGGCGCTTCTGGGCTTTCTCAAGTGCCACTCTCTTTTTCCAGCTATGTGAGAAGTCGCACACCAACTTTTTGCAGACACCTGTTGCACGGCTGATCCGGCTGTCACCTTTCACTGCGTTTTCTTGGAAAAATAGATGTACAAAAATAATTCATGATTATATTACAACAGCTAAATAACCAAATAATAATGCAGACTTTTTTTCTCTCTCTCTCTCTCACTCACTCACTCACTCACTCACTCACTCACACAGACAGACCTCTCTCTCTCTGTCTCAAAGTTATGAAAAATAAACATAACGTACCTATTGCCAGGTGTAGCCTGTGTCCAAAGCACTGAAGGCGCATCCAGCCATTCACCTCCATAGCCTTTATCATGTTCGATGCATTATCAGTTGTCAAGCAAACTTGTTGGTCCTCTCCTCCGCTATATTATCCCCGGTATGCTCCGTGGGGAAGAATGATGTCTGCAGACAGCGGGTCTTGAGTTCGAAGTTTGTTGTGATAAAATGGACTGTTAAACTTATGTATGGTTCAGTTGTCCGGCTTGTCCACAGGTCCGTGGTTGTGGCGAAATGATCGATTTCACGGAGCTCGGATTCAACACTCATTTTTCACTCATTATAAGTTTCGGAATGGCCACTTGATTAAAAATTGTTCGGGATGGTATTTTATAACGCTTGTCTAGCATCCAAACCATTTTTTAAAGCCTTGTCATGTCATTTGCAATGTGGTATGTTTCGGTGTACAGACACTCGTACGGTGTACAGACACAGTCGACTCGTACGGTGTAATGCTACTGAACGCGTCAGCAATCAAACTTTGCTTTGGCTTATTTTGGGATGACTGAGAAGTCCCCGGTGTTTCTCTCATTGTCATGCACTCTTCATGCAGCACGCAATGGTGTTGTTTCAGGTGGTGAAACATGTTTGTTGTGCTACCTTGCTTAATCGCAATTTTTGTTAAGCACGACCTGCACAACGCGTCACTCTGGTTTACATCGTCTTTTCTGAATCCAAAATACCTCCAACTAATGGAAGATGATTTATGTCTTGGCATTATATCCCGCACTCATTTTCTTTCTTTTTAATTTCTCTGCTGTCTCTGTAGTGTGTCTTTAGCGGTGCATTCAAGGGCATTCGTAAAACTGATGTTCGTTGTGTGACTGCCAGTGTTGTATGAAGAGCGGGGCGAGCGCGGAGAGGGGAAATCTATATCGTCTATATCGTTGTTTTTTTCGATAGTAATATTTTGAAAGTTCCTATAGCGTGGACGCATATTCCGTGGTGTTTGGGGGTTGGATGCATACCACCTGTGTGGACAACAATGATACTGGATGACGGAATGTCCCCAGCAACCACAGTAGGCACCGGGAGACCCTCGCCGGACTGAGGGTGGAGGTGTGGAAGACGACTACAGACACTGCAATTAGAACAGCCACCCATCCAAATTCTACAATGCAAGAACAGGACAGTGACACCCCACCACCTACATGTTTACACTCTCTTATCCCACCTCAATTACACTGGCACTCTATACATACAACACCACCAAACATAACAACAAACACACACTTCCCACAGTTCCAACTCACACATACGCAGCCGCCAGACATAACACTGAACCCAGAGTTCCAACATGATGCATAGCCTCTGAACACTTCGAACACACATACATATGCTCACCTATCTCATAATGCTTTCAAAGCATTCCCCACATTTAAACTGATGATACAGTCCACTTTAGTCTCCTCTATGGTAGATTCAGGGGCCACATGCTCTGTGTTGAAACACACTGCCTTGTTCTCACCTCCAGCATTGGGAGGTCATTCTATTATATCCCTGTCAGCATCAGGTCATCATCAACAGGAGCATTTCACTGTGCATCTGGCATGCAAAGCCGAAAGTTACAACCCTTTTAGACATTGCTGGGTGAGATCTAATGTGCTTGATTATCACATCAACGTATGCTGGTTGATAGTCACACGGCACTCCGACGATGAGCAAGGTGAGCCAGCCTTCATATTCTTACGTTGCAGTTCATCCACGTTATCATATGCTTACCAGTGGAAGATTGCCAACAGTCCCACCTCTGCATGGTGGCTGTCTCTAAGCAAAGACCACACTGCACCGGGAATGTCCATCATCTCATGTGACCCAATCCATTGTACTTCCTTCTTCTGCCATGGGACCTGATCCTGACTATGAGAGAGATTTTTTTCCAGTCCCCTCATGACAAGTCGACAGTTTTGTATATGTTCTGGGATAGTAAACGTTGCGTGTTGTCTGTATGTTAGTCCTCTGAGCAGCAACAATGGTTCATTGTTGGTTCAAAGAGAGGCTCTGAGAACATCTGACCAGGGCAAATCCCATGATGGGACTAAAAGCTGACACGCTGACCGGAGCTGGCAGGCACCTTTCATAAAACGGCACATGAGAGGATGCTTACCAACAGACACGTTGTCAAACCCCATGAGGCACACTGATATAGCAGCCAGATTAACTTTTACAGTGGAAAATGCCTTGTCCAACATGTCCTGCAGGAAACATAACACATCATTAACCAAACACACAAAGGGCACAACCCATCTATGTTTGCACCAATGTTTGAAAACGATAGCGTCTGCTATCATACATACTCCCAGGCAGGGAGACCAACCGAGTCCAAATTCAGCCTCTCACGGGCCAGACCCACAAATTCAGCTGACCTGGAGAGGGGTGGTAAATGTCCCTGCTGGTTTCCGCCCTGCCGGTTGATATACGCCACCGCGGTTGTATTGTCTGACCTGATAAGAACATGACAGCCCCGCAGGTGGGGAAGAAAATACACCAAAGTGTGAAAAACTGCCAACAACTCCAGGTAGTTTATATGGGCGTCCTGAAGCCATGATGGCCAAAGCCTGTTGACCGCCCTGCCTTCGTACACAGCACCCCACCCCAGCATGTGAGGGAGGCATGACACCCAGTGGCGTGCCAGACAAATAATTGCCCACCCTCTGCCACCAGTGGAGAGCCATGAGGCAGTCCTATGACACTGTGACAGAACGGCCGAGGTGCCGGCATGGACAGAGACGCAGAGCTGAGACCAGCGCTGAAAATCCCTCATGTTTAGCAGACCCAGCGGAACCACCGCTACAGTAGAGGCCATGAGTCCCAGCAGGCGCAGGCAAGTTCTGAAATGCTACAGAGTCACAGGTTCAAACCCCACTTACAGCCATTGTGTCCATGAGCAGCAGCAATTTTTTAGATTCTCGTCAGCACCCCAATTCATGTCACTTCTCATCAGGAGGCTTTGAGAGGGAGACACCCTCTCGAAGCCTCCTGATGAGAAGTGAAATGAATTGTTATGCTCAGGTGGTAGTAGCCTAGTGGGTAAGACACTCGCCTTTGAACCAGAATATATCCCCTATATCAGGTTCTGCAGTCCACTGGAACGGCCTTCTCTAGCATGCTCTTCCCCGTGCGAAATGCAAGGAGGGGAAAGTGGTGAGATATCTCACTCATGTTATCAGAGAATTGGGGTTACATTAAGTACCCTAACGTTCTCTTTCAAACATTCGCTCTGTATCTCACTATGGGAAAGATATGGCCAACTCCCGTATTGCATGATTTCCGAAGTACCTCCATCCAGATCAATGCGAAGCCGGAAAGACACTAATCAGCAGCACCGACACTAAGTACAGCGTGCACGAGCGATGGCCCAGCGATGTGCAGTGTGGCCCAGCTAGCAGCAGCACAAATATGTACAGAAACACCCTGAATAAAGCCCAAGAGGTAGCTGTGGCTCTAGTGGAATGAGCCCTAAGACCCTGCAGGGGCAGGAGACCCCGTTTGTGGTAGGCCATGCTGATTGCCTGCCAGCGCGATAAACGCTGAGATGAGATAGGCTTACCTCTGTATGGAGGAGCCCAGGACACAAACAGCTGGCCACTCTGGTTCTGTCCATGTAAATCCGCAAAGCACGTACTAGACACAAACAATGCAGCCTCCGATCTTCTCCTGAAGCAAATGGAAGGGGGTAAAAAGCACTCAGCTCCACAGTGCTACAATTATAAGAAGAGTTAACAACCTCGGGAATAAATGCAGTGTTATTTATGAATCTCACTCACCCGCTTCGCTGAGGACAGCGCGAGAAGCAAGGCTGTCTTAAGGGTCAGGAGTTTCACACTCACATGTACCAGTGGTTCAAAGAGAGGCTCTGAGAACATCTGACCAGGGCAAATCCCATGATGGGACTAAAAGCTGACACGCTGACCGGAGCTGGCAGGCACCTTTCATAAAACGGCACATGAGAGGATGCTTACCAACAGACACGTTGTCAAACCCCATGAGGCACACTGATATAGCAGCCAGATTAACTTTTACAGTGGAAAATGCCTTGTCCAACATGTCCTGCAGGAAACATAACACATCATTAACCAAACACACAAAGGGCACAACCCATCTATGTTTGCACCAATGTTTGAAAACGATAGCGTCTGCTATCATACATACTCCCAGGCAGGGAGACCAACCGAGTCCAAATTCAGCCTCTCACGGGCCAGACCCACAAATTCAGCTGACCTGGAGAGGGGTGGTAAATGTCCCTGCTGGTTTCCGCCCTGCCGGTTGATATACACCACCGCGGTTGTATTGTCTGACCTGATAAGAACATGACAGCCCCGCAGGTGGGGAAGAAAATACACCAAAGTGTGAAAAACTGCCAACAACTCCAGGTAGTTTATATGGGCGTCCTGAAGCCGTGATGGCCAAAGCCTGTTGACCGCCCTGCCTTCGTACACAGCACCCCACCCCAGCATGTGAGGGAGGCATGACACCCAGTGGCGTGCCGGACAAATAATTGCCCACCCTCTGCCACCAGTGGAGAGCCATGAGGCAGTCCTATGAGACTGTGACAGAACGGCCGAGGTGCCGGCATGGACAGAGACGCAGAGCTGAGACCAGCGCTGAAAATCCCTCATGTTTAGCAGACCCAGCGGAACCACCGCTACAGTAGAGGCCATGAGTCCCAGCAGGCGCAGGCAAGTTCTGAAATGCTACAGAGTCACAGGTTCAAACCCCACTTACTGCCATTGTGTCCATGAGCAAGACACTTAACCCTAAGTTGCTCCAGGGGGGGACTGTCCCTGTAACTACTGATTGTAAGTCGCTCTGATAAATGCCGTAAATGCAGTTCCGGTGGAGTGGTAGACTGGGGTGGTGGTCCCCATTAAGAAAGGGGACCAGAGGATGTGTTACAACTATAGGGGGATCACACTATTCAGCCTAGCTGGAAAGGTTTACTCCAAGGTACTGGAGAGGAGGGTCTGGTCAATAGTTGAATCTCAGATTTAGGAGGAGCTATGTGGATTTTGTCCTGGCCATTGAACTGTGGACCAGCTCTTTATGCTTGCTGGGGTGATGGAGGGGGCATGGGAGTTTGCCAAACCAATCCACATGTATTTTATGGATTTGGAGAAGGCTTATGACCGTGTTCCCAGGGGCACCATATGGGGGGCACTCCAGGAGTATGGGGTGGATGGCCTTTTGTTAAGGGCCATTCAATCCCTGTACCAGACGAGCATGAGTTTGGTCCGCATAGCTGGCAGTAACTGACCTTTTCCCGGTGAGGGTTGGACACCGCCGGGATTTCTAGGCACAGTCGTGGCGTGGAGGGTGTCGAGTTTAGGGGCAAGAGAATCTCGTCTCTGCTTTTTGTGGATAATGTGGTCCTCCTAGCTTCATCAGTCTCAGACCTTTTAAGTATCTCGGGTCTTGTTCATGAGTGAGGGAAGAAGGGAGCAGGAGATTGACAGGCGGATTGGGGCAGCATCTGCAGTGATGCGGACACTGAACCAATCTGTCATGGTGAAGAGGGAGCTGAGCCAGAAAGCAAGGCTCTCGATTTTCCTGGTCGATCTACGTCCCAATCCTCACCTATGGTCATGAGCTTTGGGTAATGACCGAAAGAACAAGCCACTTCATTAGTTTGTTTTTCAGAGTCCAATTTTCCTGTTATACTGCAACCCCAGACTGTGGGTGGTAAGAAAACAAAATGTGTTTTTTAACTGAAACCCAAAAATTTTGCTGAAGTGTTATTATGCTTTGCTCACGAACTGTTTTCCATTGTGTTGGTGATTTTATGAATTTCTTTAATATAATAATAAATTATAGACCGATATCCAACCTTCTATTTATATATAAAAAATCTTAGAAAAAGTTGTAGCCCAGCAGCTGAGCGCATACCTAGAAGTATATACCATGAAGTATATAAATCGGGATTTAGACCTCATCATAGCACTGAGACAGCGTGGGTTAAAGTGGTTAATGACCTGCTGTTGGCCTCTGATCAGGGATGCATCTCGCTGCTTGTCCTGCTTGATCTGAGTGCAGCGTTTGACACTATCGATCACGCTATTCTCCTTGCCAGGTTAGAGAATGTTATTGGGATTAAGGGAACAGCCCTTGAATGGTTCAGATCATATTTGACCAACCGATATCAGTTTATGGACATCAATGGTGTTTCGTCTTCACAGAGTTTGGTTCTGTCTTAGGTCCGTTACTTTTTTCTCTATACATGTTACCTTTAGGTGACGTCATCCGCAAACACGGTATTAGCTTTATTGCTACGCTGTCGACACACAGCTGTATCTGTCAAAACAAAATAGCTGAACAAAATAGAGAATTTTCTGAAGAACATTAGACAGTGGATGCTCACCAACTTTCTCCTGTTAAACCCTGACAAGACAGAAGTGCTTGTACTTGGGCCTCAAGCAGCCAGGCATAAGCTGGCTGACTACACAATAACCCTGGTTAGCCTTTCTATCTCACCGAGTATTGAAGTAAAGGATCTAGGTGTCATCATTGATGCAGGTCTCTCATTCAATTCGCACGTAGATAATGTCACTAGCATAGCATTCTTTCACCTTAGAAATATTGCGAAAATAAGAAATATCATTTCAATGCATGATGCAGAAAAGTTGGTCCATGCATTTATTACATCAAGGTTAGATTACTGCAATGCATTACTGTCTGGATGCTCTAGTAGGTGCATGAGTAAACTTAAGCTAGTACAGAATGCTGCAGCCAGAGTTCTAACTAGAACTAGGAAATTTGACCACATCACCCCAGTCTTACAATCACTGCACTGGTTACCCATCAAATTTAGGATTGACTACAAAATCCTACTTTTGACCTATAAAGCTCTAAATGGTCTTGCTCCGCAATACCTGAGTGAACTTTTGGTTCTTTACGAACTGCCACGCCCACTTCGATCAATGGGTGCGGGGTCACTACTGGTACCAAAAGTGCAGAAGGTCACAGCTGGGAGCAGATCCTTCTCCTATAGAGCTCCGCAGTTGTGGAACGGCTTGCCTGTCAGTGTCTGGGACTCAGACACAGTCTCAGTGTTTAAATCCAATCTCAATCTGTTTTCTCTGGCTTTTTGTTAAAATCCTAGACCCTCATTTCACTTCACTTTGACGCAGTGTCAATTATAAAGTCCAGTTTATCACAGAGTCCCCCTGTTAGACACAGACACAGACAAAGTTAATTAGGCTGTCCTAGTTAGGGTACCGGGCCACTGTAGCACCAATATACCACTATAACCACATATTTCAGTATCGGTCGTACAGTGCAACCGTCTGCCGCGTCTTCTGTTTGTTTTTCTCCGAGACACGGAATCAAGCACCCAGACTACTGGCAGACCCCAGTGAAGAGACCAGCAAATAAATCCTGGTTCCTAACAACTGCTAAACAAGGACATACCATGAAACAAACCAGAGGGTCACCACAGCCACGCCCACTGTAACAACTACAGCTTCAGGGATCTTCAAATGGACCAGTAACATCATTGTGGACACGTAATCTAGACCATGACACTGACTACATCCTGAACTCCTCCAACCCTACAACTGTAGGACTTATTATTATATCATCCCCAACCCTGCACTGACACCATTTGCAGGCTCACTCTACCCTGGAAGGGGGTCCCTCTCTGTATCACTCCTTCCCAAGGTTTCTTCCTTTCTTTTTTCTCTCTCCTAGAGTTTTTCCTTGTGTGCAGAAGGGTCAAGTGTGGGGGTGTCAACTATAGGGCCTGTCAATGCCCATTGAGACATACTGTATGTGATTTTGGGCTATATAAGAAATAAATGTTGTTGTTGTTGTTGGTGATCTTCGATGAAAGCACAGTCACTCCAAACGGTGATGGAGTCCTTATGAAGTCCTACTGGTCACCAACACAGCAGTAAAGATAGCAGAAAGTGCAACGTGGATCCACGCAAGGCACTGCACGCCAGCCATTGCAGGACTAGATGCTGATTCTGGTCTCCCAGCCACAGAGCAGAATAATCCCTGAGACCAGAATGTTGAAGTTAGTCCTCCCTTCACCAACAATAATGGCCTGTCTCACCAAACCCCAGTTCTGGGGCTGCGCCATTTTGGTGATGGCAGTCCTCTTCTTCACTTCAGTCTTCTGGTCACTGCAAGATCATCAAGTGATGCACAAAATTATTCAGCGCAGGGCTTCAACAACCCACACACGCAACCCACTGCAATCTCCATGGGTGCAGAACAATCTGTGGTACCAATGGGCCAATTACACGTCCCAGGCCACGTTTCTCACCGAGTTGGGTGTCTTGACCCAGCTCCAGATGCGGCTTGTTTCTTTAGATTAAATCCACTGTTCAATCAAAGACATGATGGATGAGGGCCCAGGTGTCTTTCAGTTGCCAAATTCACATCTTGACCGAAGGGCACACCACCCACGGTGTCGGTGGGGAACCTGGTGGGTTGGTGTCATTTCAACATATTAAAGCCCTGTACGCAACAACAAACAAAAGGTAAAGCATTTCTTATGCAGTCAAATAACCTATAATTTAACTTTCCTTGCACTCTTTCATGGTATTGACACAAGCACTTGTCATAAATCCCACCTCTCTTCAGCAAGGTTTTTTATGCCCAAATGGCTCTATAGGCAATATGAAGCTTTCCAAATGTAATGCAACTCTTTTTGCCAAGGACTGACTTCAGTTACAGAAACTTGTCAGGTGAGCGAGTCAGGTGACTGCGAGGAAGAGCGAGGATTGGTTAGGACAGGATATAAACAGGAAGTCCTGTCACCTGCTCCTTGCTCAGAAATCATGTTTCCTACATTGTCCATGAGCTCCTATCTGTTCGGTAGCTACTATTTCCTGATCCCGTCTCCAGATCTCTACATCTCCGGTACCGTGAGTTCTCTGTTTCTTCAGCTCATGAGCTACTTTGTCGGCTGGTATATCGTAACGCCGTTTCCCTAGTGGGATTCCGCTTTTAGCGCTCCAGCGTTACAACAACAACTGCGTGTGTTTTCCAACCTAATGCGGTTCTCTCCGCGTTTGGGTCAATCCCGCACGCTATAAGGCCGTTCCGATCTCTCGCGATTGTCTGTGTCATTACACGCCTGACAGGATGTCTGAGCCCGTAGTCGACCCAGCGGAGTTTGAGCACGTGAAGGCGGAAGTCACATATCTACGTGGTATTGTTGATACGCAAGCCACCACCATTAATTTTCTCAAGGACTCCATTTTGCAGCTCTCAACCTCCATGACTGTGCTACAGCGCCAGCTCTCCGGCGCCACTGCCGGTCCTCGCATTGCTCTGCCAGATAAGTGGAACGGGGTCGACGGCTATGATTTTCGAGTGCTACTCCTCCCATTATGAGACGTCTCGCTCCAAGGTGGCTCTCTTAACATCTCTGCACATGTGTGCACAGGAGTGGACGGTGGCCCTATACAACACCAAATCACCCATCTGCAATGATTATTTTCTCTTCTCCGAGGAACTCTGGAAGACTTTCGTCCCAGCTAGCGGTGAGAGGGCTCCGGATTCCCAGCTTCTCCATCTGCGTCAGGGGTCTCTTTCCGTCTGCCACTACACTTCAGAGTTCCGAACCCTCGCAGCCAAACTCTCTTGGGGAGACGACGCTCTTCGGGCTCTCTTCATAGAGATCACGTCCGGGACGAAATGACCGGCAAGGAAGCACCTCAGACCCTCGATGCGGCAGTGGATATGGCTCTCCGTATAGATCAGCGGATTCTGACACGGCCTCCACCTGCTCAACGTTGGACCAGACAACCTTCCACCCATACGCCGTCTCTGCCTCGTTCTTCTTTTCCCGGCGCTGCCGCTAGCCCAGCGGCCGAGGAGCCCGTGCAGCTCGGACGACTGCCGCAGGGGGAACGAGACCGTCGCTGGAGAGAGGGCCTCTGCGCATACTGCGGCTCTTCGCAACATCGCCGTTCACAGTGCCCTCTCCGTCCAGGAAACGGCGCAGCCAGGTAGGTGTCGGGGGAGCCCTGCCTGGCACGTCCACTCATGTCATTAGTTCTCGTTTCTCACTCAGGGTAACTTTCCAGCTGGGACACAGGTGGGTCGAGTTGGAGGCTCTCCTGGACTCAGGAGCAGCCGACAATTTTATCGACCAAGGGTTAGCCTCCCAGCCTCCCAACCTCATCCAGTCCAGTCTCAGACCCAGCCAGTTCTGATGTCCGTTGGCCTCCACTCTGAACACATCCACTTCCTTGTCATCTCGGCACCTTCATCACCTCTCATCCTGGATTATCCATGGCTCCAGCTCCACGATCCACACATCATCTGGTCTGAAAACCGCATCCTGGACTGGGGTCTGCTTCCCAGGATGAGCACGTGCTCCAGAGAGTCCTCAGCCCCCCTGCCCGCTGACCTCAAATCCATCCCAGCCCCTTATCGTGACCTCGCTGAGGTTTTCAGCAAACAGCAAGCCTCCACCCTGCCTCTGCACCGTCCTTATAACATCGCCATAGACCTCTTACCTGGTGCAGTGCTGCCTCGAGGTCGGCTGTTCTCTCTGTCCCCCACAGAGAACAGGGCGATTGAGGATTACATCGCGGAGGCCCTCCAACAAGGCTTCACACTGGGAGCCCTCCACCTCCCCTGCGGCCGCAGGGTTTTTCTTCGTGAAGAAGAAGGAGGGGGGCCTCCACCCCTGCATTGACTACCGGGGGCTGAACAAAGCCACAGTCAAGAACCGGCACTTGCTTCCTCTCCTCTCCACGGCATTGGATTCCCTCTCCCGGGCCTCCATCTTGACCAAGCTGAATCTGCGCAGCGCCTACAACCTCCTGCGCGTCTGGGAGGGGGATGAGTGTAAGACCACCTTGATTACTCTGACAGGACACTGGGAGTACCTAGTGATGCCGTTCGGGTTGTGCAATGCACCCGCCGTGTTCCAGCATTTCATCAACGGCGTCCACTGGGACATGCTGGGCCGGTGAGTGTTTACGTACCTGGACGACTTCCTAGTGTACTCCCAGAATGAACAGGATTATGTTCTTCATGTGAGAGCCGTCTTGAAACGTCTGCTTGCCCACCAGCTGTACTGTAAACTGAAAAAGTGCGCCTTCCACCAGCGCTCAACTGCATTTCTGGGTTATACCATCTCTACCCAGGGCGTGGTCATGGATCCCCAGAAGGTCAAAGCTGTGAACAAGTGGCCCCAATCCACTATTCTTAAGCAGCTGCAAAGCTTCCTGGGGTTCTCCAATTTCTATCGCCGTTTTATCCGGGGTTTTAGTTCAGTTGTAGCACCCCTGATGACTCTCACTAAACCAGCCCATCAACCCCGGCCGTTTCTTCTTCCTCCAGAGGCTCTTCGGGCTTTCCATCGCCTCATCAGTCTCTTCACCTCTGCTCGCCACCCGGATCCAGCCGAGCAGTTCGTTGTCAAGGTGGACGCGTCCATTGTGGGCGTGGGCGCTGTTCTCTCACAACGTGGTCCAGACAGGAAGCTCCATCCGTGTTGCTTCTTCTCCCGTAAGTTCTCTCCCACTCAGCAGCGTTACGGGGTTGGGGACCGTGAGCTGCTGGCCATCAAGTGGGCTCTGGAGGAGTGGCGGCACTGGCTCCAGGGCACTGTTGAGCCATTCCTGATCTGGACCGACCGATCCGCTCGGCCAATCAGCTCAACCCCCGCCAGGCTTGTTGGGCTTTGTTTTTCGAATCTTTAGATTTCCAGCTGGCCTACCGTCCCGGCACCCCTGGTCGCATGTGGGCTTGGACTTCGTCACCGGTCTCCCTCCCGTGGACGGGAAGGACACCATCCTCACCATCATGGACCGGTTCTCCAAGGCAGGGCACCTGGTGGCTTTGTCTGGACTCCCCTCTGCCAAAACCACTGCGGAGTTACTTCTGGAGCACGTGGTCCGGCTGCATGGGTTTCCGACGGATGCCGCCTCGGACAGGGGGCCCCAATTCGTCGCCGGATTCTGGAAAGCCTTCTGCTGTCTGATCGGTGCCACCCGCAGTCTCTCTTCTGGATACCATCCCCAGTCCAATGGTCAGGCTGAGCGGGCCAATCAGCAACTCGGCCGCTTCCTGCGCTGCTTTGTGTCCTCGCAGCCCCGTCTCTGACCTCGGTTCCTGCTCTGGGCCGAGCTCTCCCACAACCTGCACTCTTCCTCTGCTACAGACTTGTCTCCCTTTGAGATCTGTTTCGGCTACTCACCGCCCCTCTTTGCTCACCAGGAAGCAGAGGTCAATGTTCCGGCTGCGCAGGACATGGTTCGGTGGTGCCGCTCAGCCTGGATCAAGGCCCAGACTGCCATCACTCAAGCCAACTCCGACTCCATCCGTCAGCACCGTCCGGGACGCTCCTTCCACCCCGGCGACCGGGTTTGGCTCTCCACTCGTCACCTTTTGCTTGCACACCGATTCCAAGAAGCTGACGCTTCACTTCATCGGTCCCTACCCCGTGACCGCTCAGATCAACCCGGTCGCCTATCGGCTGCGCCTCCCCTCGTCTCTCAAGGTCCACCCCATTTTCCACATCTCCCAGCTCAAGCCTTATGTCTCCTCCCCACTCGTTCCCCCCTCGGCCCCTCCGCCTGCTCCTCGGATCATCGATGTTGGTCCCGCCTTCACCGTCCGCAGGATCCTGGACTCTCGTCCTCGTGGCCGGGGCTTCCAGTATCTTGTGGACTGGGAGGGCTATGGTCCCGAGGAACATTCCTGGGTTCCCTCCCGGTTCATCTTGGACCCAGACCTCATCTCGGCCTTCCATCATCGCCAGCCTTCTCGTCCAGGCCCGTCAGGAGCCAGTCGTCGAGGGGGGGGTCCTGTCAGGTGAGCAAGTCAGGTGACTGTGAGGAAGAGCGAGGATTGGTTAGGACTGGATATAAACAGGAAGTCCTGTCACCTGCTCCTCGCTCAGACATCGTGTTTCCTACATTGTCCATGAGCTCCTACCTGTTCGGTAGCTACTATTTCCTGATCCCATCTCCAGACCTCTACATCTCCGGTACCGTGAGTTCTCTGTCTCTTCAGCTCGTGAGCTACTTTGTCGGCCGGTATATCGTAACGGTGTTTCCCTGGTGGGATTCCGCTTTTAGCGCTCGGGCGTTACAACAACAACTGCGTGTGTTTTCCACCACCCTCCATGCCACACACCCACCACCATCTCCAGCAACGTGCCCAGCCCTGTGTGGGACATACCCATGGTCCAGGACCCTTCAGGGGAGCAGCAGGTACATGCCAGTCCTTTACAACATCCTGTGATGTGTAGTTTGCTGTTCTTCCCTCCCTTTCAGACACAGACAAGATAACCACCATCCTCACATGTCTGACTGGGTCAGCATGACCTTTGGCAGCAGGGAGAGATGGACAGGATAGGTTTTTCGGGACTTCCTGGAAAGACTGAGGGTGGAGTTCAATCAGCCAGAGCCTGAGCCAGCAATCAAACCCTGCCCCACCACCACACCCAGTGCCAATCAGGATCTGGTGCAAGAAGACCCAGCACTGGCAGGCGGCGAGAGAGTCGTGCCTCCCAATTATCCTGGCTGTGCCCCCAGGGAGGAAGTTCCTGACCCGACTGCGCTGGTCCAGGATGAGGTTGACGAGACCCAAATTTTTTCGGGGGGTGCAGTTCACTCCGTCCGCGGCCCCAGGAAGTGGCGAGGTAGGGGCTGTGAGGATGCTAAGGCACGCCGTGGAGGTGGAGAGCCATACTCACCCCTGACCCTTCCTGGCCGGCCTGGAGCCGGTCGCTGCGCAGCGCACACAGAGGAAATGCGCCCGCCGGGGCTGACCGAATCCCACCGGGTCGAATCCCACGGTGCAGACCCCACCCGTTTACCTCTGAACGGTTGCATGCCCTCTTGAACTCTCTCTTCAAAGTTTTTTTCAACTTTCCCTTATGGAACTTGTTGACTATCGGTCTCGTGCTGTTATTTAGCCTTAGATGGAGTTTACCACCCACTTTGGGCTGCATTCCTAAACAACCTGACTCCGAGAAGACCAGAAGCCCGGCGGGGCGGGGGCCATTACCGGCCTCACACCGCCCCTGGGCTGAGCCTCCATCAGAAGGACTCAGGCCCCCTGCCCGCGCCAGGCGAAGCGGACGACAAAATTCCCATGCTCGCAACGGACGGGAATACGGTGCTGGGCTCTTCCATCTTCGCTCGCTGCTACAGGTCACAGCTGAGATGCTGCTGCAGAGGCCCCCCCCAAGGGCAAGGCTCTTCTCAATCTGTCACGTTCCATGGGAGGCTTCAAGAGGAGGGGCCACACAAGCACTCCACACCGTCCACGCCCACTGGGTTCAAAGAACTCCTCTAAATTATTTTGTCCCAATGGTGATTTATGTCCTTTTAGGTCACTTGCAGTGTCAAAACAATTAGGGACCTTAAAACTGCCATTCATGGCCCAGCGCAATCAACTACAGACACAGACATTTGGAAATCATTAATCCCATGCAAGGAAAACATTTTTTTTTTTTAAGTTGTTGAATGGTTCAATGGATCAGGTCAAATGCAGTAATCAAGAATGTGATAATGTTGATACTCCCTATGGACTGGAAGTGTGTTGCACACACACCTTGGAGGCTTTCATGAGCATCCTTGGAGTAAGGAAAGCCTTTGAGATATTTCTTGATACAAGCCTTATAATTATATGCATCTATTCTGAGACTCAATTTGCAATTCAAATTTTAACTTATTGCTAACAAAGTGAATCCACATAGGAAAGTTTTTCCCATGAACTAATGAACTGACATTTTATAAATTAACTGATGAACTTTCAATGATGAGCTTTGAATGAACATTTCAGCATATTATTAAAGTCATGACAGGAAAACACATACAGTACAGGCCAAAAGTTTAGATGCACTTTCTCATTCAATGTTTTTTCTTTATTTTCATGACCATTTACATAGTAGATTCTCACTGAAGGCATCAAAACTATGAATGAAATTAAGTTATGTACTGGAGTTATTTACTTAACCAAAAGTGGACACCTGGCCTCCACAGTCACCAGACCTAAACCCGATCGAGATGGTTTGGGGTGAGCTGGACCACAGAGTGAAGGCAAAGGGGCCAACAAGTGCTAAACTACTCTGGGAACTCCTTCAAGACTGTTGGAAAACCATTTCAGGTGACTACCTCTTGAAGCACATCGAGAGAATGCCAAGAGTGTGCAAAGCAATTAGAAAGAAACAAGAAAATAAAACATGTTTTCAAGTTTGAAACATCTGGCACCAATCAGCTTGACAGCAGGGCTCCAGCCATGGACAGGTGCAGCTGATTGGGTATATATGGCTGGAGCCCTGTTATAAGGACCCGTTGGGCAGCTGGTTGGCCCTCATTCCATTTTCCCTTGTTGGGTTTAATAAATCGCATGTCCCATCTCTGCGCTTCCTTCCCCCCATTACTTGTGGACGTAACAAGTAAAGTTTTGTTTAATATTGAAGGTAACAGCATTTCAATACACACTATGTAACAAGGACAGCTGTGTCATCATAATAATAATAATAAGTCAGGCTAATTGTACTCTTGACACTAGAGCATTGAAAAAAGGTGTGATCAATGCAGATTTATCCTGTTCGATAGAAATGGGCACATCAGTGCATAGGGCAGTGGTGGCCTAGCGGTTAAGGAGGTTGCCAGTTCAAATCCCAATCCGCCAAGGTGCCACTGAGGTGCCACTGAGCCACACACTGCTCCCTGGGCGCCTGTCATGGCTGGCCACTGCTCACTAAGGGGATTGGTTAAATGCAGAGGACACATTCCGTTGTGTGCACCGTTTGCTGTGCTGTAGTGTTTCACAATGACAATCACCTCAGTCTTACAATCACTGCACTAGCTACCCATCAAATTTAGGATTGACTACAAAATCCTACTTTTGACCTATAAAGCTCTAAATGGTCTCACCCCGCAGTACCTGAGTGAGCTTTTAGTTATTTACGATCCGCCACGCCTCCTGTGATCAACAGGTGCGGGGTCACTACTGGTATCCAAAGTACAGAAGCTCACAGCTGGGAGCAGATCCTTTTCCTATAGAGCTCCACAGTTGTGGAACGGCTTGCCAGTCAGTGTTTGGGCCTCAGACTCAGTCTCAGTGTTTAAATATAAACTGAAAACACATCTGTTTTCTCTGTCCTTCTGTTAAAGTCCCAGACACAGTGTCAATTATTAAGTCCACTCTATCACACAGTCCCCCTGTTAAACACAGTGTTAAATTCACCTTATTTAGGCTGTCCTAGTTAGGATACTGGGCCACTGTTGTACAAATATACCACTATAACCACATATTTCATTATCAGTCGTACAATTCCACCGTCTGCCGCTGTTTCTGTTTGTTGCACCAGTGAAGAGAGCAACAGATAAATCCTGGTTCCTGGCAACTGCTAAATGTGAACTTGAAACGAACCAGAGGGTAACCACAGCCACCACCACCATAACTAAAGCTTCAGGGATTTTCAAATGGACCAGTAGCATCATAATGGATACGTAATGTACACAATGACACTGGACTACACTTTGGGCTTCTCCACCTCTACAACTGTAGGACTCTACAACCTTTTCATTGTGTGCAGAAGGGTCAAGTGTGGGGGGTGTCAACAGTATTGAGACATACTGTATGTGATTTTGGGCTATATAAGAAATAAATGTTGTTGTTGGTGGTGTTGATTTGCTAGTTTGGTTGATGGGTTGGTGACTGTGCGCTGAAAACATAAGGTTGAGTAGTAAATTGTTGTGATCATTTTGAGCACTATCACCTGTGCAACCATGAAATACCAATAAATGTAAGATATTTGCTTAAATTCTTTATTCTCATTCTTCAAAAAAATTAAGAGAAATAAGACATTCACAAGTTGATGTCAATCAAGTTGACATCACAGTTCAAAATCTCATGCTCTGGAAGTAAATATTATTTTGACTCAACATGATTTTAAAAAAAAACCTTTCATTAATTAAATATTTACACACAGATTTATATTAAAAAGAAACAATTAAGTAAAAGATAATTTTATGTTTTAAGATTATGTTGGTTGGTCATATTCTAATCATATGGGAAGTACATTTAAAGGATAATTTTTTCCCATCTTGGAGCTTCAGGACTAGTGTTTTAATATATAGTATCACATTTGGTCTGGCCACACAAATGCTGACAGTCTCTCAAATCTCCCAGCCTTGTGATCCGGGGGTTCCTTGACATGCACCAGACACCCACCCACTCCACTGAGATGGACAATTGCAGAGACTTTTTAGGACCAGGGCAAGCATTTAAGGTTCAGCACCCCTGTTATGGACAACCCACCCTGGCTGTGGGGCTCTGCCTCTAAAGGCAGAAATATACTTGCTATTAATTATGTACAACCATGGTCCGTATCCTGCGTTCTGTGTCGGTTTTTGTGCACATACTCAGAAATTAACGGAATGTATATGTCACGACCGCAAACTGACGGGGGAGGGAAACGCAGAGACGGGACATATTGGGAACAAGGATTTATTAATTAAACAATGAAGGAACACAAATGAACGCGGCGTGATGGCCAAAAACAGTGAGACAAAGGGGAGAACATAAATGAGCCTGCAGGCGTGTGGCGATTGTCAGAACTCAAAATGCACAGGAACAGGTCAAGTTCACACACAGAGGGGCGGAGTCACCGGCTTTCAATGGCTGTCCAGCACAGGTGTTGTGTCCAGGTGCCGTCAATCCTGAAAGAGCCCCCCCTCCAATAGCTACGTCCTCAGAGCCCCAGCAGTATCATCAGTGGAGGTGGCGGGGCGGACAGCAGCAAACGCAGGGCTCCTGTCCTGCTGTGTCCTTCCCTTGGAGGCCCCGGTCTTCTGGGACCATGCAGCCCCTCTCGCTGCACATCCCTGCTGGCAGAGCGGCCAGCTTCCCTCCCTGCACCGTGCAGGGAGGCAGTCCCGGAGCCTCCGCCGACCGTTCAAGGCACCCCAGGCTGGTGCCTTCTGGGACAATGCAGCCCCGTCTTGCTGCACGTCCCCGCTAACTCCCTGGTGTGGTCCCACATGGCAGCTCCGGACCCTCCAACCTGCACACATAAATCAGGGCCGATCCTTCCAGGTACGTACAGGCCCTGTCTCCGCACGTCCCCTTTGACGACCTCTTGCGTTGTTCCCTGCACCTCGCGGGGAGGTGGTCCCGGAGCCTCCAGTGACCGTTCACAGCACCCGTCTGGTGCCTTCTGGGATTATGTAGCCCCCCTCGCTGCACGTCCCCACTGGCAGAGCAGCCAGTTTTACTCCCTGCACCGCGCAGGGAGGCGGTCCCGGAGCCTCCACCGACTGGCATGTACACTCCTCACCGGCTAACAGAAGACCCAGCTCTGTCGCTTCCCCACCCACCCACCCCTTAGAAGGAGCTCCTTAATTAGGGTAAGGGGGTACCATGGGGCTCGTCCACCTCGTCTTGGACCAGCACATTCAGGTCAGGATCCTCCTCCCTGGGTTCGGCTCCGCGGCTGGGTCTGCATCTGGTGGACATAAAGAGGGGAAGTGGGGGCGACATACAGACACAAATGCCACACACACACACACACACACACACACACACAGACAGACAGAAGAGAGGGTCATCTGGCTCCCTCTCTGGGACCTCCTCAGGGGGCACAGGCAGGATCAGGGGAGCGACCTTCTCGCTGCCTGCCAGTACTGGGCCTTCTTGCACCGGATCCTGACTGACATTGGGTGTGGTGGTGGGGCAGAGTTTGATCCCTGGCTCAGCCTCTGGCTGATTGAAGTCCGCCCTCAGTCTCTGCAGGAAGTCCCGAAAATTCATTCTGTCTGTCTCTCCCTGCTGCCACAGGGCTGCACCCCAGCCCCATGCTGGCCCAGTCAGATGCGTGAGGATGGTGGTGATCTTCTCTGCATCTGAAAGGGAGAGAAGAGCAGCAAAGTAGACACCACAGGATGTTATAAATGGCTGGCATGTACCTCGCAACGATCGTGGACAGGCGTGATGGGCGGAGCCATCCTGGCCCCGACCGCCCAACTGGCGTCTCCATTGCTTTCGTCTTCATCCGTGTCATCCCAGTCCACGGGGAGCCTTGCCAGCAGAGCGCAGAGTTCCTTGCTTGACATGGCAAAGATCATGGGGGTCACATCCTCTGCACTTGTCACTTCCTCGCTTCCAGGCGTGTCTTGTCGTGAATCTCCCCAACCACACGGGCGTCTCTTCACTAGATTCTGCGTTCATTCCGGCTGGCCGCATTTTTCTCCGTGGTTCTCTTCTTCTGCTTCTTGCCTCTGTGCTTTTCTCTAGAGGGACGGCATTGTGACGGGGGAGGGAAGCGCAGAGGCGGGACATATTGGGAACAAGGACTTATTAATAAACAATAAAAGAACACAAATGAACACGGCGCGATGGCTAAAAACAGTTAGACAAAGGGGAGAACATAAACGAGCCCGCAGGCGTGTGGCGATTGCCAGAACTCAAAACACACAGGAACAGGTCAAGTTCACACACAGAATCCACGAAAATGCCGTCCCTGCAGTGGGGACGTGCAGCGAAGGGGGCTACATAATCCCAGAAGGCACCAGACGGGTGCCGTGAACGGTCACTGGAGGCTCCGGGACCACCTCCCCGCGAGGGGCAGAGTCACCGGCTTTTCAATGGCTGTCCGGATTGGACACAGGTGATGTGTCCAGGTGCCGTCAATCCTGACAGTATACAGAGATGCAATACATATAAGTTTATCGGGGCAGTGTTGCGAGACCCGAACTCAACAGATGACAATTTTAAGATACACGCATTAATTTAATTAACGCTACAGATTAAAACGCATAGTATGGACGCAAGTATACAAATGTCAACCACACAACTGTGCACAGATACACATATGTAGCTCACAATTATATATATTAACCAATATATATTTTGGTTAATTCCAAGCTAATTCCAAGCTTGTCAGCTCCTGATTCGGGGGACGTCCATACATGGAACCTTGGACACCACCAGACATGGAACTGTGGGACAGACATTCTCCCGAAGAACCACGGCTTCCTGGATCTCAGCGGGGCATCGTCAGCTGCGTCCAAATATGGTCAGGTCATTCTGTCATGATGGCTGGACATGGCGAGGAAGGAGGACGCATACGCACAACGTCACAGGACAGGTGTTTAATACATATTACAAGGGACAGGGGAAACCACACAATGATCTGACGGCAAACAGACACGAACAGGATAGTTTTATTCAATTATACACAGGTGATAGCAATCAGGGAACATTACACAGGACGAACATGAAACTCCGGTCCGAACTCTGGACCAGGAGTAGCCCCTGCCAGACCGGATCATGACAGTTTTCTTCCCCCATCACTTGCTCTCTCTCCTCACTCACAGAGGCATGGGCAGTTTTATGTGGGGTGTGTACACTTTTATTTGCCCTGTATATAACATCCCTTGATTTAAACTCTTTTAGATGTAGCCAAGCTTCCTGTTGGCCTTTTTGACTGTTTCCTTTTGACTGACACTGGCAAGAGTGAGACACAGAAATGTCACAATACATAATTAGCTTCCTTAAAAGGTGCCCGAAACATCAGTAGGACCCAATTGAAACTATTGAAAGTCACGAAACTTTGCACACATTTGAGGCCTGGCAAGAAATTACCTATTAAATGGTCCTGTGCATGGGTCTGGCAAAATGGCTCTTAAGTGGCACTTTTCAGTGAAACCTCCTTGGAACACCATTTCACATGTTCATGAAATTCAGCAGGCTTCTGTAACAAGCCAAACCATAAAAAAGTCATTGAGGTATGTCCTAAACCCAGCAAGAAGTCCATCATTTTTAATTCCTGTGTCCTGGGTCCTTGAGTCTGATGAACTTTTCGGAATAGTTGCAGTGCCACAAGTGGAAACAGAAAATAACTTACAACATCAACCTATCTGCTTCAAACATAATACGATTGATAAGTGTATTTAGATCATCTCTCCCGTCGTCATGCATTGTACCCCTGTAGCTGACTGTTCAATGTGCATGATATGCAGTGACATTGTGTGTATGTCAGTCTGCTGTTCTTTTTGTTTACCTTAATTACCTCACCTTAGTTTTTAGTATTTTGTTTTGTATTGATAGGTCACATTCAGCAAAAAGTGTCAATTAATAGGAAGAAACTAGTGACCACTAGCTGAGTTATTTGCAGGTTATTAAAAACTTATCTAAAGCATTTTTGGTGTTAGTGTTTGGTGTTCTATGGATGGTCTTTGTATGGGAGTGTCATGGCTGGGTGCAGCTGGGGACACAGCTGGCACCAATCAGTTTGACAGCAGGGCTCCAACTATGGACAGGTGAGGCTAACTAGGCATACATGGCTAGAGCCTTGTTATAAGGACCTTTAGGGCAGCAGACCAATGCTGCGATGTGGAGCGTGAAACTCATGCGTGTATATTATTCCCTCTTAACGGGGTCTCCGATTCCAATCAACTCTGTTCTCCTTTGTTGTCCCTGGCTGGTGGAACAACTTGCCCTGCTCCATTCGACTAGCCGAGACTACTAACACCTTTAAGAAGCAGTTGAAAACCCACTTATTCAAAAAGTATTTCAGACAAATCTAACACTTATACACGCACATGCATACACACTGCACAAAATAAATAAAAATAATAATACTAAATTTTTCTTCATCTATCACTATCATCTCTGAAGATGTTCCTTGCTGACAAGTTAGGCCTTATCAGGGCTCGCTTTGGATAAAAGTGTCTGCAAAATAAAGGTTCTGGCAATCGCTGTGAGTTTTTTTTGCATTTCCTTTTCAGCCCTTGTGACTGTTTTGTTTCTTTGTGTATATAAATCATTGTTTTCCAGTATGTCCTGCTTCTGCGCTTCCCTCCACCATCAGCCCGCAGACGTGACAGGTGTGCATTGGGTCACGTGAGCTGGGGTTAATTTATAGTGTCACTGGAATTGATGAGCAGGTGGTGGGGAAGTGGAGATGTATTTTTAAAAATTGTATATTATTTACATCATAAACAAAGACAGAAAAACTGAAGACCAAGTGTGTTGACCAGGTGCATTCCCCCCTCATACGTTTACTGACCATGAGGAAGCTGAACGAGTCACCTACAGGTGTGTGTATTATACAGTTCCTGTTCTACTTCACAGACATTTGGTATGTGTGAATGATTGTTCAAACATGGAATGTTACATCATGAATTTATTTAAACAATACATCTTTAAAAAAGTGTTGACATCGTTTAATACAGACATAGTAAATGTTTTGATTGAGCTGCCATATAGTGAGAAACAAGGTTCACATTGTAAGGGAGGCAAAAAGGGAACATGCACATACATATACCTGTAAATTGCATAATTGGTGGTTATCGACTTTTTTCAGCATTTCAGTTTTTTTGGCCTAACATTGGGCCTGACATTACCTGGTCAGACACATGCCAGTAGTTAAACACACAGCCAGCTGGTTAGTCTGAATGTTTGTGTGGTCTTTAAGATTAAATTGAGCCTGTGTTGTAATGTTCCAATAACAAGGCATTTGGCTGATTTTTAACTCTCGTTTATCAGCCAGAATGAGGTGAATAACAGTGTTTAACAGTGTTCAGGTAACTGTCTCTCATTCCTTCAAATTGTTCTAATACTGTTGCAACTCAGCCATAACGGGACCCTGAACTAATAAAAAAAAAACATCAATAAAGTGCCATCAAATACAAAATGTATAAAATGTGTAAATCTTTAAGGGTTAACTACTGTGATTATTGCTAACATTACTGCAGCTGCTACACTTTTTGATTCTAAATGTATTTTTATTAGTACTTGCTCAGATAATACATGTTGTAAAATATGTAATGCTTTGGTCAGTTTAAGCTTGAAAGGATAAAACATTTGCAGCATTTGTAATCTGCAGTTTTCGAGCTAATGATTTATGGCCATTTTACCAGAACCAAAATCTGTGTGTGCACTAACCGCACCATTAACTCCACACTTACCACCAGATGTACCATTCCCCTAAACAAAGCCTACAATCTCCAATCCCCTGACCAAAATTATGAAAAAAGGGAAAGGCAATGCAAGAGAGAGACATGCAATTATATAATTAAAAAAATTCATAGGAGCTGCTGTTGACACACATCCCTGCATCATGGGTTCCTCTTCCAGAATGCACTAAAGAGGTGCCAGCACACATGATAAAACCATAAAGTACCTCCTGACCTCAGCATTCTTTGCATAACCCCCTTTTCTGTTAGTAGACTGGTGGAAAGTGATATACCTCTTGAACAAAAAAAAAGACGTAAAAAATGTGCTATTTGTGTGGCCTATAGAGGAGGTGGACTGGACAAGCATGATAGCTGGAGCGGAAGCTGAAGTTGGAGCAGAAACAGTGTTGGGGGGATAAGTGCTGGTGTAAAAAGAAAAGCCAGAGGAGCTTGGATACATGTGGTCTTGGCCAGCCAACTAACTTACTTGCTGTTCCTTGACCTTCTTCATTCTGCAGAGAAAACCAAGAAATGTACAGAATATGAAAAATATGTAAAATATATAATTTACTATTTATATAATAAATAGTAAAATAGTCTAATGTGTTTTAGTAGTGGCCATTTACCAACATAAACAGTATGAGATAATGGCTAATGGCTCAGTCTTCTCTGTAGGAATTCGACTCAGCCACAGAAACTAGTGAAAGGACTAAAACAGTCTTATGAGTCTGAGCATGCACAGGCAAAGCCTATTCACAGCCCACCTCCCGAGGAGGCATGGGCCTCTTGCTTGCCACTGCCTTTTCATTGTGCAGACAGACAGTTCACACCTTTCTGCCTCTCAGACAATGTACACTCTTGCATATAGGGCTGGCACACATGTAAGCACACAGATGGAATCTCTCAGAATGGATGGGGCCCCAAAGATTTATAAAAGCCCCAATTTTCACATTTTTTTCCACCACAACGACTATGCAATTTAGAGTCAACAAGGACCACCTATCTAGTAAGGGCTTTTAATGAGCCCTGCAGTATAGGACTTTTGACTACTTTGTTGGGCTTACTCCGAAATTGAATTAAGTCATTTTTTTACTGCATGTGAGGATATGCCTGGATTTGATCTGAAAAAACAGTGTTAAGTTCTTCCTGCTTTTGTCCAAAATCACACAAATGAAAAACGTATTTGAAAACTAATAAAACAGAAAAATAAATGAATGCTTAAAAATGCATGCTCTGTGCAACACAAATAAACACTGAAAGGTAGAGTGAGTGATTAAGAGGGTTTACCCAGGTTTATAAAAAAATCCTTACTTATTTATGGCATTCTTGATGTACTGCTGGAGCCATTTTGTCTCTGGGTTGATGCACACCTCTTTGTTGTTCTTCAGCTTAGCGCTGCAGAAGGGGAAAGAAAATGAGGGACAAAATGAGAGTCAGTCTGCAGCGCTCAACCATCTGCTCTCACTCAAGATGAATAAGAGTTGGCTCTGGCTCTCCTGCTGCACTCAGGATCAGCCCACTTTCAAATTTCAAAACTTTAACAGACATTTTATGGTTTACTATTTATTGGTTATATTTTTAATCATTTGTTCTTTCTGTCTCTCTGAGCAAATGAAAGGAAAGAAATTACTTTATCCCCAGACTTCAAATGTCTTTCACAATCTATGCTCAAAGTTTAAGAAAATAATACCCTCCTGACCCCCCAGCCAGCCCTGGGGGACAGATGGTTGGAGTAGGGGGCTGGTTTCATTCCTCAGTAGAATACTAAGTGCGCACAGCTCCATGATGCACATAGGTTCACATGCCATTTTTGTGCAGATTGCACTGTTCGCCACAGCTGATTCAGTCATCAGAAGCTGGAACATGCAGCACTGTGCAAAAGGTTATGGCAATTTTTTAATCTTCCCAAAAGTAACTCTGCTTAGGGATCTAAAAATAATTATTAAAAAGCGGCAATTCATTTGATTTCAGAAAAATTGCTGATGCCTAGAGATCCATTACAAGAACTGGGGGTTGGTCTCTCCAAACTCTGCAAACAAATAAATTATCTCCTACAACCGAGCCTATAAGTGGAACACAATATAGTATTGCTGCTTAGAAAAGCAGCAACAGAACTGTGGAGATTTCTTTCTCTCTACCTCTATTCACATAATCTCATTGTTTTACAAAGAAAAATACTGTGATAAACAGTTTAGATAGATATTTTAGGTAGATCAATGTTTGGCTTTTTTTTTTTTTTCATTAGAAAAATTGCTTTCGTTTAAATGTGTTTTGATTTCACTGGTTTGTAGGCTTGTAGACAAACCCTAGATTGTTCAAACAGCTTATCAGCAACTCCAACAAAACAAAGGTCATTGCAAAGTGAACAGCTGTACATCAAGTACTCACTTTCACACGTATTCTCTTTTACTTTGACACTTAATCTCACCACACACATTCCTGTTGCTCACCAGGCAACTTAGCCACCATGGGTACACAAGTCATGAAAAACCAATCCCAAAAAACATACAAACCATGCTTATAGTGTGTCTCTCCTGATGATATTCTGATGCTACAGCTACAGGGGTTATGATAAACTAAACTCTTTGATGCTGCATTTGGTCTGAGGGCTGCAGACAGCAGGTAGTAATTATATCACAGTAAGCCTGGACCAACAGTAAACACCAAGGGCTAGGGTTACATCCTCACTCACTGTTTATCAGAGTTGACCTTTTGTCACAAGTTTGCATGTCTTAGATCACTGAGACACCTCATAATAAAATCCAACCCCCACTCAACACCAGTGTCATGCATATATATGGCCTTTTAGAGTTTCTAACACTCACATGACTTGGAAGGCACAGTTGGGAGTGTGGAGGAAGCGCAGCTCACGGATGTTTCTCTGGGAGACGGTGTTAACAGTGGATCGGCACCAGCACCTTTCAACCAGGCTGATCGGCTTGGCTGATGGTAAGAACAGAGTCAGCACACAAACAGCATACATCAGCCTCACCACACACAGCATTGTTTTTTCCTAGTGGCAGAAGAAAAACCAAATTCAGCAGTGACCCACACATCATTTACATTTATGGCATTTATTGGACGCTCTTATCCAGAGCGATTTACAATCAGTAGTTACAGGGACAGTCTCCCCCTGTAGCAACTTAGGGTGTCTTGATCAGGGACACAGTGGTAGTAAGTGGGATTTGAACCTGTGACTCTGTAGTCTTCTGGTTCATAGGCAAGTCTGTTACCTACTAGGCTACTACCACCCCCCCACCCCCCAAAAAAAATTATTTAAGAATTTACACAGCACTGAAAACAACATGTTGCCCAAGCAACTCGTAACTAATTACATATTGTCAATGACATGTTTATATTGAAATGCAGAGAAAATCAGTAACCAATCAGAGTGAAGTGACCAAAACCCACACACTAGACTGAAAAATTCACAGTTGGTTATGTTGGCCAGAACACAAAAAATAATGAATGCTTGTAATAAAGTCAACATTCCTCTAAAAGATTTCAACAAAACAAAAGAAAAACATCTATCTGGAAATGTATCCATATTACCATATGAGTGTATCAGCACAATAACTCTGGTTTCTTTTCTCACAGAAACCAAATAAAAGGGGAAGTGGCATCCCGGATTTTGAGAATCTAATTCCAAAGTGTATACAAACTAAAATAGTTGGGTTTGTGATTAGTGCCCAAATTTGGAAGTCCTGGCGTTTATTCAGATTTACGGAATGATTTGTCTACTAAATACACATTTGCCAGGCCACACAAACACCACTTCACCTAACCAACATGTTTAAATAAATATAGAAAGCAAAGTGAATCCTTCAGAATTCCTTAAATCAACCTGCATCCGTCATAAAGCATCGGCAGTCGCGCACGTAACCCCGTCCACTACGATCGTGCATAACGCCGACAACCATTTGCGGATCATTGCCCAATCGAATTATTGCGGTTGTGCAAAATGCTAATAGTTTGACGCTTTAACGCACCCATATTGTTATGTTAACGGTGGTTGACATGGCGCGTTCCTAACCGGTACTTGATGTGGGCACTGGCGCCTTTGTTACGCCCTTTAATTTGAGGGTAATTGAAAAAGAAAAGACAAAAACAGTTGGGCTGCATAAATACACACATTAATCACCACACTGCTCCTTGACCACATGTTGCAACATAAACATCCAACTGACATGCAAATACATTACCAGGTATTTTGTGCATTTTTAGAACATTGTAGGTATGTGAACGCTACAAAAAAAGTGTTAAAGTCTACAGTTTTCAACACCATTTACAAACACAGGCCAACCAGAGGAATTGCGCATGAGCATCGCCGTATAAGAATTAATACAAACACTTGTGAAAAAGTGAAACATCGAACTTACCATGAGAACTCGGAGCGCAAAAAGCCACCGATAATACAAGAATTATTGCAGCAATCTTGAGCTCCATTTCACACGCGAGTCCTGTTCGAGTCCTGGAAGTAATGACAGGAGCAAAGACGGGGGCGCGCTCTATACCTCCCCAAGCACTCAGCACCCCCGCCCACGCGACGTAGAGAGCGACGAGGTGGGGTTGGGGTGTTCTCTCCCCAACCCCTGCACGTTCGGGCTGATGCCCCATCCGGGTCCATCTGCAGGTATATTGAACGCTACTGAGCAGGCAAATGTGTCCAGTTACTATTCTACAATTACTATTCTTTATTCTCATGCATCCTGAATCCCCCCTAAACATGGAGGAATTGAGCCCCATACAAAACATTGATAAAGGTCGGGATAAAGGTCATGTCAGAATGGTAATGAAAATGCAAACATCATCTGGGCAAAGAGAAATTGAGAAAACGAGAAATTACTTACATTTCACTAAGAAAATACATTTGTAATAAATGTTTTACTTTATTCCAGGCCCACAGGCTTCAAAAGAAATCTTCAGCAGTGTTCAAGGGATATGTGTGCTATTTAGCTTGCAAAGGAATCCCAGTGCAGGGATTGTTTAATTTGGTTGCAGGAGGTTAAGGCACTAAACTGAGAATAAATAAAAAAGTTTATATGGATAAATTGTGACTTATTGATAAGCCGGCACTGAATGGTTTCTTAAAAATGCAACAATCTTTAATTTTTGATATTTGGATATCAGACATATTATAATTTGATGTCAACCAAAGTAAATTAAGTAAAAATAGAAAGCAAAATATTTTAAAATATTATGGGAAGGTGAACTGAGGGAAACACAGCTGGGACAGAATCAACAGGTGGAGCTAAGCTGTAATTGGTAAGATAACTTCACAGATGCCCATATCCTGTCTTTCTCTCCCCACCCCTGCTAGAGAAAAAAAGCACAGATCAGCGTGGACCCAAGTGTTATCTGTCCACTTGATCCTCTAAAGCCCTAGGACCCCCACCAGCCAAGATGAGAGATGAGGCACACACGTGCTCACACATAGACCCAATTTACACTTTAGATAAAACACAACACAGACAGCTGTGTTTTAAATAATTATTTATATTATTCTGAACAGAACCATTTGGTTACTGTGTGTGTATTTGTTGGGTAGGTAAAATAAGAAATCCCTTAAGCCATTCACACAGACGGAGCACCAAGACAGAAACCGAACCACACTAACTGAAATGAAACAATGGGCTCTCTAAGCTGTGTTTTGCTATGTGTAAACCTAGTTTGAATCACAGTGCAATGTAGTCTTCGCACAAAAAGACAGAATGTGGGAGATAAGAGGGACTAGACATGCAATCCTTATTCTGCCTCTTATGAAATAAACGTTTATTTTATTTTGTTACTTTTTGTCTATTTACTCCAAAACCATATTTTCACATTCTGATTACAGATTATAAATTCTGCTGAAAATGTAAAATGAAAGTAAAAATGACAATCATTTGAGTGTCTTTCTTTTGTGTGCACGCAACACTGTTCTCAGTCCTGCCTTTTTGTGTGAAGCAGCATATGCACTGGCACGTCCTTTACATGTGCCTGCCTTAGATGACAGATGCCCCTTTTCAACTGGTTCCCAATGTTGGAAACAGTGCTGTGCTAAAACAGTGTTAGAAACAAGTTCAAAGGGGGAATGAATTGGGGAAATAGCGGTCATGCGGTGGCTGAGGGGTAAAGGTGCAGAGATGAGATATTTTCAAGGAAAGGGATTTTATTAAATCACAATAATGTAATGGGGGCCAAAACCAGAAATAATAAAAAGGCATGGGGCGATTGCCAGGAGCTACGAACTGTGCTGATTGTGTTGGGTATTTGGTGATGTTGGTAAGTGACCCCTGTGGTGGGGTAGGTGTGAGCGGGAAGCAGGTACAGGTGGTTGCCAGAATGGGGAGTTGTTCTCTGCTGCCACAGCACTGCCAGCCCGCGGGGCAACATATGGCCAGAGGGAGAATGAGGACCGGCAGTGCAGGATCTGGTTGGTGATGACCTGTGTCATTCTTCTTCCAACAAAAACTCAAGTGTTACCGGTCCATTCTTGTTGTGTTTTCAAAACAAAATCACTACAAACAGTACTGGTGGTTGCATCAAACAGCCGACACTTCCAGGAGTCATGCCTAGTAGCCCGGCGTAGGATCCGGAGTTTGGACCATAGTTTCATGTTGGACCTGTGCTATTACGTTTCTTGATTGTTGATGCATTACCCTTCCAGTGTATTAAGACTTAGATTTAATACCTTGCAATAATTTTTCAAAACAATTCAAATTTGGGGTAAACTATCTGTCCACACAAATGTTAAATTTTAATAAGAAATGGTACTATATGTTATGTAGCTATTTAATTGGTGGGCAGTGGTGGCCTAGCGATTAAGGAAACTCGAAACTGAGAGGTTGTTGGTTCAAATCCGAAGCAGTCACGGTGCCATGTCACCATTCCAGATCGAATGTTTAGTATGACTAAGAGCATGTGTGGAAAAAGAATAAAAGGAGAAGGAGGAGGAGCGGTCTCGAGTGCTCCTCATTGACCTTTGGGATTTATGTTTAAAAATGTGGAAGAGTTGAATTGTTCAGGTTTTTAGTTTCTTTTTAAATTTTACTGTATCTTGGCATATTGTTTGACCGGGCAAGCGAAACAAGTTATCCTGAAGAATGTAGACAAAAACAGGAATGGAGGTTATGATCTTGATGTTCTGCTGCATGCAGATTTTCCTAGTATATACTTGCTGATATTAAGGGTAATCTTTCTTTCTTTCTTTCTTTCTTTCTTTCTTTCTTTCTTTCTTTCTTTCTTGTGCTGGATGTGATTACACTGCCCATGTCTTTGTTAAAGTTATATAAAATTTTCTGGCACAGGAATTGTATTCCCTGTGTTGTGTTAAGTAGCATTCTTTCTCCGCTCTAACAAGTCTGTGGTCAGAATAAAAGGCTAACAAAAACATTCAGTTCTTTTCTCACTGCCAAGAACTGCCAGTATTGCTCAACATGACAGCATCGCAATGACTGTAATAAAGATATGTCTTTAATTTCTGGGAAACAAGAGTGATATTGGCCTATAAATATGTGGGAAACACAATTTTTTAACTAAGTATAAATACACACATTTAATGTGAAATAAATATGTCAGGGTTCCCGCACCACCACCATGCCAGCAGGATGCATGCAAGCGTCCTCGGGGTCACCGACCTGGAAGTACACAACGCAGGATTCGGAGAGCAATATAAAAGGCCAGCGGCCATCTTACTAACACTGATTCAACCTGTGTGCCAGCCATGTATGCACATGTGCTACAACAAAACCCCCTTGACAGTATAAACGCAGTAGCAAAAGTTTCAGTACAGGAAGCGATCAGCCAGCTCCTCTCTTCACTGCAGCTGCAACAGCACATGGTGAAACAGCAGTAGCAGTCATTGGACCACCTGGGCACCATTGTTACAGTACTGGCCACCCAGCTAATCAGCAAGGACTCATTTTAGTTCCCCTAGCGCCAGCTTCTTCACCGGATCCGTGCCTTTCGTCTGCCTGCCTGGACTTTGGTTCTCTCTCACATCCACCAGGGGCATGCACTTATTGATTCCGGAGTGGCTTTGAATCTACCCCTGGCAGATGCTATTGGGGAAGCTAGCCCGCCTCCTCTGGAACCCCAAGACACAGGCAGTGTTCAACGCATTCAAACACAGGTTCACCACAGCCCCCATTCTAACACATCCCGATCGTCATCTTGCCTTAACAGAAGAGGTTGACTCTTCCAACCTGGGCATCAGAGTGGTACTGTCGGCAAGGGTAAGCACAGACCAGAAGCCGTCTCCCGGCTGCTGAGCAAAATTACAACATCGGAAACTGGGAACGGCTGGCAGTGGAACTGGCCCTCAAGGAATGACACTGGCTTGAGGGAGCCAAATATATGTTTCTAATCCTGACCGACCCTAAAAATCTGGGAAGCCCGGCGGGTGAACCTGGCAAGCAAGATGGGCGTTTATTCATGTGCTTCAACTTCATCCTGTTCTACCGGCCCAACTCTCTAATATAGAGTTTAGTTACAAAATTGACAAATACAGGGAGTGCAGAATTATTAGGCAAATGAGTATTTTGTCCACATCATCCTCTTCATGCATGTTGTCTGTATAGGCTCGAAAGCCTACTAGCTGTATAGGCTCGAAAGCCTACTAGCAATTAAGCATATTAGGTGATGTGCATCTCTGTAATGAGAAGGGGTGTGGTCTAATGACATCAACACCCTATATCAGGTGTGCATAATTATTAGGCAACTTCCTTTCCTTTGGCAAAATGGGTCAAAAGAAGGACTTGACAGGCTCAGAAAAGTCAAAAATAGTGAGATATCTTGCAGAGGGATGCAGCATTCTTAAAATTGCAAAGCTTCTGAAGCGTGATCATCGAACAATCAAGCGTTTCTTTCAAAATAGTTAACAGGGTCACAAGAAGCGTGTGGAAAAACTGCCCATGAACTGAGAAAAGTCAAGCGTGCAGCTGCCAAGATGCCACTTGCCACCAGTTTGGCCATACTTCAGAGCAACATCACTGGAGTGCCCAAAAGCAGAAGGTGTGCAATACTCAGAGACATGGCCAAGGTAAGAAAGGCTGAAAGACGACCACCACTGAACAAGACACACAAGCTGAAACGTCAAGACGGGGCCAAGAAATATCTCAAGACTGATTTTTCTAAGGTTTTATGGACTGATGAAATGAGAGTGAGTCTTGATGGGCCAGATGTATGGGCCCGTGGTTGGATTTGTTAAAGGGCAGAGAGCTCCAGTCCGACTCAGACGCCAGCAAGGTGGAGGTAGAGTACTGGTTTGGGCTGGTATCATCAAAGATGAGCTAGTGGGGCCTTTTCGGGTTGAGGATGGAGTCAAGCTCATCTCCCAGTCCTACTGCCAGTTTCTGGAAGACACATTCTTCAAGCAGTGGTACAGGAAGAAGTCTGCATCCTTCAAGAAAAACATGATTTTCATGAAGGACAATGCTCCATCACACACGTCCAAGTACTCCACAGCGTGGCTGGCAAGAAAGGGTATAAAATGTGAGATTTACAAGGAGGGAAAACAGTACACCTCTCTGAACAGTGTCTGGGAGGCTGTGGTTGCTACTGCACGCAATGTTGATGGTGAACAGATCAAAACACCGACAGAATCCATGGATGGCAGGCTTTTGAGTGTCCTTGCAAAGAAAGGTGTCTATATTGGTCGCTGATTTGTTTTTGTTTTGTTTTTGAATGTCAGAAATGTATATTTGTGAATGTGGAGATGTTATATTGGTTTCACTGGTAAAAATTAATAATTGAAATTGGTATATATTTGTTTTTTGTTAAGTTGCCTAATAATTATGCACAGTAATAGTCACCTGCACACACAGATATCCCCCTAAAATAGCTAAAAATAAAAACAAACTAAAAACTACTTCCAAAAACATTCAGCTTTGATATTAATGAGTTTTTTGGGTTCATTGAAAACATGGTTGTTTTCAAAATTATTCCTCAAAAATACAACTTGTCTAATAATTCTGCACTCCCCGTATATCACACACCACTCACATTTAGACACAGTCTAAAATGCAGTAGCTCTCAGGAAGCTGTGACTTATCACACTGCGTCACTCTGCATGTACTGACGCGAATACACGTGTCACAAAGGGAATCCGTTGACGCACTTGCAGACATACTTTGGGCATGGGTGAGAGAGCTAGCGTCTCTGGCGAGTAAACTCATACAAAGAGCGGGCGTGTCTCCTTAGGGTTACCTCACTTTTATACTTGCCACCACCCGCTTCCATTTCCTCTTCCGGGTCGTTGTCTCCCAGGCTGGTGAGGCGCCCTCTAGCGGGCTGGAGGCACGTTGGCCATGACAGAGCCCCCCCTCTGAGACGCGGAAGACTGGGCCGATGCTGTGAGTAACAAGGAAGGGTCCACGTTTTCCGGGACATGGCTTGGGTTGAGGGCCGTGGCCGAGTCGTCCCATAGCGACATTCTGGGGAAACACGGTCAGGAAGGCGGGGACAGAGAGGCAGAGCGGGTCACGTCGATCTACCTGCGGTGTTATCCATTCCAGCACGCATCCCGCCAGCCGGGTAATAATGTACGCGACCGCCGTCTCGTCATCGGGGAGGTGTGCGGCTTGGAGCCGAAGGAGCAGACAGCACTGTGTTATAAAACCGTGACATTTCTTGGGGTTCTTGCGAGGCCCGCCAGTGCAGACGTAAGTGGGAGTGGCGTGAGAGCCGTGGCCGCGGGAGTGGACACTGAAGGACCGGGACCACCAGGTTGAGACTGCATCGCGTGGACCTGCGTTGACAGATCAGCGAGCGTGGAGCTAATCTGAATAAGCGCGCGCTGCTGCGTCGCGTTGGTACTGCATCATGCCGTGCTGCAGCTGCAGGGATGCGATCAGCTGGCCCAGTGTCTCCTGCATGGATCCTATGTCCGCTACGTCAGGAGATGGCTTGCTCTTACTGTCACAAAGGGAATCCATTGACGCACTTGCAGACATACTTTGGGCGTGGGTGAGAGAACTAGCGTCTCTGGCGAGTAAACTCATACAAAGAGCGGGCGTGTCTCATTGGGGTTACCTCACTTTTATAATTGCCACCACCCACTTCCATTTCCTCTTCCGGGTTGTTGTCTCCCATGCTGGTGAGGCGCCCTCTAGCGGGCTGGAGGGGCGTTGTCCATGACAACGCGATATAACATGGTCTGATTATAGACAGGTGCACTTGAGCTTCTGAGAATTTCAGATCGTATTATTGTATCCAGGATTTGTCCAGACACCAGGCGGTCTGTGTTGACATGTGACCGATGGACACCACTTGACATGAGCGAGAGGGGAAACTTTCATTTAAATTAAACAGAAACACAGTTACCACCACAACAAAACACTGTAGTATTTGCTTTATATTTATGAGTTTTGGCCGGATTCAATTTATGAAACTTGTGTTTTCACAACTCCCTCCAAGAGAGACCACGACCATGTGCAATAGAAGCGCAATGTTGTTAAACATTAAATCAAACGCTCGAACATAAGTTAAACATTGGAGATATATGGTTGGCTACCTTTTGAAAACAAAGATTTTGTGAAACGAGCGCCATCATGGAAGTTTTAAAAAATCCACAAATAATTGTAAGGGTATTCACAAATATATACAGGGGTTTGTAAATGCAGGTTTTTCTGTTTGTGAATAAATGTAACTGCACTGACATTTGTGTCATAAATTATATTTCTGAATGGTGTTACATTTATTTATGTAATGCTGGTGTGTCTGGCCACCCCGGCCAAAACCGAACCCAGGAACTCATCCAGCAGGTGTTCGGGAGATATGGCTATCTATGTGCTCGCATGTCCCACCTATGCAGCCCACAAGGCCAAAGTGAAGTGATTGTCACATGTGATACACAGCAGCACAGTACACGGTGCACACAGTGAAATTTGTCCTCTGCATTTAACCCATCACCCTGAGTGAGCAGTGGGCAGCAATGACAGGCGCCCGGGTAGCAGTGTTTGGGGACGGTGCTTTCTGTCAGTGTCCTCAGAGGCACCTTGGCGGATCGGGATTCGAACCGGAAACCTTCTGATTACGGGGCCGCTTCCTTAACCGCTAGGCCACCACTGCCCCAGGCAGACAACTAATGACCCCAGGGACTCATGCTCCCATCACCCTTGGCCCGACGTCTCCCTGGATTTCATGATGGGCCTCTAATGGCTACACCACAGTCCTGGTTGATTACTTCATGAAATCTGTTTTGTCGCTCTGCCCAGCCTCCCCACTACTGTCCTGACATCACTGCCACCATGGGCGCCCACTAACCTGTTGTCTGACATGGGACCCAAGTTCGTCGCATGTTTCTGGCACCAATTTTGCCATCAACTGGGCATGTGGGTCAGTCTAAACTCAGTCCCTTCTTTTATGTCTCCCACCTCTGGAAGTTCATGTCTCCCACCTCCTCACCTCTCCTCTTTAGCAGGCATCCCGAGGACCTTCTAGTCCCACCGAGCACCTCCCCCATCACCTCTAGTCCCAGTCCCATCTACACAGTCCACTGCTTCCTGGACGGCCAATAAAAGGCCTGGGTTACGAGTATTTTATTGATTGGGAGGGGTACAGGCCAGAAGAATGATCCTGGTGACCTGGTGTATCTTGGACCCCTCTCTCATCCGGGAATTCCTTGACACCCACCCACCCTGCCGTTCCCACACCACCACACCAGCAGAGGCCACATGACCAACCTTGGGTTCACCAACCCGAAAGTTGGCCAAGCTTATTTCTCTGTCTTCTTACTCTTTGTCAAACAAGAGCACACAGCCTGTTCAAGGATTCTTCTTCTGTGTCCTCCTCTGGACTGATGGACCTTCTCAATACTGACCCAGTCCTAACTTGTTTCTTTGCTGTGTGCTGCCACCGCCACCACCACATGGCCAGCAGGGATTGCTGTCTCTCTCGTGTCCCAGTCACTCTTCTGTCAGTGTCCACAACCAGAGACACAAAGCTCTCCTGACTCAACCTTTTCTCCAGCCATGTATGCACATAACAAGATATATTTATACGAAAGAAAATATTTGGCAAGACCTTTCAAATCTTATTCACATTATTCTTCAATTGTATCCCAGAGAACTGTATGAACTTAATCAATTATACATATAATGATTTATAATGATTATTAATTAATTTGTGAATTGATTCATAAGCATATGATTTTAGTAAATGATTATAATTCAACATGCTTGACCACTCATCCGCCGAGAGTTTTGTGGTTAATAAAAACAAATACTGCTCTTAGAAGTGTGTGAAAAATCATAGTACTAGTTATAAGGGCAAGATGGTTGCTCACATTTAACTTTATACAACAACAACAACAACAACATTTATTTCTTATATAGCCCAAAATCACGTACAGCATGTCTCAATGTGCTTTGACAGGCCCTACAGTTGACACCCCCCACACTTGACCCTTCTGCACACAAGGAAAAACTCTAGGAGAGAGAAAAAAAGAAAGAAAGAAACCTTGTGAAGGAGTGATACAGAGAGGGACCCCCCTGCAAATGGTGTCAGTGCAGGGCTGGTGATGATTTTTACAATATTATAATAAGTCCTACAGTTGTAGGGTTGAAAAAGTCCAGATTGTAATCCAGTGTCATTGTCTAGATTATGTGTCCATAATGATGCTACTGGCCCACTTGAAGATTCCTGAAGCTGTAGTTATAACGGTGGTGGTGGCTATGGTGACTCTCTGGTTCGTTTCATGCTAAATCCTCGTTTAGCAGTTGTCAGGAACCAGGATTTATTTGCTGGTCTCTTCACTGGGGTCTGCCAGTAGTCTGGGTGCCTGATTCCGTGTCTCGGAGAAAACAAACAGAAGCAGCGGCAGACGGTGGCACAGCACAACCGATACTGAAATATGTGGTAATAGTAGTATATTGGTGCTACAGTGGCCCGGTACCCTAGGATAGCCTAGGACAGCCTAACTAGGGTGAATTTAACTCTGTCTGTGTCTAACAGGGGATAAACTGGACTTTATAATTTAGACTGTGCCAAAGTGAAGTGAAATGAGTGTCTAGGATTTTAACAAAAAGCCAGAGAAAACAGTTTTGAAATTGGATTTAAACACTGACACTGTGTCTGAGTCCCGGACACTGACAGGCAAGCCGTTCCACAACTGCGGAGCTCCTTAGGAGAAGGATCTGCTCCCAGCTGTGACCTTTTGTACTTTTGGTACCAGTAGTGACCCCGCACCCATTGATCGAAGGGGGCGCGGCGGGTCGTAAAGAACTAAAAGTTCACTAAGGTACTGCGGGGCGAGACCATTTAGAGCTTTATAGGTCAAAAGTAGGATTTTGTAGTCAATACTAAATTTGATGGGTAACCAGTGCAGTGATTGTAAGACTGGGGTGATGTGGTCAAATTTCCAAGTTCTAGTTAGAACTCTGGCTGAAGCATTCTGTACTAGCTGGAGTTTACTCATGCACCTACTAGAGCATCCAGACAGTAATGCATTGCAGTAATCTAACCTTGATGTAATAAATGCATGGACCAACTTTTCTGCATCATGCATTGAAATGATATTTCTTATTTTTCCAATATTTCTAAGGTAAAAGAATGGTATCCTAGTGACATTATCTACGTGCGAATTGAATGAGAGACCTGCATCAATGATGACACCTAGATCCTTTACTTCCATACTTGGTGAAATAGAAAGGCTATCCAGGGTTATGGTGTAGTCAGCCGGCTTATGCTTGGCTGCTTGAGACCCAAGTACAAGAGCTTCTGTCTTGTCAGGGAAAAAACGGACCTAGGACAGAACCTTGTGGAACACCAAACTCTACTTTACTATGTGAAGACGAAACACCATTGATGTCCACAAACTGATATCGGTTGGTCAAATATGATCTGAACCATTCAAGGGCTGTTCCCTTAATCCCAATAACATTCTCTAACCTGGCAAGGAGAATAGCGTGATTGATAGTGTCAAACGCTGCACTCAGATCAAGCAGGACAAGCAGCGAGGTCTTATCTCTATTCGCGACTATTTTAGTATTAAAGAAATTCATAAAACCGTCGCTACTATGATGATATTGAGTGGTAGTATCCGTTTCTGTCTTATTCCTGGTTAGTTTGGCTATACAGTAGTTTTAAACAGGAATCCGGGATTATTTTTGTTTTTGTCTAACGAGGAGAGATACGTTGATTGAGCCGCGCTAAGAGCCTTCTTATAGTTAAGTAGGCTCTCCTTCCATGCTATTCGGAATACGTTTAATTTACTTCAACGCCATTCACGTTCTAATTTCCGGGTGATCTTCTTAAGGGAGCGTGTGATCATTATACCAAGGAATTACATTTTTATCTCTTACTATCTTACTTTTGAGGGGAGTGACTTTATCTAACGTACTACGCAGTGTTAATTCTAGACGCTTGGTCGAGTTCAGTAGGGTCTGACGGTGAGTTTATCAGCGTTGATAAATCTGGTAAGGTATTAATAAACCTCTGTGCCGTACTTGATGTAAATGTCCGTTTGTCTCTATAACGAGGGGGGTTGAGTTTATTGTGTCTGAGACATATTTTAAAAGCGATGAGGAAATGATCTGAGATCATTTCAGATTGCGGAAGAGTAACTATATATTCTATATTTAAACCGAAGGTCAGTACAAGATCGAGCGTTTGACCACCTTCGTGCTTAGGTCCTGTTATATGTTGGTTAACTCCAACTGAGTCTAATAAATACAAGAATGCAGTTCTTAGTGAGTCTTCTAACTTATCACAGTGGATGTTAAAGTCACCGACAATTAGGGCTTCATCCACAGATACAACTAAGTTGGAGACAAAATCTGTAAATTCACTAAGAAACTCAGAAAAAACTATACCAAACTATACCTATACCAACTATACCAGGTTAAAGCTTTATACGAGCAGAATGGTGTCACAGATAACTTTGCGTATCTTTGGTACAAACCCTTTTTTAAGCAGACAGACAAGATACAAATAATCTGGTAGTGAATTCCCCCTCTATTTAGTATGTAGGATCATTGTCTCTTTTGTGATCCTGAATGTTATCTAAAATGACCATACAATCCAAAAATCTATTATTTTTCATTCAGACACATTCATTAACATTCTTTACACAACATTCTCAAGTGATGGATACCAAGTATGACCCACTTAATGTTTTACCGTCTACATTATTACACTTAAATAAAAACATTATGGTCAAATGAACATTGTGTAATGCCCCAGTAATGATGAGGATGATATGAGACTGAGTCTTATAGGATCCTTTGGGGTCCTGTGTTCAATGTTTTATTAATTTCATGTAACGTCTTTAGGTAAGTTCTCCTTGTGGGCAGACTGACAAAAAGGAGAGTGGGATCCTTCTAGCCAGCATGGCACGACATAGTTTGCATCCTCTGGTCCTTCTGTGGGCCTGTGGATTGTTAATCCCTGTGATCTTTGAATTATGACAAGTTGTGTTTTTCCTTTGTTTGATTAGAAGGGCTGGTGTGTCTCTCTGGATGTCACTTCCCTTCCAGTAGAGGGAGAATTGTAAGAGATATATGTCCCGGCATCTGGGTTTTGACCCCCTGGGTCTCTGGTTGAGAAAGGTCTTTGGGATCCCAGAGCCATAAATTGAGGAATGCAATAAAGGGAGGTCTGAATTCAGATGATAGTTCTCTTAATGCAAAATCAGACCATATGGGCATGTGCTAAGGGTGACTTCCATCCAGGCAGCGAGTAAATCCAAGTATCTGACACATAACATCCACAATGCATGTAGTTTTCGTATAGTAGAATATATTAATTATGTTTTGCTTAAACACCAATAAAAATGGTACACAGTTGGTCTCCCCCCATGTGCCCTGTCTGATAAAAAATTCACCATACCCCCTGATTTCTTTTTACATTGACTACTGGAGGGGATGCAGGAGGTCAGCAAGAAGCAGGATATGGGCACTTGGAGTGGCAAAGGCAGGCAGTGAGAGAGGGGAAGGGAGGGTGGAGGGGAACAGCTCTGATTACACACTGTCGAATCAGAAAAGAGGTGAGCAGAAGAATGGTTGATTGTCATGGGTTGGCAATGGCAAGGGCTGATGAATCAGTTGAGTTCCTGTGACAGGACCTTCCTTAGAGCCAGGTGGTAGTAGCCTTGTGGGTAAGACACTCGCCTGTGAACCAGAAGACCCGGGTTCAAATCCCACTTACTACCATTGTGTCCCTGAGCAAGACACTTAACCTTAAGTTGCTCCAGGGAGACTGTCCCTGTAATTACTGATTGTAAGTCGCTCTGGATAAGGGCGTCTGATAAATGCTGTAAATGTAAATGTAAATGGAGCCAGCGGATTGTGTAGATGAGTTAGCCTGGGAGTACGTACCAGCAGGAATGTGAGATATTTGCGGAGGCTGATAGTCTGGGGGCAGTCCTAGTATGGGGGCAGGGACACCCTATACACCATCAGACCCTGTCTCCAGAGTGAAAAACCAAGATGGCCATCGTGTCGATCTACCTGCTGTTTCATGAAGTCCATGGTTTTACTGTAGATCTATATAAAGTGACCCGTGGTGACATGTGTGCCTTAATGGACAGTTTTGGTAACTATGTTAATGGTGGGAGTGGAAAGAATGACCCCTTTTATTTAGATTAGCAAAGGGACTTGGGGTTAACTGTATAACCACACCAGTTATACAGTTAACCCCAAGTCCCTTTGCTAGAGGTAGTACAACATTTGGCAATACTTAACTTTGCGAGGGGTGAGAATTCTCATCACAATACTTTCCTACAGCCTTGTTCTCCAATCCCAGCTGGGTGCCGGTCCATCACGTCCCAAAGGGGTAGACCCTCACATCTCTCCGCCGAACTTCCGGTTTCTCACCAAGCGGTCACCACTGGCTGTTGACGTTCTCCTCCAACCTGCCGTCTGCTCCAGTCTCAGATTCTGCATCTAACCCACCTTATTATGGCTGCAAATAACACATGATCACTGAAATTTTAAGTAAATTGATTGCCACTGTGAAACACTACAACACACAATGCACATTGCAGTATATTGCTCTGTGGTTTTAAGTACATTTTAAGTACATTGCTTATCCACTGTGTTAACCAGTTGTGACACACCACAGCACCCAGTACACACAGTAAAATGTGTTCTCTGTATTTAACCTATCCCCTGAGGCAGTGGGCAGCCTTGAAAGTCACTGGGAAGCAATGTGTGGGCACGGGTGCCATGCTCAAGGGTACCTCAGTGGCACCATTGCGGTTTGGGATTTGATTACGGGTCTGCTTCCTTTTTTCTGACAGTGAACATTCCTTCACCACAGTGGCTCTGCTGGTCTGGCTGTCCACACCATTGACCTGCAAAAACGTTTTAAGCTGGATGCCCTTCCTGATGCAACATTTACCCGGGTTTAGGACAAACACTGTCATGTTTCACTTCACGTTCACTTTCATGTGCATCTCCAGTGGCTGGGTTTCTGGGTAGTATATATAAAATACAAATAGAATGTGTTAACTATAAACCTACTTTTCAATTTGTTAACTCTAATTAAGAGGTATAAAGAGGTGACTAAAACAAGATGAGACGCAACATAAATGCTGACGATATTTCATGTGACAATAACTATTTGAAAAAAGTGGTGCCCTGTGAATAATTTAGTTATGCACTGCAAGTTTAAAATCCAAAATAATTACAATAATAAAACTATTAAAAATATGGACCAAAAACATTTTATAAACCTCAGATGACAGAGTTGTTGTTTTTTTTTAAAACTATATTTTTTAAAAATTACTGTGCTGCATGTGTTTATTAATTAATTTCTGTCTGTAATATGATCCAGCAATGAGACCAAGGTTGTCCTGTAAAACCACATTGCAGCTTCCTTGGCATGTCATGGACTATCTCTGCGCCAGTGTCTGGATATCACTTTAAAAAAAAATCCTTTATTACATTACATTGATCTACCTTAAACGTGTGGACATATCCTGTCCACACATTACTGTGTGGACATATCCTGTCTTGTCCAAAAATCTGTGCAGTTTATTGGTTTACTTTCATTTGCAAGACAAAACAAAGCAACAATTTCTGGACATTCACGGATAACCTGATAACAATTGACAGTGCACTGGATTTTGTTTCAGTGGAAGTAGAGTAAACATTTATTAAACTGCAGTTACGAAGTAATGCAACAAACACGCAACATTCATTTTAATTTATCAGCTATTCATTCAGAAATTCCTATCTTAAAAGGCTCAACAATGACTGAGATGGTGACAATCCAAGATGGCATGCTCTTTGCTGACAAGTTAGGCCTTATCAGGGCTCTTAGTTTTGTAAACTCAAAATTCTATAGAAATCGAACGAGAATTGCTGGTGTCTTCCTCTTCCTCTGTAAGTCGCTTTGGATAAAAGCGTCTGCTAAATAAAGAAAATTAAAGTAAAGTAAAGTAAAGATGCGGCCAGGCTTTATAAACCCTGTTGATTGCTAGGCCCCCTGATGGGTCAGCCACATTCTGGGCCCACTGCTGTGTCGGTGGGGAATCATGTGGACGCATGGCCGGTGGTGGCCTCAAAGGTGTAGATGCCCATGGCTGATGTGACATGTTGATTTCTGGTAAGTACAGCATGGGCGCCCCAGGTGGATGGACAGGTGGAGCATAAAATTGCAAGTAGGTCTCCAGCTTTTGATTCAGCCATTCCATTTGGCTGTTAGATTCAAGGTGGTACCCGGACGTGAGGCTAACGGCAAACCCCAGCTGATTCCACTATTTAATAACAGTTAGTGAAATTGAGGAATTCCCAGAAAGCCTTGTCTCTGCTGACGACATCTTCTTCCTGCTCGTCAGCAGGAGGTTGTGGGGTCCAGACATTTTCATGTAAATGCTGATTTTTTTTTTAACTGCCTATGCAAGACTGTATCACTGTAAAGGTCAATGCATATTTGGTTGTGACTGCAATATGTTTAACACATATCTTTAATGTGTTGTGTTATAACATTTAAGTCTTTAAATCCTCTGCAATGTACTGCTAAAGATGAACTAATGACTGTGTCATTAAGGGTCATGGGATAAATGCAGAGGGAACATTTCACCGTGTGCACAGTGTGCTTCGCTACGCTGTGCATCTCAATGACAAAAACAATCACTCTCAGACAGAGCAAAGACCTGCAGTTGATGGACATGTTTTCAATGCCACTGTTACTACACTCTTTTTTTATTTCTCCACAAGCCAGCCATGGCCTGTTGTCACCAATGGGTGGAGGCAGAGGGTTTTTGACATTTGTACATGGCAAATTTGTCTGGCAACAGAAGAATGTGAGCCACACAAAAGCCCCACTAACACCTTGTCCCTAGGTAATGTTTTGATCACGTGAATCTGGTTGACCCCTTGCTTTCCTCCCAGGTCTACACTTATTTTCTCACAATAATGGACAGGACCATGCACTGATTTAGGTTTTTCCACATTTAGTCCGCACATCCATGGAGATTGCTTGTTTTCCTTGGCATCTGGATGCCTGGGTTGGCCCCCCAGTCTGACATCTCATCTGACAGGGCTCACAGTCCACATTGGAGCTTTTGAAGGCTGTGGCATTAAGCTCCAACGTGAACTGTTAAGCATAATGTGGTGAAGTTGATAACCCCCAGGCAAATGGGCTGGGCATGGGTTATGCTGGGTCCCAGGACTGTTCCTAAAGAACAGCTTCATTCCTCCTTAGCAGAGTTGGTTTATGGCAGTCCCTCCCCATTGTCCTGGACAATGCATCAACCTAGTCTGAACAGAAGTAGCTCAACTTACTGCTGGACATTAGCAGGTGTTTTGCTTCGTATACTATAATATGTTTTTTGTGACGAATGCTAGATATACCTGTATCCAGAGTGACTTATAATTAATAGTTACAGGGACAGTTTACCTGGAGCAACTCATGGTTAAGTGTCTTGCTCAGAGACACAATGTTCCATCTTTACATTACTGTGTCATGTCAGGCTATGGGGAGTTATGTGAATTCACACCGTGTTCAGAGTGAAATATGCAATAGGTTATTTGCATGTATTGTAGGGGATCCCTTTCAAGCAGGGATTTGGGGGGTTTTAGAGGAAGCATTTTGGGCAAGTTAAGTCTGTAGTAAAAAGTCTCTTTTTTTAAAGAAATTAAGTGCAAGTGTGAAATCAAATAAGAGGCAAAAGTTGGTTGTTTTTCAGCAATTCCAACAGTAGTTTACTTCTTCTCTTCATGTGATGCCAAGATGACCGCCTCTATCACCACCTCAACCCACCGTCACTCCTCCAGACCATAGGGGGGAACCCATGCAGCTGGGACGGACAACTCTCACGCCCGAAGAAAAGCAGCAGCGTTTTCGGGAGGGTTTGTGTGCATACTGCGCTTCCCCCTCACACCTCCGCCTGACCTGCCCTATTCGTCCGGGGAAACGGGACACCCAGCAGATCAGCACATCTGATGCCACCGACCTCCCGACTCACTCTCCCGGCCGTCCTGGAATGTAATCAGCGAGTTATCTCCACCACAGCCTTTGTGGATTCCGGGGCGGCTGGAAATTTCATAGACCACTCCTTCATCCGACAACATCACATTCCCCTGGAACTCCTCCCAAGTCCTCTCACAATCACCTCCGTGGATGGTCATCCTATCTCCGCAGGACCCATCATTCACCGCACGGTCCCTCTTCATCTCCGGCTCGACTCGCATGTGGAGAAGATTCAGTTTTTAGTAACCAATATTATCACCTCACCACTCCTCCTCGGGTTCCCCTGGCTGTCCCTCCATGAACCCCACCTTTCCTGGTCATCGGGCGTGGTGTTGGAGTGGGGAGCGCACTGCCATCGCCATTGCCTTCTGCCACAGCCCTTCCCGTCTGCCTCCTCGAACCCAGAACCGACCCGTCTTGTCCTAGACCATGTCCCCTCCTGCTATCACGACCTAGTCACTGTCTTCAGTCCAGCCAAAGCTGCCCAGCTGCCTCCCCACTGACCCGGCGACATGGCCATTGACCTGCTGCCAGGAACCACTCCCCCCGAAAGGACATCTCTACTCCCTCTCGAAGGCAGAGCAATTGGCCATGGAGCGGTTTGTGGCAGAGGCGCTTCAAAACGGCACCATCCGCCCATAGACTTCCCCGGCCGCGGCAGGATTCTTCTTTGTGACCAAGAAGGATGGTGGCCTGCGACCGTGTGTGGACTATCGTGGACTCAATAAAATCACAGTCAAAAATCGAACACCTTTACCTCTAACCAACACCGCCCTTGACGCCCCCTCTCCGGAGCCAAATACTTTACGAAGTTGGATCTCAGGTCGGCCTACAATCTGATTCGTATCCGAGAGGGCGACGAGTGGAAAACCGCCTTCATCACCCCCACTGGTCATTTTGAATCCCTAGTCATTCCATTCGGTCTATGCAACGCACCCGCCGTCTTCCAGCAGTTCATCAATGATACTCTCCAGGACATGCTGGGACGGTGGGTGTATGCCTACCTGGACGACGTACTCAATTGTTAACTCGTCGCTTAGCACCGGCCACGTACCAAGTTCGTTCAAGGTAGCAGTCATTAGACCCCTGATTAAAAAGCCGGATCTTGATCGCAGTCAGCTTTCAAATTATAGACCGATATCCAACCTTCCGTTCATATCAAAAATCTTAGAAAAATTTGTAGCCCAGCAGCCCAATCAGGATTTAGACCTCATCATAGCACTGAGACAGCGCTGGTAAAAGTGGTTAATGACCTGCTGTTGGCCTCTGATCAGGGGCGCATCTCGCTGCTTGTCCTGCTTGATCTGAGTGCAGCGTTTGACACTATTGATCACGCTATTCTCCTTGCCAGGTTAGAGAATGTTATCGGGATTAAGGGAACAGCCCTTGAATGGTTCAGATCATATTTGACCAACCGATATCAGTTTGTGGACATCAATGGTGTTTCGTCTTCACATAGTAAAGCAGAGTTTGGTGTTCCACAAGGTTCTGTCCTAGGTCCGTTACTTTTTTCTCTATACATGTTACCTTTAGGCGACGTCATCTGCAAACACGGTATTAGCTTTCATTGCTACGCTGACGACACACAGCTGTATCTGTCAGCCCTTCGATCAATGGGTGCGGGGTCACTACTGGTACCAAAGGTGCAGAAGGTCACAGCTGGGAGCAGATCCTTCTCCTATAGACAGAGAGTGTGGTTATCCACCCAAGACCTGCGTCTCAGGACTGAGTCACACAAACTGTCCCCTCGATACATCGGGCCATTCCGGATCCTCAGCCGGATCAACCCCCTCACCTACCGTCTCCAACTCCCTCCTGCCATTCGTGTCCATCCGGTGTTTCATGTTCTGCAAACTCAAACCCTTTGTCCGATCCTCGCTTCATCCTCAGGCTCCGGATCCGCCACCGCCACGCATCGTCGACGGGGGACCCGCCTACACTGTGGAGCGCATTATTGCCTCTCGCCGCAGTGGTCGGGGGGTCCAGTACCTGGTGCATTGGACCGGCTATGGACCAGAAGAACGGTCTTGGATCCCGAGTCGTTTCATCCTGGACCCTTCTCTGGTGACTGAGTACCGGCAGCGTACCGCTGCCGCTCCGGGGCCGTCGGGGGTCGGCCCTGGAGGGGGGGGTACTGTCACATGATTCCATCATGTGACCGGGAGTAACACAGAAACGAGGTAACGTGACTCCTATATATTAGGCTAGAGAGCAGCTGCCAACTGCTCAGTCACTGAATGACGCACGCCATTCGACTCGGCCCCGAAAACCTTCAACCCAGTAAGACCGTACCTGTCCTCTCTGTTCTTCTGATCCACGAACTCCTTCCTGTCGCCCTGTCCTGACCTGTCTTGTGTCTTAAAACGCGAACGACAACATCAGTGTGGTGTTGCGGCTCGCGCCGTCCACGTTCGCAGATTAACGCAGAGGAACTTACCTGCCTCCCTGCGTCCCGCCGCACCGAGGTCTCTCGTTTCCTCCTACACGTCTCTCTCGTTCTGGTCCCGGTTCGTGTGTCACAAGGTTCTAATCACCCCCCTCTACTGCTCGTTTGGAATGGTTGGTTAGGTTTTCTCCCTCACTCCTTTGTCCTTTATTATTCGATTTTAGTTGGACGCTTGTGCTTTTGTCCTTTTTTATTTATTAAATATTATTGTCTCTCAAGATGTCGAGCACATGCAACTCCTCTCATATGTGTGGCATGAAACTTCAAGACATAAATAACCATTTTTGTTATTCTTAAGCTTAGTTCATAGCACTGCAATAGTGTGTTATTGTGTTGTTTATATTGTGCTTTAGACAGAGAATACATAATGATGTTTTCATTTCAGTTTTGTAGAAATGTTGCTAGTGCAAACACAGGCATAGGATTCACTTTTATTTATTTATTTATTTGTTTGTTTTTAACTCAATCTTAACCAAACTTGATATCTTGCTGATATTGTCTTATTGTCTCACTGTTATTTCTGTTATATCAAAGAGCAAAGTATTCAAAATAATGATATATTAGTATTCCCTCTGGTTTTATCCAGTCAAATGATTAAGCTGGAACAAAAGAACTGGTAATGCTGATCCAGCTACAGAACTAGTGTCACGACTACGGACTTACGGGGGAAGGAAACGCAGAGGTCTGACATGTTGGGAAGGGGTTTTTATTAACAAATAAACAATAAAGAAACACAAATAAAGACTGGCGCGGTGGCCGAAAACGATTTAACTTAAATAAGGAACTGAAACTAACCCGTAGGCGTGTGGCGATTGCCAGAACTCAAATTACGAACAGTGTTACCAACTAAAGTTCACGAAAATGCCAGCGACCCCGAACGGGCGGAAACTTCCGGCATTTATGGGGCGTCAGGATTGCATTCCGGTGTGGAGCCCAGCTGCAGGCAATCCTGACAGAATTCTGTCACGACTACGGACTTACGGGGGAAGGAAACGCAGAGGTCTGACATGTTGGGAAGGGGTTTTTATTAACAAATAAACAATAAAGAAACACAAATAAAGACTGGCGCGGTGGCCGAAAACGATTTAACTTAAATAAGGAACTGAAACTAACCCGTAGGCGTGTGGCGATTGCCAGAACTCAAATTACGAACAGTGTTACCAACTAAAGTTCACGAAAATGCTAGCGACCCCGAACGGGCGGAAACTTCCGGCATTTATGGGGCGTCAGGATTGCATTCCGGTGTGGAGCCCAGCTGCAGGCAATCCTGACAACTAGTTAGAAAACCTTTTACTACAGGACACTATACTATAGGACATGTTTGAGTTGAGGGTTCAGTCACAGAACACGTCACAGGTGTTAATTTTTTACTGTATGTTTTAGAAGTATTTATTCAGCTGCAGAGGACATTTTAGCAAATGTTTAGAATTCTGCATTTTAGCAGTCATGTTCGTCATGAACAATTATTGTTTCGTGATTATGATTTTATGTGTGAAATAGGATAGCAAGTGAGTTCAAAAATATGTGGGGTAAATGTATGTGTCCTTTGCTTTAGAACTGACTTTATTTGCATTATCTGAAAATTACTGCACTGCTCTCCATTGCACAGGGAATGCAAATTCTTTCTATTTTTACTTGTCTTGGAACTCAAGGTCATATCTCTGCACTCATGTTAAGGCCTTGAAAAATAAATAGCCGTCTGCCTGGCAGTGATGAAGGGGCAAGAGACAGGCGCCGGAGTGGCCAAATGCTGCCACACTGATTTATGGGATATCATTGTTAACAATATGTCATTACAGTATTTCCAAACAAACAACCTTTGGCTTAAACCCCTTGGCCCTCATCCAGTTTCCAGTGAGAGGCTCAGTGCATCCCCTCAGATGTTGCAGAATAAAACAATAGTAGTACCTTTGTACTGTATTTCTTTGTATTATACAAAATATTTTTTGTATTATAGAAAATCTGGACAATCATTTAAAAGAAACATGATGAGCTGAGTGTATTTAGTTTAATGCAACACTTGCACACAAGTGTTTGCTATATCTTGCAATCTTTTAGAGTGCTGGGGAGGAGTTTTGCCTCCCTCACTTTTGCTTTGTTATATTTCAGCCACATTGGAGTATTTTCAAGCATTTTATAAGGATTTCAAATGAGGACATTGACTAGGCCACTCCAAAGTTTTCATTTGTTCCTGAATTTCTTTGTATCTTGGCATGATGACTAGCTTTTGAGGATCTTTTGGTTTTTATCACAGATAGGTCTTATTTGAATAATTTCTTGATTGAGAACTGGTGTGGCAGTAATCAGGCCTTGGCGTGGCTAGAGATATTGAACTCATGGTTAATGAATTACTGTTAAGTTATTTATTTGTTTGTTTTCATCGGAGATCACTTTTCCCCAAATGATTGATTGGGTTGACCTGGGTTCTTGGCCTCCAACCCAGTCAGGGGATTCCTTTATCCCCACCTCCGTGGAAGTGTGAGGAAACAGGACATTAGAGTTCACTATTTCGGAGTGGCATGGTCACACTTTTTCCCATAAACTCTAACAATCCGGGCAAACATAGGGTCACATTTAAAACAGGAATGAATGTGTTAAGGGGCCACAGCCTTTGCCCATCCCTCTTCTCCATCTGTCTCTCTCATTTGCACTCTCAGACTATTTTACAGCCACTGAGATTAAATTGGCTGCTTTAAGTGCTCATATATCAGGACTCCTCCCGATTATTGTGAGCAGTGATCCAAGGCAGGGTGGTTCACTGCACCTCTGAATTACCAACAGATGGAAAGCCACTCAGCACAGAGCACAAGGCAGCCTAATGATCATCATTTACATCAAAGTGTCTGTATCACTGCTTGACTTAAATGGTGCTCACTTACCACTGATGGTGCTCATAAAAGCTGAGGCGATCAGAATGGAGGACTTATTGGAGAGGCAAGTTATTCAGAGAAGACAGGAAGTTGTGCTTATACCTGAGGTTAGTAGTCTTTAGACTCTTTGAGGTGATATAGACTGGACGCCAACGTAAATAGACTGTTTATAGATAAGAGGTAGAATAGGGATCTTATTCAAAAATTTGAATCAGAATTGTCTTTATTGGTCAATAACGTGAGCGAACATATACAAGGAATTTGATTCCGGTTGATGTGTCTCTCAAGCACAATTTAAAGTACAGCAAGATACAATGTAGTAAAAAATCTTGTGTACAGAACATATTTTCCCAATATATAGGACTAATATGTTCTTTAAATATTCCATTCTCAGGCTATCAATATTTTTTTTTACATCTCTGTATATTGTAGGTCTTTGCAGAAGAATAGACTGAAAAGGTTTAGCTGTCTAGAGTTGTAACCTATACCATAGCCAAAGCATTTCACACAAGCAGGACTTTGAAATAAAGGCCTGCTTTAAAGTGTGGAAACAGACCCTGTGTATACTCATGAGTAATGGTTCCAGTGACAACCAGAACCAGTGCAGAACCAGAAATGTTGTAACCATCCAGTGAGAACTTCCTGGTATGCATTACTGTAACTCTTACCAGCTGTAATAAGTGAAGTATTTCTTGCAGACACAATAGTGTATTGAAATTAAGAGTCAAATTGTAATGCTGGGATCTTAGTGAATAACTCACTTCCTTTGGCCTTTGATTTCACTTTTTCAAGGGATGTGGTTACAATTTTTCACTGATCCACCAGCAAAGCTGGTCACACCTACAGAACACTCTACTTCACCTCTCATCACAGAACAATTTGGAAACCCTGGAAAAACTGACCTGGCCATCAATTGACCTCACCCTATCATGCCAGATGGGAAGGTTTAAGTTATAAGTTGAACATATAAGCACATGATTTGTTACATGATGAAGGAATTACATTTGTGTTGCTGTTGTACAATTCTGTATATGAAAATGTTTGTAATTGTAATCCGATTGTAATGAGTGCAAATAATTTTTTTGTAATTCATTTGTAAATAAGCATTTTTTCTTATGAAGACCAGCAATATATTACCAGGTTGTCCTGTATTTGTGATAGGAAAGGACAAAGAGACAGAACATTGCCTTTTTCAACTGTGTGCTTGTAAATAACCACTGCTTTTCAAATAGTTCTTCTATAAACATTGTTTCACAGTTCTAGCACTATTGTCATCTTGGGGTGCATAGGGGACAAAGGTTCAGAAACCAAACATTTTAAAATTAAATATGATTAAATATGACACAAAGCTAATCTGTCAGGAGAAAACAACACAACATAAAGTCTCCACTTCAATGCAGCTGCCATATCTACTGCATTTAACAGGTCCTGATGACTCCCGCTCCATTGGAAACAGCTGGGAGCCATTTGAACCTGCTAATCAGGCGTTATTATTTTTATGCAGTATTTTTTTATTTCCTGTGTCAGAGGTGACGTCCAGTCACAGAGGTGACGTCACTTCCTAAATCACCATTTGTGGCATTATTTAGATTTTAAATACCTGTGTTAGCAGATGGCTGAAAGAAAAAGAGAAAGCATTGTTTGGATGCTTTTTATTTACAATGAAGTAGAAAAGACAACTGAATGTGTGGTTGAAAAAATGGGGATAAATGCGGCCACTAGAGTGGATTTAGAGTATTCTTAAGTCTATAAGGTAACAATAATATAACTAGATAAAAGTGAATTTCATATTAAGAAATTCAAGTTGGCTGAAACAGGTTTTTTGAAGTGCAATACAACAGAACAAACCTTATCGTCTACTCCCACCCAGAGGCCACATTTGGAAGTACATGTCAGATCTGTATCTGTATTACTATTTACTATGATCTTTATGCAAAAGGTGAGCTGGAAATAAATTATGCTGACAAATGAAAGAATGTTTACTTAATCGTTATAATGCAGTAGATACCTCTTGTGTGCCGTGGTGTGGCTATCCATGGCGCTGGCACAGCTTCCACGTTGAAACCCCATGTGCAAAACGCATTTGACACTGCTGAATTTCACGAAAGAAATACCATTTTATTGCATTAAACAGCTGAATATAATTTTTCAACGTTTTCAACAAATTATTAAACTGATATTTAAAGGGTTACACTTCTGAAAATTACTGAATGTTTTATAATTTTCTAAAGGGCTGTTTTAGGGCAGATTTTGTGCATGTACATTTTTGTACACAAAGAGTAGGAGAGGGTGCAAAAATATTAAATGTGGTACTACATAAAAAAATTATTATATGGAAAATATGTAGTTTTTAATAATCAGCGATTCAAATGATTAAACTGGTATTTAAATGGTTAAATGATCATTTTGTAAATATTGATGTATTTTATGGCAGCTTTTCTGTGTACATTTTTGTACACAAAGATGGCGAGACTGTACTCATGAGGAAAGGGACACAAGGGTTAATTCGACAACTCCTGTTCAACCAAGACTATCAGCTAAGTTACATACCATCATAAGCCATCTTAAAGTGCAAAGGGTGCATTAGATTGAAAGACTATAAGTTGAGTATCATGTGCATAGAAGTGGTATGAGAAATACTAATACTAATAAATATTTATTATATAAACAATACGAAGCGTAAAGCATCTTCGGGCTCTGTCCAGTCTATTCTAAAACATTTTCTTCAGTTGAAGCCATTTTTTTATTGATCTGGGTGTATGCTAATGCAGTTATATTCTGGAAAGGTTCCATTCCTCTTTTCCTAGCATTATAGCATACTGAACAGACTGGGCCAAAATTCACTGGTGAGGGAACAAACAACAAGGCAATTGGGTCGCATGTTTACATTTTAAATTAAATGTTTGTTTTACAAAAATTGAATGGAATGATAATGTAAAAAGAAACTTGAGTAAGACCTCTAAATAAAGGATAACAAAAAAGTTTTAGGCCAAAAAGATACAAACATAAATAAAGCTCTTAAATCAAATAACTGATCTGTCCATATGATTCCACTGGGAAAAAATTGTTTTTGATTACATACATACATGGGGAGATTAAAAATGTAAAATAAATTAATATTGAAAATGTTCATCAAGGCAATAAGTAAAACTTATATGCCAGAGGACCCACTGTTCTGTGTGTGTGTGTGTGTGTGTGTGTGTGTGTGTGTGTGTGTGAGGTGAGGAGGGCAGGCCTGGGTCTGCCTCCAGGGAAGCTGAATACCAAAGCGTCCCCAGGGTGGCAAGAGGGTCCAGCCAAGGGTCTGTCGGGCAGGACAAGGGGCCTACTTGACCCAATGGACGCAAAAGGTGGTGAGCCATGAGGGGTCTGGTGACACCCCCACACCGACAGTAAGACAGTTATACATCCCATTATTCACAATGTCCCATCTGTGCACTTCCTTCTTTCCTCAGTCGTGACACTCCTGGTGGATCGGATGGGTAGAAGTACCACTAGCATGATTTCTTTGATCAACAGGAAACAGAAGCATGTGCTTATAGATCCCTAAAATATGGAACAAGATTCCATGACAGTTTTAAATTACGGTTACACTCATACAACGGGCCTCAAAAGTAGACAACACACACAATTGATATGGACTGAAACGCTGACTGTAAACAATACTCCGCAGTTACCATACATAATTGATTGGGTGCACCTCAGGAACAGCTGGCTGGCAGATCAACTTGTTCAACTTAAACAGAACATAAACAAAAACTGAGGGCCAATCTGAACTACTGTAGCTTTTATATGTGGATCACAATACGTACTGCACTGTGTCAGGATGGCTAGACATGGCGAGGAACAAGGACGTATATGTCACAAAGCAGGGGTTTAATACATTGAGAAAAGGACTGGGGAGACATCAAGTAACAATGACCCGGCCGCACACAGAGATGAACAGAGCAGCTTTATACAATCATACACAGGTGAGGACAATCAGGAAACTTGGCAACAGAGGGAGAAAATGAAACTCCAGTCCGGAGTTGCCCTTCCTGGACCAGATCATGACGGAACCCTCCCGCCTAGGCACGACTCCCGACATGCCAGTCGGCATTGGCCCATTCCAAATCTGGTCATTCTGTCATGATTGTTGGACATGACTAGGAACGAGGATGCATACGCATGATGTCACGAAACATGGGTTTAATACATGGTGAACAGGATAAGGGAGACATCAAGTAACAATGACCCAACAGCGAACAGAGACAAACAGAGCAGCTTTATACAGTCATACACAGGTGAGGGCAATCAGGAAACTTGGCAACACAGGAGGAACATGAAACTCCAGTCCGAATCCCCTACCCTGAGTTGTCCGTTCCGGACTTGATCATGACACACTGGAGTCAATGGGTAATTAGTACACAGACACAGATAAGGATGTGGCACCATCTCATGATCCATAGGTGCCAGGAGGTGACCGTGACATTGTGCCAATAAAATGGCATGAATTAACTTATTACTCATTCTTCTTGTGATGACCTTTACTCTTCTCAGTGGAGAAATGGGTTGGAGACTGATGATCTGGTTTAAATGCCACTTGGAACTTAATTGGTTCTAATTGTACAGGATAACAAGTGAAAGTGAAGTGATTGTCATTGTGAAACACTGCAGCACAGTACACGGTGCACAAAACAAAATGTGTTCCCTTGGTGAGTATTGGGCAGTCATGACAGGTCCCCAGGGAGCAGTGTGTGGAGATGGTACTTTGCTCAGTGGCATCTCAATGGCACCTTGGCAGACCAGGATTCAAACTGGTAACCTTATGATTTTAGAATGCTTGTATATCTGTAAGCATACATGAAGGAATGCTGGAAAGACATTTTGACAGTAATCACATTTCATATGTAGTTAAAGCTTTGTGTCTCTGTTTCAACTATGTGAATGTTTATTCATACTATCTTTAGTGTTGTAGAATGTGCTGCCATGGGTAATCAGTAATACATTCTATTTTGGCCCCTCAGAAATGCAGGAGCTTAATTCCCTTTCTTGCTAGCACAGGTTTCCGAATGTCGTCAAGGTTCTAAAGAGCTTTTGTACCCACTATTAATTGTTTATATTAGTCACATTCTTGCCATTTGTCATTTTATCTTATTATTATGGGCTTGTTACTACCACGCTTTGTTTTAGATTAATTTCTGTGTTTTAGTTCAAGAGTACATATGTTGGTGTTTGACAATTTGGTAATCAGTTGCTACTTCTATAACTGTTAACGGGGTCCATAACTTATCATGTTGTCAGGATTGGCTCCAGGTGAGGTTGCCAGCTGGGGTCAATTCTGACAGCGTTTAAAAGTCTGTAACTCCTCCCCTTCTGCAGGGACGGCATTTTTGTGGACTCTTGAGTGTGTGAACTTGACCTGTTTCTGTTAATGTGTATTTCTAGCCCCGCGGGCTTGTTCGTGTTTTCCCCTGTTAAGTTCAACTGTTTTGGGCCACCGAGCCGCGTTTATTTGTGTTTATTTATTATTATTAATAAATCCTTGTTTCCCAAATGTCCCGCCTCTGCGCTTCCCTCCCCCGTCAGCTCGCCAGCATGACAGAATGCCATCCCTCCAGAGAGTGCAGAGGAAGAAGGGAGAGAAGGAGCGCCAGGAAAGACGCAGTCAGGCGCAATGAAAGGGGATGCCAGCAGAGAGACGCGTCACCCGTTCTGGTGGAGCGCTTTCTTCCCAGCGAGCCATGGCACGCGGCGCCGCGTGATGAAGTCAGCGAACCCTGGAAGCGGCAACGGAGGCATTCCTCCAGTGCAGAATGGCCCGTGGGAGCTGATCGCGCCCTGGGTCCAGGATGTCCAAGGGGTGGACGACCCTCGGAGTCACTGGTGGGAGGACACGGATGACGAAAGCAACGATGACGTGGATTTTCGTTGGGTGGTCGGGGCCGGGCGTCCGCCTCCAGAGGGGTGGAGCGCCATAGAGCAACCTGGAAGGCATGAGGAACCAGCTGGGACAGGCAGGAAGGGAAGTATTTTAAGGAGAAGTATCAACCAGGTTGTGGAAGAGGGCAAGTGACCACGAATTTGTTCTCCTCCTGGCGGAGTGGGTGCAAACAGACCTAACAACAACAAAAAAAACCTCCTAACAATCTCTCCTGATCATGAATGGTTCAATTACATCTGGTCATGTACCATCTGTCTTTAAAACAGCCAGGGTTCTTCCAATTCTAAAGAAACCCACCACTGATCCTGCAGACACAGCTACAGGTGTCTTTTCTCTGATTTCTTTCTAAAGTCCTTGAGTGCTGTGTCTACAATCAGCTATCACTTCATCTGTCTCACAACAACCTCCTTGATCCAAACTAGTCTGGATTCAGAGCAGGTCATTCTACAGAGACAGCCCTTCTTGCTGTTTGTGAGAAGCTACATGTGGCTAGATCAGCAAAACTCTTATCTGTTCTTATTCTCCTTGACCTCTCTGCAGCATTTGATACAGTTGACCTGTCCATCTTGACGTGACCTGGAATTTGGGGCTCAGCATTGAAATGGTTTCATTCTTACCTTAATGAGCGGTCTTACTAAGTGACTTAGACCACTGGTGTCCCTCAGGATTCAGTACATGGTTCTCTCCTTTTCTCCCTCTATACGAGATCACTTGGTGAGGTCATTATCCTACTACTGCTATGCAGACGACACACAACTGATCTTCTCTGCATGTCTAACTGACATTTCATCTTGGATGGCAGGCAAAACTCTGATCTCTCTTTCTACAACTGCACACAACCTTGAAATAACTATAGACAATTTAGACTAACTTGTAACTTTCTTATAGTCTGACTTATGCGAGATAAACTAAAACAGAGTGAATAAAATTACTGTATTCATGGATTGAGTCCTAGTGAAACAGAACTGATTACTTCATTGATGGTTACATGAAAGCATGTTGTAAGTCGCTCTGTATAAGGGCGTCTGCCAAATGCCAAAATGTAAACTACGTAAATTAGGTTAAGTGACATATTAGATTTATTTTATCTAATTTTATTATATATATTGTCTTTGAGAAAAGAATGTAAACAAATGCATAATTGATTCATAATGGCACCTACCTTTTCAAGGTTGTCAACACCTCCTTTGCATTTAATTTGTTTCTTGACCTGCAAACATCAGCCAAAATGAGCAGCCCAACGCAAGACTGCAGGTCCATCTTCTAATACTGATTTTAGTTTATAACACAGAGAGTGACCTGAAAAAAGACTTTTGAACACACCTCACACACTCCATCAGTCCAACATCAATATTCACATAAACCAATAATTTCATATGGAAAGCGCCCTAATTATGTCATTAGGAAGCCTCTTTATAATTAAAACATGTTCAAATTTACTGCATGTGTTGAGAAGCAAAAAATTGCACCACCAAAATTAAGGATTGCATTTACATTAAGAATTTTTTTTTTACGTTTTCTGCGTCTAAGAACTAATACATCATTTTTCTTGTAGCTTAGCCATTTTATGCTATTGTAAGAAACAGACACCACAATATTCATTCAACACAGCCAAAATGGCTTAAAGATTTAAAAAAATGAAACGCAGACCATGCCAGAGGGGCCGACGAAGGTCAACCTCCAGATCTGAAATCTGCACAACACCTAGGCCCTCATGCATGGGGACCTGGGTTGGGCGGCAATCACAGTCCACAGATGCCTCTGAGCTTCAATCTGGGGGACCAGGACTGGGTGTTCACACTGGGTCTCCCAATGCTGTCTTATGCCAAGAAGCTGGACTCTTCCGCTTCATCCATTGAGTAAACCCTGTTGCCTACCAGGTGTCCATTCCCTGCGCAATGAGAGTCAGTACTGTTTTTCATGTGTCTCTGCTGTGGAAGGCACTCTTGTCTAACTCCACCCCCCCCTCGTCATCATCCCTCTATCACCTCCCTATCTGCCTCCCAACATGTCTGTGGCCTTCCCCATGACATTAACATAATTAAGGCATGGGTTAGCTTTTCTGCATCATGCAGTAATCTGCTGTTGTGACACGTTTAGAAAAGGTAGAGAAGGATCAAGCATACTTAAGGTGCTGAATCAAGTTGAGGTGATCTTGAGACGAGTTGAAGTGAGTTGAATGACTAGTTAAATGACTCAGTGAGGAGTGAGAGACGTATTGAATAAACAGAACAGGAATCACCTGTCAATGTCTTCCCATTCCTATAACATAAAGTTGGTGAGGAGCGTCATGTGACACATGAAGGTTTTGCTGAAAACATTCTTATAATTCAAGCAGAGTGAAGAGCAAAGGACATTTTGTGTGCCTTGTGTGCACCATGTGCTGTGCTGTGTATCACAATGACAATAACAGCATTTAAAAAAAGAGGTAACTATATTATACTGTATATTTTGGGGTACCTGGTTAAGTAGTGGTATATCTGGCAGTTCATTACAACTCAAGTGAAGTCAACTTGAAGTATGTATAAAAATATGATTGCTATAATAAAGGTAATGTTTAGATGTTAGGAACATTTTAACATTTTATGGAGAGTCAGGTTTTTTATGGCATTTCGCTGGGCAGATCACTGATCTCACTGTACTATTGTACTAAGTATGACTGTACAATGTCATCAAAGTCTTTAATCTTAATACATGTTGTTGACTGAACCTCACAGCATTTGACTAGGATGAGATTTGCTTTTAGTTTTGCATGTCACTTCACTCACCCTGCAGAACTCGAAAGGGACATTCCAGAGATGCAAATGCAAACAGGAGTTTAGCAATGAACTCATGGTAATGTGTTTTGTATGTATTTCCTGAATGTCACAAATGTGAAGCTTTCAAAAGTTTAAGACTACATTCCTTTCAAAAACTCACAAAAAGCAAATAAGCAATTTTGGTTTGGTTGAGCACCTGTCTTTATTCTAGCTCTTAGTTCAAAACCAATGTGAAACATACATTATTTTTATATTTTTACATTTGTTGTTTGATTCATTATAATCTTTTCCCATATATATATCTACATGGAGCTTTATCCTACTTCTATTATTATGATTAACATCTTTAACACTGTATTTTTAAAGGGCATTACTCAGCAACAATACATAATGAATGCCATCTAACCGGTTTCATGTACAATAAAGAGTACATGAAAGAGTTCTATTCATCTTACAGAATTTGAACATGCAATACGGGTGACAAAAAATGAGAACCTTCTTTCTGTACAAGTTGGAGAGACTTCGACTGGGAGGAGCTATTCATGAAAAGTCTGGGGATTTTCAGTGTGTGCTGTGGACTAAGACTGATCGCAGTGAAAGATTTATGGGACTTGACAGCCTATATTTTTGTCCTTTTTTGTCCTGTCTCACTACTTACTCACAATTCTAAACGCTTACTGAAGCTGGGACCTTGAAGATGGATAAATTGCGGCTGTTGTTCCAGTTTCTGCAGGCCAACCAAGAATCCTTCATGAATGGCCTTTGTGGAATCATGGCTCTGGCAAGTGCACAGCTCTACACGTCTTTTGAATTCACCTGCCCCTGTCTACCAGAGTACAACTATGCATATGGCATTGGGATACTATTGGTTCCTCCAATTTGGTTCTTCATGCTAGGATTTGTTTTGAACAACAATGTGTCAATGCTGACCGAGGAATGGAAACGGCCAGCAGGTAAGCGGGATAAAGACCCAAAGGTGCTGAGATACATGCTCTGCTCAATCACTCAGCGCTCCTTGATTGCGCCTGCTGTCTGGATCTCTGTGACACTGCTAGATGGAAAGAGCTTTTTGTGCGCTTTCAGTGCCCGCTTTGATCTGCACCAGTTCCGCAACCACAGTCATGAACATCTGCCCGACCGTGAACTGTCCAGACTGCTGGCAAGAATCCCATGCAAAGATGTATTTGATGGCCATGATGTTATTGCCAGAGAAGCAGCATCAAGATACATACGATGCATTTCTCAGGTAAGCGGTCCAAATGAGCCACAAAAATCAACAAACACATAAATAAGGCATATGCCTTTAGTTTTTGAAGGGGCTTGCAATTAATTACAATGGCATATAAATCAAATAAGGCTGTGACTTTGTCTTATTAGTAAAGCAAGTACCAAATGTAGCAGAGAAACATTTGACTGATAATATTTTGGTTTGTGCCCTCTACCTGGAACAAGAAGATGAACAGACTACCACATTTTCTATGGATATGTCTGCATACAAAACAGCAGACCAGTACCATTCGTATTGCATGGCAACAACATTTGTTATATAATACAACTCTACTTGGGCGTGTAGTGATTGTTCACTAGTCTAAACACTGTAAGGTCAAATTATTTGCATACATTTAGTATTAGACCCCCTTAAATTTCACTCTTTGTTATTTGCTAAAATCAGTTTTTTTTTTTCCTAATTAAATGTACACACAGCACCCCATACTGACAGAAAATCACAGAAGTGTAGACATTTTTGCAGATTTATTTATACCACAAAACAAAAAAATGAAATATCATATGCTAAGCTAAGGGTCTGAATTAAGTATTCAGACCCTTAGCTCAGGATTTAGTAGAAGCACCCTTTTGTCTCTCCCGAGATACTCAGTTGATCGGCTGATCAAATTGGATCTCCTTCAACACTACATAGGACAGAACACTAATACACTCCAACTCTTTCACTTTAAAATAACAATACTGAATACTATCTGTACCCACTGTAAATAAATAGATGAAGCAAGACATAAACACAGCCCTGGATTAACCATTCACAAAGAGGAAATAGCATGACCCTCATTCAGGTACACTGAGTGCACAACAGAATAGGTGTAAATGTATCATATTAGGCTTTGTGGCCTTACTCCGTGAAAATGCTAATTTAAGACATGTAATCTATGTAATGTTTTATATATTAAATTACATTGTGTAAATGTTTTTTATATCTCACACAGGCCTGTGGCTGGATGTTTCTAATGCTAATTACATGTCTGGCTTTTACAGCAAGAGCTATTAGGCCTTGCTTCTCGCAAGCAATTTTCCTGAAAACCAAATACTGGTCACATTATATTGACACAGAGCGCAAAATATTTGACCAGATGTGCAAGGATCATGCCAAGAGCTTTGCCAAAATCGGCATTCAACGGTACTTCCACAGTATTAGTGGAGAAATTTTCAATGGTGAGAAACTTAACAAGAAGCACAAGAAAGATGATGATGATGATGATGGGGACAAGTGTGACGAGGAAAAGCTCCTTGGAATCCATGCAGAAGAAGACGTGAATAAAGTACTGTGGAACTGGCACACATGCAAGCCTGCACTAAACCTGACTCGTGATTCACAAACCAAGAGCACACACCACAAGCAGACATGCAAACATTTGGGGTGCTGAGTGATGTCAGAACTTTACAGTTATATATTTCTAAATGTACTACATATTTTGTGTTTTGTTTTACACCTCTGGTCATATTAGTGTGTTTGTCTACTTTATTTACTTTATCTACTTTAAGGGCTGTTCTTAACTTCAATAAACTTGATTATTCCATGTGTGACTATGGAATCATAGACTTTTCAAACAGTTTATCTTTTAATATGAAAAGTTATTAGATTCTTTTATAATGTATATTCTATTGATACTTAATATTATTAATGTCTATAAATCAACTTTTTCCCAGAGGAGCTGTTTTCATGTCACATAGTGCCTCAAAGCCTAGAAATGGATAGCTTGCAGCATTTTTATAATAACATTATCATGAGACATTAAGACTTATGATTGATTTGAGACTTATGATTGATATGTCCAGTAAAGAAAGATCAAACAGAAACACATGTATCACCCCCAACAATTATGTGAATTAAGATGCATTATGCATTAAGTTGTTTCATGTGTGGGATTTTGTGTGCCTTAAATTCTGTCCTAATGTGATTTATTGTACCAAAAGTAAATTACATTTAGATATAATGCACAACACAACTTAATGCACTCACTAAATTGCTAATTGCTTTACATCGTATTATACATTCTATTTGCTATACATAGTATATAAAATGTATTGTGATAAGAAATGTAACATTTGTGTTTTAATATATAAATACAGCTGATTAGTTTGCAATGAGCACTGACATATCTTCAGGAGATAACACATTCGCTCTCTCTCTCTCTCTCTCTCTCTCTCTCTCTCTCTCTCTCTATATATATATATATATATATATATATATATATATATTAGAGGTGGGCATAGATTAATTTTCTTAATCTAGATGAATCTCACTGTAATATTGGAATTAATCTAGATTAATCTGGCTCATTTGAATTCTGCTGAAGACATTCAGAATATGTGTGCTACCCAAATAATGACTAAAAGTAAGTCTTTGAGAACGGGTTTCTCAAGCCAGGTGGCGCATTAGACCAGGGGCTCATCTCCTGTTTCCAAAATGCATCACAAACTGCTTGAGAAAGCTGTTCTACTATGATAATTGGTGATGAAAATAAGATGTACTTGTGTTTACCAACTGTTTATTCAGTTAAATAGCTGCATCCATGTTACCACGTCACGTTTGATGTGGTAATTTCACAGTTCGAAGACTCGTTCTCGCCCCCTACAGTGCAATTCGGCTAGGTATACATCCGCGCTAAAATATCAAGGTGAAAGTCATCATAGTGTAGCGGTTCTTCTTCTGCGTTGTGTAACTTCGTTTCTTGAACCACAAATGATGAGCTGACACCCAAGAGATTTTCTGTGCAAAGTGTATTCTGTACAAAAAGCAAGGTCGCGTCAGAACATCGCGTCTTTCTGCACCTCTCTCTACAATATACAGTATTAAAAGAACATAAAAAAATATTCACAAAATAACACTCATGCAAAATATTCCTAATATGTACATTAATTAAAATGAAAGAAATAACTTTTTGCACACAAATCCCACGCACCTCACAGCTCACGCCATGTGTCCAAGAGAAAACAAAATAAAGGTCTTTAGGTAATAAGAAACTAAAAGACACAAGAAAGAATAAATATATTTATAAATCTAGTGTAACCATTTAACTCCGGCACAATAGCTTGCGTAGGTAGTATAGACCAGCTCCCAACCCAACTTTGTGAATAGATTAACGGCGATATTTTTTTTATCGCCGATAAGAGTCTCATGTACATATCATGTATGTTATTTTGATATAAAAAGCTTTTTGGTTTACTGGTTTCACTTCTCAAAAAATCATAGAATCATAATTCTAGAAGCTGTTCAGACGTTTTCCACTTTGCCACACCACAACTTCACATAGTTCAATATTAAGTCAAATTGTGCAGACTTTTACATACATTTTAGATAATACAGAGAATAGGATACATAGAATAAATGTATCCTGTGCTTTCAGGTATCTATGGATGGTTCTCTAATAGTTAATCTGTCCCTTGCTCTGGGCATGTAAAGTGAGTCACCCCATGTGTTTTCCATTATGTTTTTTCTCTACTGGGGAGGAACCAGATGACTCAATAGTTTTGCTTGTGGACTGTGCACACAACCAAGCAATGCTGTTTCTTTTCACACAGATAAAAGGAAGGAATTCCTTTTATTCCTTTCAGAAGGAATAATGTTAATAGTTAAAAGTTAATAGATTTAAGGTGGACATTATAGCTTAAACAGAATTAATCTTTTCAGGAATTTGTAACAAAGGTTTATATAATTAATTCAGTTTTCAGTATAATACAGCTTTTAATGCAGCTTTTATGTAGCAGACGTGTAAATTTCACTGCAAAATCATGTTTCTAATAGACTTTGCTGAAGGATGTCTGAAATTTATTGCATACATTGTTTAGACTAAAACAGTCACAAAATCTAGTAAGTCAGTACAAATAAAACAGGACAAAAAGATTTATTATTACAATAGTGATATGGAGGCAAGAGTCATTAAAAGCTGTATGGGTGTCGGTGAACACTATCATTGTGTTCCTGATGCAGTGACTTAAGCGTTGCTACTCGCAAATTGGAACCATACTGGTCAAATGAGCCTCAGACATCTATTCCAAGATCCAAGATACCCACAGTCTTTGTGTTTGTGGTTCTAGAGAAGAATGGGCATGAACTGTTTACTACCTATGAGGGTATCAGAAAGGTTATACCCAGCACAGATTGGAACCGTATTACAGGGGTCAACCACTACCATGAGAACCATGGTAGCCACCTCTACATTCGGTTCAACAATCACATTTACATTTACAGCATTTATCAGACGCCCTTATACAGAGTGACTTACAATCAATAGTTACAGGGACAGTTTCCCCTGGAGCAACTTAGGTTTAAGTTTCTTGCTCAGGGACAAAATGGTTGTAAGTGGAATTTGAACCTGGGTTCATAGGCATGTGTGTTAACCATATATTTTGTCTATTGTTTATTATTAACCATATATTTTGTCTATTGTTTATTATTCTTTGTTAAGTTCAACCGAAGTGAGCACATTCTGTTCCATGATGGCACACCTCATTTATGCATTCCCAGGCTTATTATGAGTTGTTTGGTAAAACAGAAAGATGTACTGGATGTAATTGTGGGACTGGTTGGGATCACTTCACCTTCACATTCAAATACATCAATTGGCCATAACATTATGACCACAGAGAGGTGAAATAAAAGTAAATTGCAGGACAAAAAAAAATAAAATAAAAAAAAAGTGGCACGTTCACTGTTAGTATTCAACAAAAGTCAGGTGAACCGGACAGTGTTCGTGGGGGTGGATCTCTGTACCCATACTTAGTTTGTTTATGTGCAGCCTTCACGTGCCTTTACAGCCAAGCAGTGCACGATGTAACACATGGTGGCGCGCAAAGTAAACAATGATGAGTGGTGGTTTTGCATGGTGGAGTTGCAATTACGGAATACGCGACATCTCTGTTAGACTTAAAGAAACGAATGGGAGAAAGAGCCCAGTTTTACTGCGTGGTTAAAACACTAAAGCCTTCTGTCGCTGTTGCGACGTGAAAATTATATTCTGGGCTGTTCAGTGTAGGGATTCATTCTGCACTCCACACAGGTAGAGGCGCTGTTCTGGTCAGAGGTGGTTTTCACAAACGTTCTGTAGGTAAAAGTTGCATTATACACTATAATGTGCACAGTCTTTTATGATATGGGTTATTAGCAACGTCCAAATGGAAACAGGGTGTATACGAACATTTTTCTTAAAATAGGATCATTTTAAGCTGCTGGTATGCTACTTCGATATTTAGAATCTGGCAACATACGGGGATGCAAATACCACGTGTCTTGCAGTCAGTAGTGGGCTTTCTAGCAGCGGCGTTCACGGTTTCACTCAGAGCGGGCGTAAAATGGCGGCTCGGTGGGGGACCGGCGAGAAGGTTTTAATCGATTGCGGTATTATGTTTTTACCACCAATCGGTTTGGACGAGGTATGGATTCAGCTGCTTAGTTTATATTTGTAGGCTTTAGTTGGCACTTAAATTCATGCCGGTATATGAGTAGGGCTGAATTGACACGTGTATGGGAAGTATGCGCATGCAGTATAGTGATTTTGTAAAGTTAAGTTTGGCAGCTGGTAATATTTTGGGGTTTAGGTATTTTTAACTTTGAGCGTAACTCCAACCTTAGCTTCGTGTGGTTTGTACATTTACTTTAGTCTGTGCCGCGTGTGTTTCTGTTAACCTCGTGGGGCTCAAAGACCTATTCCATAGTTTGTAACTATATTTATTAATTTATTAATCTATTGCCTCTAATATTGTTTTAGCTTTTGTGGTTTTGCAAATAATAATGGCTCCCTTTAACTTTTTGTCGTTTTAAACAAAACCTCTGAGTTTAGGGTGCACACGTTCGCTCTGTTTGCCACGTTTGTTTCCGATTTTTCTAAATAACGTGTAGGCTTCTCAGTTCTCTTTAATTAACTCATTTGCCGTACCTGAATTTGAAGAGCAGATTGCGTGTAATTTTAAGTTAGTCATATCAGACCACGTGTGGTCTTGCCCGGATTCTCACGTGTTTACAACGTGGTAAGTTAGCTGTAAATTTCACAGCTTATTTATACAGTTTGTCCCATGTATTTATTTTTCGCTTTAATCAATTGAATTACATTTATTTTTAAACCATGGTGAGTTATCTTTACCCATTAAATAAATATCTGGCGTCTCGGGGTTGATTTAGTACGCCTAGAAATGTTGAATCAGTTTAAGTAAATGACAAGCTGATTTAAGCATTTGATTTTCGAGTAAAGACGTTTAGCATAAATCCGCCAGGTCTTCCCTTAGTTCTGGTGAGTTTGTTTTACTGCAACACGTGGGCTTCAGTTCCGCAGAGAGGAAGTGACGTCACTACCCAAGGCTGTGCACTGCTTACAAGCATTACTGTAGCATTGTGAACTTTTTGTCTTTGCTACTTCATCCCAAAATATTAATTTAATGTCATGTTTAAAAGACAAACTAAAGTGCAGATATAAATAACTGCATTTTAAGTTCTCTTAAATAAGGTGGTTTAATAAAAATGGGGGTTATGGATATTCTGAGGAAGCCTTGATCCCCTCAGGTAATTTAACATAATTTCTTAATTAATTCATGGCCTCTTAATCCTGCATAAATTGCCATTACTAATAAATCACAACAGTGCTGTCATAGCTTGGAGTCTCAAAGTTTGGTCTTATCTTCTACTCCTTTTCCAATCGAAAAACACCCCTGAAGGCTTCACTATTTAATCTATTGTTTTTATTCTTTTTTTCGTGCTCCTCCAGAGTCAACCACTTGAGCAAGCTCTCTGTAACAGTACCATGGAAGAGCAAGTCCTGGGATCTTCAGATTCCCTGGATGCCCTCAACATGCCATTGGAATCTTCAATTCTGTCTATCTTTGATGACTGTCCCACTGGAGAGGTAAACAGTTTATTTAATGTGCTTAATCATTCAGCAACCCAGATAATTGTATTTGTGGAAACGCTATGTTGTTACAGAATACTTATTTATTATAGTCACACTTTGCTTCTTTTTTTTTTTTTTAGGTCAAAATGGGAATTGATGAGGAAAGTGAAGCAACGCTGCTATCTGCTCTGACTGAAATGCTTGACAATGTAGATAATGAAAGCATCTCCCCCTTTGATATCCTCCCTGATTCTGACCTTTTCTCAGGAAACAAGGCCTATGAGCACTCAACGGTTAGTCTACAGCTATCATGCATTTGGACCAGACTGTCATGACCGAGTGTGTGTGTCTAGGATTTTAGATTGTGAATGATGTACCTTTCAAGGCTAGAGGTTGTCTGTTTTTGTAACTGAATTTTTTTTATTTTATTTTTTTTTCTTCCCCCTCCAGCTAAGGAAACTGCTCTGCCAGTCACCACCCAAAAAGGATCCCATTTGCCACACCAGAGTGAGTAACAGCCCAAAAAAGGTAATGCTCCTATCAAACTGTACATTTATTTTTTATTAGTTGTAGCATTGTCCAGATATTTTTCATTAACAGTTTGATTGGCTTGTGTGAATTACAGATACAGAGCACTACACTACAGAGAATTGATAGAGAGGATGAAGAGCCCTTGACTATAATATCAGAGATTGAGCCAATTCCACTTGACTGGAGCAGTTTGCCTCTGTCTCTTGTGTTCTCTTTTGAGGAAGAGGCTGGCAAGCAGATGCTTTCAGAGGGAGGGATTTTATTGGAGGTAGTGGATCAGGGAGAAAATGGTGAGCCAATCCTAACCATTCCTGAATTGGGATTCCCTGTTCCACTGGCTGAGTGTGACACTACAGAATCTGATCTAAGTGTCCCAGTGAAGAACGAGCGTCCTGGTCATCTAGCTCCATTGCCTGCCATGTCTTCAGTTAATGTTGGTGGCAGAGAGAAGAATGCGGTCATCATATGTCCCAAAAAAGACTCAAAAAAAAAGGTTTGTCCAAAAAGAAAATTGAGAAATCAAGTGTTTCCTTCTGCACCACTGAATGAAAGGAGGATTTTAAGAAGTTATTCACTGAGAAAAACACCTTTGTGCCGACCTCTCCAAAAAGCACAGGATAAATTGAAGAAAAAAAAGGTGACATTTTCACCTTGTGTCTCAGTCATGCCCACAGAAGCAACCGAGCCTAGGTCACAAAATCTGCACAAAGAGCAATCTATATCTGCCTTACCTGGTGAGCCTAGACAAAATGTACTTGAAACTTCAGCGGTTCCTGTGCCAACACCCATACGGATACCAAGATCAGTACCTGCAACATCTTTTCTAGAGGCTGAAGGTATATCTTTACCTTCATCTAAAGTCACTGCCTGGCCATCTTCTGACTGTAAACAGCATTCTAGAACAGTTTGTAGTCTAGACCCTGTGTCCAGTGAGCCCGATCTCAAACCCAAACATCTCAGTCTCCAAGAGTACAGGCTTTTTCGCCAGCAGAAGAAACTGGCTCCTGTTGCAAAGACCAAAGACATCCGCACCAAGTGGCCGACACTCCCTGAACCTCCTCGAGATCTTCTCCCAATCCCTTGCTTGCATGACCTCAATACCAGAGATCCACGTCAAAGATCCAGTGCACTTCAAGTATGCAAGAATCCTGAAAGAATTGTGTGGTTGCACAACGGCCCTGGTGCTCCTCCAACCCCAGAGGCTCTTTTAGTTCCTCCTGCTTCTATGGCAACAAGTTCCATTAATATGGCCATACCAAATGCTTTGCAACCTTTAAAATCTTGTAGAGTGGTACCTTCTGAACCTCAGACACAATCTGCTGCATCACAGGACACTATGCACACCGGCTTGACCTCTATTACCCAGCCACTAGAACCTGTTTTCAATAATTCTTCACTACCAAGTACCACTGTTCTTTCTTCTCACCAGCAGACCCAAGGGTGCTCTGCCCAACTGTCTGCTGCTAAGTTAAAACTCCAAGCTGAATTCCAATTCGAGAAAGTCCATCTGAATGAAACCGCCACTAAAGTTGCTACACCGATAACTGTGCCTGTTCAGGAAGTGCCAGAGGTGGTTTCTGAGATTCATTTATCAGCTAGAAGTACACTGCCGAAACTAACAACTTCCAACACCTCAAAGTGCTCCCCTGGAGCTTTCCCTACTTCAAACGGTAAACCAGCACAGAGACTGGCTGTAAAGACTGTTCAGTTGGTTGGCCAGAAGCTTGTTGCGCAAACAAGGGTTTCATCTGAACAAAAGAAAACTGAAGACTTCATTCACTCTGTCACTAATGAAATTGGTGAGTTTTACTCTGAACAGTCTTAGTACTTTTGAAAATGTGGTACCAGTTACTATGTTGATTTGGTGCTAAAGTATATTGCGCTGATTCTTTATATGTCCTGGAGCTTTTGCTTTGTCCATTTAAAAGGTATTGAAGCTGCTGACCTAACTAGTCTTCTTGAGCAATTTGAGGAGACTCAAGGTAAGGGACTCTTACTGGGTTAAATGTAAAGCAATGTTTAGGTATTCTTGGTATTAGTTCATATTTAATCCTAATCACTCACATTTAGTTAAAATTTAGTTGTTTTCTAAGCAATAAAATAACTCTAGTAAGTGGACTGAGTGCGGGTTTAGAACACCACAATCTTAACATGTTTTCACTTCATCAGTCATTGGTGTTTTTGCCTAATATTTGGCAGATGTGCTGCAGTTTATACCAGTGTACTCTGCTGATCACAGACTCTTAGCAAGGAAAATGTATTGGGTAAAAGAACTCCGCTTGCACTTTTGACAGTAGTTGGATTGTGCACTATTGATAACTTATCACAATCAAAAAAATGCTTGCCAAATTTCATTGGTCGTTTTGTAATGGTTGTATGAGAACACAAGCAATGTCTCAGAGCACACCTTTCACAGCTTTTGCTTTAATCGAAATCAGTTGGTTAGTTATGAACATTATATTTTCTTCTTGGTTTGGTTTCCTTTCATAAAGAAAAAAACATTAATGGAAGTAAAATTTAAACAGTATGCTATTGGCCTGCCAGTCAAGAAACCAGTCTGAGATAATTCGAGCTTTATTCCTGCTGGACAAATGGGTACACTGTGGTCGTAAAGGGATGGACATGGTCAGCAACAATACTCAGGTAGGCTGTGGCATTGCAAAGATGATCAATTATTACTAAAATGCCCAAAGTGTGCCAAGAAAATGTCTCCCACACAATTACACCACCCACCAGCCTGAACCGTTGATACAAGACAGAATGGATCCATGCTTTCATATTGTTGCAGCAGAAATGGAGACTCATCAGACCAGGCAACATTTTTCCAATTTTCTATTGTCCAATTTCAGTGAGCCTGCATGAGTTTCCTGTTCTTAGCTGACAGGAGTGGCACCTGGTTTGGTCTTCAGCTGCTGTAGCCCATCTGCATCAAGGTTCAACGTTTTGTTTGTTCAGAGATGCTCTTCTGCATACCTTGGTTGTAACGAGTGGTTATTTGAGTTACTTTTGCCTTTCTATCAGCTCAAACCACTCGGGCCATTCTCCTCTGACTTCAGAGGAACTCAGACCAACCATGCCATGTTCAAAGTCTCATTTCTTCCCCATTCTGAAGCTTGGTTTGAACTGCAAACCCTAACCCTCAATAATTTGTCAGAGCAGTTGGACAGGTGTGCCTAATAAAGTGGCCGGTGTAGTTTGTGACTAGCCCCACTGCCCTCAAACAAGGAACAATCAGACCAATTTCTCTTTCCAGCCAAAGAGGAGTGCAGTTCCGCAGAGGACTGTGGCAGAGCAGTTGCTGTAGGAAACTGCAGGTGGGTTACCTTGCAGTCCTCTAACCCTTTTGTGTGTTGTGAAAATCTACCCACAATTGCCAAGACCTTCTGAAGTCTTGACTGGATTGGGACAGTGGGATGAAAAACATGGAACTGAATCTATGACTTGCTTATTTCTCCTAGTAGTGTTGATGCTGCAAGAGACTATAAAGTACGGGAAGGTGCTCGGATCTATGAGCTGGGCAGTTCAGCAGGTGAGTGGGCAGCATGTGTTTTATACAGACCTTGCTTTTGTTAATTAGGGTAAATGCAGCAAAACTATTATCCTCATGGTCTAGTGCATAAAAACTGTTTGTGAAATGTATGGGGAAAGTAATGTATTGGATTCCTTTCTACACCCCAAACAGGTCTCACTCCACCGGCCACACCTCCCCATCAGATGTGGAAACCACTGATCCCAGCTGTCCTCCATGAAAGCAAACTGACAGTGCCTGTAAAAGTCATTCAAATGACCACAGTTAGCCCCTTCTCCTTCCAGCCATTCTCCCTTGATCATGACTACTGCATTCCACCTAAAGAGTCTGTTGAACAGCAGCCTGAAATCACTGCTCAAGCTACAGAGCTTACATTATGTGAGGGCCCCTCCCTTGAGACTTCCTCAGCACCACTGTCAACAGTTATCTTGCGGGATGCGGTCTTGGAGTCTCTGGATGATCGTACATTGAGCAGTTCATTAATGGAGACCCCTGTCAGCTCGCCCTGTAGACTAGAGGGGGATGACCTGGATGGTCAACCCAGAAAACTCTTGCATTCACCTTGTCCTGATCGCTTCAAGAGGGGGCGGGTGAGGAGGCGTTTTCAAATCCGATCACATGGTTCCAGGTCCAGCAGCTCAGAGTCCAGTTCCCCCTCATCATCCACATCCTATTCCCGGTCAAGATCTCGATCAGTTTCTCCACCTACAAAAAGGTCCCTCCCCCCCTCCTCCCCTTTCTTTTTTCAATTTGTTTATTTTTTCATCATAAAAGTAGAAATTCTAAATATAAATTATCTACCTTCTCTGTGTGAAGGTATCGTTCTAGTCACACTAGAAGCAGCTCCAGCTCTTCAAGGTCTCGTTCCCCACCTCAGCAGAGGCGATATTTGTACTCCAGTTCTAAATCTGCGTCCTGGAGCCATTCTAGATCCTGGTCCAGTTCCTGCTCCCGCTTCAGTTCAGCTCAAAGGCCATGGTACAGTTATAAGGGCTACAGGTGGGCAGCTTGAATGATGTATAGCCACACCCAGAGTGTGGTTAATGCTCATTAATTACTTAATAGCGTATGATTTGATAAATGTTATTGGTCGCTAAATAAATATTTTTGGTTCTCTGAAATGTCCATTACATTTCCATTTACAGCATTTGCCAGACACCCTTAACCAGAGCGACTTATAATCAGTATTTACAAGGACAGTCCCCCCCTGGAGCAACTTAGGGTTAAGTGTCTTGCTCAGGGACACAATGGTAGAAAGTGGGATTTGAACCTGGGTCTTCTGGTTCATAGGCGAGTGTGTTACCCACTAGGCTACTACCACCCCATGATGTAAACTACCAGTCAAAAGTTGAACAAACAAGTCTACAAAACAGGGAACTCTTTGCTTTTCTCCACCATCTTAAATTAAACAACAGTGATTTTCAACAGTCTTGAAGGTTTTTGCTGAACACTTATTCACTCATGTTAATGAGCATCTCATGAATTGGCTTTTGGTTATGACTATAGTGAACAAAGCAGTCATGAATGTGTGTGCATGTAAATTTTTGTGTTTATGAAACCTTTATGCCTTTCTTCTGACAGTCCTCAGTCAATTTATCACACTCAATGTGGAGATCGAAATGAGGAAAGTAAGAGACAGAAAGAGAAAGCCATTGTAAGTTTATTTTAAGTTGTCTATTAATTATGGTAAAACTGCTTGTAATGCATTTTCGCTCTTGTCATTTTACAGGAGGAACGCAGGATTGTTTATGTGGGTCGTATTCAAGGAAGCATGACTCGCAAAGAGCTGAGAGAGCGCTTCTCATTGTTTGGCGAGATTGAAGCATGCACACTGCACTTTAGAGAGCATGGGTACACATGAACAATACGATCATGTTGTTGGTCTAAATGTATAAAGTGGATTTATCAAATGGCTCACATTTATTTTCCTAATTTCAGAGACAACTATGGTTTTATTACATACTACAACACCGAAGATGCATTTGCTGCTATAGAGAATGGGAGTAAACTTAGGCAACCCAATGAGTTGCCGTTTGATCTCTGTTTTGGTGGCAGAAGGCAATTCTGCAAGACTAGTTATGCTGATCTCGGTGAGTAACTGTTATGTGCACAGGTTTTTGTTTTTTTTTTTCCTTTATAAAATTAATTTGGTAGTCTTCTTTTTTGTGTTAAATGTTTTTCTTTGTCCCTCAGATTCTAGTAGAGAGTATGATCCAGCACCTGCAAAGGGTAAATATGAATCATTAGACTTTGACTCTTTACTCAAGGAAGCCAAGAAGAAATTGAAGAGGTAACATTTAAGAAGATATGGGTGCTTTGGATGAACATTTATTACCTCAGAGCCTGTGACTGGTTTATTGTTGCCTTTCAATTCTTCATGTTTGCATTTTAGAATTATATCAATGAATGGAACAATTGTTCAGACTGTGCTTGGGATGGATGAAATTGCATAATTTATCAACTTCAATAATGTAAAGTATCATTGAACATGAATAAAACTGATTAATCATTGACTCTACCATTTCATTCAGCTCTCCTCCTAATACCTTTCTATAGAATGGCTGGATTTATCAGTCTGTTACAGGGCACACCGTGTTTTTATCTTAAAATTATGACTAGTCAAGTTAAACCCACACATTTGAAGTGGGTTTAGTGGGTTCAGATTCAAAAAGTGAGTTGGGCCTGACTCAAGTTGCTTACCTTTTAAAATTTGTCAATTTTAGGTACTTTCTCAGACATAGTGTGTCCTTTTTTTTCCAAAAGATCGGTCTACATTTGAAGCACATGATAAGATAACATGATCCTTTATTAGTCCCACAAGTCATGCATTCCATTCCATTAAACTGTGAATGTGAGTTGTAAAAAAAAAAAAAAAAATGTTTGTATATACATAAAATAAATATTTGTAAGATTTTACATATGTACAGAGTGGGTAGATATAGACTGCAATTAAGAGAAGTGGAGATTGTTTACTGGGTTTGTGTGGTTAGCTGTTGTAGAGCCTGACAGCTGTTGGCAGGAAAGACTTTCTGAATCTCTCAGTCCCACATTGTGGGTGCTGCAGCCTGCCACTGAAGGAGCTGCTCAGTGTTGTCAGGGTCTCCTGCATGGGGTGGGAGATGTATTCCAACAGGGATGATAGCTTAGCCACATTCTCCTGTCACTCACTACCTCCACTGGGTCCAGAGGGCATCCTAAACAAAGCCCTCCCTATCAGTCTCTCCCTGTCCCCAGCAGAGATACTACCTCACCAGCAGACCACACCATAAAAGATGTCTGAGGCCACCACAGTCATAAAAGGTCTTCCAAGAGTGGACCCTTCCCCCCAAAAGACCTGAGCCTCAGCAGCAGGTACAGTCTGCTCTGCCCTTTCCTGTAGAGGGCATTAGAGTTGTTGGTCCTTTATGAACACCAAGGTACCTGTAGCTCTCCACAGCCTCAGTTGCCATACCCTGGATGTTTTGTTGTAGTGGAAGATGTTTGTGCCCGTGGAAGTCTACAACCAGCTTCTTGGTCTATCCAGTGTTGATCTGGAGGTAGCTGGCACCAGTCCACTAAGTCCCTGGTCATTTTTCTGTTTACCTGATTTGTGATGAGGCCAACTATTGCAGAGTCATCAGAGAATTTCTGTAGGAAGCAGTTGGTGGAGTTGTAGGTGAAGTCTGCAGTGTAGATGGTGAAGAGGAACTGGGCCAGTTCTCACACAGGCAAGCAACCGGCCTGTAGCTGTTGAGGTCCTTGGGTCATGGAGTCTTTGGCAGTGGTGCCACACGAGGATTTTCAAAGCTCTGGAACTCTTCCCCAGGCTCAGGTTGAGAATGTGCTCAATCACTGCACACAGTTGATCTGCGCAGGACCTCAGTGGCTGAGCTGACTGAGGTGGGACAGCGGTGGGAGTAGGTGTGTCTGCAGCCGATGTTGAAGACTGCATTCTGGATGAATCAAACCTGTTTAAGAAGTGATTCAGTTAATTTGCCCACCTCACATCCCCCTCCGGCAGAGAAATGTTTGTTTTTTTTTTACAGATTTTCTTTAACAGTTTTACAGTTTTTCAGCACAGACCATAACATTATTAGCTCTCATTTTGCACTGTTTACATGTTCCAAGCAAGCACACCAGATAAGCTGAGTGCATGACACATTGTCAACGCGGTGAATACAAGCAACGACCATTAGACTGGGCTAAAGCGCTAATTTTCAGGCAAAACCAGAAGGAGCTCTACCACAAAGGTGACCTTAATGTTGTAAAAACCATGAGATTAGAGTAAAAAACTCTCTCTCTACACACAAGGCACTGTATTCAACTTTGTGTTACCTAGCATAAAGAGGCATGGCACAATAGAGGTTAAAAGGATGAGCAGTTTATTAACATCAGTAAATTATTATTGCAGTTACATATGAATATTGTATGTAAAAAGGTACCAATGTTACAGAGAAAACCAAGATGAAAAGAAAGAGAGAGAGAAGACATGAGAAAAATAGGTAAAATAGGAAAGACTCAGTTTCTGATGGGAAAATTTCCCTCAGCTTCCGATAGAAAAGAAAATGAAAGTCCCCGACCACAAGTGAACAATCCTTTATACATTTGGCTCACAGGAAGTTGTCACCAACCAATCAGAATGTGTTGTTTCTGTCTTGTCCTGCCCCCGTGGTCTCCCGTCTGGGGCAGACAAAGGCAGGGCAGGGCATCACAAGAACCTGTGGCAGGCATTTCACACCTCTTGCCATTTGACAAAGATATGGAAAACGGAGGTGTTGAATCTCCATGCAAAACAAAAGCACAGAAACGTCATGTTCCTGCGACGTCCCATCTTACAATGTGGTGTGAGAAGTGGTTAAACTTGGAAATTACAATTAAGGACTCAGTCTCTGCTGGTTGTGTTAATGTAGAGATTAAACTAACCTGTTTGCATTTACTTTTGTTGTCACAAGGTTTGAAATACTAATAAGTGAATAATTGATATTGTACCAAGTTAATGGTTCTCATTTAATGTTGAAGAATATATTATATGTATAAAGAAGTTTGAGTTCACAAGAGCTACATAGTTTAAAGGGGTACTATATGTAAGAGAGATGCACTTTAAAATTTCTTGAAGTATATTTACACTGTTGTTTACTTAGTTTACTTACATATTTCAGTTAAGGTAATTTCTATTGAACTTACCTGTTTTGAAACATACGTTTAAACATAAGTTTAAGCTCTAAAAGTTTTCTTTTTGCAATATTGAAGTCCACCTATATGAAGTCATCTATATTTCTGAACTTTTCTGGCCGTTCAAATTGAGCCTATTGTAACTTTCACTTGCACATAGAACAGAAGAAATCCAATTTAAGTTTAATAGCTGCACAATCACAATAATATTATTTCAACATGTCTGACATAAGCACTGAAACCTGCCATAATCTGCAACTACCTTCTCAAGCTGAAGCTACGGATACTGAATCTGCAGCAGAAAGGCCACGAAGAGGCGAAAGAGTGCGAACCCTGACAGAGAAGGGAAGAGAGCTTTGAGAAGAATGACAGAAGCACATTCAACGTAGATATAAAATTGTCTATGAAAAGTGGCGGTGTCACGCTTGAATAGGCAAAGAATTATTAAGTGATGATGCTCCTGAGGATGAATTAAGTCATTTTATTGTTTTATTATTCATTAAGAGAAGCTTCTATGTGGATTATGGCCTAATTAGTGTAAAGAGACCTGCTGAAGCCATACACTTGGTGGAAGAGTCAAGAGCTCTGTGCAAAATGGGAAACTTACGGCTGCACAAGTTCATATCTAATGATAAAGGTGTGTTTGCAGGAACTCAACCACAAGAACATGCTCAAACCAAAGATCTAGATATGGCTCTAGGAGAACTCCACATCGAACAAGCACTTGGAATTCAATGGTGTGTTGAAGCAGATGAATTTCAATTTAGGATTGTGGTCAACAAAACCCACTGACAAGGAGGGGGGTTCTCTCAACAGTTTCCTCAGTCTATGATCCACTAGGATTTATGACTCCATTCATATTGGTTGGCAAACAGATTCTTCAAACACTGTCCAGAGATAAGGTAAGCTGAAATGCTCATACCTTAGAGTGAGGAGTGAAACAGGACAGATAAGCTGTTCACTTCTCATGGGAAAAGCAAGAGTAGCTCCTACCAAGCTAACAACTATCCCAAGACCTGAGATATCATCAGCTGTGACTTCAGTTCGTTTGGTGATATCACCAGAAGGGAACTTAAGAGTGAAAACCTGCAAGAGTATTATTGGACTGACTCAAAAGCGGTTCTTGGCTATGTGAACAATGATGCGAAAAGATTCCACACATTCGTAGCCAATTGAATACAGGGAATAAGATCTAGCACAAAGCCTGAACAATGGAGACATGTCAGCACTGAGAATAAACCAGCTGATTGCACCTCAAGAGGATTGAGTGTACTTCAAATGAAAGAATCTAACTGGCTGAATGGTCCCAAATTTCTTTGGCAGCAAAATCTTCCACTGGAAGAAGGAATGGTGGTTGAAGCGGCTGATCCTGAGCTTCGCAAGGCACACGTTCATGTGGTCGAGACAAGAAATTTGAATTCAATGGTCAACCATTTCACTAAATTCACTAAATAGGCTACGCCAGTTGAATGCTTTTTTGTATAAAAACTGTCCTCGGTGGGAGGACGGCTATCTCAGTCAGCCTTACATCACAATGTCAAGCATCCTGTGATACTTCCGAAGAAATCTCATGTGTCAGCTCTGCTCGTCAAACATCATCATGAGCACATACAGCACCAAGAAAAAGGCATGACCAGTTACGTGCCAACGGAATATGGATTCTAGGATTTGGAAATATGGTCTCTTCACGCTAGGGCTGAAATGATTATTCGAATTAATCGAATGATTCGATTACAAAAAATATTCAAGGAAAATTCTTTGTCTCAAGGCTTCGTTTAATTCGTCACCAAAGTCCATCTATTATTGTATCGCTCCCACGGAGCTACACAGTGCGGAGCTGTGCAGTACCGGAATTATGGTTCTACACTGACTGTTTTAACTGACGTGCATTTCAAAGATTTAAGGAGGTGCGATTTCTTGGCGGAAAATTAAGATATAGGTGTGTGTAAAAGGCATAAAATGTCTAAAGTGTGGGACCATTTTACGCTGCATGGACAACGTAGTGCAGTGTATACACTGTAAAATGGACCTGGCTTACCATATGCTATAGCACCTTAACCAAAAGAATCTCCAATCAGACTCGGAGCTTCTAAAAGGTATCGTATTTTTATGATTGCTAACTAACATAGCTAACTTAGAACGTACATTATTTGTAATTATTTGTGTTGAGTCGATAGTGACGAGGCATGATAAGGCATGAGATCTCACTCATGTAATTCATCCCTCCTCATTTCTCCCTCCTGCCTGGCAAACACACACACACACACACTGATAGGTCACATCTCAAAACACGCATTCCCCATACATAAGGTAGTAATAATAAATGCAACAGATGAACAAATCTACATTCACACCTCGATCATTTATAACTATTGGAGGACCAGTGCAACAGTTAAGATGTGATAGAGGAACAAACTTTATCGGTGCCAAAATTGAGCTTTCTGATCCAAAGGAATGGATCAAGAACGTCAGAGGGCACTTGGTTGTGAATTTGTGTTTAATGTTCCCTCAGCTAGCCACATGGGTGGAGTCTGGGAGTGCCAGATTCAAACAATCTGAAGCATCCTGATATCTATGCTCGACAAGTCAACTAGCAGACTGAAACAATGGCCATAATCAACAGCAGGCCACTAAGTGTTGAGCATCTTCATGATCCTACTCGCCCAGAACCCCTTACTCCCAACCATATTTTGACCATGAAATCATCAAATATTCTGCCACCTCCTGGACAGTTCTGTAACGAAGACCTCTATCTGCACAAAAAGGTGAGAAGAGTGCAGTTCTTGGCCAATGAATTCTGGCAACGATGGAAACGAGAATACCTGCTAAACCTCCAACAGAGACAGAAATGGCAGAAGACATCACGAAACATACAAGTAAATGATATTGTAATATTACAAAATGACAGTGCACCAAGAAATGAGTGGAAGCTTGCAAGGGAATAGTAGTCCAACCCATAAAAAGAAGTAATGCCGGAACTTTACCAGCGTGGGCTGCAACTTCTCTACCCGTCAAGGCTTCACATCACGCTGCCCAGCGGCGCCAGAAAGGGCATCAGCTCCGTAGATGAGCCGTGTACATTTCTCAAGGATCTCCCCAGATAACCGAAACCACCTTAAAGTAAACTCACTGGATGAGCACTGTTTACTACATGATGTACATAATACTTTTTCATTACTTTGGTTGCTCCGCTCCTATATCTTACTTCAAGTTTACTGTACAAAAAAAGTCCTTGCTTTGTTAACTTAATCATTATATCTGATGTTAAGTCTGGTGTTCTTTTGTGTTGTATGTTGAGAATCAATTTGACTTTTTTTAAATGACAGTTTTGTGAAGTTTATTGAGACAGAGATAGCATTTTTCTCTCTGTCCCCAGATGTCTCTATATTAACAGTATGGGACACACTTAAAGCATATTTTAGGAGATTATAGCATTTACTGCACAGCTAAAATGTAACGTCTATGCAGAGAAATCTGATTTATCGCAACAAATCAAAGAAATTGATAAGCAAAATGCTCAATCTTTCAGTTCTGACCTTTACAAAAAACTAATGGAACTCATTCAACTGAACATTTACTTCTAAAAAATAAATCCAGGTTCTATTTACATGGAGACAAATCTGATAAAATGTTTGCCAAGTTGCTCAAAGGCTTAATGACTACAGATCATTCTCAAATTAATGAAACATTTAGGGATTTTTATTCTCAGCTTTTCACACCGGAGTCCAATAAAATCATGTAAGGACATAGCTGGGGTTTGGAGAAACAACATGGAGCACAAAGTCTTACTTTATGCAGATGACCTGCTGCTCTTTGTTTCCAATCCCTACACTTCACTTGCTTCTGTTCTGTCACTGTTCAGCAAATTGAGTCAGTTTTCAGGTTACAAACTAAATCTCCACAATCTCTGCCAATTAATAGATTATCACAGGCCTTGGACTTCTCCAGTTTGCCTTTTTTTTGTCTTGCTGAACCACAAAGTGGTCTCCTTTGTCCGTGTCACTTGTGGGGCGTATTAATTCCATCAAAATGACATTTTTCAGGCCATACCAATCATTTTTTTGATCAACTGGACTATTTCTTCATCTTACATATGGCAGGGTAAGCGTCCTTATATAAGTAAGGCCCATCTTCAAAAAAAACAAAGCTGCTGGTGGATTGGCTTTTCCTAATTTTCCCTTATATTACTGGGCTGCAAACCTACGTTATTTAGTCTATTTCGTCATTTTTCATGGCGTTGAAGGTCCTGATTGCTCTGAATAGTAAAAATGTAACTATACTCTGGGGTCAAGATCTCCATTTCTGCCTTACTCTGTTCTTCACTTCCTCTCCCATCACTCCGGTGGTTTGCCTCTATTGTCCATTTGTCCATCAGTTCTGAACATTCATCAGTTCTGAGTCTTTTACACCCTTACAGATATTTTGAGGCTTGGGTAGGATCTAAGTCCTCTTGTTGCCTTGTTTGGCATTGTTGGAGAGGGGGTGCACTTAAACGCTGGTAAGCAACGGGTCTAGAGGAATAATGAGCCCCCCACTCATTCTTAGTGGTTGGCAACTTGTTTGAAACTTCTGGTATCTGGTATTCATGCCAGCATTTAAATAGCAAGTTTTCGGAAATATGGGGTCCTTTTATGTATACTATCTAAAATCTTTTAGAGTACAGCTGAAAGTACATGACCCAAAGGGCTTGATAATTAGGTGGATTATTTATTTATTTGTTTTTATTGTTATTGTTTTACATAAACTACTGGCAGTGACATGGGTTGTTTTTTTTTTTGCTTTTGTTTAACTTTCCCATTTTCAAATTTCCTGTGTTATGTGTAGTTAGGGTATATAATGGCATTATTATAAGTTGTTTTCTGCATCTAGAAATCTGTATTTACCTCTCCTTTGTGAAATCAACATTTTATCTATTTTTTGGTCATTTGCAATGCCATGTAAAAATCCCAATAAAAATTTTTGACCAGATTCAATACATTTATGCTTTTGGCATTGTTAGACCATGCAAATTTCGAAACTGGATGTTGTACCAGTTCAAATGAATTACACTTATAGTAGTTTACTGTATTAAATAATTGGCCTACTTTATATCTACAGTAACTAATCACTGTTCTGCATTGAGAAGATTATATGTGATACAGCCTATGTATCACATCAGCAATGTAGAGGCAAAATGGCCTGGGTCTGTGCATAATGCCAGAATGTTCCATGAATGCACTCTAGACTTGCTTGTGGTGAGTGTATATTAGCTAGATTATAATATTTAACTGTCTACACATTTTCGTAGGGTAGTTGGGGATAACCGTGCTAGCCCTATATGCTGATCACATACACTGATCCTTGGCTCACAGCAGGACCGGCAAGAATAGAGATGACCCTGGGTATACTGAAGGCCCATTTCCAGTGCCTTCATGGGCTCCATGTCACACCAGAAAGGGCCTGTGATATCATTGTTGCATGCGTAGTCCAGCACAATATTGCAATGATGAGAAGAGACATTCATGTTGATGCAACAGATGAAAAAGCTGTTAGAAAAGCAATATGTTCTAATAATATCCAGTGAATAAGAATTTGTCTTTTTATTTGGGTTTTCTGCAGCGTTGTGGGTGCAGTTGGCTCACCCATGGCGATTTTCTGCATTGCTTTTTGAAGAAAGTTTTTAAAATGTTTTAAAAAGGTGCATCACTTACATGACATTTGTTAGAAAGTGCATACCATTGCCTGCTCTACACCTTCCCTCCCTGTGACAGCTGACAAGGTTGTAGTGAATATTATCTCTTAATTGAATAAACCAATAATGAAACACAGTACAAAAATCTTGAGATTTGTACAATTTCATGGGTGTCTGGCGGTTCCACAACACAGATTACTCCATCAGTAACTGCAAAACAATGAGGATTACATGCAATTCCTAAACAGAAATGTGACCTGCACATTTTGAATATAACTTTTAAAAGAGTGGGCCAGACTTTCAAATATCTTTCAACAGTATGTACATCAAGTAATGACAAAGATCAAATTATACTCATCTATAACTTCAAATAAATTACAATAGGTTAGATGAATGGATTGCCATAACCAAGCCAACACTGGACAAATGCATATAAATCATTCATATGAAATACTTACTTCTTATAAATGAACTCCTGTCCTGAGACATGGCTATATCGAAGGAGCTTCCTCCAGGGTAATGTTTTCATCAGTGGAATATCTTCGTCAATTAACCTTTTTGATGTAAATACTGGTCATGTGATTTAAAAACTATAACGAAACATATCTTGTTCATTCACCTCTAGAACACCCTGTACCACATTCACAATTACTCTTTCACTCTCCAGAATCTGCACTGCACACACACACAGCTGCCAAACACAACACTGACTATCCAACAGAACATTGACATTGACAACATCCCTGACTGCAGGGTCCACTCCTTGCAACGTGCTCCGTAGCACAAACCCACCTCAACATAAAGCCCCACACACTGATGTAAAATGTACTGCATACATGCACACACATGCACACCTCACCCACCCAGTTCACAAAGCCTTTCCCACCTACATGGACTTGGAGCTCTATGAGGGATCCGTGCTTCTGCATTATGTAGATGACCTGCTGCTTCGCTGCCCTTCAGCTGATCAGTGTCAGGCAGACACAATTCACTTGTTGACTCATTTGCATGCAAAAGGTCATAAGGCAAGTTTCTCTAAATTCCAGTTCCTACAGCAACAGGTCACCTTCTTGGGCCATGTGATCTCGCATCGGTCTTGCCACCTGTCCGATGAGAGGGTCCAGGCTATTCGCAACATTCCTCGTCCTGAGACTAAGAGACAGCTTATGTCCTTTCTTGGAATGATGGGGTATTGCAGGACTTTCATTCCACACTATTCTTCCTTGGAAGGACTTTGTCCCCCGTAACCTCAATCTTTTGCCAAACCTGAGGAGCACAGATAGTGGGCTGCTTCTTCTTGCACGCTTACTACTTTGGAGGTGTGGCAGGCCCCTAATGGTCGGCCCTGTCTGCCCAGACACTTCTTTCCCTTCTTTTCTAAATGTACACATGGGTGGGACCATGTTTCATAAGGGGCTGTATGGTTCATCAAAGTGTTTAATATATACACCGAGTCCTTTTGCAAGAAATGTCTCATTTGCGCCTCTTCCAATGTAGGCAAGCCTTTCCCCATGACACAGGCTGCATCCAAACCACCTCAACAACCCTTTGATCTCCTCATGGTTGATCTCATTTAACTCACCCCCTCGAGAGGAAAACGTTCTAGTGATCGTTTATATGTTTTCTAAATGGGTGGAGGTCTTTCCAGCAAAACATGTCGACAGTGGGCCAGTGGCAAAAGCCTTGATCACAGAAATAATTCCAAGGTGGTGTCACGATTGGGTGCACCTGGAGACACACCTGGCACCAATCTGCCTGACAGCAGGGTAATTAAAAAGGACTTGTTGAGCAGCCCATCGAGGCTGCAACATTTTTAGTTGTTTTCAGTTCTGGCAATTGGCACACGCTTGTGGGTTTGTTTATGTTCTCCCCTTTTGTTTTCCCTGTTGTTGGCCCTTGGGCCGGTTTTGTTTCCTTTTATTAATAAATAAATGTTTCCCAGTATGCCTCCATGCTTCATTACCCAGTCAGCTCCCATACGTGACAGGTGGGGCATTCCACTCACCATTTCCAGCGACAACGGGACACATTTTCTCAACAAAGCATTGGATCAGCTAAGTGTAAGGCTGGGTTTTAAATCAAAAACACACTGTGCATATCATTCACAGTCCAGGGGTGTCGTGGAGAGAGAGAACAAATTAGTAAATGTTGTGAATCCACAGGATTTCCATGGACAAAGGCCCAACCACTGGTGGCGATTGCCATGCGCATGCGAAAATGTAATAAAACTAATCTAAGCCCCATTGAAATTTAGTTTGTTTCGCAAACATTAACCGAGCCTCAATATGCTTTTTGTTCAGCAATGGAGTCTTGTGTGGTAAGCGTGCATGGATGCCATGGCAGTTCAGTGCATTGCTTGTAGTTTTCTTTGAAACAACAGTACCTGCTGATGCAAGGTCTTCCTGAAGTTCTGCCCGAGTGGTTCTTCGCTCTTGGAGAACTCTCCTGATTATTCTTTGGACTCCTCGGAAATGAATCTTACATGGAGCACCTGATCAGCGCCGGTTTGTGGTGAACTGAACCAATTAGTACTGATAGGGGGCACGGTTTCTCTCTCAATAACGACAGATTTCAGGTGATCTCCTGGCTTTCTATGCCATTTTGCACCTTGTTATCTTCATGTGTTTAATACTTATTCCCTGTGTTATTTCACTTTATTTATTATGACTCAACTTGTATACTTAAATGTTGTGATTTCTTTGTATGAATTTAATATTTGGCTTGAGGGCAACAATTTTGTGTCAATAGCCCACTTAGAAATCCCCTTACTGATAAAAATGCTGATGTGTCAAATACTTATTTTCCCCGCTTTACAAAAAAAATCTGAAACATTGAATGCAAAATCATTACTGTAAATAATTACAATGTAAGGAAAATAATTATTTTTCCATATTTGTTGATGTGTTCCATCGTAAGTCACTGCAAACCTTGACGTTAAAGTAAAGTAAAGTAAAGACGTTAACTAGCCTGTCCTACATTTAGCTTGTTAATTAGCTACAATCACAGCATTATAGTGGGCACTAAGAAAACTCCTTATAATGAAATAATACATTTTACCTCATGAGGAAGACACTCTTCAAGGCGTTCTTCTGAGCGTGTACATGTGGGGAAGGGGCTTACTGATGATGCACTTGGGTGGATGATTGGCAGTGTGCTGTACTGTGTGCAGTTGAGAGTGAGCTAACTGGCAATTGCAGTGTGGAGGTGGGCGCTTGCTGATGATGGCAGTGGTGTGTGTTGCGGGGGGCATTGTGCTGTATGTAGAGATGAGGGAGAGAAAGGCAGGGAAAACAAGGTCTTTGGTTGATGTAATAGAGGTATTATATATATATATATATATTAGTGGCGGGCCGTTATCGGCGTTAACGTGCTGCGTTAACGTGAGACTTATCGGGCGATAAAAAAAATATCGCCGTTAATCTATTCACAAAGTTGGGTTGGGAGCTGGGTCTATACTACGCAAGCTATTGTGCCGGAGTTAAATGGTTACACTAGATTTATAAGTATATTTCTGTCTTTTATTTTCTTATTTCCTAAAGACTCTTATTTTGTTTTTGAGACCCGTTTCAGGTCTCTTGGACACATGGCGTCGTGAGAGGTTCGTGGGGTTTGTGTGCAAAAAGTTATTTCTTTCATTTTAATTTATGTACATATTAGGAATATTTTGCATGTGTGTTATTTTATGTTCTTTTAATACTGTATATTGTAGAGAGGTGTGACGCGATGTTCTGACGTGACCTTGCTTTTTGTACAGAATACACTTTGCACAGAAAATCTCTTGGGTGTCAGCTCATCATTTGTGGTTCAAGAAACGAAGTTACACAACGCAGAAGAAGAACCGCTACACTATGATGACTTTCACCTTGATATATATCGGATGTATACCTAGCCGAATTGCACTGTAGGGGGCGAGAACGAGTCTTCGAACTGTGAAATTACCATATCAAACGTGACGTGGTAACATGGATGCAGCTATTTAACTGAATAAACAGTTGGTAAACACAAGTACATCTTATTGAACATAATTTATTTTCATCACCAATTATCATAGTAGAACAGCTTTCTCAAACAGTTTGTGATGCATTTTGGAAACAGGAGATGAGCCCCTGGTCTAATGCGCCACCTGGCTGGAGAAACCCAGAAACCCCAAATCATTATTTGGGTAACACACATATTCTGAACGCCTTCAGCAGAATTCAAATGAGCAATTTTAATCTAGATGAATCTAGATCTTGATTAATTTTGCTTACTCTAGATTAATCTAGATTAATTCCAAGATTACAGTTAGATTAATCTAGATTAAGAAAATTAATCTATGCCCACCTCTAATATATATGTTACGTATAGCATAGTAAAAATAATATAGTCGAAATATTACAATATAACAGTAAAATTACAGCAAAATAACCCAGAGTTTTCCATAACTTAGATTTTACTAAACCCGCTTTCTCAATATTGTCAACGTACGATTTCTGCTTATTAAGAGGCGTCTATCAATGTCTGTCCTTGGCAACCCTGGCTCAGAGTTGACGATCTTGCACTGTAGGTATACTCTTTGTTGAAAGCTGCGCTCTCCTCACGACGCAACTTGCTGTGACCAGTTTGAACTGGAATGTGGCGCATGCGCAATTGAGGTAAACAGGAAGAGGTCCGTGAAAATACATCAGAGAAAGGATTTGAAGGAAACGTGAATTGGTTAGATTATTGCTGCAACCTTTAAAGTTTTTTTTTTGTAATCCACGTTAAAAAATTTTTGGGAAGTGTGGAAATCTTCGTTGCTGTCGCGAGGTTGAACGCTAGTGGAAGGTTTTTAAGGTGAGATGGGTTTAGTTATGCCTGCAATGGCCTACTAACCCCCTCACCAAGTGTACCATAGAAGTCTTCTTGACGTTAATCAGCCTCACAACTTTCCCGTGAAGAACCGATAAAATGGTGCAGAAGGACAAGGCGGGGGAGGAACCACAGCGGGAGAAGGAGACTAGTAGCAGTCCAGCCCCTCCAGAGGCTGGTCCCGAGACTCAGGCTCTAGTCGTGCATCGGGTTGTCGAGGTGGAGAGAACAGGCCGGAGGAAATTCATCAGCGGGGTTGTGGAGGGTGAGAATACCTGGTTCTGTTATTCTTATTCTGATCCTTGCTTCTAGTAGTTAATAGGGCTTAGATGTTTTTTTAATGTAGGTCACTCCAATTATTTAAAAATGTTAGGTTTAAGTAAGTAGGAGTTATCATGCACTATTTAGTATATCATCTAAATATAGTAAAATACACTTTTTGCAACAGTACTTTCCATTAGCTTTGGCATCATGATATATTTTGGCATAACATAGGCATTGTTGTGATAAATGCAAAATAAGGTGGAATAGAACCTCTACTAATAAGAGATTATCATAATTATTTACAATGCTAAGGGATTACCACACATTTATGTTCAAGTGTTTATTTTCTGCTTTTAAAAAAATGAGAATGAGGCAAAATAGTTGTCAGTAACATGTCTGCCGTCAGTGTTTGTTAACTTTTTTGTTAATTATTATTTTTTATTCAGGTTTTTATGGTCGCCCATGGACAATGGAACAAAGAAAAGAGCTTTTTAGGAGGTATTTGAGATATGTGTGTGTGTGTGTGTGTGTGTGTGTGTGTGTGTGTGTGTGTGTGTGTGTGTATATATATATATATATATATATATATATATATATATTTTTTTTTTTTTTCATACATACAGTGGCACAGAATAACTAGCCTGATTAAATTTTTACATTTGGTTCCGCAGACAACAGAAATGGGGGTTGAATACATACCTGTATGCACCAAAAGATGACTACAAACACAGAATGTTCTGGAGAGAAATGTATTCTGTTGAGGAAGCTGGTAATCTTTGAAGTTTAGACAAATATGCAAGTTGTCCCCTCACACTGTACATTTTTACCCATGTTCATTATTTGTGTCTTCTTGTCTGTCCCCAGAGCAGTTGATGACTTTAATCAGTGCTGCAAAAGAGCATGGTATCGAGTTCATCTACGCAATCTCTCCTGGTCTGGACATCACTTTCTCCAACCAGAAAGAGGTTTCGACCCTTAAACGCAAGCTGGACCAGGTCGGAAAACATGTCTGCTTCTTTTATAACGTTTTTTGGGTCATTTGTGTGCTATGATGTAAGTTGATTTGTTACATTTCCACAGGTCTGTCACTTTGGTTGCAAATCCTTTGCCTTACTCTTTGATGACATTGATCACAACATGTGCCCAGCTGACAAAGAAGTGTTCAGCTCCTTTGCACATGCCCAGGTGTCAATAACCAATGAAGTCTTCCAATATTTGGGAGAGCCTGAGACGTTTTTGTTCTGTCCTACAGGTAATTATGTGATGATGCTTTTGCTTTCTGAGGCCTCGCGATGTAATATTAACTGAGATAAATACTTTAAATAGCCGTGCTGTATAGTAATTTAAACAATATATAGATGGTAATATAAACATATACACACTCTACAAAACAATCACTGTATTTAATATTCACATGCACAGTTCAGACCAGCAGTAAAATAAGGCTAATTGATCATTTCTACTTAACTTCTTTACATGATGTTTCAACAGAAAAGCCATTCACAATATTGTGGCAACATCAACATACAATTTCTGCTGAATATGAATCGTCTTAAATTGTCTGTCTTTAGAAGATGTCTGCCATCTTCAAGTTTATATAGATTTTTGTCCATTTATAAACCATATCTAAATGTATTCTCAATGTATGACTCATCAAAGTCATCATGATGGCAGATACACACATTCTTTCTTCAATGGAACACAAATATTCTTCAGAAAGTTCCAGAAATTGCACTTGTAAGTTGCAGTTGTCTGGCAGTTTTCTTTTGTACCATTTTTAAGGTATTCCTGGCACTAAAACTGCTTGAATTAGGGGATTTTAAAACTTTTGTCACATAGTGTCTTTTTATACAGTACTGTTGAAACTTTTGGGCAGGTGTGCTTTAGACAAAAGTGTTTTTTTTTTTTTTTCATTAATGAAATGCAATCAAATCAAATTTCTATATTTGACCACCCTTTGCCTTCATAACAGCATCTTCTAGGTACCCTTGCACACAGTGTTTGAAGGAACTCTGCTGGTAGGTTGATCCAAACATCCTGGAGTACTAACCACAGATCTTATGTACCTGTTGGCTTCCTAAAATTCTTCTGTCTCTTCATGTAATCCGAGACAGATTGAATAATGTCAAGAATATGGGAATATGGGGTGGGACTCCTTCCAAGATTTTTTTTTCTTTATACTGAAGACAGTTCTTAGTGATATTGGCTGTTTGCTTGGGGTCAGTGTCCTGCTGCATAAAATGGCTTTTCCATGAAGAACACTTTTGGCCAGACTTCTTCAGACAGTACTGCTTGGTGGTTTCCTTGGCTGATCACTGCATGTACAACCCTCAACATTGCCCGTTCCTTTGTGCCTTTCCAAAGATGTTGAACACAGGGCTGATAGCATTCAGGCATTTTAGTACTGTATTTCTAAGAAGTGCAATCAGAGGCCAATTAGCGATACAGAAGGGGGCCTTTGGTCTTTGATGAACACATACAGGTCCAGCAGTTGCTCCACTGCGAATGTGTTTTGTGTTTCCCATACTGGTAACATCATGTATAGCACATTTATAGACAATAAAGATGTCGATAAAGGCATAAGGAATAAATGGTGCTGGGCTTGAAAAGAGGAGGTGGGTCATGATGAAAAGCCCTTTGAAAGCTGGTGCCAAAAGCTCTGGTAACCAGAGACAGGCTGCACTTTGTGCGCAAGGAACTTACTGTATTGAACTAGCGGGAAAAGGTTTGTGGCATGAATTAGAACCCAGTCATAAAGCAGCAGTCCAAGCAACACAACACACCTCACTTTAGATCTCTAGAGCTGGTGGGTTCATGCTCAATCATTTTATTTGGGTTGGGTCGGGTCGAGCTCGTACGGTAAATGAGATGTCAGCAAACACAATAAACACATGTTGCAAATACTTTTTTACGAGCACTGCTGAGCATGAGCATGTGTTAAAAGAGTTTCATCCATAGCAAAAAGAGTTCAGTTTTTTTTTCTATCAGCTCTGTGAACAGCACATCTTGAAACACCACTCTGATTTGAAATCTTTGTCTGGGAAAGACCTCGCTGGTGCTGTAGAACTACCTTGTGTCTTGTTGCTGTGTGACCCTTGTCATGAATCTGTCTTCCACAACCTCACCTTGATGGCAGAGTTTGGATGTTCCTCACTGAGTTTTACAACTTCTACACAGCTGTTTCAATAAATGACTGTGTTTCATTTTAAATGTACACCTGTTTGGCATAACTGTTTGATCATAAATCTGAATATTATCGTACTAAATCCTTGCCTTTGAGCAATTGTACCAATAAAAATGCTGTTTTGAAGGCAAAATAATTATTTCATTCACAATTTAGAATTATTTAGATTTTTAAAGCATTATAAATAGATATGCGTGTGTGTTTATTTCAGAGTATTGTGGGACATTTTGTTACCCAAATGTCTCCCAGTCTCCATACCTCTGCACAGTTGGTGAGAAGCTGTTACCTGGCATTGACATCCTCTGGACAGGTGAGGGATTGTGTTTTGTCTCTGCAATTTGTTTTTAAGTAAAACACTGTGTTTTAAGTAAACATTTGTGATCAAAAAAGCTGTAATAGTGGCCAGAACAGATGTGAAATAATTGTGCCTTCAGTGTGAAGTAGAGAGCTGTACCATAACAGAAGCCACTGCAATTCAGAGAACATTTGTGGCTTTCCAAGCAAACATTACTAAAATGAATTGTTAAAGCAGAAATGGTAACGAACAGTAACAACACTTCAGTGGTGATAAGAATGACAAACTTATTCCTAATTTTATAGATGGGTATGTTTTAGGGCTGCAACTAACGATTATTGTAATAATCGATTAATCTGTCGATGATTTTTTAATTATTGTAGAATCAGATAAAAACAACTTTATTCAATAACAGAACTTGCACAAACATGTTGGAAAAAATGGACTAATACAAAAAACATACACATCTGCCAAATATATAGACTTTTTCGTGCCACCTGAGCTGCCAGAACAATAATTTATAAAAGATAAAGAACAATACAAACCAGAAACAGGATTTGTTTGAATGTCAGAACTTGTTCTCTACACTACATTAGAGGTGCACACACTCGCAAATGCACACATTGTTCACTTAGCATCAGTGTGCGAGAGAGACAGAGTTTGAACTAAAGTTTTTTTTTTAAATAATCAAATGTCTGTTTCATTTTAAAATATTTGTGATCCACAGGTCCAAAGGTGGTGTCCAAAGATATAACAGTGGATTCTATTGAAGAGGTTACAAAAATACTGAAGAGGCTACCAGTTATTTGGGACAACATTCATGCCAACGATTATGATCAGAAGAGACTATTTCTGGGGCCCTACAAAGGGCGCTCCACAGAACTAATTCCTCGACTAAAAGGTGTCCTCACCAACCCCAACTGTGAATTTGAGTCCAACTATGTAGCCATTCACACCTTAGCCACCTGGTACAAGTCGAATATGAATGGTGTACGGAAAGACATTGTCATGAGTAAGTCTAAGTTTTTATATAGTTGTATGATGTCCACTTAGTATCAGAGCTGTTGAAAAAGTATTATTTATATGAAATTGGAAATGTACTAATTGGCATTTTAAAACCACATCCATGGATACTAAATAAAATATAAAATAAAATATATTTTTTTACTTCTTAGTTTCAGTATCACTTAAATAATCAATAATACCCTCCTATGCTAAACAACACAAAAATAGCCACAAAACCTTATGTGTGCATGAGGATAAGTAATCTAAAAACTGTACTGTGGTTGAAAGTGGCCTCAGTTGATTTTACTATCAATGCCATTTTTTTGCCTTCTGAGAATTATTTTGTAAGTGTTGCAGGGTTCCCGCAGGTCAGGGAATTTCAGTAAAGGCATTTTCAGACAGGGAAAGTCAGGGAATTTTACCATTTGAGTGCCAAGTCAGGGAATAATCAGGGAATTTTGTTAATAACATCAGGAGTCTTTTTGTTTTGCTCAATACCTCTCCTGTTCTAAAAAAAAGTGCAACATTCTAGAACGCAAAATCTGTGTCAACATATGTCCTTAACTTACGAAACACACCAGGCAAGTCTAAACAGATGTATTTAAGGACTGGCTCACCCACAGTTCTAAAATAAAACATGCATGTAGAGGATGTCAGAGATGGAGTTGAGGTTTTAATATGTTTCATTCAACACTGCAACATGCCTATATTCAACAACAATTACTTAAATGCAGCTTTGAATTCTATAAGACCTTTAAATGCCTCATCACCCAAATATTATATTGGACATTTCTTTAAATGGGAGGTAATGGAAATTCAGCTTTTTGATCAGGAAAAGTCAGGAACAATAATTATGCCACTGGACTTATTAAGCTTTGCTAGGTTTTGGAAAAGCACAGTCGGCCAATAGCTAAACGTCTACAAACTGTAAACCTTTACATTAGTATTTGAGGGACTGACAGTGGTTAAATTGTGATAACTAGATGGCTGAGTGATAGCATCTTCAAAACTATATCTCTTGTTAGATGTTTCCTGTCTGCAGTGGTCAGGACCTACCAAGTGATCCAATAAAGATTATATCACATACCAATACATTGTTGTTGATCAAGTAGACCCTTTTATGAAAATGATTTTGGCTCATTATAGTGCTCTCTGTCAGCAGGATAATTCTCCCTGCCACACTGTAGATATGATTCTTTGTTATACTTATGTTTCAGTGGACAGTGAGGACAGCACAGTGTCCATCCAGGTGAAGCTTGAGAATGAGGGCAGTGATGAGGAATTGGAGACTGACATGCTATATAGCCCACAGCTTGCACTCAAACTGGCACTTACTGAGTGGCTGAGTGAGTTTGGCGTGCCCCATCAGTACAACAGTGAGTAGGGTGCTAATATTGCACCATGGTTATCAGTGCTTCTATGTTTCATGAAATACAATAATTCAATTTTTTGACCATGACATTTGTTCGGCGCTGCAGGTCGTCAGGTACCCCGCAGTAGAGCCAAGAGTTCCTCCACTGATGTTTCATCATTGGCCAGCCCCAACCTGGTGACCTCCACTACAGTAACTACTATTTTTCAGCAGCCCATAGTGAGTCCAACACCAACCTCACTGGTTGGGGAGACTGACTCTCTGGGTAAAGAAGAGGTGGTGGATGTGGAAGAGGCCAAGAAAGAGTCAGATGAGGAACCCATGGAAACTGTAGCGGAAAAGCAGGATGAAGCTGAGGTTGAGGTCGTTGAAGCGAAGGCCGATGTGAGTCAGATTCTGACTGAGATTGTCCAGGACAAGATGACCACAGAGGAGCTTCGACTCATGGATACAGATAAGGAGAGCATCGCTGAGTCCAAGTCGCCTGAGATGTCAGTCCAGGAAGACTCAGGCAGTGACATTGCCCCCATGCAGACAGATGATCAACTGACTATCAAAGAGTTATTTGTGCCTGGCCCAAATGAGAAGCCACTGTTCTCAGCGGAGGCATTGACTCTGGATGACCTCACATTATTGGCTGAGCTGTTCTACCTGCCCTATGAGCATGGACCCAAAGCCATGCAGATGCTTAAAGAATTCAACTGGTTACGGGCCAATAGCAGTGTTGTCAGTGTCAACTCCAAAAACAAAGATCCTGAGAAGGTGAGGCCCTTCTGACTCAGCAAATGCTGTGATAGTCGATAGCCGAAGTTGTTGGTATCGAGGCCTAAAAGGAATTGTTGATAACTAATTTGAAAAATGTTTTTTCAGCACTGCTCTTTTTTTTTTAAACTGCACATTTTACAATATATATTAAAAATGTACATTGAATTAGAGGAAGAAACAAAACCTTCTTCACAGGAAGATCTTAGTCCAGTTTTAAAATTTATTTGATCTCTTTCACCTGGATTATCTGGTTACTCTATTGGGCTAAAGGTCCCATGAAACATTTTTTGCTTAAATATAGGTCTTAGTGGTCCCTTAAAAACTGTATCTGAAGTCTCTTTTCAATATTAAGCCTTGTTGCAGAATTACAGCCACTTTCAGCCAGTCCCACAATGAGTTTTCTGCAGGATGCTGTGTTACTGTTTATGCAGCTTTAAATGATAATGAGGAGGAGAGGGATTTGTGCTCATTTTACATCCAAGTACTGAGCAACTGAAATACTTTGCTTGTTTGCAAGTCATGGCAGTCGGTGGAGCTAATTTTTTAGGGGAGGGGTGCGAAGTTCTCTGGGCAGGTTGAATTAACTGCATGAAGTAAGATGAATGTGTGTGTGTGTGTTTCTTTCTAATTCAGGTGTTAGAGTGGAGGTCTAGGGCTGAGAAGTTTGAAGAGATGTGCTCTTCAGTCATTCAGATGTTCACCCGGCTTTCCAATTCTGCTAACCGGACTATTCTGTACGACCTGTACCCCTATGTGTGGGACATCAAGAGCATCATCTCTATGGTGAAATCCTTTGTTCAGTGGTTAGGTACGTATAAGCTGAATTCACCCCATGTTTGTTCAGTTATGTGTCCTCTATTAATATTTACAGCAAAAAATCCTGTCATACAATCATACAATGTTTTTGATATAAATCAGGTTTTAATGTAAAGTGCTTAAAAACAAATGCACACGTATTTAGTGGCATGTGTAAATCTCAGAGAGCAGTGGAGTTACAAACAGATGGCAAACATATTTTTAGATTCTACATGTATCTCAAAGTAAAAGGCAGCAGTGTCCTCCAACAGACATGCTCACCTCACCCCACCTCGCCTGTGCCTGTCTCAGTCCTCTCTGATCTCCACATGTGCTCTCTGAGTCATCGCTTTGTTTTTTGTGCTCTGTACTGAACTCTCTTTGGACTGACCGAATGCTGTTTTCACTGCCAGCGTCATAATCCTGTCCCACAGCATTTGACTGGCTGAGCAGCAAAGTTAATTGGGTTGGTTGGTCCAAAGTGCTGGTATTTGGGTCAGGTGCTTGCTGTGCGTGTAGTGTAACACAGTTGAGTTTGGCAGTTTTTTGTTTGTTTGGGTTTTTTTGCAGCGTTTCACACTGAAGCAGCTGTCGCCTGTCATTCACACCTGGGCAGAGGAGCTGTAGGCGGACAACTGTCCCTCACGGCATAGCGCATGCGAGCCTGGAGAGCAAGGCTACTTGGAGTGCTATTCTAGTGCAACAGAGAGAATGATAATTGGATGAAACACCTACGTGTTTCTCTATATGGAATTGAAGGTGTTCTAATGTCTAAATCTGTTGCTTTCTCAGCATGCAAACTGAGTGGATACACTGTCCTGATTGAACTGATTTATTGCTTCAAAACAAACTCGTACATTTTTTGTGTAATGCACAAAAATGTAGCTAAAAACGATAATATACTAAATGGCATGGCTGATATCGGACACACCTTCTCAGAAGAATTCCCTCTTCATTCAGAGCATTTGTCGCAAAAGGTCGAAATGTTTTTGGGTAATATCGACATACTGACTGAATTTGGGAGGGGGATTATATATTTTTAAAGATTACAATTATTAGTAACTCTAATGTTTACTCTAATGTCATCTGAAGCATTAAAATGGAACTTAACAAACACCAGCACATACACAAACACTCACGGCTTAATGTTGTCTCCCAGTTTGAATGAGTGCTCAACTCGTCCACTCTGAAGTTTTGAGTGTTCAGAACAGGATTACATTTGTTGTGAACAAAAGCACCAGCATAGCCAGGGTTACCATGGAAACCACATTTCATTCACAGGTTTTCAGCACTATGGTGACACTGAAGACTGACCAAAATGCACAGCAGGCAGCAACCCAAACCACTAAAAACCACAGAAAATTTCAAACACGATTAACTCCCCTGAACCACCCCCTGTTGGATGCAGTGCAGATGGCAATCTGTTTGGGCCTCAGTACTCTTTTGCTGAAACTCCATTTTAATGTACTCTTCTATTGTCTTCACCCTTCACCATGTACAGATGGAAGATTCCTCACCACAAGCTTCTACTGTTATTGGATCGACAATGGCCGATGCCATTTGCTGCCATATTTCTGTTTTGTTCTGTTTTTATTTATTTATTTATTTTTTCTCAAAAAAAGAAACAATGTAGTTTGGATTTAGAAATGGTGTCAGTGCCATTAAGGGCTGTTTTGGAAACAAGGGACAGGCAACTGACATGAAGTCAAGCTATACTTCTGAGTGATGAACATTTAACCACGTTCTCTTCTATCCAGCAGCGACAATCTAACCTGTTTTTCTTTATCCTGTTAGTAGGGCTGATATTGGACACACCTTCTCAGAGGAATTCCCTCTTCATTCAGAGCATTTGTCGCAAAAGTCGCTCTGGATAAGGGCGTCTGGTAAATGCTCTAAATGCTCTTCGGTTTGGTGTCAATTGTTCCATTTGCTCAAAAAGGGCACCATACCTTGCATAGTAGACTCATTTCAGTGTGTTCATCAGTCTGTTTCAGCCCTATTTGTAATATCTCTAATTCCTCTCAAATGGTGTGTCCATGTTTTGTACTTAGCTGGCCTCATTAAGGAAGTGAAGTTAGGTAAAAAAAAAACTGGCAAAGTGAGTCTTATACTGTGTCTGCATAGCATTTGTCTTGTTACACAGCTGGAGTACTCACCTCGTACTCATAAAGAGGGTCTTTTTAATAACTGTTTAGGGCTGGTCAAAGGCACTTTTGGTGCTCTGTGGCATTCTGTCAAATGGGGAGGGTGGAGTTTTAATTAAAGGTGGGTTCCATGCTACCTCTTGGATGTGCATAGCAGTGCTCGCATGTCATGTGACAAGACAGATAGAGGTAAATGTGACTTCAGGGATGGATTTGGAGCTTGATCAACTAAAGCTGAAAATTGCCTCCATTGCAGTAGCCTTTAGGTTTTTATAGGGTCAGGGGAAGGTTGACCTTCTGATAAAAAAAAATAAAACAGATTTCAAAATCTGTTGGTCGATTATTTGAGTTGTGGGTTGCAATAGATGCTGTATTAGTTCAGAAAACATGTACAATATAAGAACTGTAAAGCAAAAAAATCTTTGGCTGATTAAGCTCCAGTACCCCAACACTAAGCCTCATTTATGTTTAATTTTTAATTCTTTATTTTTCAATTAAATGAGATCTGTGGAGTGATTTGGAAAGTAGATACCTATACTCTTTTCCCCCATCTCCTACACCCCAACCCAACGACTCCCATAACGTTCTTCACTTGGATCTGATCCCAACAGGGTGTCGTAGTCAGTCTTCAGCACAATTCTTAAGTGGAGACCAAGAACCCTCGGCCTTTAGGGGCGGTCTAGCAGGAGAGTTTCAGGTATCCAAAATTGAATTCACTGCCAAATGTTGAAATGAAGAGTTCTGTTTGTTCATTTATGATGTTTTAATTTAATTATTGGAATGAATTTGTTTTTACTGATGCAAAAACAGAAATTACTGGGTTGGTCTGTTGAAGGCGAGCTGATGAGATTTTAAAATTGAGTAGTATGGTCACCATACCAGAGATGTTACTAACAACATTATCAGTTGAAGTTCTTTGGGAATCGTATTTTGGATATGATTAGATCCAGAGAGAGATTTTTCTTGGTAGGATTGGGGTGTCTTGTTTCAGCTACTGCCCAAAAGAGATGCTGCTTTTCCCCAGCGCTTGCATTTGCGCAGCTTGACTAGGGTTTTCACTTTTCATTCACTTTTCATAATTTTTTTGCAGGAAATATAGATATATACATTTATTTTAAAATGTCCCTATTCCTACACATTCCCTTTTGCGCCTGCCCCTTTGCCTCCCCACATGCATTAATGGAAGCTAGCAAGTTCACCTGCTGAAAGCTCCATGAGCAAAGAGGGCCACTAATTGCGATTTGATAGATTACACTGAATTACATACAGGAAAAAAAAATCTTGCTATTTTTGTTCATGGAGCTGTGCCCGCATCATCACGTCTTTCTACAGGAGGAAGTATGCGCAGCGACGGCGCCCTGTGATTCTTTTGGGTGGGGGAGGAGCATCTCTTTTTCCAGTCAAGCCTTTCTCAGACCAAGCCTCATCACCAACATGAGTGCCTTTGATCTTTTTTTAAATGTAAATTTTCTTTAGAAATTTTATTGATTTGTGATTTAAGAGGGTTTGAATAAAGGGGAAATGAAACATTTGTAGGACCAGTAAAGCAGTACAGTAGAGAACATTTGAATCACGTGCAGACATCTATTTTTTTCTCCTTCCAAAAATACTTCCAAATGTACTCTTTAAGAGACAACTGAAATATTTTAAACTTTTTATACTACTACATTGATGAATGATTTTCATTCTTAAAAGTCAAATATCTTTTATCTGAAAAATATTAAATGTATCATTTGCACTCTGTCCTTTTAAAACGTCACTTGAGTTCAGTATCAATGTTTAACTGGGGAAGTGGGGTGGGTGGGCTTTGGGGGGTGTTCCTGCTCTCACTGGTGATGAGTTGAGTCCAACAGAAGTAGCATTGCAGTTATGTGCCCAAACAAGGCTCTGAAAGCCTCTGGTTTTGCATTTTCCACAGAGATTGTTACCAATAGATGGGGCAAATGATCTTTTCTACCAGCCACCCCCCTCCTTGCCAACCTCCAAAATTTATTCCATACGACCATACTATCCCAAAGATGAGGTCAGTACTTTTACTGTCTGCTTTTTTGTTGGCTTTGATTTCAGATTGTTCCATCTATTTGGACCTTGTAATACTAACATTAGTGAACAGTTACATGTTAATACTTAGTTTAGGAAATTATGGCCCAGATCCCTCCCACTGAATGCGTAGATAAAGGTGAACACAGTAAAACCTGAAATCATCAGACCAGTACTTCTCAAAGTCAGGTCTGTGAAAAGTCAGCAAAATCGAATTAAAGTTTTTGTTTTTCGTAATTTCTATTGCTGGGTGCATACACATTGTTACCCTGGGGAAGACATGGCTCCAGGATGCACTATGGGAGTTGTTTTGGAGGCCAAAGAGGGACATAATCAATGTTATGCTGTCATAAAGTTGTGGCTGATTTGTGTAAACCTTACAATTGTTAATATGTTCTTTGCAGACTGCAATATACAAAATTTGCAAAGAAATGTATACTGAGGCCTGTGATAGCACCCCATTCTTTGACCAGGAACCGGACCTGATAGGAGACAGGTTGGAGGGGGGGGTGGGCAAATTTAATACTGCACCATCTGTGTGTATTGGTGAAGCTTTCTGTATAATTCAAAATATACAATCCAAATTCTTACTGGACAGGAAAATTGAGTATTTGGCTGGGAATTAATCCACTTTTAAATATTTTGATTTACTAAGCAAAGGTCAGATGTCATTAAACAAAAATATTATTTGGATATCAGTGTTCAAATTAAACAAGAATGATTCAGAAATATATTGATTATAATTATTGATTATATAAAATAAATTTCTTCACTACACCTTTTTGTTCTTGTTTAGGCTGGTGGGTGGTTTTTTGACACTCAGCCCTGATTATGGTTTTGTTCTGGAGGATGAGGAGGGTATCTGTGGGTATGCACTAGGCACAGTGGATGTGAAGCCTTTCGTCAACAAGTGCAAGATGAGCTGGATCCCATTTATGCAGGAGAAGTACAACAAACCTGATGGTGAAAAAGAGCTCTCAGAGGCTGAGGTGAGGTCCAGTATTATACTCAGCAATAGGCCATTTTGCATTGCCGGTAAGTCCGTAGGTTTGTGGAATAACCATGTTAGGTCAGCTGTGTTACATTATTCAATACCATTATTAGCCAGTTGAGAGCATCTGAACTCAACTGGAAAAAAACTATGATAAGCTAATTTTACATGCCTTTAATATTTTAGGCTACAATTTGTGCTATAACTTAACTAGGTCGACCCTGAAAAATGTTTACATTCAATATGATTAATTCTTTTTATTATTAAAGGTCTCATATTATGAAAAACAATCTCACAAAGTAAAACATTATTACTAGTTCCCCTAACTCGTCTGCGGTCCTGAGTTGGATAGAAATGGCGATATGTATAAAGAGTACATTTTGTAGGATTTACATTTGTACCAAACAGGAAGTGTTGATGATGTCATTTCTAGGAATACCTGCTCACTTCTATAGGCCGCCCTCCTCCTCGTCCTTACTCTCTCTTCCTCGTTTGCAGGCATTAGACATTATTATATATTATTTTGCAGTATTTCCTGTGTCTTTCATCCGGTCGCACATATGATATCACTTCCTCAATTATCATTCACACATTATTTATATTACAGAATGCTTGTGTTGGTGGGTTAGCAGATAGCTAGGAGAAAAGACAGCACAATCTTTGGACACCCTTTTTTTCTACAATTAAGTGGAAAAGAAAACAATGTGTTATGAGAAATGGGGATGTATATTATTATAGAGTCTCTATGGTAACAACAATATTACAATAAGATAAAATGGGTTTGACTAAAAGAAAAAAAAAGTTTTAAGCAGCAATTAATTTTCTCATGCCATTTTTCTTGTCTAGTAATCTTGATTTAAGATTGTTTACATATTTGGACTGGAAACTAGACAAAATTACTTGGTAAGAAAAGCTTTTTTTGCAGTGTAGCTATACATGACAACAGATTGAAAAATGAATGGTCCAAAAAAAGGCTAGTGAATAAAAACATGTCTTTTGTCTTTTAATGCAAAGTAACTATAGCACCCCTGCTTTACTACTGTTATTAATGCGCTAACGCTAACTTGTCATGCTTGTCTAGCTGGATGACGGGTAAACATTTACATTTACAGCATTTATCAGACGTGACAATCAGTAGTTACAGGGACAGTCTCCCCCTGGAGCAACTTAGGGTTAAGTGTCTTGCTCAGGGACACAATAGGCGAGTGTGTTACCCACTAGGCTACTACCACCCTCCGTCGTCCACACGGAGACGCAGAGAACAGTCCGAACACTGTTTCATCCCCCCTCCACACATGTAGGTGGCGCTGTAAGTCCCCGTCTAGTTCTCCTCCGCGGTGAGTTAAACACCAGCACCAGGGATATTACGTTCCTCACTTCAAAACGGAAATAAAGTAGGATTCTGTAGCGACTTACCCTGCTGTTGAACTCCCTCCCTCCTCCTCAAACACACGTTTCAGGTGCAGGATCATTGCCGTGGTGCTCCCGTGCCGTGTCATGTCGCTTTTGCATATTTTCGCACAGATTTCTCTGCCTCCGCCATGTATCTGTCCTCTACCTCCGCTCGTTTTTGTAATTTTTGCTCCGCGCTGTCTATGAGGCGCCAAGCTTTTTTTATAATCAAACGTCTCCACGTCACGCGACATAATGAATAGATTAGGAAATTCATTTCCAACTCTTTTAGTAATCGATTTTTATTGATTTAATTGATTCATTGTTGCAGCCCTAGTATGAACAATATGTTACATCTTCCTTCCATAGAAAATGATGCTCAGCTTCCATGAGGAGGAGGAGGGCTTACCAGAGTCCTTTCTCAGTAATTTCCCATCACTCATTAAGGTGGACATTCATGCCAAGGTCACTGACCCTAGTGTGGCCAAAAGCATGATGGGATGCTTACTCTCATCTCTAAAAGCCAATGGTGAGTGCTGTCTGGCTTTTTGTATATGAAGTAAAAATATTATATATAGAGTCTGGTGCTTTTAGGCAGGTTTATCTGTTAAATGGGGAATTTAAACCTGTTGAATCTGACACTCCTGCATTTCTTTATGCAGTCTATTAATTGGAAACTGGTGATTGAAATATTTTTTTATTTTTTTATTAAAAACAAGTGTCAAGTTAAAATTTTGTTAAACTGTATTTTATTTGGAATTTATAAATAATAAAGAAAATGATCAATAACTAAAATAAGTTGGAATTATAGGGATTTTTTTTTTTTTTACTTTTCTTATTCCTTTCCTTCTCTCCTAGGCTCCCATGGTGCCTTTTGTGAAGTAAGAGAGATAGACAAAAGGATGCTGGACTTCTACAGCAAGCTGGGCTGCTTTGAGGTGGCCAAGATGGAAGGCTTTCCTAAGGATGTAATCATAATGGGCAGGAGCTTGTGAATCTGTGGAAACTAAATTTAGAATTATAGATCAAGTGAAGTAGAGCCTTAATGGCATCAGCATGTATCCCACCTTTTCAAGCAAACGACCTCTTTTATTGCTCAATTTTATTTTCAGCAGCTCTTCAATCACTTGGTTGTGTTTTTTCATATTGTGCCCTCTAGAGATTCTCATGTGTTTTTTTTTTTTTGTTTGTTTTTTTTTTGCTTTGCTGTGGTAATTGAAGTTACGTCAGCATCATGATTGGTCAGATCCAGTGATATCCACAATCTCCAAGGAACTCCACAAATGTCTAGAATCATGAGTTTGGCAGTCACAGGAATGTTCCGCAGGAATTATCACATTTTCAGTTAGCTGAGCAATTGAGGAAGGTTGTCTTTAGGAAATACTGCTTTGAGTGTATGGAGTGATGGAGAAGGGCATGGAGAAGGGTACTGTGGTGGAGAAGGGCATGGCTCCATAAACAGCCTTAGAAGTAGGTCACCTCCAACCAAGCAGCATCTCCAAGCCTAACCCCAGGGTTCTGCACTGCCTGCAGCCGTGTATACAAGTAACTCATTTACATGTTTTTACTTTTCTTTCTGCAGTAGTCCCAGTGCCATACCGCTCAACATCAGAAGCCTCCATAATGGATTTGGACTAAAATGGATCAAAAATAAGTTCCTCTATAGCTCCTTTTGACATCTGTGGGGTTTTTTTTTTCATTTGTTTCAAGGCTAGAATGGAACTGAACTATTTTAAACAAACATTGCCCTGTTGCCAAAGTAAAGCAGCGGATTATGCCATGATAAGGAGCAATTAGAGATGTAATTGGGCCTTTTGTAACTCTGTTAACTTTGTGATGTCTTGTTAATTTTGAAAAATATTTATTATGCATGAAGCATAATGCATTTCATTTGACATCCAGTCAGCCAAAAGTCGCAAAAAAATGTCACCATAGGATGGCTGGGAGGATATGATGAAGAAACATCTGTGAGTTTATCAGCTATCATCACCTGGCCGAAAGCTGAAGGTTTTCTCTGCTGCTTGTTGCTTTGAAGAAACTGTTGAATTGAATTCCCATTTGGAAGGGCTTTAATTAAACATTAATTTGTGTGACAATTTTGTGTATATGTTAAAGAAATTGGGATGTTTGTTCAATACATTATTATACTTTGTATGTAAGATTGGTATTATTACTAATGACAATAAAAATGTTCAGTTATTTGTTTTGTTTATTATCTTGACATTTCAGCTGAACTGGCATGTTTACAGTAAGTTTGCTAATTCTCCTTCTGTAAGAGTGTCAGTCACGTTCTCTTCATTGTACCTAAACGTCACGCCATATACTGCTATCAAATAATGGAATTGGGAATATCTGAAATGGTCTTTTAGACAAGGCATTACAAATGTATGCGTATCTGCTATACGTGATAATAAGACCACTTACACTTTTTCAACAATTTAAATATATCTGCATCTGAATTATGACTAAAAGAATATTAGTAAGAATGATAAAGCATACTCAAAATGTAATTATGTAAGAATGCGATTTAAAATTTAAAGCGTCTTTCTATATGCCGAACGTACACAGCAGTCACCTGGTCGCACAATTGGTTGCGTCATCAGTCCTGCGACGGTTTTGGTACAGTCACATGTGTTACCCACACGGGCCTATTGTAATTAAATTTAATCGAAGCTGAAGTTTTAATTATGTCTATCACGAGCGAAGAAGCATCAGATGCGGGAAGCATGGATAGGTCCAGGCTGGAGAGCTACATATTCAGTAAGAAGCTGTTTGCTTTTACTTTAAATATCCTATCGTATCTTTTTATTTTCATGTACTCATGCTTGAATTTGTTTGAATTTGTTGTGTACACTGCCACGTTAGATGTTTTTTCATGTAAAAAATATCCAGGCTGCGAATTATCTTCCGAAGTACCTTTCTTCACGTTTCAAGGGGATGAAGATGAGTATTTGGAGCACTTTCTTGAACTGCGAACGGTGGGGGATTTATTGGTTATCTAAATTGTTTTATGAACTGAACGCTACACTCTGGCATGTTGTGAACTCATTCCCTCGCAAAAAGGTCTGTCTGGGAGAAGGAGCCAAAGAAGAGAATAACGTCGTTGAGGTGACTGCGATGAACCACCAGGGAAAGAAAGTGTCTGTCCCCGTTGCGAACCTCCACGTCAACTGCCTTCCCATGGTAACACAATTTATTTTCAGTGTCAGTAATATAGTTGTTATATGTTATGAGGCCTACTAATGTAGGGCCTTAAAAGATCTGTTTTTATTTTATTCTTTCCTAAATTTATATTCTTCTGAATCCTGTATTCAGTTATAAACATATAAACATGATTATGGAGTGGGTGGGGAAAAATAATCTGCAATATGACAAATCACTGTCAAAATCATTTTATCACTGTTCAACAAAGAGCTTGGGCATTTACTCTTTGCTTTTGTAAACCATTTACATGTAAATAATACGTGTTTTTCATTCACAATATTACACATTCTAATTTTTCTAAAATAAAAGTATTTCACGTTTGACGTCAACATAAAAAACCTCGGGGTGTCCTTGAATACAATAAAAAGTTATGCCCACTTGCATAATGAACTGGAACCATGATAATAAAATCACGCTTTGAATCAGCTGGTTTGTTTGCATGACCGAGAGTTTGCTGGTCGTGCAAACATATGCTTTATAAAAAATAGTTTGGGTATTGCTCCGCTCTAAACGTAGCACTAAGAGTCGTTGTTCCAGCAAGCCAAGTGCATGCACGGAACCGATCGAGAAGGTGTTTCGGATTCGGCACTGACAGCCTCTTTGCTATAGCTGACCGCGCGTTTACATTGCGTTGGTGTGTGTGAAAGTCCCTCCCCCACCGGAAACACGTGTAGTGGTCTTCAGTTGCCAGAAACAATCATTATACGCAATTCTACAGGATTCAGTTTTATTTTTTGGATTCTGTTCGTGTCTTCCTAATCGTGGAAATCATAGGGCCTTACTAATGGGTTTGCATCAGTGAATGTCCTTTTTTTTCCCCCAGGTAAATTTAGGGGACTTTGAGTTGCTGGCACCTGTCACGTTGCATCTGAAGTCTGGGTCAGGTCCAGTGACTATCAGTGGCCTTCATCTCATAAGTAAGCATATGACCTGTCTTGTGGTTCTGCAGAACTTCTCTCCAGTCAGTCCAGTCTGGGCAAATTGCTCTGAAGCATAGTTGTAATTAGCAGACAAAACTGATATAATGCTATACGCCATAATGATGTACATTTAGTTAGATATTTCTCTTCACTTTTTTTTTTTTTTTTTTTTTTTTTTTTTTTGTGAAAAGGAAATCAGTGTAATTAAATAGCATAGCCATAAGGCTAATTTAAAAAAAAAAATGAAGAAATAAGCTTAAGAATACAATAAGGTTTCTGAACAGAAAAGACCAATAAATAAAGTTTGACCAAACTCAAGACAGTACAACGAAGTCCGAAATTGAGCAAAGGGACAATTCTCTGGAAAATGAAATTAAAATGGAAAAATATGTAATATTTGCGCTTTTGCTTGTCTGAATATTTAAGATGTGTTCAGACAATGTGGAACATTATTTGAAAGGGAAAGTGAAGTGATTGTCATTATGAAACACTGCAGCACAGAACACTATGTACACAACAAAATGTGTCCTCTGCTTTTAACCAATCAACCTTGGTGAGCGATGGGCAGCCATGCAAGGCGCTCGGGGAGCAGTGTGTGGGGACAGTGCTTTGCTTGGCGGATTACAGGGCTGCTTTCTTAACCACTAGGCCACCACTGCCCCAAAGAATTCAACATTAATGAAGCTGGGATTCGAACTCCAGTCGGCAGCTGCACATTATTCATTTATTTTAAATAAAGGTTTTGCAGACATTTGAAATGTTATACTTGCTATTTTGTTCTTGATATTTTTTCTTCAAATCTGATTACCAAAGACTGGATTTTGAATCTCTTCCTTATTTTATGCAGGTTTTCTGCTTTTCCAGTTCCACAGACTAGAAACAGCCTAACTGGATTACATAAACCAGTTAGAATGAGAGTACTGATGAAAGCATGCAATTTAGCAACCTCTCTTGTGCCTTACCCAGACAGCTTTTCTTTCCTTCACGAAAACTATATCTGTGTTGTCTGAGTATGCAAGGGTGACCTGGAATAATGCAGGGAAGGCACCTGTACCCAACAGATTCTTTTCAGTCTTGAAACATCTATGTAGATGAAGTGTTCATGACTGACTCCTAAAAGATTATATTATCTGAATTGTAATGACAAATATTGCCAAATTCAGTCATAAATCTGTTGTGTAAATTTGTTTTCGGTTGGTCCACAGTTATAACAGGTGTGTGTGTGTGTGTGTGTGTGTATATATATATATATATATAATATAATTTTTACTATGTGTCTTAGTTGGTAGGCTTGTCTTGCACAGCAAATAATTGACATTTGGGTGAATTCACATTTGTGAGTTCAGTGAGGCTCAGATGTACCCATTTGACTTTTAATTCATATTGAGTAATCAAATGTCCATTGAACAAGGGCAGTATTTAAAGGGATTTAATGTTTTCACCCAAATCAAACACTGTCTCAATATTATGAGAAATGTGCAGGTAATGACCAAGTTCATTGTAAGATGTTCATAATGCCATTGAAAAAAATCTATTTGGGGTCTAAAATACTCCAAGAGTATGTAAGTGTTAAATAATTAAAAATACTAAAATAATGAATGCAATGGAGTACTATTTTGATTGGAATTGTATGTTTGAATATAGTTTTGATAAGCCCAAAAGCAGGGTCTAGCTGATCTTTTGTTGTTCCACAGCCTGTGAGAGAGAGGCAGATTCTGAAATGTCTGAAGATGAGGAGGAGCGAGAGGAAGAAGAGATGGTTCCTGTCAAACCAGCCAAGAAAAAGCAGATACTGTGATCAGTTGCTATGTTTGATCCAGTCATTTGAACATTTTTCTCCCCAAGGAGCAATTTCTTTTATATATTTTACCACCAGCATTCTCAAAAAAGGAAAAAAGAAAATTCATGTCTGCATTTAAAGCTCCATATTCCCAGTCAAGTAAGTGTGTATATCTGGTAAAAGAGCTTAAATATTTTTTAAAACACCTACTGTATTAAATTACATTCAAATGCAGCAGTATTTGGAAGTGTGTGTGTGTGTGTGTGTGTGTGTAACTGTTTTACTATGATTCTAACAATTACTAGATAGATTAGACTAAAAAAAGGGATATTTGTACTGCTAATCAATGCAGGTTCTTAAGATGGAAGCCCAGGACTGTATAGGGGTGTTCTTTTGACTGTAAATAAATCACTTTTTTTTATGTGCAAATGTGTTGATTTAAGCTGATTTTTCCCAGAGTTTGTAAATTTTATATATATATGTTTGTGTGTGTATATATTTAATCTAGTCATGTTTAATGCACCTGCTTAAGAGATCTTCTTAATGCCACTGATTTCTTGAGAAAATTAATTTCTGAACAGTAAGGATTTTAATTTGCAGTTGAAGATCTTTATTGACTCAGCTGTTCTGACATCTAGTGGAGGATCATTCCACCACCTAGGAGCTAGAAGATTCTAGATGAATGCTTTCCTAGTACCTTGAAAAAAAGTGGTACTATTCAAGCAGTGCTGGAGAATCAGAGAGATCACGGTGCAGGGGAGTGATGAAAAATCTCAGGTAGGAAGGTGCTGACCCTTCCTTGGCTTTATAGGCAAGCATCAGTATTTTGAACAATGCGACATCAAAAAGAAATTAAGTGTAAAGGGACAACAGGAGAAGGCCTGAACCTTGAGGGATTCAACATGTTCAAAGTCAGTACTGTACAAATGGCGAAGCAGACGTATACAAAATAGAAACCCAGAGTATTTGGTACACATTAGACATAAAGTTATAGACAACAACGGCACACAGTTTACTGGTCAATATTGGAATTTTTGAATTCCAGAATTTTTGTGTAGCCCTTTGAGACATACTGTATGTGATTTTGGGCTATATAAGAAATAAATGTTGATGTGTATAAAAATATATATATATATATATGTGTGTGTGTAGATGACTCTGCATGGGAATAAATTGATGATTATAGATTATTGCCTGAGATTGAGGCAAACAGCATTGGTAATGATATCAGTTTGTGTGTGTTTAGTGAAATTATTATTTGAGTCTGTTGGTCCTTGTGCTGATGATTCTGTAGCATCTACCAGAGGACAGGAAGTTGAACAGACCATGAGCAGGAGGGGTCTAGTCTCTGATTATTCCCTCTGCTCTGTTAAGGCAATGGGGTTGTGAAGATGTCTTTTGGTGAGTGGAGGGTGAAGACAATTTTTTGAAGTTTGTGAAGTATGAGAACATTACTGTGATGCAGTTTATAATTATGCTTTCGATTGTGGAGCGGTAGAAGCTTCTCGCTGATGTTCTTCTAAGCACACTCAGAAAGAGCCGACGCTGCTGTGCCTTCTTAATGACCGCCGTGGAGTCAGACCGCCAGATAAGACAATTTACTATATTGGTGGTGATTGTAAGTAGTCATTAAAATATACTTTATGTCAAAAATGATTGATGACTTATCGGCATAAGGAAAAAGCGTGTGATTTATGACCTCCTACCCTTCTACCTTCTCCCCTTCTCCACCTGGACAACCAGCGCGTAATTTATGACCTTCTTCCCTCTCCCCTCTCTCTCTTCCCTTTCATCTCACATTCTTCCCCGACACCTTGCAGAATCTCATATTGACACACACACACACACACACTTAGACTATTTTTAAAACCATATTTTAATGATATATGGTTTAAAAGGATTTCTAGTTAAAGAAAAACACGTTTAAACACCATACTTATTTTAAATATACAACACATTCAGTCGTTTTTCCAAAAGATACATCACACAATGGTATGTAGGAGGCATCACATCACTGGCACACACACACACACACACACACACACACACACACACACACACACACAGACTTTCTCTTTTTCTTGCTAAAATAAAATTAATCATAACACTGTTTTATGAACAAACCTTTCTCACAGAAACGTTAACAAACTGTAATTTCCATTTTATTGAACCACACACAGACTTCTGTTTATCAAACTGATATATTTATGAACATGAAAAAACTTCTCAAATCCTACTTTAAAACGTTGAAAACCACTATTCTTTTTAATCATGTTTTTTTTTTTTTCCACTTTGGATTATGTAATGATAATATTGAAAAATAAACCTACACACTTCTAACCACTTTTTGTAGTTGTTGTAGTTCACATCAGACATATATATATTTTAGACATTATTTTTAATATTATTATCAAGTAACTTCAAATAAAATTCTCATGTTAACAATTTCATATTTTCTAAAATCGTATCAAGGTGTGTGATTTTTAGAGAGGGGGGTTGCAACTTTTAGGGCTATAATATAAAGAATTTAAAGTTTCAGTTATTTTGTTCTACAGTATATTTGTATTTTTTTAACCTTCTGATGCTGAAGGGCTTCACTGTTCATATATTTACACACACACACACACACACACACACACACACACACACACACACACACACACACACACAAACAGACTTTTTCTTTTCCTTGCTAAAATAAAACTAATCGTCACGCTGTTTTATGAACAAGTCAGAGGTATTTCATTTATGGTTTTCAGATGATATGACACACAAAACGTTAAAAGACTATAATTTTTATTTAGTTGAACCATACACAGACTTTTGTTTATCAAACTGATATATTTTTGAACATGAAAATTTTTTTTCAAGATTCTTTTCAGAAAATAAAATCCTACATTTATTAACAATGTTAATTTCCTCTGAAACTATCCCAGCTTGTGACCGCTCCTCATTGGCAGTAACAAGGTCTTCACCACCCAGCAGATAACCAACTACTATTTAGTGCTCGCTTGAAACTGATGTTTGCAAAAATGACCATTGTTGATGGTTTACGACCCCTCATATCAATGACACAGACCCACAGTTCACACACCCTTAGACTGTCTTTTAAAACAGAAACCTTGTTTTTCACTCAAGGATTTACTCAACCTATTGTTTCAGTGTTAAACACATACTAAACACAATACTAATTTTAATACACGCAAACACTGTTCATATACTTACTGAATATGTTATCCCATCAGTCATTTTCCAAAAGATACATCACATAATGGTATGTAGGAAGCATCACACCATTGACACAGGACATAACCTGTTCACACACACACACACACACAAACAGACTTTTCCATGCCAAAATAAAACTAATAATGCTGATTTATGAACAAACCTTTCTCCAAAGGTGTCTCATCTATGGTTTTCAGATGATATGCCACACAAAAACTAATCGTAACACTGTTTTATGAACAAACCGTTCTCCAAAGGTGTCTCATCTTTGGTTTTCAGAAGATATGCCACACAAAAACGTTAACAAACTATAATTTCTATTTAATGAACCTCACACAGACTTCTGTTTATCAAACTGATATATTTATGAACATTGAAAAAACTTTTCAACATTCTTTTTAATCATGTTTTTCCACTATGGATTATGTAATGATAATATTTAAAAATATACCTACACACTTTCTAACCACTTTTTAATATAGTTCACATCAGACATATATATATTTTAGACATGATTTTTAATATTATTATCAAGTAACTTCAAATAAATTTCTCATGTTAACAATTTCATATTTTCTGAAATCGTATCAAGGGGTGTGATTTTTAGGGAGGGGGCTTGCAACTTTAGGGCTATAATATCAAAGAATTTAAAGTTTCATTTATTTGTATATTTTTTCTACAGTATATTTGTATTTTTTTTATCCTTCTGATGCTGAAGGGCTTCATTGTTCGTAGATTTTCTATCTGTATGATTGATTCTCGCTGGTCATATTATTAGGTAGACCTCGTTAGTACACGGGTGGACCACCTTATGCCTTTAGAACCACCTTATTCTTCATGGCATAGCCTCAAAAAGGTGTGGAAATATTCCTCAGATATATTGGTCCATACAGACATGATAGCATCATGTAGCTGCGGCAGATTTGTCTGCTGGTTGTCTATGATATCCGAAGACAATATCCGAAGGTGTTCTGTTTGGATTGAGACCTGGTGAATGTAGAGTATAGCGACAATCAATGTCATGTTCAAGTAACTAGTCTGAGATGGTTTGAGCTTTGTGACTTGGTGTATTATGCTGTATTTAAGTAGCCATCAAAAAGGGGGTACACTGTGGTAATAAGGGGATGGACATGTCAGCAGCAATACTAATTTATGTGTACCTATGGTATTTATCAGACAGCCTTATCCAGAGTGACTTACAATCGGTAGTTACATGGACAGCCCCCCCCCGAGAGACCAACACCAGCCTGAACCACTAGATCCAGGGTTGGATGCATCCATGCTTACATGTTGATTACACCACATTTTGACCCTACCAACTGAATGTTAAATTGTTTTGATAATTCTCCAGTCTTCAGTTTTCTAGTTAATAAAGTAGAATAAAAAAAAAATTAAATATACTTTTTGGCATTTACTGTCAATATTACTCTTCCACAAATAACTTAAAAATACTAAAGATCCTTCAATACAAATCAGATATTTTAAACTTGATGTGACAATGACAAAATGCACTTTAAACCTTACCACCACATATCTTTTTAAACACAAGACAATATATGTTTTAATGCAACCCAGCAACACTACTTCATGGCCATTTACAAGAACCCTCTAAGGTGTCAGTGCTGAACTGTTTGGTTGAAAAACTTAAATCCCCCCAAAAAATCCAATAATTGGCTAACAATTGGCATAAACATATGAGGTGCTGCTTTTCTAATGCTTGCAAAAAAACAAACACTAAGTTTACTAAATAATGAGGTCTTATCAGGTCTTATCAGTGAACAATACCGAGATAATTATTATAAAAATGCATGAATTAATTATTCCTCGCACTCATACTGTACTTGGAGAAAATTGAATGTTTTGTGGTAACGTTTGGCACTGTTACACGCACTATTACGCACACTTGTGCTTGCTCTGGAACGGGCAGATGGTCGTCCTGGTGGCAGCGCAGATCAGACAGCTGTGTATACATTTATTTTAACAAAGTAACTGTATTCTTATTATCACTCATTTAAACGGTACATGCATTCCGTCACTCCCCGACACTGTCCACATACATTGGTTGTTCTGACATTTTGAGTCTGCCCTGTGACATCAACAAGGCTTTTTGTCTACACAACTGTTGCTAACCGGATCTTTTCTCTTTTTCAGACCTGGTAAACCCTACATATTGTTGTGCATGACAGTAGATCACCAGTTTCTAAAAACTCCAACTGTGTCTCGTCCAAAACCACTTAAATATTCTTTTACCCCCATTCTAATGACCGGTTTGGACTTCAGAAAATTGTTTTCACCACGTCTAGATGCCTAAATGCAAATCTGATATAATCTGGCAGATGAGCTGTTTGTGTTAACCTACATGTAAAAGGAAAGGCCAGGTTGTATTTAACAGCACTGTTTAACCCCACTTAAAACCAATTAGACGAGTACAAATTGTATTATACTGAAGTGGGGAAAGGGATGGCGTTGGGAGAAATGGGGTCATAAGCCATCAGCAATGGCCATAGTTGTAAACAAGTGATAAGACATCTGTTTTAAAAGTTAGTCTAAGTGTATATGACATCTGTAATGCGACACAAGGGAGAGAGCGATAGAGTGGGGCCAGAAGGTACTGTGATGCTTCCTGCATACAAAATGGGATTCTACCATATTCAGTCAGTATATGAATAGCGTATGCTTTTGTATTTTTAAAATAAGTTTGTGTAAGTATTGTGTTTAAACGTGTTAAACACTGAAACAGTAGGTTGAGTAAAACCATACACTTAAAAATAAGGTTTCTGTTTTAAAAGTAGAGGTATACCGGTTTATGACCTCTCCCACAACAGCCATAGTTTGTAAACAAGTGATAAGACATCTGTTTTTTTAAAAGCTTGTCTAAGTGATTATATGACATCTAAGGGTAGGAGGTCATAAATCACGCGCTTTTTCCTTATGCCGATAAGTCATCAATCATTTTTGACATAAAGTATATTTTAATGACTACTATTGTATTAAAGGTTGAGCTGAATAATGAAGTGCAATCTGACGTAGTCTTCCCAATTTTTTAGGTGAATAAGCACGGTGTGAAGTGCAGTGGCAATGATGTTCTCTGACCTGTGTGCTCTGTAGGCAAATTGGTGGGGGTGAAAAGGATTAGAGGAGGCAGGCATTTATGTGATTTAGGACAAGCCGCTCAAAGCACTTAGTGATGATTTGAATGAGTGCAACTGGGTGGTAGTCATTTAAGTCATTTAGGGTGGTAGTAGCCTAGTGGGTAACACACTCGCCTATGAACCAGAAGACCCGGGTTCGAATCCCGCTTACTACCATTGTGTCCCTGAGCAAGACACTTAACCCTAAGTTGCTCCAGGGAGACTGTCCCTGTAACTACTGATTGTAAGTCGCTCTGGATAAGGGCGTCTGATAAATGCTGTAAATGTAAATGTAAATGTAAGTTATTTGTGGATGACTTTTTGGCTGTTGGGATGATGGTGGTAGACAGGCTGGCAATGTAGCCTGTGTCAGAGAGAGATTGAAGATTGTGGTGAAGGTTTCTGACAGTTAAATTACCTTCCCCGGGACTGTCAGGTCTGGCTGCTTTCCTGGGTTTCACCCTGCTGAGCACTCGTTCAACGTCCTTCGCCTGCACTGTTAGTGGAAGGGAGTTGAAAGCTGGTCAATGCTGAGATGGTGATGCTGTTAGGGTTTGGTTCTCAAAGCATGCAAAGAAGGTGTTCAGCTCCTCTGCTAGTTAGTGATCTGCTGGACACCGTGCCATAGTGTTGTTCTGTAGGTGGACACCGTGCCACAGTGTTGTTCTGATTTGGCTTTTGGACCTTTTTAAATTTGCTCTTGTTTGTGGACCTGGCTGGTCATCCAGGGCTTCTGTTTGGGGAACACTCTGATGTGTTCATTGTGGCATTTCCCACACAGATAAAAACATTAATCTGGGTCCGCTGCCAGATTTGGGAAAAAACGGTGGTGTGTCTGTCGCCGGTGTTAGATCGGCCGCGAATGAATATAGGTAGTTGTGGGGGTAGAGAGTGTGGTAGTAAATGTGGTAGAGAGAGAGGGACCAGGTTTGTTTTAGCTGGCAGTTGCAGAGGACCAGCAGCACAATATTAGCAGCAGTGGCCGAGAATTTTAATATTCCCCTTTCCTGAAGACCATGGGTTATGGTTGAGAGCGTAGAGGGTGGGGTTAGAAAGCAGGCTGGCAATATGTGTGGTATTTTTGCCAAATGTTTTGTGATATATAAATTGCTGTAATTTTTTGCTTGAAAAAAATATTTTATGCATGTATATTTATATTTATGGTGTGTTAGCCCTCGGGGAAGGACTATAGCCTGCGGCAATTTAAAAATAAGTGGCCCTTTGTTATCTGTAAACATTGTTCCTCAGAGAGGTATTACCTGTGCAGCTTCCTTCTGGTGGGTGATAATAACAACTGTTTTTACGGCACTGCTGTTTTGCTGTAGTGTTTTATTTGGGTTTTTGTTTAATTTTATTGTATTTTTTTTATTTGTGTTTGTTACTGTGAATTGTGTTTATTGCTTATTGTATGTTAACCATGTAAAAACTGGTTAACATCCGGTTTCGATGGAAAGGCAGCTGGGAAAGAAAAGTCCCTTCCCCACATGTGAACAGATCTTTATACACCTGTCCTACAGGAAGCTGCCACAGACGAATCAGAACCTGTTGTTTCTGACGTCATGCCCCCGGTGCCTCCCGTCTGGGGAAGACAAAGAGAGTAGGTGGTCCCGACGGCCGACACCTCATAAAAAAAAAAATAAAACAACAACAATAAAAACATTCATTTCCAACCCTTTATTCAAAAACAGAACCAAAATCTTTAGAAAGTGCACAAACATGTTGCTCCTTGAGCTGTTATAATAAAAATTAATTAAAAATAGACTAACACAAAAAACATACACAATATACTTTTTTTAAAAGAAATAAAGTGCCACCTGAGCTGCCAGAACGATAAATAAATTATAAAAAAAATAAAGAACAATACAAATCAGAAAATTTAACAGGATTTGTTTGAATGTCAGAACTTGTTCTCTACATTACACTGCAGATGCACACACTCACAAACTCTCACACTGACACACACACACACACACACACACTGCAAAAAATGCTTTTCTAACTTAGTAGTTTTGTCCTGATTTCAGTCCAAATCTTAAATCAAGATACATTTACTAGACACATGAAATAGCATAAGAAATTATGTATTGTTTTCTGATAAAACATCTCAGAATTAAGTGATTGTTTGTTTAAAACAAGCAAAATTATCTGCCAATGGGGTAAAAAAACTAATCTTAATGAGATATAATCTCAAACAGAAGTTTTAAGCATCACTTAATTTTCTCATGCCATTTTTCTTGTCTAGTAATCTTGATTTAAGATTTTTTAGATATTTGGACTGGAAACGAGACAAAATTACAAGGTAAGAAAAGCTTTTTTTGCAGTGTAGCTATACATGACAACAGATAGAAAAATGAATGGTCCAAAAAAGGCTAGTGAATAAAAACATGTCTTTAGTCTTTTAATGCAAAGTAACTATAGCACCCCTGCTTTACTACTGTTATTAACGAGCTAACGCTAACTTGTCATGCCTGTCAAGCTGAATGACGGGTAAACATTTACATTTACATTTACAGCATTTATCAGATGCCCTTATCCAGAGCGACCTACAATCAGTAGTTACAGGGACAGTCCCCCTGGAGTAACTTAGGGTTAAGTGTCTTGCTCAGGGACACAATAGGCGAGTCGTCCACGCGGAGACGCAGAGAACAGTCCGAACGCTGTTTCATCCCCCCCCCCACACCTGTAGGTGGCGCTGTAAGTCCCCGTCTAGTTCTCCTCCGCCGCGAGTTAAACACCAGCACCAGGGACATTACGTTCCTCACTTCAAAAAGGAACAAAGTAGGATTCTGTAGCGACTTACCCTGCTGCTGAACTCCCTTCTTCCTCATCAAACACTCCGACATGTTTGCGTTTCAGGTGCTGGATCATTGCCGTGGTGCTCCCGTGCCGTGCCATGTCGCTTTTGCATATTTTCGCGCAGATTTCTCTACCTCCGCCATGTATCTGTCCTCTACCCCCGCTCGTTTTTTTTTTTTTTTTTTGCTAGCATCTGTGCGCGAGAGAGACTTGAGTGTGTTCACTCTGCTCCACGCTCAAATAAAGTTTTTTTTTTTATAATCAAACGTCTCCGCGTCGCGCGACATAACGAATCGATTAGGAAATTCGTTGCCAACTCTTTTAGTAATCTATTTTTATCGATTCAATCAATTCCTTGTTGCAGCCCTAAAGGCATTGTTCTTCACCAAACTGTTCTTGGATGGTTGGGAAAGTTCATGTTTTGGTACCATTCTTTATTCATGGCCGACACTTAAGCAAAATTGTGAGTGAGCCCACTTCCTTGGATGAGAAGCAGCCCCACACGTGAGATGGTTCTGGATCTTGCTGGATTTTCTTGGGCACCCTGAAGCTTCACTTTATTATCTTTCCTTGAACAGCCATCAAACAGCCATGAGCAAAGGGTCTGAATACTTAGGACCATGTGATGTTTCAGTTTTTCTTTGTTAATAAATCTGCAAAAATGGCAACAATTCTGTGTTTTTCTGTCAATATGGGGTGCTGTGTGTACATTAATGAGCATTTTAGCAAATGGCTGCAATATAATAGTGAAAAATAAGGGAAAACCTTCCGTACCCACTGTAAAAAACTGGCAGAAATGACTCACAAATAACAAACCGAAAATATTGCAGTCATCCCCCAGGTGGTTCTACATTATCTTAGTACCCATCTTATTAGGACAAGTAAAAGTACACATATTACAGATTTTTTTTTTAACATTTTCTAGAAAATCACCCAAATGTTGATAGTAGACGAATATAGAATATTGTCATGTCTGAGCAGGAGTGGCTCCAGAAAATTTATATTTCTCCAGCTACAAGGTAGCTTAGTCTTTCATTGAGGGTGCTGTGAAATATACGTCACATGTATACACACATTTACGCTCACACATCAGACAAGAAAAGCTCACTGATTTGACAGGAAGTGTCAGAAATATGGATATCCATTTGTAAAAGTCGATGAAAGCATTGTCATAGTGATAGGAACTCCTAAGTGCTGTTGATTTTCTTTTCTTTGCAGTAGATGGTGAATCTGGTAGAGCTCAGCAGAAATCTCCTCACCAAGGAGATAATGAAATGTTGTGTGTTTGGTAACTCCTCTCAGTAGATCATTAGTTTCACAACAAAACCTTTTGCCTTTTTGTCTGCCTTTTCTCACAGTGTTTGTTGAGATTCCAATATTTGGCCTTTTGCTTGCATTTGTATTTCCTTTCAGGCGCAAATCATCTGCTGCATGATCAAAGCTGGAAAAAAAGTTTTTTGTTACTTGGTGGTTATGTGTATTTTGTAGTTGGCCAGGGTAGGGTTTGCAGGCTCACTCTACCCTGGAAGGGGTCCCTCTCTGTATCACTCCTTCCCAAGGTTTCTTCCTTTCTTTTTTTTCTCTCTCTCCTAGAGGTTTTTTCGGTGGAGTTTTTCCTTGTGTGCAGAAGGGTCAAGTGTGGGGGGTGTCAACTGTAGGGCTTGTCAAAGCCCATAGAGACATACTGTATGTGATTTTGGGCAATATAAGAAATAAATGTTGTTGTTGTTGTAGGTTACCAAAGGTGCCAACTCCTGACTTTCTGATCACATGTCTCCTCCTTGCACAGCTGCTTGTATTTTGTAATTATGAACTGATTGCGGACAGGGGAGGTTTGTGGTGTGGATTCAACAGGTATCCTGGTGAGGTTTGCTGTTTATTTGTGTGATGCTTTGTTAATGAAACCACCTAACTGAATGGCATCTCTCTACAGCTGCTGTTGCATGAGGCTTTATTTTTATAATGGGGATGACATGGCTATTGAGTGCTTTTTTTAAATGCTAATTATTTGTTTTAGACTTGCAATCTTGGTAAGGGTTGCTAGCTATGTTGTTGCAAGCTTGTGTATGTACTGAGACACATGTAATAAGAATCACACTCCATTGATGTGTGTGTAATTATTATTATTACTTTGTGTTAATTTGTGTGCATGTGTAGGAGACACACAGGTTGGATACAGCCTGATACAGCCAATCAGTACTTCCTTTAGCACATTCCTCAGTTTATGGCTCTGGTTCCTGAAGACCTCTCTAGACCCAGAGGTCAGGAAACAGATTCATGGACCTATCTCTTCGGTAAATTAACGACTCTCAGGAGTCACCACTCTCTCTCCTCTCCTGTGGTACTCACCAACCAACGGTGAAAGACCCGAGCGGAATTAATGAAACATGTTATATGCATTTCACTACACCTTAACTACATCAGCTCAGGGTTGTGAGATTATTTTACTTTATTATTATATTGTTATTATTACGTTTTGTTTAGACTGTTATTGTTTTCAAGTATTGGTTTATTTTGTATATGTGTAATTTGTCCTCTGAATTTAACCCATCACCCTGAGTGAGCAGTGGGCAGCCATGACAGGCGCCCGGGGAGCAGTGTGTGGGGACGGTGCTTTGCTCAGTGGCACCTCAGTGGCACCTTGGCAGATCGGGATTCGAACCGGCAACCTTCTGATTAAGGGGCCGTTTCCTTAACCGCTAGGCCACCACTGCCCCCTGTATATAGAGTTTCTCATTGTGCTGATGCCATACTTTTGTTTGTTGTCAATTATCAATTTACATATTACAGTTTTTTTACAATCACTTTTGCACTAATAACAGAACCTTCATGTTATTTTTCAAAACTTTAGACACATAAATCACAACCAATTATCAAAATGCACATTTTTCAAAACACTTAACTCTTTTTTTCAAATGCTTGGATACAATACATATAAGCCAAAGATGATTTGTTCATTGAACTAAAATCACTGGTTCCAAATGACACAACTTGACATCAAAGTATTACTATTTCAAAATGCAAATCACACATCACATCTGAGTTTGGTGTGTATTAATTTCATTATAAAGATCCAACTATCAATTGATACAACTGCTTAAAATAATAAGTAACTGTTGCATTACTCTTGAAGCATAGCCTTTATGAAAATTTATTAATAATAGTGTATGTTTAGATTATGACAGTTTGAGGAACTATCATTTGATACCAATTAATACAGAATATGACCCCAGGTGGACTTTCTTTCTTTACCAGATATAGTGTCTATGGTCCCATGTACCACTTTTACAGAACACATTTTCATATTCAACATTACTGTATGCAAGATTTTTACACTTTTTTACATGATTACATGGTTCGGGTCAGAAATGATATTCGCCTTAGAGAAATCCAGCAGCACATCTTGGACAATGATGACTTATTGTGAATGCCATAAGTTTGCCCACTATTGCACAGGTGCTGAAAAGACATCAGGTGTCTTTAAAACAACTATATCATGTGCCTTTTCAAAGAAATACAGATTGAGTGAAGCAACTGAGGTCTGAGTATGTTCAGGTATGATCAATTTGCCTGTTTTATGGGGAGAAAAAAAATCTCCAAACATTCTGTCATTGTAATCAGTAATTGTTTTTGTATTTTAGAGGGTGATGGAGCTTGACGCTGATGAAAACCATCATAAATTCTTGTTTTTGGATGAGGCAGGCTTCAACCTAGCTAAGACAGGGATGAGAGGTTGGAATTTAATTGGTCAGCGGGCAACCGTTGAAGTTCCTGGACAATGTGGAGCCAATATAACCATGTGTGCAGCTATATCAGAAGATGGAGTGGTTGGACGCAAACCTTGTGTTGGGTCATATAATGCAGCTCTCATCATAGCCTTCCTTGATGAGCTAAATCAGGTCTGTAGAGCTGATGGTGTGATCTATGTAATAGTGTGGGATAATGTTCAGTTTCATCGTTCTCGAATGGTCCAAGCATGGTTTCAGGCCCATCCACAGTTTCTCACCCTGCATTTACCTCTATACTTTCCTTAACCCAATTGAGGAGTTTTTCTCCACATGGAGGTGGAAGGTCTATGATAGGCACCCTCACGAACAAGTCACTCTTCTCCAGGCCATGGATGATGCTTGCAATGACATCACAGCAGATCAGTGTCAGGCCTGGATTCGCCATGCCAGAAGATTCTTTCCCAGATGTTTGGCGAATGAAAACATTCATTGTGATGTAGATGAGAACCTGTGGCCAAATCCACAAGACCGGGTTGATGGAAACATAGATCCATAGTGCAGAGAAGAACACTTCCATTTACAGTATACAGTATTGTTTTCTGTTACTTTTGGTTTTTTAAGTAATCTACAAATCTTATGTTGTGATTTGATTTGATCAGTAAATTCCACATTGCAGGATTTCAATAATGCCACTGTGTCTGTACTATTCTCTCTAGTCTTTAATAAAATAATGAAACATGAATCACATATTTTGTACACCTATATTTAATGATTGTACTAACAAATACACAATGAAGTTATGGGTATCTTGTGTATGGGTGATCTAAAGTAATGTTCCTATGATATTTCATAATAAATTAGATTTTTATAAAAACAATGCTTCTGCAAAAGTAAGGCTTCTCTAAAGATATGAATGCAATATGCCAAGTTTTGAACACTGGACAGCCTGTGTTAAGAATAATGACTGTTTTGAGTTTTGTGTCTAGAATTTTGAAAAATGACATGAAGGTTCTGTTATTAGTGCAAAAGTGATTGTAAAAAACTGTAATACAAAAAAGGGCTCCGAGACAGGTGTTGGAGGGGATGTGCATCTTTCAACCCTGGTCACATTTTGTCCACAAAAGGAAAAAGTTATGTCTTTATTTTGTTCACAGAAATCAGAAGATATTATTCATTTTGTGCACCAGACTGAAACGAGCACCCATCATTTTGTGAACAGAAGCCTGTTTTGTATGAAGGACTGAAATCTGTTTATTTTCCATTGTTTCCAAGATCAAGCTCACCCATAATATCTAAGTTGTTCTTTATTGCTCATTATGATATAAAAACTGATTCTCTTTGTAAAAATAATAAAGAACAGAAGAATTGTTTTGTCCACCTTATACATTACCTTTTACAAGCAAACAAGTCTGATGCTTTGTGTATAGCACCAGCTCAATATAGTGCCCCATCAGTTTGATTTGACTGGATGAATGCTTCAACAAAACCAGTGAGGATTATCAGAAATGACCAACGATTTTAGTACTACACACTCATAAATAGTTTGCTGATATGTTTGTGTAAGACCCTTTTAAGTACCCTTGTCATCATTTGTGTGAAGGTCCAGTCATGCCTGTGTGGTGGGAATTTTCCCTGTCTGGAATAAAGGAAGTCAATTGAATTATCCAAATTTATTTACTATGGCCATGGGGGGACTCGCAAGGGAACTCCCACCGTAAGTAAGTTCACAAGCATATTTATACCACTGTGGGTAACGAAGGGTATTAAAGCTGAATCACGCCAGCTTCGTCATAGGCGCCTGGACAGGGACACCAGAATCTGTTTTGTGTACGCTTGTTTGGAAGACATCTTAGCCTTGTACATCACCAAGGTTTAAAGTGAGATACAGTTGTTTTCTGACTGTACCATGACCAAAGGTGAAACATGTTTCATCCTTCTACACCTGCACAGATTATGATGAGTGATAATGAGCAGATCATGGCTTTAATCAGATGATGAGTGATAAAATTAGGTATTGCAGCAGTGAGCTGTGTGAGAAATGTTTTTCTACGTTTACAACTACAATGTTTAAAACGTATCAGCATGACAATTTGCATTGAAAATTGAATTTCATGGAAATTCTTTTATAGAGATGTGTAAGAACCCTTATTATAGCAACCACAGTATGTCCCAGCAAAACAACTGACAGACAAAAATAAGACTGTGAAATCACAAACAAATGAACAGGGTCTTTCTTCAGTCCTCACTCATATGTAAACACTGAATCCAGCCATGGGATGTGGTTTCTGTCCCAGGACATTTACACACCATGCCTTAATTTCTGTAAAAAAGTGGATTAAGCAAGCTTAAGAAGAGAGATGATGAATGGTATAGTTTCATGCCAGGAAAGAGCATTACAGATATATAATGTTTGATCTCAGGGTTTTGATTGAGAAGGACAGAGAACATCAGATGCAGCTGCACTTTCTTTGGGGAATTAGAGAAAGTGATGGTCATTATGATGCACAGCATACAGTGAAACAAAATTTGTCCTCTGCATTTAACCAATTACCTTAATGAGTAGCCAAGGCAGTGTTTGTGGATGGTATCATGTTCAGTGGCACCTTGGCCACTCTAACCCTATTGTTACGAGTGTGCTTCCTTAAACGCTAGGCCATCACTGCCCCATAAAAAATGATGGAGAGTGGTTGGAGGAACCTGTCAGCAGTGATTTGTGAAATCAGCAGTGTTATATGGGTTGGAGACTACATGAACACGTAATGTAGACCATGACACTGGACTACTCCAACCCTACAACTGTAGGACTTATTTTTTTCTTATTGGACAAATCATCACAAACTCTGCACTGACACCATTTGCAGGCATACTCATGGCTTTAAATCAGATGATGAATGATAAAATGAGGTCATGCAGCGGTTTGAAATTTAGCTTGTTTATATTTAAATTGTGCAATGTTATAATGTTTCTCTAACCATCTTGTTCTAGAATCCTGAAAATGTCTATTTATTGAAAAGTGTCTCGGAGATTAACATCATGGAACCCAAGATGCCCTACTGCTCTCACAAAAGTTTGGAACCTTCTTCCTTCCTTCAATAGGTTCAGTAGGTTTTGCAGAGAACAAACAAATTTAATTAAAAACTTTTTGTTTCTCCAAAGGCATTCAATTTGAAGATTTAAAGCTGATTGTGCTCCACTGATTCAAACACTCAATAATACAAAAAAAAATGAACAACAATAATGCATAATAATAATTACAATACTAACATTAGACAAAAATATCACCAATCAAATCTGAGTACCTTTATAATATCCCCACCTCTCAGGTAAAAAAAACAATGACCAGTTCAGATTTTCTTATTTTCTAACCACAATTTATTAAAGAGATCAGCATTTTGAAAATATTCAATATTTACATTAACAATAATTTTAATACATATTTAGAAGCATGTATTATCAATTTGATTTCAGAAAGAAGTCTTTTATAAAAATTGAAGTGAATAAAAATAATAAAAAAGCTATATCAACAATTATCCAGTTAACCCTCCTGATAACTTCCATGCTTGCAGAAGCAGGAAGTCATCAAACTCACAAGGCCGAGGAGGTGGCTTTGATTCTATATAAAAACGTGTCCTGAATCCCGAAGTAACATCACACAATATGATATGGAGGGCCAGCACATGATCCAGTGCAAATTACAACCTGTACACATTCTGATAAAACCCAGCATTCTGGACCAAACAGAAAATTCAGTTTGTAAACATCAGAGTTAAGACACCAAAGTGAGCACTGCATGCAGTGTTTGCTCATCATAGCCACAGTTTGTATCGAACCTTAAAATTCTAACCTAACTGTAGCACTAGAGTGGTTGGAAAGTAATAAAAATGGAAACTCAGGAAGGAACAAACAAAGAATCTTTTTTCCAGATCTGTTTCTCTAAAGGCTCTGCACAGAGGGCCCATGTTTTTCACGGAAGATCATATAAGTAGGTGGGAATGAGGAGGATAAAATAATCTGTTTTGTGCTGTGATCACATAAATACTTCTCATATAAATATTTCTTTTACTTAAAAAAAAAAAAAAAAAAAAAAAAAATCGAACATCAGGTTGCTCGTTAGTTAACTGGTAATATAGTGCTTAGTGGAAGATTGGCCATAGATTCTGTAGATATCAGGGTGTCTGTGTGCTTGTGAAGCATCTATCCATTCCCGCATGGAGAGACTCTGCAGAGGCTGTGACACTGCTGGCCTAGAAGGCAGTGGGTGAGGGTACTCCTGCGACATAGCCCAGGAGAAGGAGCCTGATCGGTGGTAGGGGGCATGGCCTCCTCTCTGGCTGGATACCGTGGGCTTTGAGGAGCAATAGCAGTTGTCCACAGTGCACATCAGAATCTTGCGGCCACTATACTGCGGGAGCACAGCTTGCTGGGAGCTCCCACTGCGTTGGGGGTAGTGGGAGGGGGTAAAGACAGGGGCGCAGACAGGTGCAGAGTGGTGCACTGACTGCGCCCCCATGTGCTGGGTGGAACTGCAGTGCGCCTGCATGCTTGCAGGAGGCTGCTGCGACGTCTGGCCCTCTCCGGATGTGGACGCGTGGCCCAGAAATGGCTGTTTGCTTGAAGAGCTAGATGACGCATCTGTGATGAAAACAGCTGCTGAGGTACCACTGTCAGGAAATGCTGTTGAATGTTTCCGTTTCTCACTAGTGGAGATGCTCTGGCTGCAGGGGAACGCCGGAAGTGACTGAAGAAACTGAGCAGGGGTGTTAAATGGCACTGTGAAAAAATAACTTATTATTTACACTTTCTCTTTTCTCATAATGGAAGTTTATTTTGTTTTTAAACAGTTTATTTTGTTTTAAAAACAGTATTGTGCAAAAAAACAGGTGTGAAAAAATCCTGTAAATTAACAGAATTCAGTGAGAGAACAGAATATATAAATCCTGTCAAATCAATATTTAGTGATCACCTTCAAAAGAACACCAATTCTTCTAGGTATGCTTGCACACAGTATTTGCATGAACTCTGCAGGTAGGTTGTTCCAAAAATCTTGGTGCTGCGGATTGATAAGTATTTGCTTGTATTTCTGCATTGAGGACAAAATTAATCATGACCAAATTTCCAAATTTGCAGAAATGCAGCCCCAAACTTGCAAGGAATCTCCACCATCCTGGACTTCCTGGAGCTGCTCATTTTACAATTTCAAAGGGAAATAAGATTAAAAGAGCTTGAAAAGCACACCTTGCAAACCCAGACTGCTTTGAAACCTTTGTCTGGGATAAAACTTTGCTTATACAGTATAACTACCTTGTGTTTTGTAGTTGTGTTCAGCTTTGCCATGCTGTATGACCTGCATGTCATAAAACTGTGTTCCAAAACCTCACCTTGGTAGTCTGTTTGTCTGTTCCCCAGAGTTTAAATCCACCTCCACAGCTGTTTATAATTCAATACATTACTTTTTTCTCTTATGTGTAAACTTGATGATTATTATCACCTGATCTGTATAATTGATTGACTGTACCTGAAATATAATCAAAATCCCTGCTGTTGTGCAAGTTTACCTATAAAAAATTATGCTGATTTGAAGGCAAAGAGTAGTAACACCAAAAAATTTATTTTTATTTTTTTTTTACTTTTGTTTGCTCTCTTGGGATTATGTAAAAAGTTTTTTTTTACTCTACAGCATGTTTTCTCACCTTCCTAAAATATACATTGGATCATGTTTTGGCAAAATATAGAAAATCTATAAAATTGTTCTGTGTGTGAATCCTACAGTACAAAAACTCTCTGTACCTTCCATCATCTTCCGGAGGCTCTTTTCTTTTTTCAGTATCTCTGAGAGGAAAATCCTGGAGTTTAGGTGGCCAACTTTGTGAGGAGGTAAACCAGCATCTATGCACATTTGGGTTCTGCATGGGAAAGTGTGGTTCAATATGGACAACTGTTTCAAAGAATGGATTTAACTTATTTCATTAACTCTGTAATTAACATATTTATGGCCATAACCAACCTGTCTATTAAGATCTTGACTGGTTTAGTGTTCTGTGGAGGAAAAGACAGGTTAAGTACTGATCTGCTGCCCTGTCCTCAGACTCAACATGGCTACTAAGGTATTCTAGCAGAAATACCTCATACTATGTTAAGATGTTTTACATTATGTTTTAATGATGTGACTTATTGATGGGTGGAAGTTAAATAATTCATTCCACAATGAAGTAGCACCATTATTAGTATAATAAATAATAGGAATAATTATGAGGGAAAGCATGTGAGAAATGTGTTTTTTTTTTTTTTTTTTTCACCTTCATAAAGTTGATGTCCTCAGACTTGTCAAACATCACCTGCACCAAACCCAACATCTTCTTGATCTCCTGTCGGCACTCACTAAGCTGCAGTTGCTGGCTGGAATTATCCTGACAGAACTTGGTCTGTGCCTTCTCCAGAACCTCCAATGCTTTTCCCAGGTCTTCATCTAGAATCTGGTGCATCTTCTGGTACTGAGCATGAACCTGTTCCTTCAACTGTTCTACCTTGTCCTGTGTGCATTGAGACGTGCAATTTTGTTACAGAAAGCAATCAACCATACCATAACACAGTTATTCTTGATAATACGGTCAACACCTTTTTCATGGTCAGAGACTGATATTTACAGCCAGGGATCATTGGTAGGAATTCCTTAATAAAGGAAGGTTTACAGAAATGCCAATCAGCTCTACTGTATGCATGAAGGAAAAGTTTAATTATTTGTGCTGATTTAGAGTCAACTGATTATTTGAAGAAGCTACAGTCTAACTTTTGAGCAAGAACGCAGTTTATCTCGAAGAATTCGAGGATGCCTTTTCATTGGTTGTTGTGTTACATTTTACGCAGATAATGCAGTTTTCTGATTGGCTATAGTGTAGCCCATCTATTTTTTGATTGACTGGTAACGAACTTGGACCCACATGAAAAGCGCTACTGTGCCGCAGTCTGAGAAATATTGGGTTCTGCAGCAAATTAGTACGAATGCCAGTGCAATTTCCTTTCAGTTCTGATAGAACTGAAAATTCTGACAGTAAAATACTTGTGTAAAACTGTACTTGAGTAAAAGTAAAATTACCTATTTCAAAAAACTAGACCAGGGGGTGGCCAACCAGTTCAGCCAAAGACCCTCACACTAGGTCAGCAAGAATTAGATCTTGAACACAACATTACATTTACAGCATTTATCAGACGCCCTTATCCAGAGTGACTTACAATCAGTAGTTACAGGGACAGTCTCCCTGGAGCAACTTAAGGTTAAATGTCTTGCTCAGGGACACAATGGTAGTAAGTGGGATTTGAACCTGGGTCTCCTGGTTCACAGGCGAGAGTCTTACCCACTAGGCTACTACTACCTATTCCACACAAGCCTGTCAACATGTGGCTGTCAACTTTCTTTTTTGTAAACAATCATGTTTAACCTGTAAACATATTTTTAAAGAAAATTAAGTGCACAAAAGAAATTAAAACACTTATTTTTATGGCAGTTTATAGCAGGTTTTTTTTTATATATTATTAATCTAGTTATATTAAAAAGCATCAGACACTACATATACATTAACATATAGCATAACCGTACACAACATAAAACAATATCTGTATTTTCTGTATTAAGCTGAATTTCAAGATTTTATTTGGTGATTTTGTAAATTAAATTGAGTTTTTGGTGCCGTTTTCTCCAAATTGACAAAGAAAATGTTTATACATCTCTTTTTATTTGAATTTCAACATGATTTTCATAACCTTCCGCTTTTATAAATATCTTTGTCCGCAAGTCGCAACATAGTTTTAAAATGTTGTTCAAGGACAAAAAAGGCTTTAACTTACCGATGGCAAGGTGTACTTTACTTTACTTTACTTTACTTTATTTGGCAGACGCTTTTATCCAAAGCGACTTACAATGGGAAGACACCAGCAATTCTCGTTCGATTTCTATAGAATATCAAGTATACAAACTAAGAGCCCTGATAAGGCTTAGACTTGTCATTGAAGAACATGCTCGGAGAGTGTTGGGTGCTAGACTAAGAAAAATTATAATGTATTTATACATTTTGTATTTATTTGTTAAATGTGTATGCATGTGTATGTGTTAAATTTGTCTGTAATATTTTTGGAATAAGAAGGTTTTCACCTTCTTCTTAAAAGTGGTGATAGTCTCGGCTAGTCGTGTGGAGGAGGGTAGGTTGTTCCACCAGCCAGGGACAACAACGGAGAACAGACATGATTGGAATCGGAGACCCCGTGAAGAAGGAATTTTTAGTCTCCTTTCGTTTGCCGATCTGAGAGAGCGTGTAGGAGTGTATCTAGGTAGTAGTGTGTTGATGTAGGAGGGCGCAGTTCCATTTACAGCCCTGTAGGCAAGCATCAAGGATTTGAACTCAATGCGAGCAGCTACCGGGAGCCAGTGGAGGGAGGTAAGGAGAGGTGTAACATGGGTGTATTTTGGCTGATTGAAGATGAGGCGGGCTGCCATATTTTGGACCATCTGGAGTGGTTTTATGGTGACTGCAGAGGCTCCAGCCAGGAGAGAGTTACAGTAGTCGAGTTTGGAGATGACCATTGCCTGGACGAGGAGCTGCGTAGCCTGTTGTGAGAGAAAAGGCCGAATCTTGCGAATGTTGTAGAGAGTGAACCTGCAGGATCTGGAGATCGCAGCAACATGATGGTTCAAACTCAGTTTGTTATCTATCCAAACCCCAAGGCTTTTTGCAGATGCCGTGGGTGTTAACAATAGCGATCCAATTTGAATTGAAAGGTTTTGCTGAGGAGAATTGTTGCCCGGAAAGATCAGAATCTCGGTGTAGTCTGTTGCTAGAACACTCCAGTCATTCAGTCCCACTGATTTTACAACAGTGGCACCTTTGTCAGTGATAATCAAATTCAACCTCAAATTGAAATTTCACTTGTCACATACATAGTCATACACGGTATGATATGCAGTGAAATGCTTTAGTGACTGCTACTGACCACAGTATTGCAAATATTGCAAACATAACCAAATATTACACTTTTATGTCTTTAACATAAAACATAAAATATGTGTAACAGGTAGGGTGAAGGTGTGCAAATGAGTGGAGTCAAAGTATAAAATGAAAAGTAAAAAAAAAATTGTGCAAGAATAAATTGAGTAAACCTCTATTCACACCTCCATTACACTTCACACTGCTTACACCGCTCACTGCTCCTCCCCCCCAACCACGGCATCCAGCACATGGCTCCAGCCTGTCTCTCTCAACCATGCAGGTTAGGAGAGAACTGAGGAGGATGAAAGCCAGGATTTAACCTTCTCCTACAACTGCTTCCTGCAGAAGTTCTCTGATGACTCTGCAATAGTCGGCCTCATCACTAATGGGGACGACAGGGAGTACATAGAACTGACATGGGACTTTGTGGAATGGTGCCAGCAGAACTACCTCCAGATCAACACTGGAAAAACCAAGGAGATGGTGGTAGACTTCCGTAGGCACAAACATCCTCCACTGCAACCACTGAACATCCAGGGTATGGACATTGAGGCTGTGGAGAGCTACAGGTACCTTGTGGTTCATCTGAACAATAAAATGGACTGGACTCATAACACAAATGCTGTCTACAAAAAAGGGCAGAGCAGGCTGTACCTGGTCTTTTGGAGTACAGGGGCCACTTACCTCTGTTTTTACAATTACTTCTGTTTCCATCCACTTTCTGCCATAACAAATGCTATTTCCCTCTTGTGGGACTAATAAAGGTTGATCTTATCTTAAAAGAGTAAAGGTTTTGTGCAAATGTAAAGATTTTGGGGGGATTGAGTCCAGAGTGATTGAAAGTGGAAGTGAAAGTGCTGGAGTGTATTGACGTTTCCAATCAAGATGCTCTCTATGGTGCAGGAGTAGAAGTTCCTGAGCACCTTGGATGGCAGTATAAAGTCTCTCAGGCATCTGAGGTGGTAGAGACGCTGCCGGGCCTTTTTCACCATGGTGCTGATGCAACAGGGCCATGACAGGTCCTGCGTGATGTGAACACTCTCTCTTAAGGCACCTGTTGATGACTAAAATAGTCTAAAAATGTACTTAAGTCCACTATTAACTCCTTTGTCTTTCTGACGTTCAGGTGGAGATTGGAAATCTGGCACCAGGTCGTGGGTGTACAGAGAGTACAGCAGGGGGTTCAAAACACAGCCCTGGTGGGCTCCGGTGCTGAGATTCGTTGGTGGCTGAGACATGTCTGCCCATCCTTACTGCCTGTGGTCTCCCAGTTAGGAAGTTGGAGAACCACTGACAGAGAGATGAGCTGAGTCCCAGGTGCTCCAACTTGGTGGTGAGTGTGGAAGGGATTAGTGTTAAATATTGAACTATAGTCAATGAAAAGCATTTTAATTTCCCTCCCAAATGTCCAGGTGGGTGAGTGCTGTGTGGAGCTGATGACAGATGGCGTCGTCTGTACATCGATTGGGACAGTAGGCAAACTGTAGTGGGTCGAGTGTGTCCAGTAATGAAGAAAATATGACCTGCCGTTCAAAGATCTTAATCACTACTGAGGTTATGGCTACAGGGCGGTGGTCGTTGAGGGAGGCAGGATGAGGTTTCTTCGGGATGGGAACAGTGATGGATTCCTTGAAGCATGTGGGGATCACCAACTGAGATAGAGAGAGGTTGAATATCTCTGTGAACACAGGTGCTAGCTGGTCTGAGCATTCTCCCTGAGATCGCGTCTGGTCCTACTGCTTTCCTGGTGTTCACTCTCCTGAAGGCTCTCCTCACGTCATGCTTGGTGATTATGAACGCGTTTCCGGTGCTGGCAGTGTCTTCTTGTCTGCAGCTGTTGGAGCCACTAGCCATAGCCTCGCTAGCATCTTTAGCTGCAGGCTCGAAGCGAGCATAGAATGAGTTCAGCTCGTCCGCATTAGTCATACCGGATGTTGGTGCTTTATAATCCGTGATCGTTCTTAGTCTCTGCCTAGAGTCACTCTATTCGAGTTGCGACTTTTCATCTAGTCTCCATGATTCACGTGCTTCCTTTAGTCCCTAAGCAATAAAATAGTCCTTGGATGATCTTTGGGGAAATAGGATGTTGGTAGGCATTTACTACACAACTTTCACTCATCACTGATGAAGTGAAGTGTAAGGATCCAAAGTGTGAGTTGACCACAGGTTCATAGTAGTAGTAAAATGTTTGATGCCATGGAGATCTGTTTTGATGCCATGGAGATCAGTCTCATGGAGACTGTGCCATGCAATTTGGGCATTTTGAATTTTAAATGAAGTACTTGCGGCTAGGTACCATTTGGAATCCAGGACTATCATCATGCTTTCAAAGTCTACAGTTATAGCAATTTCACTTCACCACTGACTAGAGGTGTGACACTTCACTGGTCTCGCAATTCGCTCCAATATCGATGCATGCTATAAATTTTCTGGTCACAAATACAAAAGTTAAGGTCTCGTACACCTATGTACATGCTTTGATTTGCTACAATGAGTAGAAAAATATTGTTCTCTTCCAAGATGGCTGCCTGTAACCATTAGTAACATTTGAAATCAAAATGTCTAATTTCACTGCAGTGACAGAAAGTAAAGTATTGAACTGACATTGTTGTTCTACTGAAATACAAATCAACAGTGAATAAGTAAATGCCAGTTTTTCAGTGTTTTATCAAATCAAACACAGCATAGAAATTATTGTGAGTAGTGTGTGTCTCTGTAATATATATACACGGACAGTATTTCAGACCCCCTTAAATTTTTGTTATATTGCAGCCATTTGATACAATAATTCATTTTTCATTAAAGTTATTTTTTTTTCTCATTAATGTACACACTGCACCCCATACTGACAGAAGTACACAGAATTGATAGAACTGGAGAGGATCCCCCAAATCCAGGTGTGAATAATCTGTTGCAGCTTTCCCAAAAAGACTCATGGCTTTGTTAAATAAAAAGGGTGCTTCTACTAAATACTGAGCAAAGGTTCTGAATACTTAGGACCATGTGATATTTTAGTTTTACTGTGTTAATAAATCTGCAAAAAGGTCAACAATTCTGTGTTTTTCTGTCAATATGGAGTGCTGTGTGTACATTAATGAGGAAAAAAAATGAACTTAAATGATTTTAGCAAATGGTTGCTAAGGAGGTCTGAACACTTTCCGTACCCACTGAGTGTGTGTGTGTGTGTGTGTGTGTGTGTGTATGAAAGTGAAGTGAAACACAACACAGCACAGCACACGGTGCACACAACGAAATGTGTCCTCTGCCTCTAACCCATCATTCTTCGTGAGCAGTGGGCAGCCATGACAACCTTCCTTAACTGCCAGGCCACCACTGCCTTATAGAGTGGAGGAAATAATTATTTGACCCCTCGCTGATTTAGTAAGTTTGTCCAATGATGAAGAAATGAAAAGTCTCAGAACAGTATCATTTTAATGGTAGGTTTATTTTAACAGTGACAGATAGCACATCAAAAGGAAAAATTAAAAATAACTTTAAATAAAAGATAGTGACTGATTTTTATTTCATTGAGTGAAATAAGTATTTGAACCCCTACCAACCATTAAGTGTTCTGGCTCCCACAGAGTGGTTAGACACTCCTACTCAATTAGTCACCCTCATTAATGACACCTGTCTTAACTAGTCAACTGTATAAAAGACACCTGTCCACAATCAATCAGGCAGACTCCAAACTCTCCAACATGGGAAAGACCAAAGAGCTGTCCAAGGATGTCAGAGACAAAATTGTAGACCTGCACAAGGCTGGAATAGGATACAAAACCATTAGCAAGAAGCTGTGAGAGAAGGTGACAACTGTTGCTGCAATTGTTCGAAAATGGAAGGAGCACAAAATGACCATAAATCGACCTCGGTCTGGGGCTCCAAGAAAGATCTCACCTCGTGGGGTCTCATTGACTGAGAAAGGTGAGAAATCATCCTAGAACTACACGGGAGGAGTTAGTTAATGACCTCAAAGTAGCTGGGACCACAGTAATCAAGAAAACCATTGGAAACGCATTACAACGCAATGGATTAAAATCCTGCAGTGCTCGCAAGGTCCCCCTGCTCAAGAAGGAAGGCCCATCTGAAGTTTGCCAATGAACACCTGAATGATTCAGAGAGTGACTGGGAGAAGGTGCTGTGATCAGATGAGACCAAAATTGAGCTCTTTGGCATTAACTCAACTCGCCGTGTTTGGAGGAAGAAAAATGCTGCCTATGACCTCCAAGACATCGCCCCCACTGTCAAGCATGGAGGTGGAAACATTTTGCTTTGGGGGTGTTTTTCTGCTAAGGGGTTCTGGATGGGTGTTCCAGCACGACAATGACCCAAAACATACAGCAAAGGCAACAAAGAAGTGGCTCAAGAAGAAGCACATTAAGGTCATGGAGTGGCCTAGTCAGTCTCCTGACCTTAATCCAATAGAAAACCTATGGAGGGAGCTGAAGCTCAAAGTTGCACAGAGACAGCCTCGAAACCTTAGTGATTTAGAGATGATCTGCAAAGATGAGTGTGCAAAATGTGTGCAAACTTGGTCATCAACTACAAGAAACGTTTGACCTCTGTGCTTGCAAACAAGGGTTTTGCCACTGAGTATTAAGTCTTTTTTTGTTAGAGGGTTCAAATACTTATTTCACTCAATGAAATGCAAATCAGTCTCTATCTTTTATTTAAAGTTATTTTTAAAATTTTCCTTTTGATGTGCTGTAACTGTTAAAATAAACCTACCATTAAAATGATAATGTTCTGAGACTTTTCATTTCTTCGTCATTGGATAAACTTACAAAATCAGCGAGGGGTCAAATAATTATTTCCTCCACTGTATATAAATTTCTCTCTCAGATCTCAAGATCAGAATTTGATCACAGTTTTAAGTCAAGGATTTCATTAAATTTTCAGATCGGCCAAAATTTTTTTACTATTAAAAATTTAACTCAAGACTCATTTGAAAGTGTTATATTAAAACAGGGCATGATAATTATTTCCTTTAATATGGACAAAAAAAAAATGTAAAAAAAATGTAAGGTATCATTGCTTCTTACTTTGAACATGAAATTAAAAACTCGCTTATGTCCACATCATCAAAAAAGAAATAAGAAAGCAGACGTAAGCTTATAACTTATAATGTTTTTCAAAAAGATGAGGCTGTATAAATTTTCCTCTTTACTGTAACTATGTCCCCTGCAGTTGAGAACACACACTAGGACTAAAAAGTAAAATCAAGAATAAATATTTTCCTTTGTAGTCCGACAGCTTCAGTTCCTTAAACTTGCCATTGATGACTGTAATTGTCCTACCAGTAATATATACAATATCAGTTAGCCACTTCCATTTTACTTATATTTTCTCTGTTCCTATAGACCACACACATAGGTGCATTCACCCACACGTGCACCCAGAGCTATTTACGCACCTGCACATGCACCACCTCTATTCCTTAATGAATGGATGCATTCATTCAACGTTATGCATATATAATTAATGCCCTGGACTGGTTAATGCCACAAGGATTTCTAAATACGATGAAGGATATGGTGGCCTCAAGGCTCTTCATCGATATTGTTTGTGTAAATTGTCATTGGAGTTAAACATTGCACACAACATATAGAGTGGAACTTTTTTCGTCCCAAATCTTCAGATAACGTGCATGCCAAACAGTGGAGAGAGATCGGTTCTGGTCACAGATCAACAGTGATCTGTTGCACCACAAATATACACTGCTCAAAAAATAAAGGGAGCACAAAAAACATCCTACATCTGAATGAATGAAATATTCTTATTAAATACAATCACACAAAAATTATCAAATGCTCAAATGGTCAGAAACATGAGGGTGGTATGAGGGCACAACACCCACCTATGGGTGGTACCTCTGAGTGGTAGTAGCCAGGTAACACACTCGCCTATGAACCAGAAGACCCAGGTTCAAATCCCACTTACTACCATTGTGTCCCTGAGCAAGACAAGTTGCTCCAGGTAGACTGTTCCTGTAACTACTGATTGTAAGTTGCTCTGGATAAGGCGTCTGATAAATGCTGTAAATGTAAATGCTCCTCCTGTTCCTCCTTGCACAAAAGCAGACATAGCAGTCCTGCTTCTGGATTGTTGCTGTATGAGGCAACAACCCACACAAGCGGCTCAGGATGGGTGAGCTACACTACCTGAGCCACTTGTGTGGCTCACTTGTGTGTGGCTCATGCTACAACTGGAGTGAAATCACTGCCAGCCTTCAAAAGTGACCAAAACATCAGCCATAAACTGAGGAACTGAGAAGTGACCTGTGGTCACCACCTGCAGAACCACTCTTTTATTAGGGATGTCTTGCTAATAGTCTATAATTTCTACCAGTTGTCTATTCCATTTGCAGAATAGCATGTGAAATCAGAGTTGCTTCCTAAGTGGAGAGTTTGATTTCACAAAAGTGTGATTGACTTGGAGATTGTGTTGTTTAAGTGTTCCCTTTATTTTTGATCAGTGTATATACACACACACAAACAACATAAAGAAATGAATAAAAAATAAAAACAAATAAAGATTCTTACCTCAATCAGCTTTTGGTCAGATTCTAGCTTGTTCACCCCCCCCTCAACATCTTCTATGCGCTCCTCAAGTTGGTCCTGTTGTTTCATCAGCATTTGCTGGATGGGGGAAAGCAGGGGAGATTCTTAGTATCTTAATTTCCAGTAGCTCATAAGATCATGAGCGCAACACAAAGCCTAAATATCAAAATACAAACATACATAATGCCATCTCTCTTACACCTAAAAAGTGCTTTTGAACTGGCAACCTGGTTCCTGCTAGTTTGGGCCTAGCAGGAACTGACCCCTGCGCACAATATGACATATTGTTTGTTTTGGTAGGTCGTACGTCCCGCCCACAAATCGGGTTCAAGGTGTCAAAAGTATGGTTTACTATTGTGCAGAGGAAGATTTCAGCTCCCTGTGACCAGGCGTAAAAGCTAGAGACACGGGAGTCGGGGCGAGATCAAAGGCCTAGCCGAGACACACAATCTGACATATTGGATGTATTGCTACCACCAACAGGGATCAAGAAAACCTGGAAAATAAGGAAAACCATTAAAAGTGTGAAAAAAAAATCTTATATTTTGCAATGACAGGTTTCACCATACACACGCGTCTTTCATGTCAGATCGTGCGGCTTTTCGTTCCGAACGGTTTGACATATGGCTTGGCTCGGTCGGATTTACAGTCTTTGCGCAATTCCCCCAAAAGTGTTTTCGGAACACGTTTATTAACTGTCACGTTCCTAAGTCTAGGGGTCTCAGAAACGCAACAAGGGTGTGGAGAGGAGGAGGTCCACTGCTACACATGCAACCAAACAAACGATACAAACAGTGCTTTTATTTACAGTGTGCTAACAGGTTCAATAAAACAGTGGACTCAGGACAGCTAATAAACATCAAAACAGCCTAAAGGAAGGGATGGTCCAGCGGGGATAACTCAAACACGCACAAGTTAACAAAAAGGGCACATAACAGGCTAACAGCTAACAGGCAAACAACAAAGGGTCTATCACACAAAGCAACAAGAAATACGAATGAGATCCCCAACGGAGCTCCATGCAGAGCGCCGTGGACCCTGGGGACCTCCCAAAAGATTAAGGGCCTAGCAGACCCTGGGGACCTCCTGAACACCATCTGAAGTCTCTTTATATAGGTGGAGGTGACCAATGGCAGATGGTAGGTGGAGCTGGAAGGCTTCAACTCCTCCCATGAAGTCAACCTAAAAGAGACAGGACACAAAAACACAGCCAGACACAGAACACGTAGGAGCATACGTCCAGGGACGTAACATAACCTAGTCCAAAATTGGACTTTTTTTGGACTTTGTGTCCAGGTGGTTTGACATATAAAGAAGATTTTATCTCTGTCTGATTTACAAATCATGCACAAATTTGGGCAAACAAAAGAAGTGTCAATGTGTAATAAAAAAAGGCTAGGATCATAGGCACACAACTCCCAGCAATAATGGACATTTACACCACGCGCTGTCTCAGGAAAACAAAGAGCATCCTGAAGGACCCCAGCCACCCTGCACTGTCACTTTTTACTTTCCTGCCATCAGGCAAGAGACTCAGGACAATTCGCACACGCACATCACGATTCAGGAACAGTTTCTACCCCAGTGCCATCAGGCTATACAACACATAGTATGCACTGCACTGTCACTTAAATTATGCACAATCACTTTCATATGCACCCTTCTGTGACTTATTTGGGCCTGTCAGCATGACAGACCATTTACTATTGTGCTAGGAATGGCAAAAAAGGACATGTCTTACATTCAAGGCTGCCACGCAAAGACCGTGAAACGTACAGAGACAACCTTCGGCCTGACCTCTCCGCACAATATAACATATTGTTTGTTTTGGTAGGTCGTACGGCCCGCCCACAAATCGGGTTCAAAGTGTAAAAAGTACCGTTTACTACTGTGCTGGGAACACATTTTTGGCTCCCTGTGACCAGCCGTAAAAGCTAGAGACACACAATCTGACATATTGGATGTGTTGCTACCACCAACAGTTGTCAGGAAAACATGGAAAATATGGAAAAAGGAAAAAAAGGCCATGTCTTGCATTTGTGGCTGCCACGCTAAGACCGTGAGACGCACAAAAAAAAATGGAGAATGCCACATATTGATTGCTTCTTTGGGGACTATAGGAGGGCCACAAATCGTGACCAAAACATTAAAAGTGTGAAAAAATTTGGTTTCTTAAAATTTGCGATGAATCGCTTCACAGCACACACACGATTTTCATGTCAGGTCGTGCGGCTTTTCCTTTCGCACGGTTTGACATATGGCTTGGCTCGGTCGGATTTGCGGTTTGCGCGCAATTCCCCAAAAAGCGTTTTCAGAACGCATTTATTATCCTAGTCCAAAATTTGACTTTTTTGGACTGTGTCCAGATGGTTTGACATACAAAAAAGATTATGATGTTGTGTCGTAGATCTCACCAAGACCAACAAGTTGACATATGGTTTGTCCCTCTCTGATTTACGGATTATGCACAAATTTGAAAAAACAAAAAAGTGTCAATGGGTAAAATTAATTAATTAATTAATTTTTTATTATTTCAGCCTTTTTTCGGCAATTAATGCGGGTTGTACCGAAGCACGCACACTGGCGTGCTACATATCAAAAATTTGTACTATATTGTGTGAGGTGTGCTATTACTTTAATAAGCGATCAGACTGGGCGTGGCCGAGCTATTAACGCTCAAACAGGGTCATTTTCCCATTAGAATGCATTGAATGCTAATTTTAGCATTGGTAGCATTTGTAAAATGGGGCCCCTTTTAAGTGGTACTTCTACGGTGTCATTGCCAGCAAAGGGGGTCCTACAAGGGGTACTGATACAGCAGCAGCGCCAGCACTGTAATTCAATGCCATCTTAAACCAGCAGCTTCATTAGCTCCATTTCCTAAGGGACGCCCTGTCCTTCGGTCACTTTATTAGGGACGCCCTGTCCTTCGGTCACTTTATTAGGGACGCCCTGTCTTTCTGCCACTTTATTAGGGACGCCCAGTCCTTCGGCCACTTTATTAGGGACGCCCTGTCCTTCGGCCACTAACATGCAAGCCTTGAGTTAACATGCAAATTTTTTGGACATTGTCCAAACGTCACCAAATCTAACATGACGCCTCTAGGCGCCCTCTTAACGTTTTTGATGTTAGCATGCAATCATTAACATGCTAACATGCTCATTTTTAAACATGCTCCAAACAACACCAAATTTAATGTGAAGCACCTTTGCCACGCCCTGTTAACATTTTTGATGTTAGCATGCTAGCATTAACATGCTAACATGATATCTTTTCAACATATTCTAAACGTCAACAAATTTCACGTGACCACCTGCTCCATCGGATACTTTAATAACACCGCCTGAGTTCACAGCTGAGACCAGCTCAGGAGGTTATGCCCGCGCTCTTACGAAAAACGCCCGGACAGGCCCATCAAAATTTCCTCTGGAATTTTGGTTTCTAGTTGTGTTTTAATTTTGTGTGTCTTCATCTAGACTTCGATATTTTTTGGTGCAAAAAATATCGAAGGTCACAGCCGTTCGGGGGAAAATCTCTGTCTCTGTTAGTATAAACCAATAAGAGATAGTCAAGGCCATGGATAGTAGACTAGTGGGTAACACACTCGCCTATGAGCCAGAAGACCCAGGTTCAAATCCCACTTACTACCATTGTGTCCCTGGGGATTGTCCCTGTTACTCTGGATACGAGTGTCTGCTAAATCCCTTAAATGTAAATGGTTGGGAGTAACTGAAAAGGAATTTTAACACTGGGAAAAGTCATTAGTAAAGATTATGAAGAAATAACAACAAGCTTTATACATCCAGTAAATATGCAAGGGATTAAGGGCTCCACAAAAAAGGTACAGAGCAAAAGCATAACATATTTTAATAATTTACCACAATCTGAAAAGTTTGTTACATTTTATTTTAGTCAAACCTAGGGCTGCATGATTTGGGGAAAAAAAGACATATTGCAATTATTGATATCAATATTGCGATATGCGATTGCGATATGATAAAGGGCACTTGCTTGTATATCAATGAAAAGTCGCATACAAATTAGTAAACCCATTTCATAACTGAAACATTATAGACTCAAGAATATATTCCAGACACAGAATTCAAAAATTGCTTCAACATTTTCTCCCAGCCAACTACTAAACCATGACAAGTACCTTGTAGTGCTGAGCGATTCCTGACTCATGAGTCACGAATCTGAGGTCTCCATTGAATCTAATCCTTTGAGTCCTAACTACACTATGTCGAAATTGTGAACTCAGTCACATCTTAAAATCATTAAAACACCAGTTCCTACCTGAGTCAGTGCATCAGGATGCTCCTCTGGCTGGAATTTTGTTGCCGAATACAACACTTAACAGTATTAATGATGTGGCATTCAAAATGCCTATTTAAACATCTTCAACATCTTAAACAAATGAATAGAACAGAGACAGACACATACAGGTGCATAAATCGCACCAAATGTCATTCTTTTTCTCCATTCTTCTCTGAGATCAGCAGCATACTGTAGCCAGCACATGTACAGGCATGGTAATTAATTTTTTCCAACATCCTACAGGAGACACATTGGGAGGGATGAGAGCACACACACACAAGCATTGTCTTAAACCAAACAGGCCATGAACATCTGATGTGCCAGTCATGAGAAGGCTGACAAAGTATGGGCTCTCACATCAAACACTAATGTTCATGAACCACAACAGGGTTGTAGGTAAACTGAAATAATAACTTATGTCATCTGAGGGATGGAATATGGCTCTACACTGGTTGTGCAAAAAGAAAATCTGAATGAAGTTTTCCATTTAAAGAAAAAATAAAAAAAAGACCAGGAGAGGTAACAATTGAGATTTTTAAACATCTTAGGCAACAAGTCAACATTTTGAGCTTCAGATGGATCCACCCTTATGATTCAACACAGGCCACCCAGATACTTGTTCAATCCACAGTAATCTCACAACTGGATTACTGTAATTTCCTTCTAGCAGCTCTATTTAGTAGGCCCAGACACTCCACGAAATTTAGTAGGCCGAACACACGTGTTTCACCTTTGGTCACGGAACAGTCAGAAGACAACTGTGTATCTTAGGTCTGACCTTGTTGATGCAAAAGCTTGACACAAAAGATGGACATAATCTGATAAAGGAAAGGTTCTGTGACGCTGATGGGCGCCACTGTCCAAAGTGGTGCGAGATTGCTTTTCAACCTTGTATACCCCAGATGTATAAATGCTTGTGAACTGTAATCAAGCGGGGGGGAAGTTCTCTTGTGGGTCCCCCCGTGCGCGGTAAAAAAAACTTTGATAATCAATTCAGTTGACTTCCTTTATTGCAGCTCCCCAGACGGCAGAATTTCCACCACAGCTAATACAGAATGCAGCAGCAAGACTGGTTTTCAACCTTCCTAAATTCTTTCACACCACCCCCACTGCTATGCTCCCTCCAATGGCTCCCAGTAGCTGCCCGCCTCAGATTCAAAATACTGATGCTGGCCTACAAAGCCAGACATGGGGTTTCACCATCCTACCTTATTATACATCACACTCTCAGACCCTCCAGTACTGCTCGCCTGGTCCCTCCACCACTAAAGGTACAAGGAAAACACTAATCTAGACTCCTCTCTCTCTTGGCCCCAGGTGGCAGAATGAAGTTCCCCTTAAGATCAGAACAGCACAGTCGCTGAGTATTTTCAAACAACAGATTAAGACAGTCGTCTTTAGAGAATACTTTCTTATGTCTGACTTATGCAAGAAAAACTGTAACAGAGTGAATAAAATGATTGTATTCATGGTTTGAGTCCTAGTGATCCAGAACTGATTACTTCATTGATGGTAACATGAAAGCACGTTGTAAGTCATTCGGGATAACGGTGTCTGCCAAATGCCGTAAATGTATTCCACAATATTTTAAGGGAGAATGTGTCTTGACTCTCTTACCCTGATGTCTCCTCGGCGCACCTCCACATCACAGACAGCATGGACATGGGTGGGGGCACACCTGGAGAAGCAGCAGTAGTGGCACACAGCCACCTGCTCTGCTTCACAATGGTACAACCGGTACTCATCGTGCTGTGGGCAGCTCCAGGCCTGTATGTCCTCAGCATCAACCAATAGGTGGCCAGGATTGGTGGACGGCTGCTGGAGGTGTGTCTGCACATGGGACTGGCAACATGGGGCGTTGCAGCGCAGACACACCTTCTGTGCTGGAAACGGTGGGCCCCGGCGGCAGAGGATGCACTGGAGGACAACTTGGGCTTTCTCAGTGTTGAGAGCATTAAACTTCTCCACAATGTTGGCAAGTTTGAGGTTCTTCTCCATACTAGGCTTTTGGTTGTAGGCGTTGTTGCACTCTGGGCAGCGCACCATGGCTGGGTCTTTCGCCCAGGCCTCACTAATGCAGTCTAGGCAGAAGTTGTGCTTACAGGGCAGCTGGATTGGCTCCACAAAGACGTGCAGGCAGATGGGGCAGATAAGTTCTTCCTCAAAACAGCTCTTCCAGATTGCATCCATGTTTACTGATTTCTGGGCACAACTGTATTAAAAATAAGCAAGTCCAAAGCACTTTGCGAGAAACAAAAATCCAAAACTCAATATCCAGATGTGAGAAGTCTTCCTTGTGATGTCATCTGGACTTTTGCTGAATATAAATCTTCATGTTAAATGTTGCATGCAGTATCCCCAGATTCTAGACTTCTCAACCCACTGCCATTGCCCTTTGATCTAGCACACTCACTCCCTCCCATGGGGCAAACAACTCATATGCAACTTTTCCATGGACACAAGTCTTGAGTGAAAACCGTAACAAGAGTGACAAAACGATTAAAGGACACCACAGGATACTAATCCTGGTCTAATTTTTTCCTTCGTGCGCTACATTTCATTCTTGCTCATTATAAACTTCGAATTTCATCCAGAATCTAACAAAATCCCTTTTGACGTGAAAAATGTTAACCTGGCAACCCCGCCAATGGCGAATACACAGTTCTTAAATCCAAAATCCGCATTATCGCCGAAAGATGTTCGGTCAGAATTTCCACTGGATCGTTTAATACTATTTACCACTCTGAGCGTATGGTTCAAAATAATAATTGCGGCGGAAAGAAGTTAAAATGGAGGAAAATTGGATTTTCATGTCAGCAGGCTATGGTGATTTTCGCAGTGAATCCCTGCATTCATTTAAAATCTGATCTGACACTTGCCTGGCTTCTTAACGTCACGAGCTGGTTTCACTAAAATTGCATTTCGTTCCATAAATCATTTCGTATTCTTAGCGTTAAAAAAACAAAAGCGGTGAAACCCTGAAACACGTTTACAGACAGGTTGTAGTTTACAGATTAACCAAGCGCAAATGCCTCACTGCCTTTACTTTCAATGACAGGACTTTATAAAACGTCATAAAAGGTGCCGTGCAATGGCCACTGGCTGCCGGCCCCAAACCATCGCGCAAATTTTTGTCTGATTTCTATACACAATAGTAGACAGCGCAATGTCACGTAGTGGATTCTGTTTATGAAATATTTCTTCATCAAAGCAGCCTTCCTCCTCTTAAAGGGAACGGCGTCGCGCTACTCTATCAGCCATTTTGTTTTCTTGTTTGACTAGGGATAAAAAAAACGTTTATTTGCCAGACTTATCTGTTCGAGTTGTCTTGCGTATTGCCGAAATGGTGGAAAGCGAAAATACTTTGTCTTGCTGTTGTGTTGTGGATAAACTCCGAAATTTCAGCGGGTAGGAGCTGTTATTCCGCTTAGTATCCGCATTGGTATTTATGATATTTGTCCCACCATTTCTTTCAGGCAAATCGTTGATGTGAGGAATGCAGGATCAGGGCTGAACCCAGATTACACCTCACATTTACTCCGCCTTCCGCAGGTCACGTGATCCGCAGGAGCCTTGACATAGATATGTACACTAGATGTCGCGTTCAATGGGAGTCTATGTGTCAACAGAGCCGCCATCTTGGGACGGAGTACAGCTCCTTTTAAATGAATGAACGTCTTTCAAGGCCAAGTTGGAATACAGAATTTTTATTGTCAGACATGTTTTTACGTTAATACATGAATAAAGACGCGTTTTTTGAAAATATAGCATAATTATATGTTCAAAATGTAATCTGTAATCTAATATAGGTATTTTTTCATTCAACTACACTCATACTACATGCAGAATAATACAAATGCAAACGCCACAAAATGGCTAGTACTGTTAGCTGAAAGACTGGCAATCTTCATGATAATCCCAGTAGCGTTAAGACTTATACATTTATATCCACACCTTTATCCAAAACAACAGGCATTTGTATGTATGGACTATAGACAATGAGGTGTTCACAATACATTTTTCGGACAAGGAAAATACTTTATTTTTGTATTTATAATAACTAGACAGGGCAGATCCATACACAGAGGCATTTTGTCAAGAGCTATAGACAGTGAACTATCTGTATTTACAGGTGTCAGTACAGAAGTTGGGCCTTTCCTACGTGGTGTCGGTGGGAAGACAGATGCTCTGGTTTGTAATATGAATAGCGATATTTGTCGAACACAAAATATCGTAACATAGAAGATGATCCTACTTATGAAATTATATATCTATGGAGCTTTAATACATTCAGGGCCGGAGACGTATTGTTGAGAACAATACGTCTGTTTCTCTGAGACCCTCAGGTTAAGGATGCACGATTATGGCCAAAATGATAATCCCATTTTTTTTTAAATATATGTTGCAATCACGATTATTCATTATTTAAGGTAAAACACATATTGCGCTTTCTATTTTAAAGAAACAGTAAGTGAACAAGATTTCAGATTTACTCTTTAGTCTCTCCGTACGTGGTGAAATGACATGCTGAGAAGCTGAATGTGACATCTAATGTATATATCTATTATGGTTGCCAACCTTTTCAACCCAAAATGAGGGACACTTTCTTGCAGGAGTGAACACTCTGTCACAATTTGAGGTTGCCGCTTAGTCTATGCTTTCGTTCACCACTGGTGGTTGGTTATTTAAATGTAAATATTGCCAACGATCATCTTTCAATTTATTGTGCAGCCCTACCTCAGTTGCATGTCACAATAACACACACAAACACACAGACCAGTTGCAAACAACTTTAATGCACTTCAGGTTTACAAACAGGCAGCTTAATGATTCAACATCAGACAGTACACAATAAAAAAAAAAAAATTGTGGTACAATGTAACATTAGTTACATGGCTAATTTTTCTCCCCCCTTTTTGGCATGGAATGCAGTGATTGTTCTGGGAACTGCTAATAAACATACTTGTTATGTGTTTAAAAAAAAAATACATAGGGTCAAATACTGGATTTGGAACAGAAATAGTGTCTTTATGGGAAATAGTGGTCAAACAGAAAATAAAGGCAGCTTTGTCATTGGCACTGAAGTCATTGAAGAAGAGAATTTGTCTGGGTCAACAGACACAGTGACCTTACACTATGCTGGAAGCAACTAAATATGGTTGGATATTCTGAATTTCTGTCTAAGAATAAGTAGGATTATAAATCGGTTATGCAGCGGCAATTTGCATGCCACAGAAGGGTTTTGTTAGAGGCCAATTTATTTGTGTAATGTAAACAAATATCAGCCTTCAACCAAGAAACCACACCTTGCAAGCTAAACAGTTCATCTAATTGTACAGATCTATTATTTCAATCATTAAAACTATTATTTCTTTCTTTCCCCCGGAATCATGATTTTGTTATATGTGGTGTTTATTCAAAGCCCTCTGGCAAACAAACACCTTTGGTTTAATAAAACAAAGACATATATATATAAAAAAAGGCAGAGTGGTATGGCACTTGAATTGGACACAAGCCATCTGTATACACAAACTTTAATTTTATTTACATTAGTAACTCCTCTTCAGAGAACTGACATCCAGTCAGTGCCACTCATATACACATCTAGACTATTACCTCTTATTTTAGAAATCTGTGATAATCCATACTATGACCTTTGCTAATCCAATTGTCTGCATGTGCAGCATTAAAAAGGACAGTCTTGTCCCTACCCATAGGTCAATTCAGTGAAGGACACTGAGGTGTTTGGGGATGGAGGAGTGTAATTGGAAAAAGCAGATCTGGATTTCCACCAAGGCAATGGAGGTTCTTTCTCTGTAAATCCTTCAGGTTATACTGCTGTGCCGGAATGTGGAGGAGGTTCTACTGAAGAGGACTGTCAAAAACAGAGTCTGGCAGAACTGAGATCTTCAGCTTTTTCTCTGACCAGCTATATTCCTTAGGGAGCTTTGACTGAATAAAAAAAATATATATATATCAGACATGAATATATAAATATAATGAGTCCTATTGTTTAGTCAACATTGTTTTCAGTGTTCAACATATCAGTAATGAAATATTAACTAATTTTCAGCAGATCTGAAAGCTAAATTAAATTCATAAATTCAGCAACAAACTTCTGGAAAGATTTGAGAGGCAAATGATAAAAGGAAACCTAAAGTCCCACCTCCCCACGAGAGCTTAGGTCCTGAAGCTCGGACAGCATCTGCTCCACAAAGTCTTCGGTCAGCAGGATCTAAAGACACAAAGATAATCAGAACACATCACATCTTTTACAGTTTCTGTCCTTCATTGCTTCCCCAACCGTGCTCATACCACACAGAGGATTTTATTCAAGGTTCATGTACCCTGCTTCCAGGGCAGTGTAAAATGGGAAAAGGTCATATAGATAAGACCTAATCCTAGTTTCATTGCATGTTGTGCAAGTAAAAGCTTTTACTTTTACAATTAAACAAGCAAAGAGGGTTTACCAAATGTTTGGTATTTGGTTTGGGGATCTGGAATTGACATTCCTGCTATTTTTAATTATGTTCTCATGGCCCCAACTGACAATGACCATCAAGTCACACTTTAATAATTAGCATTTTTAACTGGATATGATGAGAACTCCCTCCCAGGCACTGCCTTGTCCTTTGTGATTTGTCCTCCTTGTTACAGACTGATTACCCTTTTCATTTGAATTAATCCATGTCTTTATATTAGATTTATATTAGAATATATTATATTATAGATTTATTCATCTAATAAGTATTAAAATATTAAACCAACTGTATGCTCACCTGTAGCCAGGGCCCATGCGCAGCATACGGATGTTGTTCTGTAGCAAAAGCCCCCTCCACTCCAGAGGAAACAAAAGTAATTGCAGTGTCACCATTTATACTTTTGTATGTGAAGTGCCTCCCATGAAGAATACGGCCCCTTATAATAACAGAACAAACAGTCAAAATCTGAAAGCAAATATTTTACATTTTTCTTCCAAACATTTTTATCCTATGAGATCAAGTGAGGGCCAGACTGCAATACACACAATGCACCACCTGTAAAGATTAGAAAATAATAATCATGCACAGTCTCCTCTTTATCCACACCTCAAGATTGTAATGGGTCAGGGGACCGAGATGGCCACAGCAGAAGCTTAATTTCATGGTCAGCTACCCACCGTTGCCAAAGTTTTGACTACTTAATATTACTACTTAATCCTGGCTGATAACCAGCTCGCAAAATAAAAATCACACCCATATAGCGAAAAATAATTGGGGTGAATTGTATCTGCACTGAGGTAATTAAATTATATTAGTAAACATTAATTGTATAAAATGCCAATAACACACGCAAACTCCGTATACAGGAATCCAAATTTAAGACTCTTTAAGACCTTTTTAAGACATTCACCAAACTTAAAACTCTTCATTGAGGTAGTCAAATACATTTCTCCCAGGGCCAGATACGGCAGACAGGTCCATATGCTCTTTTAAAATAACTTTAATAATATTAATTGTATTTTATCTTAAGTAATATATTATTATTTAAAATATTGTTTTTCCTTCCAATTTTTAAACATTTTTTTAGCCTTTGTCAATCTTACCAGACTCATATTACCAGCAAGCCACTGGGCGCAGACTGCAATATTTTTTGGTATCTTATTTTAGGGCTGCATGATTCGAGAAAAAAAATCTGAATACTGAGATCAATACAGCAATATGATAAATGGCACTTGCTTGCCTGTCAATAAAAATACTGCATAATATTAATCACTCGTAAAACTTTACATCACTGCATATGTTTTTCCCCATACTGCAGCGTAAAAAAAATTAATTAGATCAATAAGCATTTTTTAAAATCGGGTACATTATAAGAAAGACATACTATGTATGGTACTATATAGGTACTGCTGGATATGAAATCAGATATATTAGGGTTTTAGGTGCTGATACAAAGTTGTATTTGTTGTTTCATTTTTACCAACAAGTTCACCGTCGCCCGACTCCATATCCATTCACACCTGGGATATCGTTGTGACGTCTCAGATAAGACTGGTAAAATGTGCAGTGTTCTTTAAGAAAGCTTTAATGGCAAAAAACGAAAACGGAATATGAACTGTGGTGTGGGGTTTGTACACTGCTCAAAAAATAAAGGGAACACTTAAACAACACAGTGTAACTCCAAGTCAATTACACTTCTGTGAAGTCAAAATGTCCAGTTCGGAAGCAACACTGATTCCCAATCAATTTCACATGCTGTTGTGCAAATGGAATAGACAACACATGAAAATTATACCCAATTAGCAAGACATCCCCAATAAAAGCGTGGTTCTGCAGACAGTGACCACAGTCCACTTCTCAGTTCGTATGCTTTCTGAACTATGTTTTGGTCACTTTTGAATGGTAGCATGAGATGGCATCTACAACTCACACAAGTTGCTCAGTTTGTGCAGCTCATACAGAATGGCAACTCAATGCAGTGTCTATCAGTGTAGTGTCCAGAGATATGGAGGTGCCACTGGCACCCTGTGCTCTTCACAGATGAAAGCAGATTAAAAAAAATCTGACATGAACGTCTGGAGACTTGGAGGAGAACATTGTACTCCCTGCAACATCCTCCAGCATGACCGGTTTGGCAGTGGGTCAGTAATGGTGTGTCATTTCTATGGAGGACCGCACAGCCCTACATGTGCTCGCCAGTGATAGCCTGACTGCAAGACAATGCTAGACCTCATGTGGCTTGAGTGTATCAGCAGATTTTGCAAGATTAAAACATTGATGCTATGAACTGGTCCGCCCGTTCCCCAAAATTAAATCCGTTTGAGTACATCTGGGACATCATGTCCTGCTCTATCCACCAATGCCATTTTGCACCACAGACTGTCCAGGAGGAGTGGTCAGATGCTTTAGTCCAGGTATGGGAGGAAATCCCTCAGGAGACCATCTACCACCTCATCAGGAGCATGCCCAGGTATTTGAGCAAAGTCATACAGGCACATGGAGGCCACACACACTACTGAGCCTCATTTTGACTTGTTTTAAGTACATTACATTAATGTTGGATCAGCCTGTAGTGTGTTTTTCCTATTTAATTTTGAGTGACTCCAAATCTATACATCCACATGGGTTAATAAATTTGTTTTCCATCACTAATTATTGTATGATTTTGTCGTCACACATTCAACTATGTAAAGAATAAAGTATTTATTAAGAATATTTCTTTCATTCAGATCTAGGATGTCTTATTTTTGTGTTCCCTTTATTTTTTTGAGCAGTGTATAAAATATCTTTTGAAAGGTAATAAGTTCCCTGCAATAATAAATGCTCTGTATTTATCTGGCTCACCATAAAAGGTTTTATATATGCTGTATATGCGGTCACAATCACCTGACGACTGGCCAAGACTTGCAAAACAGTTTAATATTTCATCAAAATGATGTATCTTATCCAGAGCGACTTACAATCAGTAGTTACAGGGACAGTCTCTCTGGAGCAATTTAGGGTTAAGTGTCTTGCTCAAGGACACGATGGTAGTAAGTGGGATTTGAACCTGGGTCTTCTGGTTCACAGGCAAGTGTGTTACCCACTAGGCTACTACTACACTTGTCACCGAAACAAATTTACAAGCAGCGAATCATATGGAAAGGATAGTTTCCAAAAAAAAACATCAATGTACAAAAAGTACAGGAATTGGACTACAGAGGACTGAGGTAAAGTCATTTTCTCTGATGAGGACCCTTTCTGTTTGTTTGGGGCATCTGGAAAAATGATTGTCCAGAGAAGAAAAGGTGAGCACTACCATCAGTCTGGTCTCATGCCAACAGTAAAGCATCATAAAACCATTTATGTGTGGGGCTTCTTCTCATCCAAGGGAATGAGCTCACCCACAATTTTGCCTAAGAACACAGCCCTGAATAAAAAATGATACCAAAACATCCTCTGACAGCAACTTCTCCCAACCATCCAAGAACAGTCTGGTGAAGAATAATATATTTTCCAATTATAAAAAAAGGGTAATGCTAAACTGATAACTGAGTGGCTCACGGAACAAAACATTGAAATTTTGGGTCCATGGACAGGAAACTCCCCGGACCTTAATCTAATTAAGAACCTCAAGAGGCAGGTGGACAAACAAAAATCTCCATATTCTGACAAACTCTGCACTGATTATGAAGGAATGGTTTGGCGCTTGCCTAGGGTACCAAATAGGTTAGGACAGTCCCTGTGTATGTATGTTTTAATTGAATCAATTACATAAACTGAAATTATGAGTTATAATGGAGGCATCATGTGGTGGTAGTAGCCTAGTGGGTAACACACCGGCCTATAAAAAAAAAAAAAAAAAAGACTCACATTTCGGGATGTTGATTTGATTTTGCAGTTTTGTAGCCAGCAAAATGTTATGACTTATAACTGACTGATCTTTCACTAAAATAAGGCCTGAAGTCTGACCTTGCAGTGGCTGTTACTATTTTATCTTCTTTATGTTATAATGATTTTAAATCAGTAGTTCATTCATTCAGAATGTACACAAGTAATTAAATGTAACTAGTTACATAAAATGTATATATTAATTGAAATAGTTACACTATGATTACACTTTAAATAGGGTAATCTGTTATCGTAAAAAAAATACACTAAATTACACTAAATAATTCACATTCACAAACATTATTGAAGACCATATTTCTTGTTTTATTTCTGCAATTTCAGAGGACACCTTATAAGCAAGCCTTATTCTCTGTGTCAAGTCGAAATTAATGTCCCAAGAACCCAAACATGACAAAATGCCTCCTATGGGATAATATTTGTGGTGCTAGTAACTGAATCTAAATCTTACAAATATTAAAAGTCTAGCCTTACAAAGAGCTTCAATTGAGTAAGTGAATTATTCAGTGGGTAGACAGAAGAAGCCACACTACCGGAGGCAGAGCGGCAGCAGTGTGCCAGACTCCTGGTTGAACTTCAGGTGAACGCTCTCCAGCTGCCGTGTGCGAACCAATTCGTGGGGTACGATGGCTGACGAACTCTCACTTTCTAAGCTGTCTTTGCGGCTCCTGGAGGGGAGAGGACAGAGTGAGAGAGAAAAGAAGGGTGGAGAGGTGTTTGTCAATTTTCATTGCACACGACCAGCCCCCACTGTTCGAAAAAGAGTGTTTCATTTACAGATAATAAATCAGGATGTGATGTCAGACGTAGTGATTCTACTGAGAGCATGAAAAAGCAGAAAGAGTGAAACACTTCATAACATTGGTTAACTGCAAATTTATCACAAACGCAAGTCATTTCATGATTGGTGTACGAGTGTGTGTATAATGCCCACACAAGCTAGTGCTGAGATGAGCAGGGTTTAGCTCTGTGATCAATAGCAAGAGGACAGGTAGCAAATGATGTACAGTGCTGTATTTTGCATAGAAGCTGATGTATACAATTTTAACCAGGAAAATCTGAACATAATATTCAGTCTTTTGAAAAGAAGTAACTGTTTGATGCAAAAGGGTAATGTACATGTAAATTGAAAGGAGTCTACCCTCCCAGATCCATATTCCTTTATTTTTCTTACCTTGAGGTCTGCTGGCTCTGCAAATGGCCCATTGATAGTCTATGGAGAAATTGGGGCAAACATGCACCTCAGTGAAGAGCAAAGAAGGTTTTTTTCATGTTTCATCTACTGTATTTACTGATCACAGATTACTGATCACTGTTACTGGGCCAACAAATGTCTATATTCTTAACACCTTTGTGCACTGCCCCCTGGTGTCAGGTGCTTGCGCCTAAACAGTAGTCAGTTGTTCTAATCACGATATACACAAAAAAAAAAAAAACTACAAGTGTATTTGACAAAACACAAACGGCAAAGTTATTAGAACTATTAGCGCTGCCTGCACAAACAGATGCATGCAGTGACTGCAGAGAACTCTGGGAATGAATCTAGTCCTCAGAATCATGCACTCTTGACATCTTTTTCAGCTCATCAGCAATAAAACATTTAAACATGTTTTCACAATATTCTTTTTCGCCATCCAAAAATCTGAAAGGGTCCAAACAGCTGAGAACATAAAAATAAAGAACTTAAAAAAGGTTGCTCACAAAGTACTATAGTTTCCACTATTTTTCTCAGTCATTCAAAAACAAAACATTTAACATTCATACTAAGGACAAAGTACAGTTTTTGCTAGTTTCCTGAAGCCACCAATGTCCTTTATAAGATTTCATGGTTAGTTTTACTCAGTGCTTACTTTACTCAGATGTAAGCCATGTTTCAAGATGTGCTCCTGCTGACGTAATTTTTAATGGCTTCAAAAAAAATTCTATTTGTTTCCAAATGCGTTCGACCAACTGGGTGATTGCTCTTTCAGCCTATTCTACACACTAAGGTTTAAAATGACATAACATGCCCAAAGGTGGAAAGAAATTAATTACATTTACTCAAGAAACTGTAATTGAGTAGTTTTTGTGAGTAATTTGAATGTTTAAGTTGTTTTTGAAATTCTACTTCACTACACTGGAAAACCCCCTGTTAGAGTAAAAAAATAAATGCAAAAGAAAAGAAAAAATGCCTGAACTGAAAGGAAATTGTGCAGGATTGTGCAAGGCATTTTTCTCAGACCATGGAGAGTAGTGCCTCACCATGAAACAAAGCATGTCCTACAGCAATCATTTACCAAGCAAACAATTTTGACACAAACGACAACTTGACTGATGTTAGAGAATGTTGCCCAGATAATTAGCATCAGTTTTTTCAATGCTGAGTGTCCATAGACTAAACTTACAGCCTGCAGCATGAAAGCACGTGGTAGTAAGTAAAATAGCCTATACAGAGCAAAATGTGGAAAAAACGGATGCACTATGAATACTTTCTAGCTGCAATGTTACAGCCTTATTCCAAAATGGATTAAATGCCTTTACAACACCCAATAATGACAGCGTAAAAAAATGTTTACCTGAGTTTTTGGCAAATGTATTAAAAATAATAAAAGAGAAATCATAAGTATTCACAGCCTTTGTTGATGCACCTTTGGCCGAATTTACAGACTCAAGTCTTTTTGAATATGATGCCACAAGCTTGGTACACCTATCCTTGGCCAGTTGGCCCAATCCTGTTTGAAGCACTGTAGAGATGTAATTGGCCTGGTGATAAGTGGTGCCTGGTTTTCTCCAAACATGATGCCTGCCATTCATACCAAAGACCAGAGAATTTTGTTTCTCATGGTCTGAGAGTCCTTCAGATGTCTTTTGGAAAACTCCAGGCACACTTCCATGTGGCTTTTATCAAAAGGTCCCCTATTTTGAAAATTCCCACAGGGCATGGTCATGCAGCGGCTGGAAATTATATGTATAAAGAAACCTTTAGCCATTCTGCTTCGCCATTCAGACAGCAGCAGCTCATACGGTCTGACCTGGAATGTCTCCCCTTATGTTGTCATAATGGGAAAAGTTACCTCCTATTTCTTATGCTTTGTCCACCTAGAGAATTCCCCCCCTACTAAAGTAACTCCACCGACCGCCATGGCTTCCAAACGTGTGAAGCATTCCAATTGCTTGATGACTGGATGTGAAAATTTGCAGAAATGTTCAATCACATGAGTCACTCTCCTCCTTGCTTGCAGTTACACCGAAACGGCACATCCTGGAAAAGCTGATTGTGTGACTGGCTAAAAGGGGCTGTAATGACTGCTCCCCGGGCACCTATCATGGCTGCACAATGCTCACCAAGTTGTGTGCACCGTGTGCTGTGCTGTAGCGTTTCACAATGACAATCACTTCACTTTCTAACTCTCCCAGATGGAGTACCGGCAGTGTAACATCATGATGCTAATGGCCCATATTTCAGCTGCTGCAAGCGAACAGGACAAGGGAGAGCGGTAAGTGGAAAGGAGAGGGACTGGCGGTATTTGTGAACCACAGATGGTGTAACCTTGGGCGCATCACTGGGAAAAAACAACTCTGAGGTAGACATTGAGCTGTTATCCATTAGCATGCGTCCGCACTACCTCCCTAGGGAAGGTATTATTGCGATAACTGCGTGTGTCCCCCCACTCGGCCAATGAGGAAGCATCCTGTGACACTCTCCACTCTGTAGCCAGCAGACTACAAACTCAATCTTGATTTTTTTAATATCGGGGGATTTTAATCATGCATCACTTGACTCCACACTACCCACCTTCACCCAGTATGTGACATGACCCACCAGAGACAATAAAACATTGGACTTACTGAATGCCAACACAAAAACTGAGTTGAGCTTTATTGTCATTTCAGCTATATACATGTTAAGCAGTACATAGTAAAATGAAATAACGTTTCTCCACAACTTGGTGCTACATGTAACATTTGAACGATTATGCAAAGTTAAATACTGACAAACTGCACGTGTGCGACATCGACAAACTGGGCTATATAAGGTACAACGGGGACACAGTTAGTGCAAGAATTTAACAAAAACATGTAAACAATGAGACAGACAGCGCTAAACAGGTGAAATGACGATCATTGAGAGATCAGTGAGAGCTCGAATGCTTTGGTACCTTTTTCTGGATGGTAGGAGTGAAAAGTGTGTGTAGAGTCCTTCACAATCCTGGTGACTTTCCTGATGCAGCATGTGTGGTAAATGTCCATTATGGACTGAAGAGAGAATCCGACGATTTTCTCAGCTGTTCTCACCGCTGTAGGGTCTTGCAGTCTGATGCGGTGCAGTTCCCAAACCAGACAGTGATGCAGCTGGTCATAATGCTTGATGCAGCTGGTCAATTATAGAACGCTCCCTTATAGAAGGTGGTGAGGATGGGTGGTGAAAGATGGGCTTTCCTCAGCCTCCAGAGCAAGTAGATGCTGCTGGGCTTTCTTGGCTGATGAGCTTCCAGGAGAGGTGCTCCTCTAAATGAACACAGAGGAACTTCAGAATTAGAATGTTGACCTTACACCAGTCCGTTAGTCGTTTCACCTCCTCTCTGTACACTGACTCATCATTCTTGCTGATGAGACCCACCACGGTCGTGTCATTGGCTAACTTGATAATGTGGTTGGAGCTGTGCATCACTGCACAGTTGTGGGTCAGCAAGGTGAACAGCATTGGACTGAACACACAGCCCTGTAGATCTCCATTGCTCAGTGTGGTACTGGAGATGCTGTTCCTTATTGTCCAGGCGGGTGAGGGTCAGATGGCATAGTTCGTAAAATAGTTCAGATGATAGGTGAATTGCAGTGGGTCCAGGGTGGAGAGCAGCAGGGTCTTCATATGTTTCATGACCAGCCTCTCAGAGCACTTCATCATGATGGGTATAAGTGCAACATTGAGTCATTGAGACACGGCACTGAAGACTTCTTCAGTACGAGCACGATGGTGGTGGCCTTGAGACATGTAGGATCAATGGCGATACTCAGGGAGATGTTGAAAATGTCTGTGAGAACATCTGCCAGATGGTCTGCACATTCTCTGAGCACTCTTCCATGGATGTTGTCTGGTCCAGCAGCCTTTCATGAGTTAACTTTGCGAAGAAATCCACCGTCGTGGAAGGAGGATTGGATTTCCTCGCAGTCACCTTGTTCTGTTTGTCAAATTGTGCGTAAAAGTCACAGCACATCAGGTAGGTTGGGGTCACAGTCACAGGTAGTTTTAGTCCTGTAATTTCAGACAGCCTGAATGCCCAGACTCGAGACAGGTTGGCCCTCGCTGATCTTAGGGCAACCTTGTCACCGTTCCTGAAAGCAGAGTCTCAAGCTTTGAGCAGCTCACATACCTCTGCAGTCATCCAAAGCGTCTGATTTGGTCTTGTTGTGATGGGCTTGGAGACTGTGAAGTCATTAGTGCATTTGCTGATGTAGCTGTTCACTGATGTCATGTACTCCAGTTGATTGTGTTGTCGCCGTTGGTTGCAACCTCCCTAAACTTTTGGCAGTCAGTGCACTCAAAACAGTCTTGAAGAGCAGAAATGGCTCCAGCCGGCCAGGTTCTCACCTGCTTCAGAACCGTTTCTCTGTGGCTGAAGAGCAGTCTGTATGTCTGTATGCTTGAATTACCATAACAGTGATGGTCTGATTGGCCGAGATGGAGGCGGGTCTACGCCCAATACACACTGGCACTGTTGGTGTATATGAAATTCAGTGTGTTATCCTCTCTCGTCATAAAGTCCACGTTTATGCAATTTAGGGAGAACTGACTTGAGATTTGCATGGTTGAAATCTTCAGCGCTAATAAACAGACTGTCAGGGTGCATTCTGCAGATCGCTAACAGTTATGTACAGTAAGCAGAGGGCTTCCATCGCATTAGCACTGGGTAGAATGCATACTTCGATAATAAAAACTGAGTTGAACTCCAACTGTAAATAAAAAGGTCTGCATCTTATAGTCACAAACTCCACCAGCGACGAACAGTAGCTAAAGGCTAGCACAGAGTTCTGACACCATTCCGTGATGTAAACACACAAGCCGCTGCCACGGGATTTACCCCACAGTGCTGCAATCTGGTCGGCATGAAACGCGGTAAGGCCCTCCAGCTGAATGGTGCCGTTTGGAGCTCTGTCGCTGAGCCACGTCTCAGTAAAAACAAAGATACAACGGTGTCTATATTCCCACTGGGTTGTCCGCTTAAGTTTTATGTAATACATTTTATTGTCTAGGGAACGGATGTTGGATAGAAAGTACTGACGGGAGAGCTGGTCGGCTATGATTAGCATTTAGCTTAGCTTGGACCCCCAACCATTTCCCGCACTTCTGGTTTCTCGCGCACTGCTTGCGGCGGCGTTTCCCGGGGCCTAGAGGCCTGCTCTCCGTAGCAGTCCAAGTGTGCGCAGTTGTTCTTGTAAATCATCCTGTATGTCAGCAGGATGACGAAGCTGGAAGTTTTTTTCTGATTGTAGACATGGACATTGTTTTGCCCGACACCATGTGTCTTTTTGGTGCGCTGAAAAGAATTCAAAAACCCCCATTGTGGAACCGAAGAGGCCGCTGCGGGCTACTGTCGCAATGCCATCTTTGCACCATACTGAGGCATACTGTTCATCATCCCTCCCTGGAGCAACTTAGGGTTGAGTGTCTTGGACAGGGACACAATGGTAGTAAGTGGGATTTGAACCTGGGTCTTCTGGTTTATAGGCGAGTGTGCTACCCACTAGGCTACTGCCACTCTTGAAGACCTTTTATGACTCTTATGGTGTGGTCTGCTGGGGACAGAAAGAGAATGAACAGGATAATCTGGAGGGCCAGCTCTGTTCTAGGATCCCCTCTGGACCGAGTGGAGGTGGTGAGTGACAGGAGAATGGTGACTTAGCTGTCATACCTGTTGGACAACATCTCCCTGACAGCACTGAGCCGCTCCTTTAGTGGAAGGCTGTGGCACCCACAATGTGAGGGACTGAGAGATTCAGAAGATCGCTGTCAGGCTCTACAACAGCTGACCACACATACATAGACTAAGATAAGACAAGAAGAACTTGATTTATCCCGAGGGAAATTCTTGTCAACAACATGCTCAATGCAGAAGGAGAAACAAGAGAAATAAATTATATTTACAAAAAACAGAACAGAGATAGTAAAAAAAAAAAAAAAAAAAAAAAAAATAGCTTAAAAAAAATAGATAAGTAGTTATCAAAAATAGCTTAAGGCTCAATCACAATAATGATATTACTATATCCAGTGAAATGCCTGAGATAGTGCTAAGTGACATAATGATTATACCATGGGTACAAGTGAGAGGGGGTAGCAGCGGCAGCGTGTGCAGGGGGGTAAAAACAAACATTCAAAGACATCCAGGTGAGTAGTATTGCACATCTGAGTGAGAAACATTTGTGTTTGAATAGCCCTGAAAAAAATCACCTACAGAGCAAGGGCGAGTTATACAATCTGATAGCTCCAGGTAGGAAGGATTTCCTGTGGTGGTCGGTTCTGCATTTAGTGGCTATGAGTCTTTTGCTTCTTGTGCTCCGATGGGCCATTATGGAGGCATGCATGGGGTGAGAGGGATTGTCCATGATACCGAGAAGCTTTTTCAGCATTCTCCTCTTATAAACTTCCGTCAGGGTCTCCAGTCTGACACCCAGGACAGAACCAGCCTTTTTAATCAGCTTGTTCAGCCTGTTTGCATCAGCAGTCTTCACCCCACTGCCCCAGCACACAGCTGCAAAGAGCACAGCACTCTCTACCACAGAGTGATAGAACATGGTCAGCGTTTTCCTACTGACCTTTTTTTTTTTTTTTTTTTTTAAAAACACACACACATTGCATTTTGTTATGTGATATATATTTATATATATCCACTCTATACTACCTTTGTACACTTTCACAAATATATCTATGTAAATACTGATATATTTCTATTTTTACAACTCACATCCACTTTTGATTTTCTACACCAATTGATTTGTATATTGACCTTTGTATTATACAGTCCGCATATTGTCTATGTTACTGTTTTCTTTTTTTTTTTTTGCTGCCGTTCACATTTCTGACTATGTAAATTTCACACTTGTGGGACTGATAAAGGATCATCTTATCTTATCGGTACAGATAATTAACAAAATATCAGCAGGTGTATGATCTTCTGCTACAGAGCTCCCCTGCTTTGGAACAGCCTTCCTACTAATATTTGGAATTGAGATATAGCGTCAATATTGTCCAGGCTAAAGATACATCTTAGCCAAGCATTCCATAACAGTTAAATACACATATACTATGATGATCATATAATTAAGGTTGTCCTAGATAGACCACAGAGGTGTGAACCTTCACTGGTCTAAATTTAGATCCTCAATGCATCATAATATCAATGTTACTTCACATTATATTTTCAAATAAGATGAGAGTTAAGGCCTCATTCACATGTACATCTGAACCAGGCATTTTTCTGGTGTTAGTGACATCAGGTCAGTGCAAACTGAACACAATGTTTTTCTGCTCATTGGGACAGTGGAGGCCTAGCGCTTAAAGAAGCGGCCCTGTATTCAGAAGGTTACCAGTTCAAATCCCGATCCACCAAGGTGCCATTGAGGTAACACTGAGCAAAGCACTGTCCCCACACACTGCTCTCCGGGTGCCTTTCATGGCTGCCCACTGGGTTATGGGTTAAAAGCAGAGGACACATTTCGTTGTGTGCTGTGCTGCAGTGTTTCACAATGACAATCACTTCACTTTCAAATCAAAGTATCCCCATTCGGTCAGCTGCATGGCATCAAATAACCGTTGCTATCGAAACACCAATCGAATTATGTTCCGTGATGCAGAGGGTCATCCCAACAACCAGAAGAGGAATCTTCAGATGGGTGAATATAATCATAATTCCATGCAATTAATAGTTGCATATAATATATGGTATAGCCATCTTGTGTATTTTCCATATGTTAGGACTATGGGTTGCTTTGACGATACTGGACCGTGCAGAGTAGGTTTCAACTTTTGTCATGGTCAACAGTATATAAAGCCCATCAACCCACCTTAGTGAGCAGTGGGCAGCCATGACACGCGCCCGGGGAGCAGTGTGTGTAGACGGTGCTTTGCTCAGTGGCACCTCGGCGGATTGGGATTCGAACCGCAACCTTCTGATTACAGGGCCGCTTCCTTAACCGCTAGGCCACCACTGCCCCATAACAGGATTATCTGTCAGAAGTGGGATATATGTCCATTACTGCATCTCCTTGACGCTGGATGTCTCTTGATGTACCTGACCAGTTTTCATGGGCCCAGTGAGAAATTCAAACCTCAACATTCAGGAGAATCTGGAGAGAAATGCAGCTCCTATTGATCAGTCAAACAAGTATTTAGCATTTCTCTAGAGCACATTGACTTATAGAAACTGAATAAATCTGCTATCTGCTTCACAGCGACTAAACGGCAACACAGAAAGACCATTCATCCAAAAATACAATCTCTTAGAAATGAGCAGGTTCATGTTTGAAATGCTTTAAGTGCTTCTATTTACTAGGGGTGTTAAATTCGATACAGCATAATATTGCAATATTTTACATGCTGATATTGTATAAATAAAGGAACACAAAATATTTATATTTTTGTATACAAATTTAGTTCACCGGGTGGTGCTCTCGAACAGTTTAAATAAATAAATAAATAAATAAATCCATGACAGGCCGAGCCAAGTAGATCTTTATTTCTTCCCTTGATATGAATTATCTGTCTCCCTATTATGGGACCTCCTCCTTGAACAGTCACCTTATCGTGATGGAGGAGTTTGAGAGCCCTAATGATCCTAGGGGCTATGTTGTCTGGGGCACTTTGTGCCCCTGGTAGGGTCTCCCATGACAAATTGGTCTTAGTTTAAGGGTGAGACAAAGAATGGTTCAGAAGACCTTTCATGGAAAGAACAACAAAGAGCCAGTGTACCTGGCCCAGAGGGTTACCGGGGTCCCACCCTGGAGCCAGGCCTGTGAGAAGGAGGAACATGAAGTGCAATGTGGATCGGGTGGCAGACCGAGAAGGGAGCTTTAGCTAGATATAGTCAGACTCACCTTGACACATAGCATTGGCTCTGGAACCCAAGTTCTAAAGAGAGGTTGGACAATCTCCATTGCTGGAGTTGCTCCGGGTGAGAGGTGGAGGGCGGATTGACTTTGTAGTCGTTTCATCTGACCTGAGACCATATGTTTTGGACATTCGTGTGAAGAGAGGAGCAGTCAACTGATCACCACCTGGTGGTGAGTTGCATCAGGTGGCAGGGAAAGATGCCACGTAGACCTGGTAGACCCAAACATCTACCAGTGAGGGAATGCCTGGCAGAAGAACCTGTCAAGATGGTCTTCCCACCGCTGGTGGACACCAGAGGTTAGGGGAGCAGTCAGGCTAAAGAAGGAGGTCTATAGGGCATGGCTGGTCTGTGGGTCTCCAAAAGCTCAGACAGGTCAGCAGCGGACTGCCAAGCAAGGTGCAGCAGTGGCAGTCGCCGAGGCAAAATCTCGGGTGTGGGAGGAGTTCAGTGAGGCCACGGAGAAAGACTATTGATCGGCCTCAGGAGAGAAAGGCAGCCGCTTGGTCACACTATTTACAGTGGGGATGGGGAGCTGCTGACATCAACTGGGGCTATAGTCGGGCAGTGGAAGGAATACTTTCGAGGAGCTCCTCTATCCCACCAACATTGGGGACAGTTCCGGTGGAGTGGCAGACTGGGGTGGTGGTCCCCGTTTTTAAGAAGGGGGACCAGAGGGAGTGTTCCAACCATAGGGGGATCACACTCCTCAGCCTCCCTAAAAAGGTCTACACCAAAGTACTGGAGAGGACGGTCCGGTCAATAGTTGAATCTCAGATTAAGTAGGAGCAATGTAGTTTTCGTCCTGGCCGTGGAACTGTGGACCAGCTCTTTACCCTTGCTGGGGTGATAAAAGGGGGCATGGGAGTTTGCCCAACCAATCCACATGTTTTGTGGATTTGGAGAAGGCTTATGACCGTGTCTCCAGAGGCACCCTATGGGGGGGGGCGCTCCAGGAGTGTGGGGTGGATGGCCTTTTGTTATGGGCCATTCTGTCCCTGCACCAGAGGAGCATGAGCTTAGCCAACAGTAAGTCAGACCTGTTCCTGGTGAGGGTTGGACTCCGCCAGGGCTGCCCTTTGTAACCGGTTCTGTTCATAACCTATATGGACAGAATTTCTAGATGCAGCCGTGGTGTGAAGGGAGGGTCGAGTTTGGTGGCAGGAGAATCTCATCTCTGCTTTTTGCAGATGATGTGATCCTCCTAGCTTCATCAGGCTCTGACCTTCAGCTCTTGCTGGGTAGGTTTGAAGCAGAGTGCGAAGCGGCTGGGATGAGGATTAGCACCTCCAAATATGAGACCATGGTTCTTGACCGGAAAAATGGTGGCTTGCCAACTCCGGGTCAGGAGAGAGGTCCTGCCTCAAGTGGAGGAGTTTAATTATCTTGACACGTGTGAGGTAAGAAGGGAGCAGGAGATCGACAGGCGGTTTGGGCCAGCGTCCGCAGTGATGTCAACCGATCTGTCGTGGTGAAGAAGAAGGTGAGCCAGAAAGCAAGGCTCTCGATTTACTGGTGGATCTTAGTCCCAATCTTGACCTATGGTCATGAGCTTTGGTTAATGACCGAAAGAATGCAAACGGACGAAATGAGTTTCCTCCGTAGGGTGGCCGGGTGCTGTTTTAGAGATAGGGTGAGGAGCTCAGACATTCGGGAGGGACTCAGAGTAGAACCGCTGCCCCTCCACATCGAGAGGAGCCAGTTCGGGTGGTTCGGGCATCTGGTCAGGATGCCTCCTGGTTTGGGCATTTCCTGCCGGCAGGAGGCCCCCGGGTTGACCCAGGACACGCTGGAGAAATTATATCTCCAGTCTGGTCTGGGAACGCCTTGGGGTCCTGCTGGAGGAGCTGGTGGAGGTAGCTGGGGAGAGGGCTGTCTGGGATTCCCTACTTGGGATGCTGCCCCCGCGACCCAGACTCGGATAAACAGAGGAAGACGAGGACCTATTATGGGACTACATTCTGATAGCACTACATATTGTGTTTCTCACAAGTGGATATGTACATAGACCATGCACTAAAATTATAGTTGTTTTTGATGGCTTGTCTTTTTTAATGCAATTCTATTAAACCCAGTCAATATAGTACAAGTACCTAGTAGAACAGACAAAAAAAGTTCCTTTAGTAAAAGTTTTGTTCATTCAATTTAAACAAAGTTTAAACAAATCTTATTATTATATTATTGTTACCTTATAGACGCAAGAATACACTACATCCATTCCAGAAACTGAAGATGTTCTGATTTGTTCCATTCAGTTTTTGTTATTTTTATTTTCTCCAAGACATCTGGTCACCAATCAGAAATCTCCTGAAATGTAATTAATGCCACAATTGCATATTGCAGAAGTGACTCCATCTGTGCGACCAGATGGGAGATACAGGAAAAAGAAACCACGATATTTTGACACGATTAAACAAGGACATATCGTCTCGTCTTGAATTTTTCAACAAAAAGAAGAGACATTTTAGTTTAGTTTATCCTGTAAACCATATTTAGTCTTGTTTTTATTAGTCATGACAGGCATTTATTGTCTTAATTACTTTGACAAAAACACAAATGAAATCCTGTTTTGTTTGTCTTATCCTGTTGTAGATTAATTTTGGATTAAATACACCTGTCTTATGTGTACAGTAACTACATAAACAGCATGGGTACTCACTGGGGACGGTCATGACCATGACGCCGACTGTCGATTGGTGGAAGCACAGACTTGCTGTTAATCTCGAGTCCCTTCCTCAGTGCCTCTCTAATCTGCTCTGTGTCTGTGGAGAACACCAATGTTAAGAATTCCACATCAAATTACATCCATAGTCCATTGCTCCTCCTGCACCTAAACAAACAATTTACAAGTTTCAATGCAGAAATTTTATCTGCAGTGATCTCATATAGTTTTCCATCTTAAAAATAAACAACATAAGCAACCCACTGTGAATGAATTGTCGATATGGCAGAAAAAAAATCATATTGCAATATAAATGAATTCATTGATGATAGACGTATATATTGAGGCATATAATTTCATATGTACTTTTAAATGTTACTGTTTTTGAAAGGGTAACATGTCCATAGCAGAGGCACTGCAGCAGTAAGTAAGTTTTTACATGAACATATAGCATAACCATATAGCAGAGCTGGCAAATCAATATCTGGCAATTCTACTGAAAGTGGACTTTGTCACACCTATAACGCCTGTGAAATACCAGGTATTTGTATGATGTGAGCGATTCTATAAAATGTTTGGATTTTACATAAAAAAAAAAAAAAGTCAGAAAATACTTAAATATAACTAGGCTTGTTCATATTTTATCGTGCAATCGTTCCAGGATTCAAAGTTTTTTTATTGTGATTTTTTAAAATCACATTTTTTTTTTTTTTTTTGGCCCTTGCACTAGGGCTGCCCCTGGTCATCTCCATGCATGCATTGTACTTCGTAAAAGTGCGCAGTGACCAGTGACGAGTGGATATCTGACAGATTGAAAATTTGTTTAATTTGATTTAGTGGGTCTTCAGTATTTCTTAAGAGTTTCAAACTCTGAATTTAAGGAATACTAGTCATTTTCAATGTTATCTTATATTTTTGGAAACTCGAATTTAGGACTTTTTAAGAAGCCACAGAAACCCTGCTGTGTCTCTCGCCCAAAACCAATGCCTCGTGCAGCAAGTAGGCATGGTTTCATGCAGGTGATGTGACTGTCATTTTCGCAAGGAGCGGATATTTCTGCGGTAGGCTGGTATAATCAAAATCTCTCCTGTTGGACAAATTCATATCACATACCATTTACACTACGCATCCCTACTTGAGATTATCAAAGTGACTAAGACTGGCATGCATTGCTTTGAATAGAAACCTGCAGAGTACGGCTGGGCAAGAAAAAATAAATTTTCACACAATTAAAAAATGGACCCATTATACTATTATAAAAACTTATATTATAAAATAGTAGTCATCTTTCTAATGCATCAGTGTGAATGAAGTCTCAGTGAGCTTGTGGTACAGTTGGTTCAGCCCAGAATCTGCATGTTGTTGCACAGTAATTCCTATGGTTTAAATAGCCAAATTTTTCTCCATATAGCTCAGCCTTATCTGGTTACTGAATGCACCATTTTAAAGTATAGACAAATTAGTCTTCTTTAGGGTCCTTCTGAACAAGGTAACCCTGCCCACCTTTGTCAGACAACCTCCGTGGCTGAGAAGCAATGCAGATGCTGCGGCTGTCGTCCTCATCCTCTGGGGGCCGACTCACGTCCTCCCAGGAACACTTAGCACTGACACCACTCAAGTTAGAACCGTCAGTCTCAACACCTTTATCAATAGAGTCCTGCTTGGAATAGACACAGACACACACAACTTATCCACAGAAATCCTTGCACCAAATTCAGTGTTTTACAAAAATGTATACAAAAAACAAAAAACACAGTGTGCCATTTAATACAGCTAAATCAATCAGACCTTATAAGCCCACTGCTTCTTCACAGTATGTCTTAAATTGTGATGACAAATAAATCATTTCACTGATCTAGCCAATTCTAGTGAACAAACACCTAGAGATATATGTTAATAATTAAACAGCTCTGGAAAGAACTGAGGAAAGCCTTACTTGTAAGTGTGGGTCGATGTCAAATACTGTCTCTCCTCTCCTCATGTCGGTGATTAACCATGGCCCTCCTGCCCTGCAAAGCAGCACATGAAGGTTACTAAAGGCTAATAAGAAACGGCTGCTTAAGTCACTGGTCATGTCAGCAAAATGATAACGAAAAGCTGCATAACTGTACACAGATTTTGGATAGTTTTCTCTTGGGTTTTAACTCACACTCGCACCCCACGGAGCAGGTCTAAGATGCCCTGACCGTTCCATTGCTGTGCAGCCTGAAGCTCCTCTGTGCACACACCGACAATCTGCGGGAATCACACACACCACAATTACTCCATCAAACATGCAGGAATCCAGCACAAAAGTACATCCATAAAAATCCAAACACAATGAGCAAACCGCTACACATCATAAGGATGACCAATTTGATGACATGCAGCTTTTAACTCCAATAGAAAATATGCAAACAATACTTTCAGGCTGTGAGTATTGATTTCCCTTGGCTTCCTGGTGAAAGTGAAGTGATTGTCATTGTGATACTCAACAAGCACAGCACATGGTAATACGACAAAATGTGTCCTCTGCATTTAACCAATCACCCTTAGTTAGCAGTGGGCAGCCATGAAAGGCGCCCAGGGAGCAGTGTGTGGGGACACTGGTATACGTTTTTTGAAAGGAAGTGCCATATCAGAATAAGTATGATGTTTATTGGCCAAGTATGTGAGCAAAAACATTCAAGGAAATACATTTTTATATGTGAAATGTTCAACTTTTCAATTTTGATGTGAAATGGATGTTGCATTAGTTAACTGAGCATGAAAGTTTGGGAGGTGAGAAAACATATAATGCAAAAAAATAAATATTTTTATGCATTTTAGCAAATGGATGTAAATTAAGATTGTATTGACACACATGTTTACAAGGTTTGAGGTATGTAGGTTATAGAATAAAAATAAAAAAAATGATTCACTCCAAAATCACAGCCTGTACCTTGCATTTGAAATGTTATGGGCAAGAAACATTTAAAGTTAAAGTGTAGTGATTGTCACTGTGACGTCCCGTGGCAGACTATGGGTGTTTTCTGTTGTGTTTGTGTGTGTCTCTCTCTCTTTCTGTCTCTGTAATGTTGCAGGGTGGCTCCTCGTCAGCCCGTGATTGGATCCTCCCACTTCCTGCCATGACTGTAAGCAGGAAGAGGATTCAAAATGGCGGCTGCTTTGGTGAAGAAGAAAAGTGTTGGTGAAAAGAGGAGGAGAATGTTTGGTGAAGAAAGAATGATTGGGGAAGAGAGGACTTTGTTGGTGAAGATAGACTGTTGATGTGAGAGAAGAAGGTTGTTGGTGAAGTGAAGGATTAGGACGAGAAGATAAGACTTAGACTGCCCAGACCTGTTTTGTGCTTGTGTTGTTGTTTAAATGTCTTTGTTTGTAATAAAAGATTAGCATTGAAGTGTTGTTGCGTCGTTTTGGAGTTTATACTCATATGTCCCATTTGTTATGTCCCTGACCCTAGACCGGGGACGTAACAAATTTTGGGGGCTTGTCCGGGATTTCCTATCGCGTAGGTAGGATATTGTGTAGGCTGTGGACCTTAGCAACTGTTCTCATCTGGGTGAGTTTGAGTTTTTTTATGTTTATGTGGGTTTTCTGGTGAACTCTGGATAGGTAGAGCTGTCCAGCTGGGTTCTGCCTTGAGCGGGTCCTTCCAACGGACGCTGTTAGTTATGTTTGTTTATTGTTTTGGTTTGTTATTTTTGGGGAAAAATCCAGGGGGAGGTACGCGTCGAGCATTTCTGTCTCAGTCAGAGACTGGAAATGTTGCGAGCTTGCGTTTAAAGGTGCCTAAAACTGGTAACTTCCCCGAAGACTAGCTAGATCTTAGGTAGCTGGCTGGTTAGGTAGAGTAGGAGCTGGAGTTCCTAGAATCCCACAGGAGCAGACTGACTCTGGTATACATCCCAGTGAGCCGTAGTTGGGTCTGTGTAGTTTCTTTTTGTTTTGGTGGGATCACCAGTAATTCAATTTATATTTTGTTGTGAGATTAGAATTACAGGTCACTGTGGCAACAGGTTTTGTTGAGTTCCCTTCCGATGAGATGTTAGCAGAGTTAACCAAGGAGCAGCTATTGGGTGTAGCTGACTTTTATGGCATACCCATTGCCAGCCCCGATAGGAAGTTGAAAGACTTATTAGTAACAGCGTTAAAAATCGGGTTGGTGGAAAAGGGGGTACCATGTGTTAAAGTTGCACCTTAAGCAATTGGAGTTGGAAGAACGTGATCGCGAACGCCAGTTTGAGCGTGAACGTCAAGAACGAGACCTAGAATTAAAACGTCTCGAACTTGAATTGGCTTCCAAGTCTGTTCTGGCACCTCCTCAAACCGAGTCGCAAACCCCTGCTTTCGACGTCGGCCGACATATTAGACTGGTTCCTCCATTTTCTGAGAACGAGGTGGAAAAATATTTCAGTCACTTTGAGCAACAAAGCAACAACTTTACAGTGGCCTAAAGTAGTTTGGATGCTGCTACTGCAGTGTGTTCTTGTGGGCAAGGCTCAAGAAGTTTACTCTTCTCTTTCTGTGCAGCAGAGCTCTGACTATGATGTGGTAAAGACTTCAATTCTGAATGCGTACGAACTTGTCCCGGAAGCGTACCGTCAAAAGTTCCGGAAGTCTAGGAAAGGTGAGCAAATTTCATATGTGGAGTTTGCCAGAGAGAACGTGTGTTTCCAGTGCCGTAAGCTGTTGCCACTCATCTGAACGACCAGAAAGTGTCAACGCTGACGCAGGCAGCCGTCTGCGCAGATGAGTTTGTGCTTACTCAAAGTTGTGTTTTATTAAGTCTCACGAAAACCAGATCGGGATGTGAGTTTCCGACGGGATCGGAACGTATTTTGATCTACGCCCGTTTCCTTTAGTGATGGTCGCGCATGTTTTTATTGTCACGAGACCGGCCAACTCATCGCTAAGCTTATAAAGAAGCACAGTTCACTTCCAAAATCCTCACCAAAAGGGGTTGGGTTTGTTCAGTCTGCTGTGAGTGTCCCCACTATGGTTGATCCTGTTTATGAACCTTTTGTGCTTGCTGGTACAGTTTCCGCAGCTGCTGGAAACAGTAGTGCAGTGCCAGTGCGCATTTTACGAGACACCGGTGCTGCGCAGTCTTTTGTTTTAGCGAATGTCTGGCCCTTTTCTGATGACACGTTCTGTGGCTCTTATGTACTGGTGCGGGGTATTGAATTAGGCATCGTTAAGGTGCCACTGCACGTTGTAAACCTGCACTGTGCTTTATTTTCAGGTTCGTGCAAAGTTGCAGTGCGCCCCGAAATGCCTATGCAGGGAATCGATTTTATTCTTGGGAATGATTTGGCTGGAGGGAAAGTTCTTCCCCTTCCGGAGGTCATCGATAACCCTACAGTTCCACCCTCTTCAGTGGTGCCGGGTTATGAGTCAGTTTTCCCTGCTTGTGCAGTCACCCGATACGTTTATGATACGTTTATGGCTGTTTCTGACCCTCTGGTCTCCCGTGCAGCGCCATCAGACGGCGGAGTGGTGGAGGGAGCGCCGCGGATGCGAGCTGTTAATGTCCCTGGTGATGAGACAATGTCGCTGCCTGTAAGTAAAACACTTATGTCCCAGGAGCAGCGAAAAGACTCTACTTTAACGCAGTGTCGTTCGGCTGTTGTTGACAAGGCCAACATAACTGCAAATTTGGTAGCCTTTTTCTGGGATAAAGGGATCTTGATGAGGAAGTGGAATCCTCCAACTGCTGATGATGTAGGTTGGAATTCAGTATATCAAGTGGTGGTTCCTCTTAAGTATCGGTCTCAGGTACTGTGTTTAGGGCATGACAACGTGATGTCTGGACACTTAGGAGTAACAAAAACATATAACCGGATTTTGCGCCATTTCTTTCGGCCTGGGTTGAAATCTGATGTTGCTCAATATTGTTGATCATGTCAGAGAGAGACAGTGATGCAACACAGGACAATGTAGATCCACCGAACAGAGTGATCTTACAAAACTTAGATGCACATCTGTCACATTTGCCTCTTAATGAACAGGAGCAGGTTATGATTTTAATTCGGACATATAAGATATTGTTTGGTGATGTTCAATCATGTACTACAGTATTAAAGCATGACATTGATGTTGGTGAACATGCCCCGATCAGACAGCACCCGTACAGACTAAATCCCACTAAGCGTACGGTAATGCAGTCTGAGGTTGATTATTTGTTGGAACACGGGTTGTCTGTGCCAAGCTGTAGTCCATGGAGTAGTCCCTGTCTGTTAGTACCTAAGCCTGATGGTACAGTTCGTTTCTGTACTGATTACAGAAAAGTAAATGCAGTAACTAGACCAGACTCATTTCCGTTGCCCCGAATGGAAGATTGTGTTGATAGGGTTGGTTCGGCTCGTATAGTCAGTAAATTAAACTTGCTTCGTGGGCAGTGGTGGCCTAGTGGTTAAGGAAGCGGCCCCGTAATCAGAAGGTTGCTGGTTCGAATCCCGATCTGCCAAGGTACCACTGAGGTGCCACTGAGCAAAGCACCGTCCCCACACACTGCTCCCTGGGCGCCTGTCATGGCTGCCCACTGCTCACTCAGGGTGATGGGTTAAATGCAGAGGACAAATTTCACTGTGTGCACTGTGTGCTGTGCATCACGTGTGACAATCACTTCACTTTCACTTTCACGTTTGTCAATTGGCTGGTAAACCGAACCAATCAATTCTGCCCGCGCCACTCTGTCCTGTGCCTGTCCTAACCGAACCATTTTCGAAGATAATTTTAGATTGTGTTGGTCCACTTCCTCGTACCAAAACAGGTTTTAAATACTTGCTGACGATAATGTGTAGTGCCACACGTTTCCCGGAAGCAGTTCCGTTACGCTCACTAAAGGCTAAGAATATAGTGAGAGCCTTAGTGAAGTTCTTTTCTACTTTTGGACTTCCAAAATTGGTCCAAACGGAACAAGGTTCGAATTTCCTGTCTTGCCTTTTTAAGCAAGTTTTGGAGGAATTACAAATAAAGCATCTGGTATCAAGTGCTTAAAAATCCTCAGTCACAAGGAGCATTGGAACTTTTCACCAAACTCTGAAGTCCATGCTCCGTACTTATTGCTTAGCTTCGGCTAAAGAGTGGGATGAGGGTCTCCCACTATTGTTGTTTGCCATTCGTGAAACTGTTCAGGAGTCTTTGGGATTCAGTCCTGCTGACCTTGTATTCGGTCACACCGTGCGTGGTCCACTCAAGCTTCTTAAAGAAGCCTGGGTAGCTGAACCATTTACAGAGACTAATGTGCTGGATCATGTCAGTTCCTTTCGGGAACAGCTTCATAATGCTTGTGCTACTGCTTGAGCTTCCTTACAACATGCACAAGGGTCTATGAAAGCCCGATATGATCAGAAAGCAGTCTCTCGATCTTTTCAGCCGGGTGATCGAGTTCGGGTTTTATTACCACTAATGGGGTCTGCTCTCCAAGCAAAATTCTCAGGTCCTTATGTGGTGGAGTCCCAGTTAAGTGACACTGATTACGTTATTCGCACTCCTGACCGAAAATGTAAAATGCGTGTATGTCATGTGAACATGCTCAAGAAATACGTTATGAGAGACAGTGATGCAACACAGGACAATGCAGATCCACCGGGTAAAGGAGCTGTGTTATCTGTGGCTTCTATGCCCCTGCTGGATGCATATTCTCCCGAGGAGGATGGGTTACATCTGGGAAATGTTCCTGTGTCTTCACCCAGATTACACAAGAGTGTGATCTTACAAAACTGTCACATTTGCCTCTTAATGAACGGGAGCAGGTTATGATTTTAATTCGGACATATAAGATATTGTTTGGTGATGTTCAGTCATGTACTACAGTATTAAAGCATGACATTGATGTTGGTGAACATGCCCCGATCAGACAGCACCCGTACAGACTAAATCCCACTAAGCGTACAGTAATGCAGTCTGAGGTTGATTATTTGTTGGAACACGGGTTGTCTGTGCCAAGCTGTAGTCCATGGAGTAGTCCCTGTCTGTTAGTACCTAAGCCTGATGGTACAGTTCGTTTCTGTACTGATTACAGAAAAGTAAATGCAGTAACTAGACCAGACTCATTTCCATTGCCCCGAATGGAAGATTGTGTTGATAGGGTTGGTTCGGCTCGTATAGTCAGTAAATTAAACTTGCTTCGTGGTTACTGGCAAGTTCCGTTGACTCCCCGAGCTTCTGAAATTTCTGCTTTCGTCACACCGGATAATTTCTTAGAATATACGGTTATGCCTTTTAGGTTACGTTTTTGGTGAATCAACATAGTACGTTGATTTTTGGTGGTGGGGGTGTGACGTCCCGTGGCAGACTATGTTCTTTTTCTGTTGTGTTTGTGTGTGTCTCTCTCTCTTTCTGTCTCTGTAATGTTGCAGGGTGGCTCCTCATCAGCCCATGATTGGACTCCTCCCACTTCCTGCCATGACTGTAATCAGGAAGAGGATTCAAAATGGCGGCTGCTTTGGTGAAGAAGAAAACTGTTGGTGAAAAGAGGAGGAGAATGTTTGGTGAAGAAAGAATGATTGGGGAAGAGAGGACTTTGTTGGTGAAGATAGACTGTTGATGTGAGAGAAGAAGGTTGTTGGTGAAGTGAAGGATTAGTACGAGAAGATAAGACTTAGACTGCCCAGACCTGTTTTGTGTTTGTTTTGTTGTTTAAATGTGTTTGTTTGTAATAAAAGATTAGCATTGAAGTGTTGTTGCGTCGTTTTGGAGTTTATACTCATATGTCCCATTTGTTATGTCCCTGACCCTAGACCGGGGACGTAACAGTCACATGTGATACACAGCAGCAAAGCACACAGTGAAATTTGTTCTCTGCATTTAACCCATCACCGTGCCATTTTAAGACCGTTCAAGTTTTCAAAAAAAGCTATGCAATTTAGCATGATGAATGGATCTACATTCAAGGCAAATTTGGAGTGAATCAGACAAAGGGACTAGGATCCTTATTTCAAATTTCTTTGTATGAAAAAATTAAACAATCCAGATTCTCTCACTTCCTGTTGGGCAGAGCTATTGAGTGTGAGATTATCATAAACTTGTCTTGATGAGATACACATGATCGCCATGTATCACGCATCGCCATCAAAATGTGTCCATGCACCAGAACGGGTAATGCGTTACGGTAATACACTGTTGAGCCCCTTGGCCACGCCTGGGCTAAAACCTGTCTGTGTACGACCTTTGCATGAATTGTGATTTGTGGGGAGTTTTCATGCATAGGAAGCACCTGAAAAAGTCTGCAAGAAGGAGAATAATAATCTTTGCCAAAGCAATAGGGCTTTGCACCTACAGTACTCTGGTCCTAAAGATAGAAGAAATCTTATATACAGAAAAATACAAAGATTACAGGAATGCCACACTGTACGTAAAGTGTAGTGCAGTAGTGTAACAGTTCAGCAGTTTAGGAGGGTGACGACAAAGGGAAAGAAACTGTTCCTGTGTTGGCTGATCCTGGTCTGCAGGCTTCTATATCGTCTGCTAGATAGCAGTGAAAAAGTGTTACTGTTATATCCATGATATAGGAAAGCAATGTTTTTATCTTTACAAACTACTCACATGCTTTGAATGGCATTGGAGTCAAGTTCATTGATAATCTCCAGATATAAGGAAAGTAATCAAAGTAAACATGAGTGGGGAGTAATCAAAATAAACATTAATTTATATTATGAATATTGTGAACTGACACTACAAAATCCACAGTTCACAGTCATGGTTTGGTTTGTACCACCCCGTTTGTCTGCATTAGTCAAGCTAGTATGGCTGTGTGATGTGATTGTGCTTAGTAATAGTGACAAAATTCAAGTTGCTTATGATAATCCGCTTTAGACATATTTACTCAATCACAGGTGGATTTGTGCATTTGAGCTGAGTTTATGGGTGTACAGGTGTGATTTAAGGGGAGTACCTTAAAGTCACATACAAGTGACGACTGTTACAGTGAGTTTGCCGTTTCATTAATTGACTAAATTGATCCATAAATTAGTTGTAAAAGCTACAGTTCTCAAATCGTGTGATAAGAGTAGTGGCTTATAGTCTGTAATTTATGATATTCACATATTTTTCACAATTCCAAGATTAACCTTTCAAGAGCCAGCTAATCAGTCAAGCTTATACAGAGTTGAGACTGCTGTGTTGTCATGAGAGAAATTATGATTGGTTATGAATGTCTGCTATGTGTGACTGAATAAATATGCCCAAAGCTCATCATCATAATAGATCATAATAGATTACCACTATCCCTAATTGTGTATAATTACCCGACCTTTATACTATGTTACTCAGTGAAGATTTATTGCAGATTTTTGGCCAGTGGTGGGCCTAATCACAAGATTGGTTTCGAATCCCAAACCACCAATGTGCCACTAAGCAAAGCACAGTCCCTACACACTGATCCCAGGGTCCCTTTCATGGCTGCACACTGCTCACCAAGGTTGATGGGTTAAAAGTAGAGAACACATTTTGTTGTGTGCACCGTGTGCTGTGGTGTGTTTCACAATGACAATCACTTCACTTTCATATTTCACATTCAACAGACAGATCAAACAACTGAAGACCTTGAGGTGTGCTGATAAGTGCTAACCTGCAAGAAGCTGACATGTCCAAAAGGTGTCTGCACTGGCTGCATCTGTGGGTCTTCGGTAAGCAGCATGTGCTGAATGCGCGACTCGCTGTTGTCCAGGGGGCAGTGCCATGAGATGTGATCGCCAGTGCAGAATGTGTTGTCTGTACAATCAAGAGGAATATATTGTTGTCAGGATTTATATCATAGTAGTACTGTTAAACATAAGAATAATCCTATATGGGAGAAATTTTTTTACCTCAAAATTCCAAACAATAACCCACAGTGATAATGGAAAAATAAACCATGAGCACAGCCTTGGCCATGACACTCAAAAGTAAAAGGCGCATCCTGTTTGCATCGTACAGAAATTTCCACAACTTGAGTGAACACCTGTGGTAAATTCATATGATTAGACATGGAAATTTGGAAATGCACACACTCTAGATCTTTCTCTTCCAGACAAATGACCTGCATGTCCACTCTCATAACATCCATAAGCCTCCTACTAGGACTTCCTTTCATCTTACCAGACAGATCCATCCTCAGCATCATTCACCATCCTTAATGTATGTCCTCTGTACCAACACAATCTCACCCATCTGTCTCCCATCCTAATCCTGTCCATCCATGTCACTAGTTTTTTTGTTGACGGAATATGCAACGGAATATCTTTGGAAACAAACCTTTACAATGACAGATAGAGGAGAGAATTTAATGCTGGTCATGTGATGGTAATAATAATTGTATTAATAACACAAGAGACTAAAATACAATATTCATTGAGTAAACTAGACTAAAATAGTCATTGAGACAATTCTGACTCAAGTAAGAATAAAATGTTCAGACATTTAGTCGACTGAAACTTGACTAGACTAAAATAAGTGACTAACATGAATAAAAACAAAAATGGCAGGTTGACACAAAGGCTAGAGTAAAACTAAAATTAAAGACAGGCCAACAAAAACAACTATGCTAGTCACCCCATATCCAGCATCTTTATCTCTGCCAATGCCACTGTCTCAAACCCATATAACATTCATTTTCTTTTAACACATGAAAGAATCATTGAGATTACATTTACATACAGAATCTTTAAAAATTATGTAAAAGTTTATTATTTCTCAGTATTTATTGTCTAGTTTACCCAGGTTCTTACCAATTTTCATGACCAAAAAAAGAAGTCAAAATTACTAAAATACTAATCAACCCTGAAAAGCTTAACTTAAACAGTGTTTCTTCCTCCAAGTACATGCAAGCTCGCAAAAAATGGGCCTCCATCAAGTTTGGGCATCCATCTTCAGGTGTAAGCAGTGTACGCAGCACCATGTGACGTGATTCACTATGCAAAGCTAGCAAAGGTACTACAGATCTGTGATAGTAAGCATTGTAGTTGTAAATGTATAAATATCGCATAGTCTCCTGATATACTGGCCTGTCTCCTGAAAGTGCTGACAGAGAGCAAACCTTCTTGCCAGAGCTCGCATTGATGGGCAAACCTGGATAAGCTGCACTACCTGAGCCTTGTGTGGGTTGTAGACTCAGTCTCATGCTCCCACTAGAGTGAAAGGGCCGCCAGCATTCAAAACTAACCAAAACAGCCAGAAAGCACAGGAACTAAGAAGTGGTCTGTTGTCACCACTTGCAAAACCACTCCTTTATTGTAAATTTGTAAATTTGTCATTAAGTAATCTTTCCCTTTCATTCATTAAAATGAAGCCATCTTTCCCTCTATCCTAACTAGTCTCCCATTTTCTGCAGCTGAGAAACATCCCAACAGCATGATGTTGCCATACCATGCTTCACTGTAGGGATTGTAATGGCCTGGTGATGAGCCTGGTTTCATCCTGGCATTCAATCTTTGTCTCATCAGACCAGAGAATTTTGTTTCTGATGGTCTGAGAGTCCTTCAGGTGCATTTTAGCAAACTCCAGATGAACTTCTATGTGTTTTTTTACTAAGGAGTTGCTTCCTTCTGGCCACTCTACCATATAGACCTGATTGGTGGATTGCTGCAAAGATGGTTGTCCTTCTAGAAGATTCTTCTCTGTCCATAGAGGATCTCTGACAGAGTGACAATCGGGTTCTACTACAACCCTTCTCCTCCAGTCGCTCAGTATAGGTAGCCAGCCAGCTCTAGGAAGAGTCCTGGTGGTTTTGATATTCTTCCACTTACATATTGCAGGCCACTGTGCTCATTGGGATCTTCAAAGCAGCAATTTTTCTTTAACATTCCCAAAATCCTGTCTCAAAGGTGTACAGACTTTCCTTTGACTTCATGCTTGATTTGTGCTCTGACATGAACAGTCAATTGTGGGACCTTTTAGACAGGTGTGTGCCTTTCCAAATCATGTCCACTGATCTATTTTTTTCCACAGGTGGACTCCAATTAAGATGCAGAAACATTTCAAGGATTATCAGGGGAAACAGGATGGACCTGAGCTTTTTTTCCATTTTTATTTCAGTTGCCAAAACTCTTCCAGATTTAGTCATTATGGGGTGTTTAGAATTTTGAGGAACAATTTTAATTTATAATAGAATAAAGCAATAACAAATAAAATGCCCTGTGAATACGTTATGGTTGCACTGTACAGACTGAGCATACTGTATGATTTCAATATGTTTATATATTGTATGTATATGTATATACATATATAAATGTGTATCTATTTCTTACATTTACCAGACGCCCTTATCCAGAGCAAGAAAATGTAGGTGTTAATTTAAGCAGTCACCCCCAGCAGTTTGTTGTCTATGAAAACATCAGTCCATGCACAACATGATTCCTGATAACAATAAAGACTTTATGACCACTCGGGATAACACCGAAACTCACCTGACTGGAAGACATAGCGTGCCAAACCCTGCATCAGCTCTGCTGGCCAGGTGGGGGGTGCAGTCTCTCCTGCTTCTCTCTTTAGCCTGAAGGTCAACTCAAAGCCAAAACCACTGGGTCCATCAGGTCCTGTGAACCTGGGAGAGAATGTAATCAAGTGTAATCAAGCTTCAGAAACAATTGAAACCTTTACATATTAATGTAAAACCTTATACAGTGTTCGGGTTTCTAAATAATAAAATCAAAGAAGGTTTAGTGACACTCATGTCTGCAACAATTTCTAACATGAACCACTTTACAAAGAATAAGTATAATTACCTAAAATATTTAATAATAAACTGATACTGGTGTTCTTTATTTTTTGTTTCATTCTTCTTGATATTATAAGTGTATGCAATAGTAATAGGCTTGTCACAATACTGAAATATAAAATTTGATACTGATACAAAGGATGCTGTTTTTGACGCAGCACATGGTTGGCTATGGTGATGCGTTTAAAAAAGCTGTTTATTCTTTCAACCCTTTGAATCAATTGTAAAATTGAGTGGCTTGCTAAGTCCAGCAATCACATGTAAGCGGCAGAGAGAAGCGGCAGAGAGAAGAGATTTATTTTAAATGTTGACCACGTATCTTTCAGAAATACAGAAATCCTTATAATAAATAAATAAAATAACAAGTGATTAGATCTTTTTTTGAATATGAAGCCAGGGGATAAGAATGTATTTACAGTATGCAGTAGGGGTGTTGAAATTAATCGTATAATCAATGCATCGCGATTAGATACATACTAGCTCATACTATCAGTTTTATTTTTATGTTACAAATTTTTAATGGGCTGCCATACTGACAATCGCTGGTCTGTCGTTTTTTGTGATTTCACTCTGCATGAAATGCCAAGTGGTAATTTAAAATGCCAGGTACTGTACAGTGTTATCTACAGGAGTGAAGGTTGTATTCGCATGCTGACTCTTACCTCTGCTGATCTCACTAAAACACTTTGCATACAAAATTTGTACTCAGAAATATCAATATTTTGTGTCCCTGTAGCGATCAAATATCAGCACATAAAATATTGCAATATTATGCTGTATAGATCTTTCCCCCATCTCTACAAAGCACATTACGTATCTCGTGGCATGCGCAGGTTGCCACTTCCAGCAGCCACGTAACTATGTTCTAAACAATTGTATTAAATTGTAGTAAAATATTTCCTTTTTCCACTAGTTGGCGCTGTTCCAACTACTCTAGGAAATTCATGCATTAAATCAGACTGGGACTCTCGTCAATCGTTACAAGTTTGGTGCAGATCAGTCAATGTCGTAAGGAAGTTCCAGTTTCCACTAAAAAGTGCTGCATCTATTCTGGAAACTTTGCACATACACTTAACTGGGCCCACACCCTTATCAATAGGGGTGGGTCTTGGCAAATATCTCACTATACAATACTATCACGATACTTAATTCATGATATGATATTTTTGCAGTTTAAACTCAACTAAATTATGTCCTTAAAAAAATCTTGGTCAAAATAAATTTAATCTACTAAAAAAAGACCCCAGTCTTTCACATCAATCATTTTTAATTTGCTGACTGTATATGCAATGCATTTGTCTGTTACTGTGCAATAACAGGTATTTTGAACAGTGTAATCTGCAAAGGTTATGCAGCCACTTCAAGTACATTTCTGTTAAATGAAAATGAACAAAAATATATTATGAGACAAGAAAGGCCATGTTTGAAAGTGAGTCAAGAGCAGGTGAAAGTGAAGTGATTGTCATTGTGAAACACTGCAGCACAGCATATGGAGACAAATAAAATGCATCCTCTGTTTTTAACCAATTACTCTCAGTGAGTGGTGGGCTGCCATGATCAGGACTAAAACCGGCAACCTTCCAATTAAGGGGGCACTACCTTACCTGCTAGGCCACCACTGTCCCAAGATGCTGTGTAGATGATGTTCTTCTGGGGCAGTGATGGCCTAGCGGAAGGAAGCGGCTCCGTAATCAAAGCAAAGTACCGTTCCCACACACTGCTCCCCGGGTGCCTTTCATGGCTGCCCACTGCTCACTAAGGGTGATAGGTTAAAAGCAGAGGTCACATTTGGTTGTGGGCACAGTGTGCTGTGTATCACAATGACAATCACTTCACTTTCTCTAATGGGGTGGCATAGCTCTCCTTAAGATCTTGAAATATTTTACTTTATGTCTCTGACCAGCACTATGTCATTGTCCTGTGTGTCATGTAACAGATGGCCATCAGTGGAGCTATGAGAGAATGAGTAGGACTCTTCTCCTCAGGCATTGCAGTGGTTGCCACTAGAATCACCTTCAAGGCTCTGCCAATTTCTTCAGTGTTCCCAATATCAGTTGGCAGACTTAATGCCCGCTGTGACACTAGGCTAAGCGTGTGAGCAAAACACCATACATGCAGGTATCCTGCTAGCTGAACAGCAATGGTTATGTTAGAAGCATTTTAAGTTACAACCACCAGATTTTTGTCAGCAATTCCTCACTCCTGTGCTGCAGTTTGATGTTCACTCTGATGTGACTTTCATATAATGCATGAACGTAAAACAGCAGTTGCCAATCCTCTGTGACCTAATGAGCTGGTATAGTCACGTATGAATCAACAGCCTGTAACTCTTTCTGCTGTACTCAAACTTTCCTGAACTTGTTGCTTCACTTCTCTGTAGAGACTATGTAAGGCTGTGTCTGTGGAAAAAAATGTTGTGATGGTATGTGACAGAGTGGAGTCATTTTGCCACACCCATGCACAAGGACCCCTAAAATATGTAATTTTTTGCTAGTTCTGACTTTTGTGCACAGAAAAGGCCTACATTTTTATAATAAGGAAAGCCTTATTTTTTTTTATAATAAAAACAATGGGGCAGTGGTGGCCTAGCGATTAAGGAAGAGGCCCAGTAATCAGAAGTTTGCCCGTTCAAATCCCAAACTGCCAAGGTGCCACTGAGCAAAGCACCATCCCCATACACTGCTCCCCAGGTGCCTGTCATGGTTTGCCACTGCTCACTAAGGGTGATGGGTTAAAAGCAGAGGGCACATTTTGTGTGCACCGTGTGCTGTGCTGCAGTGTTTCACAATGACAATCACTTCACATTCACTTCCATTTTCATTTTATGAATTTCATATTGGCTGGGCCAACAGTCCAACGGAGTAATCAGTCCAACTGCTTTATTGTTTATAACTGCACAGCCTGACTGTATGTTAAAGTGCAATGCATATAATATATAATTACTTTTTATGGAAGAAGAAGTAGGACAGTAGGACTGTTTGAGGCAATCTCTGGACACCACCCTCACGTTTTGTAAATAAAAAAAAAAAAAACCTAACTAACCTTATCATTCCAGTTAAAGTGATGTTATGATATGCTCTTTCTATTTCATATATAAAGCCAACAAGCAACGTTCACAGTCAAAAAACACAATGAAGGAGATCAAATTCAGCTTGATTTCTGTGATCAGCTTTGGGGATTTTTCATAATCATGATAAACATGGCAGAAAATAACATTTTGTGTGTATTTACATTACTTTTAAATGGAGGCACACCACTGTTGAAGAACAGGAATGTTGAAGCAAAGCACACAGTACAACGTGACGTGGTTTACAGTGTTAATGGCATAGACAAGGGAAGGAAATTACTTTTAGTTATGGGAAACCACTGTTGATACAATATCAGACTGGCAATATCAGAAAAATATTCTTAGAAATGTTAATCATTTTATTTGGGAAAGTATATTGTGATCAATATTTTGGCAATTTAATCTCCAGCATGTCACATTACTCAGTGCCACTCTTGCCGCATTTGTTCTTAAGCCTACTTGACACCTCTTTTGAGAATTCACAGGCACTAGAATTGACAGGCAGAATAAACGTAAATAACCGTAAACACCATTCATCAAACACAGTGTGAAATCACTTTCTATGGTTAAAAACAAGATAAGGCTAGTTTTATTTTCATAGGTTATAAAGATATGTTCTTTTACCTCTACTTCAGTCAGTTTGGATTGGAGAATGATAATACTATTACTGCAGAATCTCTGCTTCCATCCGATATACAACATGGACAATTAGCTTAAGTTCCATAAGTGCTAGTGCCATATATCTTGTACATTTCTTGCTGTTTGTTTATTTACTTGCTTAGTGCAGAAATGTAATTTTGTTTAGGTACAATTTTATGTTTCGGACTTTCAGTCAGTCCACAGTGTGTGTGTCCCTTCCTCTTAAGGAAGAAAAAAAAATCAAAACCTACATGGCCATGTGTGACAAACTGATTGTCCCTTAAACCTAATAACTGGTTGGGCTACCCTTAGTAGCAACAACCACAATCAAGTCTACAATCAAGATAACTTGCAATGAGTCTTTTACAACACTGTGGAGGAATTGTTGTAGTTCAGCCATACTGGAGGGTTTTTGATCATGCCACAGCATCTCAATAAGAGTAAGACCAGGACTTTGATTATTCTGTTTTTCTTCAGCCAATCAGAGGTGGATTTGTTGGTGTGTTTTGGGTCATTTTCCTGCTTCATTTCAGCTTGAGGTCACACACAGGCTTTTCATTCTCCTTGAGGATTTATTGGAAGACAGCAGAATTCATGGTTCCATTTATCACAGCTTACAGGGGCTGTGAAATAGCAAAACAGCCCCAGACCCCCATCACTGTTGGTGTGATGTTCTTTTCTAAAATGCAGTGTTTTTTTTAATGCCAGATGTAACACACAACTTTCAAAAACGTATGTCTGTCAGTATTCTCCCAAAAGTCCCAATTAATTTGTCACACAGGGTCATGTTCATTTAGATTTTTTTCTCCCTTAATAATAGAATCTTGTTGTCTTTGACATAGTTAATATCTTTATTGTCTCAAAGATTTAAATATGATTGACATGGAAAAAGTGAGACATCAGAGAAGGTGCACACACTTTTTCACACCACTGTATGAACAAAGTGGAGGAGCCCATAAGTACTGACTATGAAAAGTTTGATATCAAATGCCCTACAGAAGAAATCCAAATATCTTTTCTAACCTTTTTGTGTCTACAAAGTACTGGGTGACCTCAAATTCCTCCCATGTTATGTGTTATTTCCGTGCCTGCAGTGTTAAAAGTGACACTTACTCATGAACTCGGTTATCACCATACAGGTCACTCAGGCCAAGGCTAATATAGTGCCAGTGCTCCTGGACATCTACAGATGCACAACCAGCATTCCTGTACATGCTTATGTAGTCCAGTGGATCCGGCCCACCTAACCTGGGAACGTGCAAACAAACAGATCAGTGATTGTCCTTCATGAACACATCCAAATGGAATCACAAAACAAAGAGCATTTTCATTACTTAGGGAAAAAACATTAATTGAGTGATTTTTCATTATTAAGACCATTCATCCACCACAACAGTGGGACAGATGTGTTGGGTGTGGTTGGGTTCCTGAGAAATACATCAATGGGCAAATGCCCCAACTCATACTAATCTTTATTTTCTCAGTTTCACATTTATCTATGTATCTATTTATATGTATCTGTATTTAAGATTTTATTTCCTTTTAATTTACATTTACTACATTAGTTAGAAGTAATTATTCATTAGAAAGTTAGGAGTTATAAAAATTATATAACTTTGAGGATCTTAGTTTTCTTTTACTTTATGGTCTTTTCATTTCTATCACTTAAATTGTAATTGTGGTCCTAAGACTGGAGACAATAGACGGTTACAGCAAATTAACTACATCAACAAAGAAAAATAAACTAAGAAATCGTTGTTTTTGTATATAATTTGCAACTCTTAGCTGTACCGTTAACAGAACAGAGAATTATGGGTATAAATAAACTCCATAATGTTGATTATGATGAACGAAATTTATATAACCTTACCAGTACTTTACGATGGCTGTAACTTGCAGTGGGTTCGCCTGGTCGGGGTAAACTCGCTTGCACTCCCCATAAACGGCCTGCAGACCAGGGGGGAAGAGCGCAGCTAGCCCGAGGTGTGCCGCGGCGCCGCTACCAGGCCGCATGTCCTCCATCGCCGCGCTGCACCTCCGAGCAGAATGGTTAAGCTAACTTAAGATCCGGACTGAAATCTGATGTACACTGTGTTCTTTCTTTTAACCACTTTGTTAAAACGATGTGTGAATACAGCCTCTCCCACTGGGCCTTGCTACCTCTTCAGGGGCGGACCTTTGTGAAGAGTCTCTTCAACGGAAGGAGTCCATGTCGAAATACCATTGGCTACTTTTCCTGTTAGTCAAGGAGGAGTCTTGACGACGGGGCGGGGATATTTTCAGAAAGATTTTCTGTATATCTGAGCTATCACTGATCACTGATTTATGTAAACTAAAAGATCAGTAGTAACAATCAATCAGTAATAACAACACTTTATGTGGCAAATGACATTTAATCGTATCATTGAAAATATTAAATTCTTAAATAGATGTTAAGTTTTTGTATCGTTACCGGTGTCTCATTTTTTAGAATCAGAATCAAATAAACTTTATTGTCAGGTATGTTTAGACATACGAGGACTTTGTTTTAGTGACAGAACTCTACAATGCAACAGAATGACAATGACAAAACAAGACACAGACTCGGATATACAGATATACAAAAATAGTGTGCAAAATAGCAAACACACACACACACACACACATACAGGTATGATGATAGGTTAATTTGGGATGGAGGAGTGAAGGAATGATGGTATTAAAGGCAGAGCCACAAAACAGGATCCTCACATAATTATTATAATCTAACAATCAGAATCAGGTTAATTGGCAACATACGTAAAACACAAATACATATATAAGGTAAATAATCAGTATAATAAACAATAAAATACGGGATTGAAATTTTATTTACAGACAATACAGAGTATAAATACATGCCACCAAGTACATCACCCGAGAAGAATTCAGGTCCCACAGGATGAAATCTAGTTTTGCTAACTAGACCTACATTAAAAAAGACTTTTATGCAAAAACATTTTTAAAGAAATACTAGTCTTTAGAGCCAGGGTCGACATACTTTAACCCTCAAAGAGCCATTTGGACCCAGTTTCCACAAAAGAGAAAACGCCAGGAGCCACAAATTCGTTGGGACATATAAAATCAAGACAACACTGTATTAGGGCTGTGCGATATGACATAAAATTCATATTACAATATAAATTGAACCATAGATGGTACGTGATATATATATCGGTATATAATTTGATAAATAAATGTAAATGTTACTGCTTTTGAAATGGTAACATATGTCCATAACAAAGGCACTGTAGCAGGAAGTAGTGTAATAAATTTTATATTCATACATCTATGTGGGGGAGTTTGGTGGGTGTTTGTCTTGGTGCTGAGCTGCAGGAGAGCGGGGTTTGTGCTCGCTCATGAGAAGCATTCCTACCAGCACATTTACACATTTAGTTGAAATGTGGTACAGAAATAGAACAGCAAAAATTGAAAGGCTGTGCTGTCAGTGGCATAGTGAAAAAAAAGAAAGTTTTTAGACACAACAATAGTTTGTACAGTTTTTCATTAATATTCTCTCTATAATATTGTAAGGAATCATTGTCGAAAATTCCAAGGGATGGCTAACTAAGGTTTATTGCTTTATACACAGATTTTAAAAAATGTTTATGCATGAGCCAGTTAATTAATAGTTCCACATATACACTTTTAAATATTCAGTTGTAAAATTAAAATGAATAGGGGCAGTGGTGATAGGGGCAGTGGTGACCAGGGGCAGTAGTGGCCTAGCGGTTAAGGAAGCGGCCCCATAATCAGAAGGTTCCCGGTTTGAATCCCAATCGGCCAAGGTGCCACTGAGCAAAGCACCATCCTCACACACTGCTCCCCGGGCGCCGGTCATGGCTGTCCACTGCTCACTCAGGGTGATGGGTCTTGGCCCCTCGGTGGTGGAATGGTGGTGGAATGAACTTCCCCTCGAGGTCAGAACAGCTCAGTCACTGAGCACCTTCAAACGACAGCTCAAGACCTTCCTCTTTAAAGAATATTTAGATTAAATTGTAATTTTCTTGTTGTCGCACTTTGTATACAGAATCTACGACATAGTGAATAAAATAGATGTATTCATAGTTGGGGTCCTAGTGAACCGGAATTGATCTCTTCATCGATGGTAACTTGAAAGCACGTCGCTCTGGATAAGGGCGTCTGCCAAATGCCGTAAATGTAAATGTAGGACAAATTTCACTGTGTGCACCATGTGCTGCTGTGTATCACATGTGACAATCACTTCACTTTTCACTTATATAAATGTGAAATAATGGTCAAATAAGCAACTAAAAAAAAAGACAAATTGGAATGAATCTTGGTTAATCAAAATTGAAACAGGTGTATTACCTCTACAGTCACATAAGCTTACTGTTAAACAAATTACTCATGTGTGCTGAACAATCACTTATTTAGCTGTGGTGGTTGTGGATGAGGTTCTCAGAATTGTGTTTCAGATGTCCATCCTCCAGATTCCCAGGAATTCATCTTGAGTCACTACATAGGAAAATTAGACAAGATCTACTGTATTTGTGGTTTGGTGCATGGTGAGCACCTGATGAGTGTTCAGCACCTTGTATGTGTTAGTCAGGACATAGAGTATATACAATAAAATTTGTGTGTGTTTTTAATATTTCCTGAAAGTAATGATACATGAAGAAGATTAAAGCTTGTTCCTCACCCAATTTACAACATTCCAGACTGGCCACACTGACTATTCTAATGCCTTCTCATCCATGACATACAATGAGTCCTTTAACTGATACTCAACAGCTAAAGCTCACAGAGAGTGTCTGACCGATGCAACTTCTTGAAATGCAAACTTCCCAACACAATTTCACTGGTTTAGGTTATAGACAGATGCAATGTATTATAGAGATACAGTGTTAGCTATAGAAAATGCCAAATGCCATATAAATAACATTTCCAGTTCTTAGAAATTTTACACATTTTTACAGTCCATTTGATGGAAATGAGGTGGTGCTCGCTGGGCAAACTGTGAACACAAAGCCAAGAGAATTGAGTCCATAGACAGGTTCTACATGACACACCATCTATGGAATTCAGTTCTCAGGGCTTTTGCACTCAAATAGTCTAAAAAGGTGGTCTAGCAAAATCTGGACAGTTTATCAAGTAAGTAAAGTCACGTCAGTGTCAAGCTCATTTTGTTGCATACAGCACCTTTAATATATAGGCCTATGTTGATTTCAACATGATGACCAGTAAGACAGTGGAGATTCAAATCTTGCTTCATCCCCTCTGCCAGTTCATAAGGTTAGAGACTACTGTGGCATCTTATGACTTAAACAAATGTCCTTCTCTCTGCTATTACATTGGTATCTTACATATAAATGCAAAACTACATATAAAACATGCATTATGTTAACATAAAGACAATGCCCTGGAGATTAAGCTAACTGCTATGGCCACAAGAAGCTTTTCTACTCCCTCCATAGCCAGTAGAGCTACCCAGTTGGACATCCGGTACATAAGGAAATCACTACATTTATGCCCAGACTCTGCATTTCACATGTTTATTTATTTCCTCCGTATATTACAGAATTTTAAACACAATGAGCTGGAAAAAAAATGTTGAAAAGTGGATCAAAATGAAAGGCAATGAAATTGGAATGCTGCAGTTGTATCCAGTCACAAGACACAGGACTTTCAACTCTCACCTGTTCTGTCAGCAACAGTTCTCCCTTGACATCTGACACTCCCTGTAAGAGCAGATCAAAGTCCTGAAATTTCCAAGCTCCTACCATCTGTCTGGTCTGTGTCCTTACAGTTCTGTAGACACAAATGAGTCCACAGCTCTGAATTTTTAAATAGATCCACTCCCTCTTTCTTCTTTTCCCTCCCTTTCCCTCACACTTGTTCAGTTTGATAAACCTGGTAGTCATTTCTCAGTAAGGAGGAAAGAGTGGGAGGAAAGTCCACGCCCCCTCACTATGAATCATTAGACAGCACTTCTGAGGAAAAACATCTGACTGGTTCTGCCCTCGATTCCAATAAAATAAAAAAGGGGGAAAGAAACACACACACATACACGCACTAGTGAAGCAACCAGGAATTCCCCAATTGCCTAAAAGCAGCTTTGATGAGTGGAATTGAAGTAAGGGCATGACAGCAACCACTAGAGAGATGGGTTAACCATAATTGTGGGAGTCTCACAGGAAGAAAATCTCATAGCTGACTCTTCATTCTTCATCCATTTCAGAGATTTAACCAAATATTGAAAAATATCTGTGGTCATAAATGATGATGAGTTGAAAATGTCAAAAGAAATAAAGAATAAAACTTTTCATTCACCCCACAGACAGTTCCCTCATCCACATTCCTGTTCTCAAAACATTAAGCAATAATCACTGATAAAGGCTTATTTAAACTTAAAGATAAACAAAGACCGTCAACAGTATCCAGTGTGAGATTATTAATTACATACACTAAATGGTGTCACTGGTTTTTATGGGAAAATGCCAATGCATATATTAATGCTAGTTTATGCTATTTTGTTTATGCTTGCTAGTCTTTGTTCATTTTCGAGAAGAGCACCAATCTGCAAGAACCCATTGCAACAATTAGGGAATCCAATTTCAGATTAAATCTTTTTGCTGCTGGGATAAGGTGCAATTGACATTTTGCACAGGACTTCAGAAACAATCCTGGCTTTCATGCTTCTATTTGAATACTGGTGAACTGCTTGCAAAGGTCACCAAACTAATTTCCTCCCCCCACCCCCCATCTGAGAGACACAGAACTTTCAGGTTTTACCTATACCTGGCTATTTCATGTACAGTGTGCTGCCTTCTAAGGCATCCTTTGAGTGCAACTTTATTTTGAAAGGTTCAAAGTTAGATACTTTTAGCGAGTGCTTTTATTTTGTACAGGAAGTTGTTATGGGTCATATCCTGTTTCCTTATAATTCGTCAAGACCACACTAGAATTCAGTTGTGTGTAATCTGGGTCCATCGCATGTAATCCACACTGTAATCACCACAGATGCAATGTCGTGAGTACATAATTTCATAAATTAAAGTGTTAGGTTAATGTTAAAGGCATTATTTGTTTAAGAAAATAAACGTAAATGTATGTTACAAAGACAATTTATTTATGATTGTTAAACACATACAGGATGGTTAATTTATGTTTTCCTGTGTTATAGTTTTCACTCTGTCTCTGTAAATAAATGAAGAGTCACAGTAAATGGCTTAAAAGAAAACTTACGACGACTCAAGCCATTATTTGCGGGAAGAGTTTAACTGGCTGTATAGCTTCAGTTCCACACTGTAGTGAGGACAGCACAGTGTTGTGTAACTGGTGTTACAATGTAACTGGTGTTACATTGTGGTAAAATGGATGGAAGACAAAGCGACAAGACTTCGATGGCTAGTGGGAGAAGCTCACGATCATCCATGTCTTCTGCCAGTGCAGCAATACGTGCACGTGCCAAAGCTGAGGCAGCAAAAACACGCCTTGCATACACCGAACAAGAAGCTAAAGTCAAGATAGAAAAAGTAAAAAGAGATGCTGAGTTAGAAGCGCTTGTTATGCGTAGAGAAGCAGCGGCAGCTGAAGCTGAGGCAGCCGTCTGGGAAGCAGCAGATGTCACGAGAAACGGTTTGCTATTGGATGAAGCGGGTCCCTCAGAGGAAGATAAAATGGAGCGAACGAGTGACTATGTTGCTGACCATTTCAACTCGCACACAGAGAACAAAGGTCTTCAAGCACACTGCTCAATCCAAGAAGCGGTTAATCCTCGAACGGTTAGTCCTCACAACCCTTTTTACCAAGGATGTCAGACGTTATATGCTGATATTGTCAACCAGCATGCACCGAAAAATGACCGTGTCTATGTCACATCAGCAAATAGAATGGACAATTGGACTGCGCATGTACAATCCCGTCAACAAAGCTGTCAAAATGAGTGTCGTTCTACTTCGAACAAATCGACACAGCCTTTTTTCCCCCACCATATGTCAACAGCCTCTCATAGCACACCTACAGCTGGACACTTGGGGCAGTATTTAGCGCGTCGAGAGCTGGTCAGTTCAAGTTTATACCAGTTTGATGACAAGCCTGAACATTATCGTGCCTGGGAGTCATCGTATGCTAATGTGACACAAGGACTGAACCTCACAGCTACAGAGGAGCTGGACTTATTAGTAAAATGGCTCAGTAAAGAATCCGGTGACCATGTCAGACGCCTACGGTCAGCATATGCAACAAATCCAACCATGGCTCTTAGAAAGGCCTGGGAACGTCTCCAAGAATGCTATGCTGCACCTGAGATAATCGAAAAGTCTCTTTTCGACAGACTGAGCAGTTTTCCAAGAGTTTCAAGCAAGGAACACACAAAGCTTAGAGAACTCGCAGATTTGTTAATGGAAGTACAGTGTGCCAAGGAAGACGGATATCTCCCAGCTCTTTCCTACTTGGACACAGCACGTGGCATCGAACCAATCGTAGCCAAGCTACCTTATGGACTCCAAGATAAATGGGTTTCAACTGGTTCACGGTACAAGGAAGAAAATGGAAGACAGTTTCCTCCATTTGCTTTTTTTAGCAAATTCGTAGGTTCCGAAGCACAAAGAAGAAATGACCCTAGCTTCGCCATCTCAGGTGTTAGTGGCACACCTACAAGGCCTGACAAATTCCTTCCCAAAGGCAAAAGAAACCCCATTTCGGTCCATAAGACAAATGTAGCTTCAACATACACAAGTAGCAGCCCTGTGAAAAGCTATAGTGATCCAGATAAAACGTGCCCACTTCATGGCAAGCCTCACCCACTTAAACGGTGTAGAACCTTCAGAGCCAAAAGTCTAGAAGAGAGGAAAGCCTTTCTTAAAGAAAAAAGAATCTGTTTTAAATGTTGTAGCTCTGTTGCTCATGTAGCAAAAGACTGTTCAAATGCAGTTAAATGCATAGAATGTGATAGCACTCACCATAACACTGCTATGCATCCCGGCCCAGCACCTCAAGCTCAAGCGGCTACAACTCCATCACATGATGGTGGGGAGGGAGAAGAGCACAGCAGCAGCGAAGCTGTTGTTAATTCCAGCTGCACAGAGGTTTGTGGCATGGGACAAGCTGGCAGGTCGTGCTCTAAGATTTGCTTAGTCAAAGTTTACCTCGATGGCCAACCAAACAAAGCTATTAAAGCCTATGCCATATTGGACGACCAAAGTAATAGGTCGTTAGTAAAGTCTGCATATCAAAGAAAGGATAGATCCTGACACAAGGACAAGGAAGGGAAACTTAAAGAACAACCAAGCTGCAGGAGAATTGTTAGGACGAACAGTCTTCAATCAAACGGAGAGTGACAACAAGCTGGCTCCTTCTATCGAGGATGACATCTTTTTGAAGATGATGGTCAAAGAGGTCTACAGAAATGAGTCTAACAGTTGGGTTGCTCCACTCCCATTCAGACAACCGAGACAACGCTTACCTAATAATCGTGATCAAGCAGTCAAACGTTTCACATCGCTCCAGCGCAGCCTAAAAAGGAGACCAGAGATGTTACAAAAGTATGTAGCCTTCATGGAGAAGATTCTGGAGAACGACCATGCAGAGGTAGCGCCACCATTGGGACAGAATGAAGAATGTTGGTTCCTTCCAACATTTGGGGTGTTCCATCCTCGAAAGCCAAGCCAAATCAGGGTGGTATTTGACTCGAGCGCTAAGTGTTCTGGAGTTTCTCTTAATGATGTGCTTCTCACAGGGCCTGATCTTAACAACACGCTGCTTGGAGTACTGATGCGGTTCCGCAAGGAAAAGGTAGCTATACTTGCAGACGTACAGCAGATGTTTCACTGTTTCATAGTGCGCCCAGATCACAGGAATTACCTGAGGTTTCTGTGGTATAAGAACAATGACGTGACCAAAGAAGTCATAGACTACAGAATGAAAGTCCATGTTTTCGGGAACAGCCCGTCTCCAGCCATAGCTATTTATGGACTCAGGAGAGCTATCCGAGAGGATGAGAGAGAACATGGGAGTGACACAGTTGACTTTGTGGAGCGCCACTTTTATGTGGACGATGGTCTTCATTCCCTTCCATCTGATGCTGAAGCCATTGATCTGCTCAGCAGAACGCAGTCATCATTTGCCAAATCAAATGTCAAGCTTCACAAGTTTGCTTCTAATAGCCAAAAGGTCTTGGAAGCTTTCCCTCAGGAAGACCGAGCAGCAGTTGAAGGGAATGTGGATCTCAGTGGGGAAGTTGTGCCCACTCAGCGCAGTTTAGGTCTTCTGTGGGAAGTGACAAGTGACACGTTCACCTTTTCTGTGGCGAAAGACCTCAAGCCATTCACCCGTCGTGGTGTCCTCTCCACGATAAATAGTATCTTCGACCCAATGGGGTTCTTGGCACCAGTTACGATCCAGGGAAGAGCTCTTCTAAGAGAACTCACAGCTGAACAGTCGGACTGGGACACGCCGCTCCCTGAAGATAAGATTGGCAGGTGGAAAGTCTGGCACGACTCACTAGAGAGGCTAAGACACCTTCATGTACCACGTACATATACGCCGACTTCTTTAGCCAAAGCAGTACACGTACAGCTCTGTACCTTTTCTGATGCATCTACCAAAGCTATTGGTGCTGTGTCGTACCTGAGAACTGTACAAGAGAACGGAGAAGTGCAGGTCGGATTTGTGATGGGAAAGTCCAAGCTCGTACCTCTGTCTGAACCAACGATTCCAAGACTGGAGCTTTGTGCAGCCGTTCTAGCTGTGGAAATGGTTGACCTGATTAAAGATGAACTGGATTTAAAATTAGATTCCACGAAATTCTACACTGACAGCAAGGTAGCTTTAGGTTACATCCACAATGAATCGAGACGCTTCTATGTGTACGTCCATAACAGGGTTCAGCGCATTAGTCAAACTACGAAGCCTGAACAATGGCATTATGTGCGCACAGAGGACAATCCTGCAGACCTTGCATCAAGGTCTGTTCCTGCTTCGCTCCTGGCAAAGACGACGTGGTTTACAGGACCTCAATTTCTCATGAACACTCCTAATGAATCAGAGCAGGCTCAACCTTTTGATCTAGTTGAACCAGAGCTGGATGTGAATGTCCGTACTCAAGTGAGAAACTATGTAACAGAATTACGAGAGAAGAACCTCAAAGCGGAAAGCTTTCAAAGATTCTCTAGTTTGAGTTCTCTCATTCGGGCCATAGCCGTCTTAATACACAATGCAAGGTCTCACATTCATTCGAAGCGCACTGAAAAGTGTAAAGGGTGGCGTAAGTGTGATCTTCCTCACACTCCAGAAGAATTATCTCAAGCAAAGGAAATCATCATTGGCGCTGTGCAGAAAAGAGCATTCCCTAAGGAATTCAAAGCCTTGATGATGAATGAACCAGTCCATCCAAGCAGCAATCTTCTTCACCTCAGTCCAATCCTGCAGAACAATCTCATCTGTCTCGGAGGTCGACTGAAAAATGCTAATCTGGACATTGGAGAAACTAACCCAATAATTCTCCCAAAGGACAATCATGTTTCCTTGTTGTTCGTCAGGCATTATCATTCTCAGGTACAGCATCAAGGTCGTCACCTCACAGAGGGAGCTCTCAGGGCAGCAGGGTTCTGGCTTTTAGGTGGTAAAAGGCTTATTAACTCTGCCTTACATAAATGTGTAACTTGCCGTAAGCTCAGAGGCAAACTGCAAACACAACGCATGGCTGACTTACCTGCGGTGCGTCTCCAAACCTGCCCTCCTTTTACTTACGTAGGTTTAGATGTTTTTGGACCCTGGTCTATCATCGCACGGCGCACTAAGGGTGGGTAGGCAGGAAGCAAGCGCTGGGCTATTCTGTTTTGCTGCATGAGTTCCAGAGCAGTACATATCGAGGTTATCGAATCGATGGATTCTTCAAGCTGTATCAACGCCCTGAGACGTTTCTTCGCAGTGAGATGGCCAGCTAAACAGCTCATGTCTGACTGTGGCACAAACTTTGTAGGAGCGTGTAAGGAGCTTGGAATGAGTGGGAACAACCCTGAGACCACAGTGCAGAGGTTCCTAAGCCAACAAGGGTGTTCATGGGTATTCAACCCCCCTCATGCTTCACACATGGGAGGTTCTTGGGAACGACTAATCGGAGTAGCTAGGAAGATTCTGGATGCAATGCTTCGCGATCAGTGCACTCGGTTAACACACGATGTTCTATGCACATTAATGGCAGAAGTAGTAGCCATCATCAACGCAAGACCACTAATCCCAGTTTCAGATGATCCTGAGGACCCATTCATCCTATCACCTTCAATGCTGTTAAACCAGAAGGTTGGAGTCCCACCTATACTGGGAGACTTCACAGACAAAGATCTTCTCACCAAACAGTGGAGACAAGTGCAGGTTCTTGCCAATAGATTCTGGAGTCGTTGGAGGCAAGAGTACCTGCCAACTTTGCAGTATCGTAGGAAATGGAACAAGTCACACCGGAACTTGCAAGAAGGAGACATTGTGCTTTTTAAAGACAGACAAGCTGCCCGTAATGACTGGCCTATGGCTGTGATTACGAAAGCGTTCCCTGGAGGGGACGGGAATGTACGAAAGGTGGAGTTAAGGACAACTAATCAGGGAAACTCAAAGACCTTTCTCAGACCAGCTTCGGAGGTTGTTTTGCTTTTGGGTAAAGACTAGTATGTATTAGCTCTGGTTAGTGACCTCACAGAGATCAGGCGGGGAGTGTGCTGCCTTCTAAGGCATCCTTTGAGTGCAACTTTATTTTGAAAGGTTCAAAGTTAGAGACTTTTAGCGAGTGCTTTTATTTTGTACAGGAAGTTGTTATGGGTCATATCCTGTTTCCTTATAATTCGTCAAGACCACACTAGAATTCAGTTGTGTGTAATCTGGGTCCATCGCATGTAATCCACACTGTAATCACCACAGATGCAATGTCGTGAGTACATAATTTCATAAATTAAAGTGTTAGGTTAATGTTAAAGGCATTATTTGTTTAAGAAAATAAACGTAAATGTATGTTACAAAGACAATTTATTTATGATTGTTAAACACATACAGGATGGTTAATTTATGTTTTCCTGTGTTATAGTTTTCACTCTGTAAATAAATGAAGAGTCACAGTAAATGGCTTAAAAGAAAACTTACGACGACTCAAGCCATTATTTGCGGGAAGAGTTTAACTGGCTGTATAGCTTCAGTTCCACACTGTAGTGAGGACAGCACATACAGGGTTGTGTTTTTTCATAATATACACAGTTTCTCACAACAGGCTATGCAGCTCCTTGTCCAGGCAATGGTCATCTCGAAACTCGACTATTGTAAATCTTTCCTGGCTGGAGCCTCTGCAGTCACCATAAAACCACTCCAGATGATCCAAAATATGGCAGCCTGTCTCATCTTCAATCAGCCAAAATACATCCATATTACACCTCTTCTCACCTCTCTCCACTGGCTCCCGGTAGCTGCTCGCATTGAGTTCAAATCCTTGATGCTTGCCTACAAGGCTGTAAATGGAACTGCACCCTCCTATATCAATATAATACTACCTAGCTACACTCCTGCATGACCTCTCAGATCGGCAAATGAAAAGAGACTGAAAATTCCCTCTTCACCGGGTCTCCAATTCAGATCAACTCTGTTCTCCGTTGTTGTCACTGGCTGGTGGAACAACTTGCCCTCCTCCATTCGACTAGCCGAGGCTACCACCACCTTTAAGAAGCAGTTGAAAACCCACTTGTTCAAGAAGTATTTCAGACTAATCTAACACTTACACACACATGCATACACACTGCACAAAATAATACATATATATATATAAAAAAATTTTTTTTTCTTTGTCTAGCACTTAACAATCTCCAAGCATGCTCTTTGTTGACAAGTTAGCCTTATCAGGGCTCTTAGTTTTGTAAACTCAAAATCTATAGAAATTGAATGAGAATTGTTGGTGTCTTCCTCCTGTAAGTCGCTTTGGATAAAAGCGTCTGCAAAATAAAGTAAAGTAAAGTAAAGTTCTTTCTTTGATTTTGTTACATCACTGTTAATTATGTCCATTTCCAAGAATTATCTGACCCAGCAAACAAGCAAACGCTGCATTAAAACCACCCACAAATATTTTGAATCTCTCTCATGCTGACTAAAGCACATCCCACAGATGCTCAACATAGTAAATCCCAAGGGGGGGTCTAGATTACATGTCTACAATGATGTTACTGGTCCATTTGAAGATCCCTATAGCTGTAGTTGTAACGGTGGTGAGCTGTGGTGACCCTCTGGTTTGTTTCATGGTATGTCCTTGTTAAGCAGTTGTCAGGAACCAGGATTTATTTGCTGGTCTCTTCACTGGGGTCTGCCAGTAGTCTGGGTGCTTGATTCCGTGTCTCGGAGAAAAACAAAAAGAAGCAGCGGCAGACGGTTGCACTGTACGACCGATACTGAAATATGTGGTAATAGTGGTATATTGGTGCTACAGTGGCCCGGTACCATAACTAGGACAGCCTAACTAGGGTGAATTTAACTTTGTCTGTGTCTAACAGGGGGACTCTGTGATAAACTGGACTTTATAGTTGACACTGCGTCAGAATGAAGTGAAATGAGGGTCTAGGACTTTAGCAAAAAGCCAGAGAAAACAGATAGGTTTTGAGATTGGATTTAAACACTGAGACTGTGTCTGAGTCCCGGACACTGATAGGCAAGCTGTTCCACAACTGCGGAGCTCTATAGGAGAAGGATCTGCTCCCAGCTGTGACCTTCTGCACCTTTGGTACCAGTAGTGACCCCGCACCCATTGATCGAAGGCGGCGTGGCGGTTCGTAAAGAACCAAAAGTTCACTCAGGTACTGTGGGGCGAGACCATTTAGAGCTTTATAGGTTAAAAGTAGGATTTTGTAGTCAATCTTAAATTTGATGGGTAACCAGTGCAGTGATTGTAAGACTGGGGTGATGTGGTCAAATTTCCTGGTTCTAGTTAGAACTTTGGCTGCAGCATTCTGTACTAGCTGGAGTTTACTCATGCACCTACTAGAGCATCCAGACAGTAATGCATTGCAGTAATCTAACCTTGATGTAATAAATGCATGGACCAACTTTTCTGCATCATGCATTGAAATGATATTTCTTATTTTCGCAATATTTCTAAGGTGAAAGAATGCTATCCTAGTGACATTATCTACGTGTGAATTGAATGAGAGACCTGCATCAATGATGACCCCTAGATCCTTCACTTCAATACTCGGTGAGATAGAAAGGCTATCCAGGGTTATTGTGTAGTCAGCCAGTTTATGCCTGGCTGCTTGAGGCCCAAGTACAAGCGCTTCTGTCTTGTCAGGAGAAAGTTGGTGAGCATCCACTGTCTAATGTCCTTCAGACAATTCTCTATATTGTTCAGCTGCTGCCTCTGATCTGGCATTGCTGACAGATACAGCTGTGTGTCGTCAGTGTAGCAATGAAAGCTAATACCGTATTTGCGGATGACGTCGCCTAAAGGTAACATGTATAGACCTAGGACAGAACCTTGTGGAACACCAAACTCTACTTTACTATGTGAAGACGAAACACCATTGATGTCCACAAACTGATATCGGTTGGTCAAATATGATCTGAACCATTCAAGGGCTGTTCCCTTGATCCCAATAACATTCTCTAACCTGGCAAGGAGAACAGCATGATCGATAGTGTCAAACGCTTCACTCAGATCAAGTAGGAAACATAGAATTTCCTTAACTCAGATTTAAAACACACCATGTTAATGTTACACATATAAACCATGTGTTGGTCTACTGCTGATGAATGTAAATGTAAGATTTTTTTTTGTATTATTATTTTCACATGGTAAGCAAAAGATCCCCAAAGTCAGGCCCCAATACAGAGTTTCATAATCCTGCTCCTGGGTACCTTAGACGACCTGCATTGGTTCTGGTTTCCTTTAGCCCATCTGGATAATCCAAGAACAGTTAAAATCCAACAGCAAGCGCACAGAGGCAGTGCTGGACGAAGTGCACAAACCATGCACTTGAGTACATTACCCAAGGTAACGTTTTACTCCAGTAAATGTCGTCAATTTAAATTTCTACTTGAGTAAAAGTACAAAGGTACTTGCCATCAAATGTACTTAGTATAAAAAGTTAAAGTACAGTGATTTATTGTTGCTAAATCAATTCATTTTAGGTCAAAAGAATTGGTCACTTCTGACATCAAAAGAATGCCATTAATTACTCTGCCACAGAAAGGCTCTAGTAGTCTAGCGGTTAAGGAAGCCCTGTAATTAGAAGGTTGCCGAATCACGATGGAAGTAGTATGGTGGGTGAAGGAGGGATGGAGGAGATTGAAATTACAAAGATGACAGTATGCAGACATATGTTAGTATATTGTTATTGAAATGAGATTTATAAGAAAGTGTACTGTTGAGGATGACAACCAGACTCTTAACCTGCTGAGAGGGGAGCCATAACAGTTATCAATATCAATTGAAATACTATCAGTTCTGAAATACTATCACTGCTGGGGCAGTGGTGGCCTAGCGGTTAAGTAAGTGACCCTGTAATCAGAAGGTTGCCGGTTCAAATCCCGATCCGCCAAGGTACCACTGAGGTGCAACTGAGCAAAGCACCGTCCCCACACACTGCTCCCCGGGCACCTGTCATGGCTGCCCACTGCTCACTCAGGGTGATGGGTTAAATGCAGAGGACAAATTTCACTGTGTGCACCATGTGCTGTGCTGCTGTGTATCACATGTGACAATCACTACACTTTACACTTTAACTTTAATGTTGATTTAGTACTGTGAAAAGTGAAACTGAAGTGATTGTCATTTTGAGACACTGCAGCACAGCACACAAAATGTGTCCTCTGCTTTTAACCTATCACTTTGCTTTGCTCAGTGGCACCTTGGGGAATCAGGATTCGAACCTTCTGATTACAGGGGTTGCCTCCTTTGCCTCCTGCCATGCACTGAATGATTCGGTGAACAAATCTATTTAATGAATCTTTTTAGACAACTGATTTTAATACATTCAATCTAAAACAACTACCTTGCAGGTGCGCGCGCCTTTTTTACAAATTCAGCTGCAGTTTTCGGCAAGGCAAGTGCAGCAGGGAATTATGGGATCTGTAGTTTTTGTGTCATCAGCGCTTCATATCGCCTGGTCATAATAATAGATCTTTATAAAGTGATCTAGCTGGATGTGGCCCGTGCGCCGCGAGTTTGACAGCCCTGAATCAGCCTATAGCTAAGCAACGTTTGCATGAGAATACTGGGCTGGAGCGGCCCCGGAAGGGACAAATTACATTTACTGTTCACCACTGCACGGATGCAACGATTGTCTAACATCAACCATTACTAGACGACTTACGTCTAGTTTTTTGTCAACATATTGAACGTGAACAATTCCGAAATTAACTTTCCAAGCCGACTTCAACTACCACAATGCAATGCGTGGCGGGCTTTCGTCTAAAACCCGCCTACTTTATGGGCACGTGTGACTCAGGAACTGAAACCAAAACTTAGACGAGAGGAAAACGTTACTTCACCGTCATGTACACACTGTATGTTTTCGGCGATAAAGGACCCACTCTGCCTATTTCAGCGGTAGGAAACCTTAGTCCTGCTTTAATATAACACATTTCGACAATTAATTTGAAGCTTACAGGTTTTGTCAAATCATAAACTCAGCAACTACATTTTGCTAATATTAGCTAACATGCTAATGCAGGTTGAGGCTAGGCCGTAATTTTTTTGTATTATATATTTTGTTGCCCGGGTACTATTACTAATATGAAAATAGTTTTTATAATAATAATATTTACTTGTTAATAAAATAGAGTTATAGTGTTCTTTGCCGTTGTTACACAGATGCCGTAGGGCTAAGATTTTCATGGTGCAGTGACAGAGCAAGAAGTCTAATAAATGTTTTGCTGTTCTTAGTTCATTTAACTGTTGTCCTGTCAAAAACTACAACACAGATTAGTGTTCACTGATATTACTTTGGTTCCCAGAAAAAAACACAGCTACCTGACCAGTCCACAAATGAAGATTTTAGAAACACGATACAGATAATCCAGTGCTGTGGGGAACTCAGTATTTGGTACTGGTACATTTGTACAGATAACTTATCAGAGATATTTCAACTTGTAGTATTAGTTGTATTGTTACAATTTTTAAAAAAAGAAAAGCCTAGACTACACAACACTCTTTAAACAGTAAACCTGACCATGGGTTAACCACATTTTCATACTGCTATTATGTCTCATACTACAATTCATGTTTTGGGCATTTGTTATTGGCAAATCTGAATTTGCAGCTATTTGATCCAGATCATCGTTCTGAAGGCAATGTAAAGCTGAGGTTAAATAGCGAAATGAAACAAAATGCATTATATTATGGACATTTTTTTATGTTTTTCCAATGCTGGTTCAGCAACAATGCTGGTTCAGCAACAATGGAAAAATATTTTGAGGTATTTTTGTAATCTCTGTTACATGACCAAAAACACTGTGAACCATATCACATAAAAAATGTCATGTAAAGATACATATGCATTGCTGTCACACTGCAAGTGTGTTGCTTCATGTTTGAGCACCTCATGGCCTTGTATCCATTTGTCTTCATGTAGAGAAAAAAAAAAAATACAACTGCGTCTTGTTTGTGTTAACATGTCAAATATTTAAAACTTTTTGCGATACAGATATCGCGTATAATAATAATGCCCATTTGTTGCTGCCAAAATCATATTCATTTTTTCCTCTTTTAGCATCTTTTGGGTATCCAAAATATTCCCATGGAGTAGTCCCATTTCTGGTTGTCTCTTGTTGGCCTTCGGCCACGAGCCGCTTGAGGTGTTTTTGTATGTGTCTCACTTTGTCCATGTAGGTTGCGCTATCCTATGTCCTGCAGATTTTTTTGTGTGATGTTGGGGTTTCACACCACAGTGATCCCTGCAACCCTTCACTATTTACACATTTTGTTATGTTATAGCCTTATTCTGAAATTATTCTGTTGTTATTTTGGCTGTGTGCTTTGGTTCATTGTCTTGTTGGAAGATGAATCGTTGATGATTGAGCACTCTGGAGCAGGTTATCTTGAAACATCCCCACAGCATGCTGTTAACACCACCATGCTTCACAGTAGTGATGGTGATAACCAGGTGATGATTAGTACCTGTTTTCCTCTAGACAAATGTTCGGAATTTTTGCTATGAGTATATTTTTTTACTCTCTACAGCAACATGAAGCGATGTGCCCAGAATTTAGTTTGTGATTGCAGCTACAGAAGTTGTTGGGGAAGATAAAGCTAGAAAACTGCAGCAAAAGTGGAGTCATGGGCAGTGAAAGTGATATCAGACACGACATGTTCTCTTCTGAAGCTGACTTAATATTTCTATTGGGTAGCCAAACAGCTGCTACAGAAATGACAGAAAAGTAGTGGTGGGGGTATTTTGTTTGCCTTATTTTCCATGCTGACTGCTGCTTGATGCTGCTTAAGACAGTTGACATATATTGTGTGTCAGTCATACTTAATATTGTGAGATCTTATGTTGTGATATCTTGTAACACTCAGATGTTCAAGCTACCGATTCCGTAGAGAATCTTGATTTCCTGTGTAATCAAAGACAGTTCACAGAAATTTTCATAGGGATCTAGACTAACTTTTAGCACTGGTGTGCCTAATGTTTTTTCTTAGGTGCAGCCAGCCCTTGACTGGTTTCCACTCCTGCGTTTCCAGCTTGGCAGACACACCCATCTCTGAACATCTTACATGCATACAGACACAAACAGAAGTGCTTGTATTTTTAAGTGTGTGTAAATATATAAAATAAGAACTCATTTATAATATCTAAACCCTGAACAAGGAAAAAAATACTTCTCCCATGTAAGATTTCATGAACTAAGGATACTTTACTTTAATGTATTCAGTTGATGTCTTGCCTATTTATTGTCCTGTCAGTTACTGTCCTACAGTTACAGTCCTGTCACTATATCAATTTATTCAGCACTTTGTGGTCTTATGCTGCTTTTCTGCATGGTTATTTGTTGTACTTCCTTTTTGCACATTGTGATGCTTTTGTAATGTTCAGTGTTCACTATATGTTGCACTGGGGCCATAGAGAAACGTTGTCTCATCACACTTTAAACATGTATAGATGTTATTATAATATATAACATTATATATAAAATATATAATAACAAGTTATTGATGACAAGGAAACAGTAAACCTTGATTTAAATAATGTAATTAAAAACAAAGTGGTACATTTATAAACATTTATCAGCATACAGTCTCTGACAAAAGTCTTGTCGCTTATCAATTTTGTAGAAACACCTAATTTTGTAGAAACACAGAAATAGAACAAATTTACTGCAAATACAGAGTTAATCAATATTCTTTGGTTTCGTCTTCCATGCTTCCTCTTTCATCCTACCCCACACATGCCATATGATGTTCATGTCTGGTGACTGGGCTGGCCAATCCTGTAATATCTTGATTTTTTCCCCCACCAAACTTCACTGTTTTCTGGGTGAATCTTGGATCCATGTGGGCTCCAGTAGGTCTCCTGCAATATTTGTGGTGACTGTGGTGTAATTCAACAGAAGATTCATCTGAAAAATCCACCTTTGCCATTTTTCCTTTTAGCAGGCTGTGGGCCTTGGCAAATGCCACATGGTTTTTCAATTGTCTTTTGTTTAGTACTGGCTTCTGGGTACTAATTTGACCATGAAAGCCATTTCGATACAGAATCCGACAAACTGTTCTGGTTGACACAGGGACTTCAGGTAACCAGGTCTTGTGGAGCTCTGCTGCAGTGGAAAATCGGCTGGCCTTGGATTTTTTTCGAGCCAACAAACGGTCTTGAGCAGTTGCCTTGCGGGGTCTGCCTGACCTGGGCTTGTCAAAAATGTCTCCAGTCTCTTCAAAAACTTTTTTTAATCCTCTATACTTGACACTGAGAGACATTGAAGGTGCCTGCCACATCAGTAGTGGGATCTGGTCTTCAGCCTCTTGATAATCAACACTTTAGTCTCAGGGTGAATCTTTGGCATGTTTGGAGAGGTCAAGTTGTGAAAGTGAAGTGATGTGAAGGTCTACTGTACTGGGGTTCTTTTTATACACACATGAGACCTAATTGATCCGTTATTTGTCACATGTGAAGCTCATATGACAAGACAACAACACTTATTTCTTTGCAAAAATTGACACAATGGGCTTTACCAAGCTTTGAATATTAGAATACTTTTTGACAATTTCATTTTGTACTGGAACATTATTAAAAAAGCTGTTGGGAATAAAACATTTAGAAATATATTTCAGCGGCACTTGAGGTCAATTTGTACACAAGCGACAAGACTTTTGTCAGGGACTGTAGATGAAGCCAACTCCATCAGATTTTATTGGTTTATTACATGGACGTTATTCAGACATTTATCTTGTCTATCATTTATCCCCTTTTGGTTAATCTTTTTAAAAATCTAATTATACCCTCTTGTTCCAGAAACCCAGCTAACGTGGACTGTGACACAGGTATATGTGAATGTTCCTTTACCAAAGATGTAAACATGTATGAGTGTGTCTGACTACATGTGATAGGAATTGGTTATTATGATGTGGGTTATGTTGCAAATTCCCTGAAATGCTTGACTTCCATTTTAATGTGTACAGATGACCACCCAGGATACACCCCCTTCACTTTCCAACAAGGATAAAATGACCTCAAGTAACCTCAAACAGCACTTTAACTCTATAGGTGAGACACAATGTCATTTACATTTTACATTTACAGCATTTTTCAGATGCCCTTATCCAGAGTGACTTACAATCAGGACTTACAGGGACAGTCCCCCTGGAGCAACTTAGGGTTAAGTGTCTTGCTCAGGGACACAAGTGGGTAGTAAGTGGGATTTGAACCTGGGTCTTCTGGTTCATAGGCATGTGTTTTAACCACTAGGTTACTACCACTCAATGTCGGAGGAAGTGCTTAAAATTCATGAATAAATATCACACCATTGGCAAATATATTTCATGACTTACAAATAAATGTAATATCGTTCCAAAATGCATTTCTCACCAAAAAAAAAACAACAAAATCATGTGATTCACAAATGCAGTTACATTTATTCACAAACCTATAAACCTGCGGTTACAAATCATTGTATATATTTGTGATTAACCTTACATTTCTTTGTGGATTTTTTAAACTGACGCTGCTGAGTTCAGAAATGCCAGGTAGCCAATTAAATGTCTCCAAAGTTCACACATCAACTGATTTATGATTTAACGGTGTTATAAAGGAATATAAAGGAAAATCCTGTGGTGTTTTGTGGTACTAACTGTGCTTCTACTGATTTTAAATGAAAGTTTCCCTGGGAAACTTGTGTTTTCGCAGTTCGTACCAAAAGCACGAATGTAGTGCAATGTTGTCACCATTAAATCATACTCACAAACATCAATTGATTTGATTGGCTAAAAACTTTTGATTGACATTTGATTTGTTACCTGGCATTTGTGAAACAAGCACGTTTATGGGTTTGTGAATAATTGTAATTGCACTGACATTTGTGCAGCAGATACATTTATTTTCGAGTAGAGAAATGCATTTAACGGTGTTACATTTGTTGCAGTGTTACATTGAGGCAGCGGTAGCCTAGCGGTTAAGGCAGCGGCCCGTATTCAGAAGGTTGTTGGGTCAAATTACTTTGCACATAAAAGCCACACATGCTTCTGCTTCAGTATGTGTGGAAGATAATGCTAATCCTGTCTCCAGATTGAACATTCTTAGTGCCCTTTCTTTTATTGGCAAGCTTTATCATTTTCACCACCATAGTTTACTGTGCCAGTAAGTATAGTTATACACTAAATTGGAGAACAAACTAAAAAATACATAATATCTCAGTAATAAAAACTATAATGTAATGTATTAAGAAATGTTATTCCTGTCCACTTACTTTGATAGGCCAGACTGACAGATAGAAGTAATTCATGATGTGTTTAGTATGCTCAAATTAAATTAATTGAGAAATACTTCAATGACTTATTTAATTAATTAATACATGTTTTTTTTTTTTAGCATTATTGTCATATTGAATTAATTAACAATGTCTCAAATTCCCATTTAGTAAACAATTATTTAAATGACACAATTTATTATACTTTTTTATGTAATCGTCTATTTTTGCCATTTTGGCACAGCATTCCATAAGGATGTGGCTGGCTATTCTTAACATAAAAAAAACTATTCCACCCTTTCAATAGTGCTAAAAACATATTTCACTGACATTTCAAAATGTATAGGTAAAAGGAGAGACATTCAATTACTATTCTTTCCTTTTACAGTGCAAGAATTTATTCCTCTGGGCCCAACGTCCAAGAGACATTGCAAGTCTGATGTCACTAAAACATTTGCTCACCCAAAGCAAGGTGCCATCAGGACTCCAGTGACCTCTGTTAGGCCTACTTTCACCACCACGACATTAAAAAATCAGCCAAAATTACCCCTGCAAACCAACAGGTCTCAGTCAGAAACAACACAAAGGACAGAGGACTTTCAGAACCATTGTACTGTAGTACTCCAGCGCCAGGGTGACTCCTCCAAGCTGCACCACAGTAGCAACTTAAATGGCAAAAACACTTCCAAGCAAAGACATTTGTGTACATCTGCATCTAAGCCTGGCCCTTCGTTCAATGTGGAGGACACTGATTCTATAAGTAAAGAGCAAAAGAACCTGAAGGTACCCAAATTTAACTTATTGGATCCTGTTAATTGTTTTTTTGTTTTTCCATTTCTTGCCTTGACAATTCAAGATAAGTAATGCTAAAGAACTGTACTATTGAATGGGCAATATATCGAATATACTCGATGTATCGAGATTTGTTCCATGTGTGATGTGCTATCACACATATTGTAAACATAACTATAAGCATTATTGTTAAACAGACAGCATTAGGGCTGCAACTATTGAATATCGAGTACTTTTTTTTTTCATTGAATACTCTGATAAATCGTTGTTTTATAAACAACTAATGCCTCTTAGGCATGTAAGGCCTCTTAAAATGAGCAAGCAATTTGCTGTTACGAACTCATTTAATCCTTCTGTGATACATTTATGGTCTACATGAAAATACAACTTCACAAACATAGGTTAACCTATTTGTCCTTAGTTTTATTCTATTAAAAAAAAGAAAAATGGTGTACTCCGGGCTATAATCCATCTAAGTACAAAGGTACAAAGTATTAAAAAGAAAATATAAATAATCAATTCAAGTATTATTAATTATCCAACTTAAACAATTCAGTTTCCAGCTGTATCCAATTTGCACACACAGGGAGAGGGAGAGACAGAAAATAATACAGGAAAACTGACACAGCACAACACAACGGGATGTCACATCTTCATATGTCACACAGTTCTTGTTTTACATAGCACTTTGATCCACTGTTTTGGTGGTCACTGCTTTGTTCATGGTAATACATCTGAGTCTGAACATAGAAATTGTCCTCATCCTCGTCTTCCTTCACTTATCCGGGTCCGGGTCGTGGAGGCAGCTTCCCAAGTAGGGAATCCCAGACAGCCCTCTCCCCAGCCGACTCCACCAGCTCCTCCGGCAGGACCCCAAGGCATTCCCAGACCTGACCGAAGATATAATTTCTCCAGCGTGTCCTGGGTCGACCTGGGGGCCTCCTGCTGACAGGACATGCCCGAAACACCTCCCCAGGGAGGCGTCCAGGAGGCATCCTAACCAGATACCTGAACCACCTCAACTGGCTCCTCTCGAGTCCCTCCCGAATGTCCGAGCTCCTCACCCTATCTCTAAGGCTGCGCCCAGCAACCTTACGGAGGAAACTCATTTTGGCCACTTGCATCCGCAATCTTGTTCTTTCGGTCATTACCCAAAGTTCATGACCATAGGTGACATAGATCGACCGGTAAATCGAGAGCCTTGCTTTCTCAGCTCTCTGTTCACCACAACAGAACAGTTCAGTGTCCGCATCATTGCAGACGTTGCCCCAATCCGCCTGTCAATCTCCTGCTCCCTTCTTCGCTCACTCGTGAACAAGATCCCGAGACACTTAAACTCCTCCACTTTCCCAACCTGGAGTTGGCAAGCCACCATTTTCTGGTCAAGAACTATGGTCTCAGATTTGGAGGTGCTGATCCTCATCCCAGCTGCTTCACACTCGGCTCCAAACCTACCCAGCCAGAGCTAAAGGTCAGAGCCTGATGAAGTTAGGAGGACCACATCATCTGCAAAAAGCAGAGATGAGATTCTCCTGCCACCGAGCTTGACACCCTCCACACCATGGCTGCACCTAGAAATTCTCTCCATATAGATTATGAACAGAATCAGTGACAAAGGGCAGCCCAACCCTCACCGGGAACTTACTGCCGGCTATGCGGGCCAAGCTCGCGCTCCTCTGGTACAGGGACGGAATGGCCCTTAACGAAGGCCCTTCCACCCCATACTCCTGGAGCGCCCCCCATAGGGTGCCGATTCTGTTGATCGATCCTGTCCTTTTCTCCCTCTACACAAGATCACTTGGTGATGTCATTTCTTCACATGGATTATCCTACCACTGTTATGCCGATGACATCCAGCAGATTCCGCACCACATCAGGATCTTGCTATTTACCTAGATGAATGAACTTCCCCTTGAGGTCAGAACAGCACCTTTTCAAATGGCAGTTCAAGACCTTCCTCTTTAGAGAATACTTAGATTAATTTATAACCTTCTTAATGTCTTGCTTATGTATCGAAACTACAATAGAGTGAATAAAAAGATTGTATTCTTAGTTGGGGGGTCCTAGTGAACCAGAATTGATCACTTCATTGATTGTAACATGGAAGCATGTTGTAAGTCGCTCTGGATAAGGGCGTCTGCCAAATGTCTTAAATGTAAATGATCGGACCCTCCTCTCCAGTACCTTGGAGTAGACCTTTCCAGGGGGCTGAGGAGTGTGATCCCCCTATAGTTGGGACACACCCTCTGGTCCCCCTTCTTAACAACGGGGACCATCACCCCAGTCTGCCACTCCAGGGGAATTGCCCCTGATGTCCACAGCCCTACAACATCCATAGCCATGAGATACCCAGGTCAGATCTCCACCCCCAGGGGCTCCACCGCTGTGTAGCTATTTGACTACCTCAGCAATTCTGCCCCTGATATTGGAAAGTTCATACCTAGGCATCCCAGCTCTGGTTCCTTCTTGGAATGCGCATTGGTGGGATTGAGGAGCTCCTCAAAGTATTCCTTCCACCGCCCGACTATATAGCCCCGGTCGACGTCAGCTGCTCCCCATCCCCACTCTAAACAGTGTGAGCGAGTTGTTGCCTTCCTCTCTTGAGGCGTCTGATGGTTTGCCGTTTGCTTTGGAGCCAATCGGTAGTCTTTCTCTATGGCTTCACCGAACTCCTCCCATGCCCGAGATTTGCCTCTGCGACTGACACTGCTGCACCCCGCTTAGTCGTCCAGTATCTGTCTGCTGCTTCTGGAGATCCACAGACCAGCCATGCCCTGTAGGCCTCCTTCTTCAGCCTGACTGCTCCCCTAACCTCTGGTGTCCACCAGTGGGTACGTGGGTTACCGCCACGGGGGGTACTGGCCACCTTGCGACCACAGATAGCAACAGCCACTTCAACAATTGCAGTGTGGAACAAGGTCCATTCAGACTCAATGTCCCCTACTGCTCTCGGGACGCGGTCAAAGCTCTGATGGAGGTGGGATTTGAAGACCATCTTCTTCTGCCAGGCATTCCCAGCAGACCTTCACTATATGTTTGGGTCTGCTAGATCTATCTGGCATCTTCCCCTGCCATCTATCCAACTCGCCACCAGGTGGTGGTCAGTTGACAGCTCCGCTCTTCACCCGAGTGTCCAAAACTTTTCCAAGGGACTCCAAAAAGGGTGGGTGCTCTGAGCTGTTATTTGGCACATAAGCGCAAACAACAGTCAGGACCCATTCCCCGACCCGAAGGCGCAGGAAAGCTACCCTCTCGTCCCCTGGGGTAAACAAACAAACTGGCTGAGAGTCTTGGGGCTTAACAAAAAGCCAACACCAGCCCTCTGCCTCTCACCCAGAGCAACTCCAGCAAAGTGCTGTGAAGTGATTGTCACTTGTGATACACAGCAGCACAGCACACGGTGCACACAGTGAAATTTGTCCTCTGCATTTAACCCATCACCCACGAGTGACAGGTGCCCAGGGAGCAGTGTGTGGGGACGGTGTTTTGCTCAGTGGTACCTCGGCAGATCGGGATTTGAACCGGTAACCTTCTGATTATGGGGCCGCTTCCTTAACCACTAGTCCTCCACTGTCCCGCAAAGGAGAGTGTCCAACCTCTCTCAAGGACTTGGGTTCCAGAGCCAATGCTATGTGTGAGACCGACTATATCTAGCAAGTACCGCCGGTTCCATTCCCACCAGAAAGGTGACGTTCCATGTCCCAATAGCCAGTTTCCTTGTCCGGGGATCAGACCGCCAAAGCTCCCACCTCGGTCTGCTACCGGATCCACATTGCACCGGACCCTTCATGTTCCTCCGGCGGGTGGTGGGTTCACATTTGGATGAGCCCATGTATCCAGTTCAGGCGAAAGCCCAACCACCAGGCGCTTGCTCACGAGCCCCAACCCCAGGCCTGGCTCCAGGGTGGGACCCCGGTAACCCTCCGGGACGGGTACACTGGCTCTTTGTTCTTCCTAACATGAATGGTCTTCTGAACCGTTCTTTGTCTCACCCTTTACCTAAGACCAATTTGTAATGGGAGAACCTACCAGGGGCACAATGTGCCCCAAACAACATAGCTCCTAGGATCATTAGGGCTCTCAAACTCCTCCACCATGATAAGGTGAAGGTTCAAGGAGGAGGAAATTGACATAAGGACTTGTGTAATCATTTAGCACAGTAAAACTGCTGATACATCCTGGGAAGGCTGTGTCTAAATTCTCTCTTCTCTGTTTTGTTTGAATACATGAATAGTCATTTGCCAAATCTCTAGTTTTCCTAGAATTTCAAATGTTTTATATCTATTTATAACCTCATGTTTTAATGTGGAAATGTCATGTTTTTCATTTTCTCCCCCTCCCCCCAGCACACTCTCATTCGGAAGAAGATCCCATCAGGTAATCAGTGCTGTCCTCATTGATCACACAATTTGCTCATCAGTGACTCATTATTATATTAGACAACTATGAGCTGTGCTGACTGTAATGGTGCCAAACCAGGGCTCTAGGTCATTTTTTTTGCACTGGTCTACAAACTTATTTTCTAATGTGCACCAGCACAAGAGTTAGGTGCACACAATTTTGGTTTTCATTGCATTTAACACTGCATTTTTACAGGTTCCATTTTTTATCACTGTCCAAATCTGTAATATTGACGTGTAAATGATTAACAGTCTGATTAACTTATTTTACTTATGAAAATGTGTGCTTAAAGTGCTTCACTGAGCTGATAAATTAAATAAAAAAGAAAATTTATATTAAAGTGCAAGTTTTTTAAGCCTTCAAACTGACCAATGTCAATTTCTAATGAAATACTATAGGCAGAGTTAAACTAGATGATCCTCTTGGCCTGATCTGTTTGCTGCTGCCTGTTGCTGAGAGGCAGCAGGGAGAGAGGACACTTGGCCAGTCCAGTGTTTTATATTCACTTAGGACTGCGCAATATAAACGGTATTTGATATAAATTTGGCCAATGGAAGAGATTTTGATTATAAAGTCCTACTGCAGAAATATTCGCTCCTCACAAAAATGACAGTCACGTCACCTGTGCCTACTTGCAGCAGGACACATTAGTTTTTTTCGTGTTTCCACGTATCCTTAAAAAAGTCTAAATTTTGAGTTTCCAAAAAATAAAGTCTTAAATATAATTAAAAATGACTAGTGATCCATAAATCTAGAGTTTCAATGTCTTAAAAATACCGCAGACAGACCCAAATAAAACAAGCATTCAATCTATCACATGCAGTGTGCGTGTCAATGGCCAATCTATACCACTCACCCAATCGGTTCCATGCCTGCGATTGGGTTCTAACATGGAAATGACATGGGGCGCTGCTAGCCTGTTTGGTGCCCTGTCCAACAAAGTCAAAATGATTTTAAAAAATCAGGAAGGACTGCATGATGAAATATGAACAAACATAGCGCTACTTAATTATTTGATGACAATATTTTTTATGTAACAAAGCAAAGTCTGAGGTGTTGAAAAAATTATGTGCAAAAAAATTATAAATGACTCATAACACATGCATAGCATGTTGGTACAGTCATGTTGTCTGGCATAATGTCAGATTCGGGCTTTTGAAAAGGTGTACTTGTCAGGCTCAGTCCTAAGGCCCGATTAAAGCTCTAACATGTTGCTATATCTGCTCTGTCTATCTGACGGGTCTAGACTTCTCACTTCTCTGACTGAGTGCAGCACAGACACATTAAGATCTATTGTTGTTATTATAATTTAATGTTACAATTGAGTTGAAATTGTTATAAAAATACATGTGTAAAACTGAAGCTTTCTATTGCAATGTTAGTTGTTCAGACAAAGAACAGAAACAGAACAGATTGTAAATACTGCTCTTTTTTTCAACAACTCTGCTTTATGTAATTGCTTTCATAACAATATTCAATTAAGTTGAATATGCCAGTTTGTTATAGTATAGTAATTCACTTTAATCATGTCCTGAATTTATCTACTTTGTTCTGCTTGTAGGTAAAAATAAGTTATGTCTGTTTGGAAAAAGACAGCGGGAAAGTGATACAGATGTACACCAGCACAGAAAACAGCGGTGTTGCAGTCTGGAGAAAGATGCATACTCACCTGCACCAAGACCTAATGTCACGAACCCACATCCTGATTCTGCTACACACTGCTCATCACCATTGTACATAAAGAATGCCTTTCTATGCAGCATTGAAGACAGTGTGGTGCACATTAAGGAGAAATGTTTTTGCAAAGCACATATTGATAGAGCTGAAGTAAAGAAGGAGTCATCACCACAATCTTCCTTCTCCTCCTCTGTAAATAGCAATGTTATTGCAGAACTGCACTGCCCTATCCAAGAATTAGGTGTTGTGGGTGTCTGTGAGAATAGTTCATTTGAGACGATCACTACTGGTAACAATAATTACACCCTTACTAATGATATAACTGGAAACCCTGGCACAGTTCCCATCAGCCAAAAGTTTCCAGAAATACAGCCCAAAACACCTTTGTTAGGAGGACCCAGTAAAGACCTGATTGAAGGAGCGATGACCTCCAAAGGGAGCCCTGTCTCAGGTGATGCCCCAGAACCAGATGATGAGAACCAGGATTCCTTTGAGGAGGAACTGACGCCCTTGACCCTCAATGCTGACCAGAGCTACAGTGAAAGCAGTGATGATGAAAACCTCCCGCCCTTAGATTACTTTTTAAATGGACCACCTTCCACATGCTTGAAGGACACTTTTTCTCAGCCTACAACAAAGTCAAAAGTGAGTTTCACTTAGTTTTTACTGCGCCCGAAAATACTTACTTACGCCCTAAATCCTTTTTTTTTATTTTTGCCCTTATCAATTGATGCGTTAGAGATTATATTTTTTATTTCTTTCTGTTTTTCTCTGTTTATCTTCCTGAGGTGATCAACACTTTGGATCAAATGCTTATTGAGAAGAAGAAGAATGAAAGGTGAGCTGTTGTTGGAAAGGACATATTAGTCTTGGAATGTGGGTTTCTGGAGCTGCCTGGAATAGCTTATTTAAATGTATTGTTGTGGTTTTTTTTTACTGTTTTGTGCTAATAAAGTATAATATATAGATCCCAGGAATAACCCGAGCGTTCATATAAAAAAGCACTGATTGGCTTATTCCCACTATTGTTAAAGATATTGGCAAGGTTTGTGTCCAATAGGTGGATTTCATGAGATGTCATGCCAATGTAAGACTAACATTTGGTGAATATATTTATATTTAAGTACTCACTCATCTTCATGAGATCACATCCAACATATGTTTTAATTAATTGCCTGTATTGCTATCTAGACACTGGGTCTACATCTTCTTTCCTCAATTTTTACTTCCTGCTCTCCACTAGAAATCACATGTCATCATAACCATCAGTCCTGACTAATCTAACTTTATTCTCAGAATAGCACCTCCTCTTCTGACAGCTATATCCTGTGTGTACTGTGCACTTCCTGCTAGACCTTCTTGTACTTTCCCTTTGAAAAATTTGCACTTTGTGCTCACCTAGGTCCCTTATACTCTGGATAACTCATCTCACTGACATATTTGAAAAAGTAATGTGAAGTAGAAAAAATACTGCAATGTAGAAAAATTTATGTGATGCACTGATAACCAATGCATGGCTAATCATAATAAAAATAAATCATGAGACAAGTGAAGGTTCACACCTTTAGATTACAGTAGATGAGATGAGAGAGAGCCAAAGCCTGAGGGGCTTTAAAAAACATAACACAATACTATTACTACTGATTGAAAATCATTTCATATCATTCCATTTTCTAACAGCAACAGATTATTTTTTCCCCACATACAGGGAGTGCAGAATTATTAGGCAAATGAGTATTTTGTCCACATCATCCTCTTCATGCATGTTGTCTTACTCCAAGCTGTATAGGCTCGAAAGCCTACTACCAATTAAGCATATTAGGTGATGTGCATCTCTGTAATGAGAAGGGGTGTGGTCTAATGACATCAACACCCTATATCAGGTGTGCATAATTATTAGGCAACTTCCTTTCCTTTAGCAAAATGGGTCAAAAGAAGGACTTGACAGGCTCAGAAAAGTCAAAAATAGTGAGATATCTTGCAGAGGGATGCAGCACTCATAAATTGCAAAGCTTCTGAAGCGTTATCATCGAACAATCAAGCGTTTCATTCAAAATAGTCAACAGGGTCGCAAGAAGCGTCTGGAAAAACCAAGGCACAAAATAACTGCCCATGAACTGAGAAAAGTCAAGCGTGCAGCTGCAAAAATGCCACTTGCCACCAGTTTGGCCATATTTCAGAGCTGCAACATCACTGGAGTGCCCAAAAGCACAAGGTGTGCAATACTCAGAGACATGGCCAAGGTAAGAAAGGCTGAAAGACGACCACCACTGAACAAGACACACAAGCTGAAACATCAAGACTGGACCAAGAAATATCTCAAGACTGATTTTTCTAAGGTTTTATAGACTGATGAAATGAGGCTGAGTCTTGATGGGCCAGATGGATGGGCCGTGGCTGGATTGGTAAAGGGCAGAGAGCTCCAGTCCGACTCAGACGCCAGCAAGGTGGAGGTGGAGTACTGGTTTGGGCTGGTATCATCAAAGATGAGCTTGTGGGGCCTTTTCGGGTTGAGGATGGAGTCAAGCTCAACTCCCAGTCCTACTGCCAGTTTCTGGAAGACACCTTCTTCAAGCAGTGGTACAGGAAGAAGTCTGCATCCTTTAAGAAAAACATGATTTTCATACAGGACAATGCTCCATCACACGCTGTGGAGTACACCAAGTACTCCACAGCGTGGCTGGCAAGAAAGGGTATAAAAGAAGAAAAAACTAATGACATGGCCTCCTTGTTTACCTGATCTGAACCCCATTGAGAACCTGTGGTCCATCAAATGTGAGATTTACAAGGAGGGAAAACAGTACGCCTCTCTGAACAGTGTCTGGGAGGCTGTGGTTGCTGCTGCACGCAATGTTGATGGTGAACAGATCAAAACACTGACAGAATCCATGGATGGCAGGCTTTTGAGTGTCCTTGCAAAGAAAGGTGGCTATAATGGTCGCTGATTTGTTTTTGTTTTGTTTTTGAATGTCAGAAATGTATATTTGTGAATGTGGAGATGTTATATTGATTTCACTGGTAAAAATAAATAATTGAAATGGGTATATATTTGTTTTTTGTTAAGTTGCCTAATAATTATGCACAGTAATAGTCACCTGCACACACAGATATCCCCCTAAAATAGCTAAAAATGAAAACAAACTAAAAACTACTTCCAAAAACATTCAGCTTTGATATTAATGAGTTTTTTGGGTTCATTGAGAACATGGTTGTTGTTCAATAATAAAATTTTTCCTCAAAAATACAACTTGCCTAATAATTCTGCACTCCCTGTAGTTCACCACTCAAAAGATTGGGTAGACTTTTTCAGTCAAAATCAGGTCTGCACCTCCAAACTTATTTCTTAATCAGCCTCCAGGTTTAATTAACTAAGATTCAATGCTTTTTCCATTAACAATATGTTTTTTTATGTTTGTGCTTAATAAAGATATGAAAGATTCAGAAAACAATTAAAATTAAGAAAACCATGAAATGGTTACATACTTTTTCTTGCCAATGTAGATTGATATTTTTTGTGTAGCAATGGTAAAATAATGCATATAAGATGACGTTTTTTGGTGTATTTTGCAAAGTGAAATTCATTAACATTAACAAGTTTTAAAAAGCCTCAGTCACATTCAAATTTGTGGTGGAAAATAGGAACAAGAGTGTTGCATCAATCTGACAATCTCCCTTACAGGATGAAGGAGGACAAGATGAAACTGCAGCTGACATTGGAAGATACTGACCCAGAGGAGGGTCAGGATAGCCTGAAGGAGGATATCACACTGGAGCAGAAGTATGACATTGCAGATTTGATTTTCACTATTTTGTGCTGATGCACACTGAAATTGTGGCAAGTTTTATAAATATATGTTAACCTTTTAACATATACCTAATTGACATCACTAGGAATATAATCCAGAAGTATTCCCTCTCCTCCGGAAAAATCAAAGATGTTCCCCCGGGAGAGGTGGTGTTCTCTCTGTCCAAATTTGCTCAACTTTTTAGCCACCGCAACCTGCTTCAACCCACCCTCCAGACAACACCCTCCAACCCCACGCTGGCAATATTTCTCAGGTATGGGATAATGGGTTAAACAATGCAGTTATTTTTTTACGCATCTTAATGCATCTCTTGTGGTTATGCATTTACCTGTTAAGGTGAGGTGAAATTAACTAGAACTTTTGCTTTTTTCACTGCGAAAATATTAATCATAAAAAGAACACAAAAAAAACACAAAAGAACACATTCATATAGGCTTAGACCTAATAAGTGTAGTGGCAACTGGATCCATGGATCCTGGGAGCTGTCTACCATGGATCCTGGGAGCTGTCTGTAACAGGAGAGTGCTGTAAATACAACAATATTTCTTTCTTGTAGTAAGGCACAGCTATTGTGTTCCTTACTGTTTCTATAATTGGCCCAATGAGAACATGTATTGAAAGTTATTAATTGCAGTTTGAAAAGAAAGTTTCATTAGTTTTGATTTCATCATTGAAACTCATAAGGATTCAGAGCTGGCTTTATATAATGCTTTCAATATTTATTTGTTTATTTGCAGGGCAAGTCCTGAACAGGCTTTGATGCTTGTTAGGGTTGGGCTTCTTAAGAAGGCCTACACTTCCTGTTCTTGCCACCCAGAAGTTGCTCGATGGCTTTTCCAGGTAATCACCAACCTGTTCTGACATACTTAAACTGCTGTTATTGCAACTGAATATCTGTATTTTGACCACAGTACCTTTATTTTTTCATAATTATTTTTTGTGCCCTTTTCCTTGAAAGATGATGTCAGTTCATCCGAGCCCAGCCACATCAGCAGATATCTTGAGCTCTTTAAAGCACTTAGCCCTCGTTGCTGCAGAAAGTATTGGTATGTTCTCTATGGTAATGTTGAATGAAATCATTTGGACAAATATTTTCAGATCAATTTTTGTGTTGATGTATTAAATCTAGTCCAAGACTATAAGCATTTTTGAATGGAGAACTTCTCTTTGGTGTAGGCTTTATCCATGAATGGGAATTTAACATAATGATAACATAGATGAGTATCTCACTATGGTGTACACCCTCGGCTTGACCAAATGTGAAAGCACCAATGAAACCACGTTCGTTGTGGCTTGACCAATCGCAGCAGCAGGCAGGGAGCCCTGTATATGAGCCCTATATGAGTCGCTGCAGTCCACTCGAACGGCCTTCTCAAGCATATTCCCTGCCTCATGCAACCAAATGCAAGGAGTAGAAGTGGTGAGATAACTCACTCATGTTACCAAACGTTCTCTTTGAAACTTTCATTTTGTATTTCACTATGGGAAGCATAATGCCAACTCCCATATTTCATATTTTTTATTATTACTTCACTAAGTGAAGGCGCTGTAATGTCGAGCCTATAAAATCGAATAAATGTGTGCAGCGTAGCCCAGCTAGCTGCAGCACAAATATGTAAATGTACAGAATAAATCCCAAGAGGTAGCCATCACCATGTGGAAAGAGTCCTAAGACAGGAAGCCACCAATGCAATACACCAGACCAATCACATCCACCAGCCAGTGTGATGAGATGAGATGGGCATACCTCTGTATGGAGGAAGCCAAGAAATATACAGTTGCTGATATTGAAAGCTTTTGTTCTGTCCAGGCTCAATATAATTTATATTGGCATTCCGAAGTAGTAATGGCCAGAGCATGTAGACCGCACTGCCCTGTTACGCAGGCGTCCATGATCACTGCCTCAGAGATCTCAGAGATGACTAGTAATGTGCAAGTCACAAATATTTCCACCAGCCTGCTGACACGACTTTGGCAACAAAGATGCAGCACAGAGGCTCAACACTGAAAAACCCTCATATTCAGTGGGCAGTGGTGGCTTAGCAGGTAGGAAAGTGGACTCATAATGGTTATAAAGTGGACTCATAATTGCATGGTTGCTGGTTTAAACCCCAAATTGCCCTCTGCGTTTAACCAATCACCCTTGGTGAGCAGTGGACAGCCATGACAGGCGCCCGGGTAGCAGTGTGTGGGGATGGTACTTTGCTCAATGGCACCTCAGTCAGGATTTGAACCGGCAACCTTCTGATTACGGAGCCACTTCCTTAACCGCTTGGCCACCACTGCCACTGAGGTCCCCTTGATCAAGGCGCTCCTCGGGCGCCTTTAATGGCTGCCCATTGCTCACCAAAGATGATTAGTTAAATGCAGCAAACACACTTTATTCTGTGCACTGTGCAGTGTTTCACATCATTTTCATTTTCATAATCAAATCTACCATTTGAGGCCTTCAGTTTCACAAGCCTGAGGTAGGTTTTGATCTGAATTCCTGAACAAATAGATACAATAGCAGTATTCGTATCTTGGACATTGTAGCATGAAAAGACCCTGAATTTATCTTGAGTCCAAGAAATTCTATTGTGTAAAAGGGCATTATGCTGGTGTGATTTATGCTGAAACCAATATTAAGCGGTGGCTCATCAGCATCCCCATGTGGGATCAGATGCCAGAACTCTGACACCTGAGTGTCTGACGGGGTCAGAGCAGTTTTTTCCTGAATACATGTGGCCTGAGGCTGAGCCCGAGTGGGATCAAATAAAGGAATCTGAGCTATTTCCTGTGTGCAGGATAGATTCCTAAATGGAAAACACATGTCCTGTTGGTCAATTGTAGTGAGCCATTCCCCAGGACCAATAAAGACTATGATTGAGCATTCTGAATATGAACTGTTCTTGAGGTGACGCAAGTCCAGAATGAAGCAGACCCCCTGTTCTTCTCCTGGAACATACCTTATCACTGCCTTGCTCAGGAGAGCTGACTCCATGGCTTCAACCAATGGAGCAATTTCAGCCACAGCGATCTCTCACCCACTATAGCAAGGCCCATAGTGCTGCCACAGCTTTGAACGGTGCCTCCTGAAGTGCACAGATTAAAATCTGAATTCATGTAGATTGCTTCCTAGATAGCTGGATTGGGGTTGCCGGAAAGTTTGCCCTGGGAGGTGGATCAGTCTAGTCCCAGTCTGGCCATAGATCATTTACAGACCTCAATCAGACTGAACTTCCCAAAGTAATAGGTCTCACTGCCTGAGCACTTGGAGGTCTTCAAGGCTGTACATCTCTTGTGATCCTTGTCCTACGGATCACCACAGAGGTCTTGGTGTTATTCTCTATCTCCTTGACATCAGTCATCTCCATGTCCATGAACATTGAGTCACCGAACAGCAGATTGAGGTACACTTCGTCCATTGTGTCTACCCAACCATTGGAAGCGTGGATGGAGTGAGTTTTTTTAAGGGCTCTCTGCTGAAAGCTTGGGGGCTACCATACACTTATGTCCAATAGCTGCTGTGTATCCTTCTCTCCAAAATCTATCACTGATCTTGCTTTAAGACACAAGTAATTGGGATTTGAATTGTGACTTTGGGTTCTTCTCGCTTACAGGCAAGTGTATTACACACTAGGCTACTACCACATCTCATATATGGGAGGCGGGGCTTCCTGTGTTCAGCTGTGATTGGTCTGTTTGGAATGGACACTGTGTCACTGGTGCTTCTGCGGTCGGCCACACAGATGGTGCATCCCGTAGTGATATACCAAACAAATGATCAAAAGAGGACTGACCCAAAGTGTTTGATGACTTTTTCTTGGCAGTGGGGAACAAAAAAAAGATGTTAGAGATCTGGGTACCCAGCGTTCAGGATGTGGCACTTATATTCCTCAACATGGGGGTTCAATTTCTCAGCATGTTTCCTCAAGGACCTCCATTCACTGAAAAGGACGTTGTGTGAGTTTCTTATGCAGCACAATCCATCTGAACAGCCTAAAATGTTATTTAGATCAGAATGTATTGATTTCTTGCTATTCATGTGGATGTTACATTGCAAAAACAAGTCAGATTCAAGAACACACCACCTCAGATTATTCCTGATTGGTGTATAATCAGTGTTATCATCTGAGAATCAATGGCAGCAAAGGAATGAGAATTTGAATAAAGAGTAGTTGTTTAATATTTAAAGTAATGGAAAATGTCATAAAAAAAAATGCTCCAGATTAACCTAGCCCCACAAAAAGACAATGATAACCATAGTAGTAGGGCTGCACGATTTGGGGAAAAAGACATGTTGCGATTATTGAGATCAATATTGCGATATGCGATTGCGATATGATAAAGGACACTTGCTTGTATATCAATGAAAAGTTGCGTACTAATAGTGAAATGTTTAATTTCAATGTGAAACATACAAACTACTTATAACAACCTGAAATGACCAGTGCTCAAAACAACTGTTTTGATTATATTTGGCCATTTAACCAAAATGTTGTTTAGAGGCTGACTTGAACACAGGGATGCATAGCTTTGCTAGCTTAGCTAAGGTTAAGATTTGTAAACTGAGGTGAATTTCTTTAGGGAACCTTCAAAGTTTAAGAAAAGTTAACGAAACAGCTAAGAACAGTCTAAATAGTTAATGCCTACGTTTAGCCAAAACGTTGTTTGGAGTCTGACTTGAACACAGGAATGCATAGCTTCGCTATCTTAGCCTAGCTTAGCTAAGGTTAAGACTTATAAAACGGGATTTTATAATGGCCAAATATATTCAAAACAATTGTCCAGCCTTGCCTATGAAATGTAATCCCCCGGGATCTGGTTCTGAGCGTACAGTGGTTTGTACAGCCCCAAGCAGCACAAGAGTGAGGCATTTTTATGCATTTCTTTCCATAGACATGTAGCATATCAGCAGAGCCTATCGCAATATGGCGCGTGACGTTGACGTACGATGCATCGCGTCATGCGGCGTCTAACCATATGTCTCCGAATCGAAAGTCATGTGACCAAACACGTGACATCCGACTGAAGTGAGACTTCAGTCAGCTCGCAAACTTTGAGGGAACTAGAGAATGGATCGGATATGTTGCCGATCCAATCCATGTACTAATCATTTAAATCGCAGCTTTTTGCGTTCATGTAATCGCACAGACTGACATCGCGATTACGATTGCGATTAGATTAATCGTGCAGCATTACATAGTAGCATAAAGGGAAATATTTTAGCACTGAGCACTGACAAGATTTGTTTTTTTCCCAGACGCCATTTGAATGTGTCTCCCAGTGCTGTCAGCAACCACAACTCTTTCACTGAGCATAACTTTCAGAGCGTTCTTGAGGTAGGTTGGTTTGCTTCCAAGATGGTTCCACTGTGGTTTCACTAAACTGATTTAAGATTTTTTACACAGTAGAGATTTCAATTTGAAAATCACATACATGTTCTTGGATAATAATAGCTTTGATAATATCTTACCATATTTGCAAATAGTATAAGTTGATTATAAATGTATTATAAATGTTTAAATGTCTCTAGAATGCTGACCCCCTACAAAATTACCTCACCATTTTCATACTCATATTTTCGCTTTTCCCTTCTGAACATTTTTTTGTTTCCTTCTTCCAGTTTATTTAAAAAGTTAATTGCGGCTCCATAGCTATCCTTGTATAAAGCCTGATCATGACCTTAAAGGTGGGGTGACTGGGGGTGTGTGGGTGGGGCCAAATTCCAGATCGGGCCAGCTGAGCTGTCGCTCTATGAACAGCGTAGCACAATGACCAAATCACTCTTTATACCTATCACCATATCTAGCCACTGGAGGGACCGTAGATAGGATAGGGGAACTTGTATTAAGGTTTAAACAATCTCACAAAGTGAAATTTTCATGTCATGGGGCCATTTAAGAACATTAGCATGAAGAATATGTGTAGTGCTACTCTTAATTTTGGCCATAAGATATGAATTTTTTTTTTTTACTTTTTGCGACTGACACATTTTAGGTGTGAGAGTAATTGCATGTGATGTTCTCAGTCTGCCCTTCTGCCTGTTTTGCAGTACATGGCAGTGTGTGCCGGCCTGTGTCCACAGGCATATTCGGATCAGGAGTTGGTATTACTGTTTACACTGTTTTGCCGTCTCAGCCTGGATGTGCATTTGTTGATGATACAGACAGCCTGTGCCTCCAACCTAATGAACAACCTTATTAACAACATAAAAGACTGGAGCAAACAGGTACCACACACAAATGCATTCATGCTGCAGCATACATGCCCACAGCTTTACAGCAGAGGTTGTCTGATGACCTGCTACAGACATCATCTCAAACATGGATGGTTTTAAATCCAATGAATGAAAAATGAAAACCAAATTCTACATATCCAATAGGGCTGCACGATTTGGGGAAAAAGACATATTGCAATTATTGAGATCAATATTGCGATATGCGATTTGCGATATGATAAAGGGCACTTGCTTGTATATCAATGAAAAGTTGCATGCAAATTACTAATAGTGAAATGTTTCATTTCAAAGTGAAACATATAAACTACTTATAACAACTTGAAATGCTTTCAGTGCTTTCAAAATACAATATTCTACAAAATTAAATAATCACAAAAAACTCTTTACATTACTGTCGAACGACAAACCCTGGTAAGGCTAAATAACTGTTTTGATTATTGGCCATTATAAAATCCCGTATTATAGTTCTTACGTTTAACCAAAACGTTGTTTGGAGGCTGACTTGACCACAGGGATGCATAGCTTTGCTAGCTTAGCTAAGGTTAAGATTTGTAAACTGAGGTGAATTTCTTTAGGAAACCTTCAAAGTTTGAGAAAAGTTAACTAAACAGCTAAGAACAGTCTAAATAGTTAATGCCTATGTTTAACCAAAACGTTGTTTGGAGGCTGACTTGAACACAGAAATGCATAGCTTCGCTATCTTAGCCTAGCTTAGCTAAAGTTAAGACTTATAAAACGGGATTTTATAATGGCCAAATATATTCAAAACAATTGTCCAGCCTTACCTATGAAATGTAATCCCCCAGGATCTGGTTTGGAGAGTACAGTGGTTTGTATAGCCCCAAGAAGCGAGGCATTTTTATGCACTTCTCTGCATAGACATGTATATGCTTCACGCCACAGCAGAGCCTATCGCAATATGGCGGCGACGTTGACGTACGATGCAGCTCGTCATGCGACGTCTACCCAGTCATGAATCTGAGGTCTCCATTGAACGAAATCGAAAGTCATGTGACCAAACACGTCACATCCGACTGAAATGAGACTTCAGTCAGCTCACAAACTCTGAGAGAATGGATCGGATATTTTGCCGATCCAATCCATGTACTAATCATTTAAATCGCATCTTTTTGCGTTCATGTCATTGCACAGACTGACATCACGATTACGATTGCGATTAGATTAATCTGATTATTAACTCTGCAGTTGTGGTCAAAAGTTCTCAGAATTACACAAATACTGTTTTTCACAAAGTTTTTTTGTTTTTTTATCATTTGTTTCTGTGCCTTAAGTATAATTGCAAGCATTTTATAAGTTTCAAATATTTTAGAGAGAAGGATACACAGTGGCTACGAGACATAAGTGTATGATAGGTCTGTAAAAGATCTGTGGCCAGACTGGGACTAGACTGATCCACTTCCCAGGGCAAACTTGGTGTCAAGAGGGACTTCATATATCACATAGAGTTACTTGAGGGAAAGGAACAGCAGCTGGATTCCGGCAACCCCAATCCCCAAAGTGAAGTGATTGTCACATGTGATACACAGCAGCTATCTAGGAAGCAATCTTTGTGAATTCAGAAGCGTCAATATTTGCAGTGTTTACAGTGTTGACCATTTTCCCCCCAAGACCTTTGCAATGCATGCAACCTATTCCTTCATAATCAGTGCTTGGAGTTTGTCAAAATATTTGGGTTTTGTTTGTCCACCCACCTCTTGAGGATTGACCACAAGTTCTCATTTGGATTAAGGTCTGGGGAGTTTCTTGTCCATGGACCCAATATTTCAATGTTTTGTTCCCCCAGCCAGTTAGTTATCACTTTGGCCTTATGGCACAGTGCTCCATCATGCTGGAAAAAGCATTATTTTTCACCAAACTGTTCTTGGATGGTTGGGAGAAGTTGCTGTCGGAGGATTTTTGGTTTCTTTGGTTTCATTCTTTATATATGGCCATGTCCTTTGGGAAAGTTGTGAGTGAACCTACTCCCTTGGATGAGAAGCAGCCTCACACATGAGTGGTCTCACGATGCTTTACTGTTGGTACAAGGACTGATGGTAGTACTCCCCTTTTATTCTCCAGACAATCATTTGTGCAGATGCTCCAAACAATCGGAAAGGAGCTTCATCAGGAAATGACTTTACCTCAGCAGTCTAATCCATGTACTGTTTGCAGAATATCAGTCTGTCCTTCATGTTTTTCTTAGAGAGAAGTGGCTTCTAGATATTAGGCCATCCTCCAAAAGTCTTTGCCTCACTGTGCATGCAGATGAATTCACTCCTGCCTGATGCCATTCCTGAGCAAGCTCTGCACTGGTGGCACCCTGATCCTGCAGCTTTAGGAGACGTCCTGGACTTTCTTGGCCACCGTGAAGCCTCATTCACAACACTTGAAATTCTCTCCATGACGTTTTTGAGGATCCGATAAATGGTTGATTTAGATGCAATTTGGTACCAGCAATGTCCTTGCCTGTGAAGCCCTTTTTATGCAACACAGTGATGACTTAATGTGTTTTCTTGCAGGTAACCATGGTTAACAGAGGAAGAACAATATTTTCAAGCATCACCCTCATTTTAAAGCATCCAATCTGCTTTCCTAACTCAGTCAGCATGACAGAATGATCTCTAGTCTTGTGCTTGTCAACACTCACAGATGTCAACAAGCAGATCCTTTTGTGGCAGGACTGAAATACCTTAATAAAAATACCTTAATAAAAACAGAAGCAGCAAACTTTGTGAGAACCAGTATTTGTGTTATTCTCCAAATTTTGCCGATGACTGTAGACAAGGGTATCTGCTGAATGCTGTAAATGTGAATGTATCTTTGTCTGATGTTTATTAATTGTGTATGGTAATGATATATTTCTGTGCCTAATCCCAATCTGTTGTATGATTTTTTTTAAACTCCAGATGCCACAGCTGTGCCTTTCTTTGACTAAACTCACTGATGATCATCATAACCTGCGGCATCTAGTTCAGCTGCTTCCTCTTGGGAATCGTGGGAAGTGAGTCAGAGACTTTTACACTTACTTAACACACTTCCTGACTAGGGCTAATATAATAATAATAATAATATCTTTACTTAAAGTCCTTGCCATTTTGCATGAAGATGCATTTTTTTCAGTAAGGTTGTGAGATATTTGAAAATGTGTTAAATTGTGTTTGTTCAGGAAGAACACATTTCAAGAACACAAGGAAATGAACGAGAATCGTATCGAACCAATTAATAAAAATGATTCATTAGATGCATTGTAAAAATAATTGCTTAAAATGTTTTAAAAAATGTTGTTGGGAGAGCCCTTATTCTTATACTGATGTAAACTGACAATGAACAATTAACTAAGCAAAGTACCATCCCCACACTGCTCCCTAGATGCCTGTCAAGGCTTCCCACTGCTCACTAAGGTTGATGGGTTGAATGCAGAGGACACATTTTGCTGTGTGCACAGGGTGCTTCACTTACACTTCACTTTCAAAAGCAAGTTGTCTTTTGTCCTTTTTTTTGTGTAGACAGCTGCGAAGTCACTTGAGCATGTCTGTCATCTCAAAGCTGTTAGACCAGAAGTTAAGCTATCAACCATCTGGCGTTGAGTTTCAGGTATGGGGAATGTCTGTGTTTGTTTTGATGTGTTTTGATTTCTTCAAGGCCAAATGTCTTGCACTTTTTACTACCTGCAGCTTCACCACCTCCATCCATACATCAAACACATGCAGCCTGCCTCACTGAAAAAACTGCTGGCCACCAGGAAGTCAGAGCAGCCAGAGGACACAGATGCAGAGGACCAAGAGGTAAGGAAGTTGTTCAGGCACTTTTCAGTGCAAAACAGATCAGAGGTGTTCAGTAGATTGAATGTTAATAAAGTTTTCCATTAATTATTTCTACTGATTTATTTCATTGTTTAAAATCCTCTCAGGCTTACTACCTCTGCTACAGCCTCATGGCTCTGGTGAATGAAGCATCTAATTTTGAAGTTTTACCCAAAGGTCAAATGGTAATTTTCTTTTTGTCATGTTTGTTTGTCTTAATTATTGACAAGAAATTATCACCATTCAAAAAAAATATTAATAATTACTTATAAAAAAGTATTATATTAAATATATGGAGTAAGAACTATTCCTAAAAAAAAAAAAAATTATGATTGACTGATCCATACTTTTAATACATTTCTTGAATGTTTAACAATATGGATAGAAAAATACAAAGCAGATCAAATGATCACATTCTTTGACAGTACTTTAGGTAGTAGGGAATAATAATTATTATAAAATTACATTTCAGAAAAACTGTCTAGAGATCTGCTGCGCAAACATAGTGACAAAGTTCCACCAAACTGAAACGGGTCTGTCGCTTCACATTTCATAAACAAAATTATATATACAGTGTGTACAAAAAGTATTCTGACCCCCTTTTTCACTGTTTGTTATATTGCAGCCATTTGCTATAAAAAAGTTATACATATAGCACCCCATATTGACTGAATTGTTGACATTTTTGCTGATTTTTTTTAACAAAGAAAAACTGAAATATCACGTGGTTCATGCTTGCAGACCCTTTCCAGTTCTGGCAGGTTGGATGGTAATGTTGGTGGACAGACATTTTTACGTCTCCCCAGAGATGCTCAATTGGCTTTAAGTTAGGGCTCTGGCTGGGCCATTCAAGAACAGTCTTGGAGTTGTTGTGAAGCCACTCCTTTGTTATATAGTGTGCTTAGGGTCATTGTCTTGTTGGAAGGTAAACCTTCGGCCCTGTCTCGAGGTCCTGAACACTCTGGAGATGGTTTTTGTCCAGGATATATCCCTGTACATGGTCGCATTCATGTCTCCCTCGATTGCAATTAGTTGTTCCATCCATGCAGCTGCAAAACACCCCCACAGCATGATACTGTCAACACCATGCTTCATTTTTGGGACTGTATTGGACAGGTGATGAACAGTGCTTGGTTTTCTCCACACATACCACTTTCATTGAGGAGAGGATTCCATCAGGCTATTCTGCCATAAATCCCCAACTGGTAGAGGGCTGTAGTGATTGTTGACTTTCTGCAACTTTCTCCCATCTCCTGACAGCATCTCTGGAGCTCAGCCACAGTGGTCTTTGGGTTCTTCTTTACCTCAGTTTGGCTGGACGGCCAGCTCTAGGAAGGATTCTGGTAATCTCAAATATCTTCCATCTAAGGATTTTGGAGGCCACTGTTCTCTTAGAAACCTTAAGTGCTGCAGAATCTGTTAACTTTTGTTACCACAGCTCTGTCTCTTAGCTTTTCAGCCAGTTCCTTTGACCTCATGATTTTCATTTGCTTTTACATGCATTGTGAGCTGTTCGGTCTTATATAGACAGGTGTGTGGCTTTCCTAATCAAGTCCAATCAGTATAATCAAACACAGCTGGACTCAAATGAAGGTGTGGAACCATCTCAAGGATGATCAGAAGAAATGGACAGAACCTGAGTTAAATATATGAGTGTCACATCAAAGGGTCAGAATACTTAGGGCCATGTGATATTTAAAATTTTCTTTGTTAATAAATCTGCAACAATTCTGTGTTTTTCTGTCAACATGGGGTGCTGTGTATACATTAATGAGAAGTATGATTTTAGCAAATACCCGCAATATAACAAAGAGTGAAAAATTTAAGGGGATCTGAATACTTTCCGTACCAACTGTATGTATATATATGCACACACACGCGATTTCAACTGCAAGCGGCAGCTGATCAGTGGTGTTTAGCCCCCTGTGTTGTTCAGGGCAAGAAACAAGCATTGGTTACCACTACTGCAGTGCCCCCCCTTCCTCACTGAAGTAAAGTATTGATGTGATTCTTAGCTTGAGTGGACTATAGTGATCGTATAGTTGCCCAGCCCTACATGATGTACATTTAGCTCTCACTGTGGTCCTGGAAAGTCAAAAGTTGTACAGACTGTTAAGACGCAGAAAGCATCAAATATAGATTAATGTTTGGGCATCTAGAGGTATGTAGAGATTAATTAAATATAAATAAAGATTTGTCCCAATTTTCCAAAATCCAAACACAGAATCTAATTTTAAATTCATATTTTGAACAGTTCCTAACTGTGTTTTTAAATGCTAAATAAAGTAAAGTAAAGTAAATGCATCTTTTACTGGCTTTTATTAGAATAGACTATAGGATTCATTGATGAAAGGACACATCTTTGCTATGTCATTTTACATGAGATAACATGAACAAATGGTTCATTAAATGTAATCTGTTCACTATATGATCAGTATAAAGATACATTGTTTAAATATTCACGAAATGTTTAAACAATAAAAAAGAACGGAAAAAGAATGAAAAACAAGACACAATTTGGGCTTGTCCTTAAGAGCAGAATGGCTAAAAGGACCTCAGAGCTGAGTCCTTTACCCTGGGCCACTGAAGGTGTATGGTGTGATCTGACCTTTAGTTTTGTGCAGAATTTTGGCTGGTCATCAATTCACTTTTATCAACAGAAACTCGAAAATAAAAATGACAGTTCTATCCCTCTTCAGGATCAGTTGAAGATGCTTTTGTCCACCGTGGAGATGTATGTGAAGAGTAATATTAGGGAGAGTATGAATTACCTGTACAGGAGTAAGGTAAGTTAAAGTGATTGCTTTTGTCATTGTGATACATAGCAAGCACAGCACATGGTGCACCCAATGAAATGTATTTGCATCTGCATTTAACCAATCATCCTTAGTGAGCAGTGGGCAGCCATGAAAGGCACTCAGGGAGCAATGTGTTTGAGGTTGGAATGTGGAATACGAGTATATAAAAATAAAAAGAATACTGTACTATACATCATCATTCAGATATCTTGCATGCATTAGCTGTGGCTTTAACGTGTGCCCTAATTTTTCATTTATGGCATTTTGTAGACACATTTATCCAACTTACAATCAGTGGTTACAGTGACAGTCACTCTTTTTTTAAACAACAGAAAATGGTCCATAAAGGGAAAGTGAAAACAAGTTTTCAGACATTTTACTAAATGTATAAAAAATGAAACATTTTAACACAATAGGTACATAAGTATTCACACACATGTTTTAATATTTTGTAGAAGTTGCAATCACAGCCTCAAACCTTCATGGGTTTACCTCTATGAGTTTGGTAATCCATTTTTGGGGGATTTTCTCCAGCTCACTCAGGCTGGATGGGCAGTGCCAGTAGACAACCATTTTTAGGTCTTTTCAGATTTATTTGAAGTCCAGGCTCCTGCTGGGCCACTCAAGGACATTCACTCTGGGTCTTTGTCGTGTTGTAAGATGAATTGCCACTATTGTCCACTCACATCCAGAGTTACAGACCTATTTATTTACAGAAGTTGTGTTCTTAGTTGTGGTGCAGTTTGCTGAATACACTTTAAACCGACACAATGACCAAAGATGCAGAAGATTGACCAAAGATGCAGAAAAGTTAGAAGTTAAAACTATGTTAAAAAGTGGGTCATGGAGTCGGAATGTCTTGTTGGGTAAACTGCAAAACCAAGGATTTTTACGAAACATCAGGCATCTAGGAATGCAGTTGCCAAGGCAAGTTATATCATATTGCACAAAATTGATAGAAACAGTAGACCAGGTTTGTTAAACAGTGCTTGGTGGTCTCAACTTTGAGAAATCATTTAGACCAAGTGTGTACCATTCCCAATAATGTTCAGTCAACTGAATTTACAATAGGTAGAGTCTAATCAAATTTTAAAAGCAGCTCAATTGTGAAATTGATTTCACAATAAATTTTTATTTGTGAAAGAAAAGTGACAGTCATTGTGAAACACTGCAGCACAGCACACGGTGCACACAATCAAACGTGTCCTCTGCAGTTAACCCATCATCGTGGTGAGCAGTGGGCAGTCATGAAAGCTGCAACATACAAGTGTACACAACAAATACAATATATAACAAGTCATTCTGTGCATAAAATAAGCATGACATACTTGTGCTTTTGTCTGTGCAGGTAATTGAATTCATTGCCAGGATATGCATTAAATGGCAGGTTCTTCTCCAGAGAATGGGCCCATCACAGGTCTGTTCATTTTGCTCTGCCTACAGGTGAATTGCCAGTAGATTTAGTAAACTTTAGTAATTAATGTGTTTCATTCATTATTTATTCATTTTTTCCCTGATCAGGGAAAAATTATGACTTCCTGGGAGCCCATGGCTGAGGACATAGCAACCACGCACCAGAATGCACTGTGGTGCCAAAGGGATGAGCAAGTTTCTGAGCTAGAGAATGATGATGAGGAGAGTCATGTCATGTCATGTCATGGAGAAGAACACCAAACAGACGGAGCTGACACCATTGCTGTAGAGCAGTCAGTTGAGAAAGCTCAGGCTGAAGGGGAAATAAACAACATAGAAGAAGCAGAAATACGTGAGTGTGGAAAAGAACAATTGAAAATTTGTGAATCTGAGGATAAAGGTGGGCTTTGTGAATTTGCAGGAGAATTTTCAGTTTGGGAACCTAAAATTGAAGACGATGAGGCTGAACAGGAACTTCAAATGGATGAGACAGAAATAAAAGAGGCCATGTCTGATGCAGAGGATTCAGAAATGGAAATATCTGAGGCATCATAATGCTGAATCTGAAGAGTCTGAGCTTGAATATATTGAGGATGATACACAGATTTCAGACCTGAAGAATGATGAGAATAAGAAGAATATGGAAGATTAGCTGAATCAGATTAATCTACTATGCATCTACCATTTTTTTTGTTTCCACCTGGTTTTGATGTTTTTACTCAGGGAAGCTTCACTATTTTATCTCTGTTTGTAAGAATCTTTGTTTTATATAGAAAACCTCAGGACCTGCCAGTGAAAGATGTAAACTTTGCACATACATAAGCCACTTTTATATGTAGAATACATTTTTATACAGCTCACATAATATAAATTAATCCGATTTCAATTGCTATTTTGAAAGGGCTACATTTGTTTGTTTAAATATCTTATTAACAGACAAGCATACATTTAATAGCAAAGCAAGACCTGCAGCTGTTTATTTAGATGGAGACATACATTGTGCATCTGTAAACAGCACCATTTTGTGCCTTAGACACCAGAGGGCGCTGTAAGCGAGTGACGGTGATATCGTAAATTCAAAATCATATTTACCCAGGGTATTAAATTACTGTAATGTTACTGTTTTTTTCTGTTCAATCTTAGGTGTTTTCAGTTATCATATATATTGCATATGTGTTGCATTTTGATTAGTTGATTTATTCAGCTCAGGTCTGGGTTGCAGCACTTTCCGAAAATGCAATTTATTACATATTTGGGTCATTTTTGTAAGAAATTTGAAGATCACTTCATTTTTTTTTGCTTATGTATTAGAGGTGCAGATTCTGATCCTGTAACTGTTCCTGCAGACAAGTTTGTGCATGTTGTATAATATTTGTTAGTATTTTAATGATTATTTGTTTTTATTTTATGTAAGTAATTAAATAAACTTGAATAATTAAGTTTTGATTAATGTGTGCTTTTCTTTTTGCACGTTTGTTCCACACATTCCACTGCAGCAATATAGATACTGATTTTTGACCGGAAGGTGGTGGCAAGATCTTGGACAGAGATGACTGCAGGATTTTTCATGAACCAGGATTTCTCAATTCTGTTTAATATATAATTAAAACTAATGAGGGCAGCACTACCTTACAGATACATATGAGGACAGAGAATGTTTTTTATCTGTGCTTTGTGGATGAGTTTCTGGATATTTAAAGTATTATTTAAAGTAAAATTGTGTGGCCTTGTGTAGATAATAATGATATGCACTCAGCTGGTTTGCCACATGTACACTGTTTAAAATATTTAGGGTTATTAAAAAATGTCAATTTCTGGATTTGAAAAAATAGTTTGGTGCATTAAAAAGACAAAAAATGGATCAAAGTCCAGACATTGTTCTAAATGACTTTGGAAATGGCTGTCAATAATTAGTCTTGAGTTTGAATGGAATGCTGTGCTCTTCACACTAATAGAGTGTCTGGTGCAGGGCTCAGCAACCTGTGGCTCTGGAGCTGCACGTGGCTCTTTAATCCATACACTTCCTTTGGTTTTGGAAAATAAATAACAATTTAAGTGTATTTTATTTATTTTTTTTATCCGTTTTCTTTGAACGTAGTTCAAAATTTGAACATTATTGTAAAAAATACCTATATGCTGGCCACCCCGTCTGGTCACCCCCACCAGATCTGTTAATCAGTTTGTTCAATTAGAGTTGCATTTCAAGCTAAACAGTTGTTTTGAATATTTAGTATTTTTATTTATAATATTTAGTATTTGCATATGACTAAGTTGAAAAGTTGTGTAGAGTTAGTATAACATTTAACTAGTATATTTTAAAGAATTTGTGGCTCTTGGTGGCTCTTTAATTTGTGGCTCTTCTTTTTTGTGGAAACCAGGTCCAAATGGATCTTTGTCTGATAACCTCAGTATACCCCTAAACTGTGCCTAAACCCCAAAATTCTTCCTGCTACAACATGCTGATAAAAATTACCCATGCATGTGTTTTACATATTTCTTTTTTGAGGAGATACACACGCACATCCACAGGAACATATGCCAATGTGGTGGAGTGCCCTCTTCTACTTTACAAAAAAAAAGGTGGCACCTGTTAAATATTTTATGGATTAAGATAATCCAGGACACCTTGGGTGTGCTGAAGAGTGGAAAAAACAGCTAGCACAAAGTGGATTATTTAACACACCCTTCAGACACCCTTCTCCTCTCCTCTGTAAATGCCTCCCTCTCCTACAGACTCGGCCAAAGTGTTCAGAAAGACACAAATACTGGTTTTCACAAGATTTTCTGCTTCTGTTTTTAATAAGGTAATATGCATATACTCCAGATTATTATGAAGAGTGATCAGATTAAGTGCAAATTAAGTGCCATAAGAATGAACCTAAACCCTGCCACAGTGCTGGATCATTTCAGTTAACACAGATGAGAGTCTGGAGATCATTCTGTCATGCTGATTGAGTTAGGATAGCAGACTGGAATCTTTAAAAAGGGTGATTCTTCAAATCATTGTTCTTCCTCTGTCAACCATAGTTACCTGCAAGGAAACATGCAGTTATCATTGTGTTGCATAAAAAAGGCTTCATAGGTAAGAATATTGCTGCTACTAAGATTTACCATTTATCGAATCATCAAAAACTTCAAGGCGAGAGGTTAAAGTATTCTGAAAAAGGCTTCATGGTACCCAAGAAAATCCAGCAAGCGCCAGGACCATCTCCTAAAGATGATTCTGTGGTATTGGGGTGCCACCAGTGCAGAGCTTGCTCAGGAATGGCAGCAGGCAGGTGAGGTGAAGATTTTTGAAGGATGGCCGAGTGTCAATAAGTTCTGCAAAGAAGCCATTTCTCGCCAAGAAAAACATCAAAGACAGATGGATATTCTGCAAAACATACAGGGATTGGACTGCTGAGGATCAGGGTAAAATCATTTTCTCTCATAAAGCCCCATTCCAATTGTTTAGGGCATCTGGACAAATGACTGTCTGTAAAAAAAAAGGTGAGCACTACCATCAGTTCTGTCTAGTGCCCACAGTAAAGCATCCTGAGACCATTCATGTGTGGGGCTACTTCTCATCAGAGGGAGTGGTCACACCCACATCCTAAGAACACAGCCATGAATAAAGAATTGTACCAAAACATCCTCGGCAGCAACCTCTCCCAACCAGAGCAGTTTAGTGAAGAACAATACCTTTTCCAGCATGATGAAGCATTGTGCCATAAGACCAAAGTGATATCTAAGTGGCCCAGGGAGTAAAACATTGAAATTTTAGATCCATGGCCAGGAAAATCCCCGGTCCTTCATCCAATTGATAAATTGTGGTCAATCCTCTAGAGGCAGGTGGACAAACAAAAACATACAACCCTCAACCCTACAACCTAAAAATGGGTTGCCAGTCAGGATTTGGGCCAGAAGTTGACTGACAGCATGCCAGGGTGAATTTCAATGGTCTTGAAAAATGACCTTTATCAATCAAAGCCTTTGAAACTTATAATATACTTGTAATTATACTTCAATACACCAGAGAAACAACTGACAAAAAGATCTAAAAACACTGAAGCTGAATACTTTGTGAAAACCAATATTTGTGTCATTCTCAGAACTTTTGGCCACAACTGTACATCACAACCTTTTTCTGTCACACCAATGGTTAAACAAAATGCAGTAGAAGGGGTCGAATTCAGGATTCACCTCCTTATCCTTCCACACAGGCCGACACACACACTCAAATTATTTATTTATTTATTTATTTTAAACCTTTTTTGTTTTCACACTACACAACAGTTGCCACAGCACCACTTTGGTTGCTACAGCTGCACAGACACAGGAGATTGGAGCTAAAAGCACAAGTGTATCATGGGAATTCACTGATCTATGCAAGGCAGTGAAAGATGCAGCACAATTGGAAGCAATGCACCAAGGGAAACTAGGACAAATGTAAGATTAAGAGATGTTAAGGACAGATTAAAAATGTAAACAATCAAAAATGCACAATGGTGGCTTTCTAAGATACAATTCAAAGATTCATATTCTGACATATAGTCCCCTCAGCATCAACAAGTTACAGAAACCCATGCTGACCAAAGCACTGGATGTATGTGTTTAAATGCTTGAACTCTATGGTTTGTACAGTGGAACAAACCTTTTGACAAAAAAGAGAATCTATGTAATCCTGGTCCACACAACTTGTTCTATTTTCCATGGAATAAAAAACATGAAATGGATTTGAATAGAAAAAAATACAAATAGAATAACAGTCATTTACAAAATGTTAAGTAATGACGTAGTGAAATTTACATTTACATTTACATTTACAGCATTTATCAGACGCCCTTATCCAGAGCGACTTACAATCAGTAGTTACAGGGACAGTCCCCCTGGAGCAATTTAGGGTTAAGTGTCTTGCTCAGGGACACAATGGTAGCAAGTGGGATTCGAACCCGGGTCTTCTGGTTCATAGGTGAGTGTGTTACCCACTAGGCTACTACCACCCTCTATTTGCTGATGCCCATTTGCTGATGCTCTAGACCAGGGGTTGTCAACCTTTATTCTAAATTCCTGATTACTGTGTAACATCTTTGTTACTGTAGTCCTCACAGAAATGACATAGATGTGCTTTTTCTCCTGACATTTAGATTGCATCTGCAGCAGGGAGGACTACAACCTGCTGACCAGTGTGGACTTGCACACCCATCAGTGTGTGTAGGGCCTCTGGCTCCTTTGCCTATCTAGAGGTAGTTGAGGTGATCCGTAATGCCTTGCACCTACCTTTGGTGGTGTTTTGCAGAGCATCTGCACTGACTGGATATCTTTTCAAATCCCCTTTGGACTTAAACATCACACCATGCACAACTGTGCTGGACAGCGGCGGTAACACACACACACACACACACACACACACACACACACACACACACACACATACACTTTAAACAGAAAATCATTTGAAAATTCAGCATTTAAACTACACAGATGTATTGTTTTACTATTCAGATACATTGTTGTCTTGCTGAAAAATGCATACATCTCTGTAACTTTATCATGCTGTCATGTTCACTCAAGAATCCTTATGCAAAATAATTTTCAATTATGTTCAATAACATACACTGTTGTCTAAACTAGACCAGACAAATTACAAGCTTTTATCATTGATGAGCTTTTACTAGACAAACTGCTTTGACAGCAGTTTTCTCTGATTGTTAATTTTCTAAAAGGCTGTCCATTAAATCAGTTGCATGTGAGGAAAATCAAACAAAAGTTTAAAGCTAGTTTGCCAACCCAGTATAATGATTTTGAATTCCAGTTTGAAAATGTTTGAACCCTCCCAAAAGGATATGCTTTGGGGCATGATTTTTTCATCCACTCATGGAAGATTGGCAAATATCTTGAATGTTTTCAATTTAATATCTTGAATAAGCACTAAGGATGTTAGTTTTTAAGCACTCAGTTTTTAAGGACCATTTGATTTGTATTGTGTCCTGATGCTTAACCCCCATAACGGAAAGAGGTTTTTTTATAAACAGAAACTGACCAAATCAGATTTAACTAGTGTTAGTATAAATGTAGAGGAATGAAATATACATTACATCAGAAGTAGTGTTGGGGACCAACCATAAAGTTTCTCACATTTTTCAGGGTTGTAGAATGTTAAATATTTTATTTAGCAGTGGTTTATAACTGTGTGAACTTAAAGTAACATGAGGCCTGAAGTCTGACCCTGTATTGGCTGTTATTATATTATCTTTATTAAATTGCTAAATTATAATATGGTTCACTTGAAAAGTTTGACATTAGTAAACGTTTAGACCTGTTGTAAGTAAAAACTGCCACATTGCAAATTTTCAAAATGGTTATAAGTTAAGAATATTCATTTATAATTTTAAAAAGTAATCAAAAGTTATCAAATTTAATTAGTTATGTTACTTTCACATAGTAAATTAAATTTGGTAACTTTTAATTGTAATGGATTACATTTCCAATTTGTTGTATTAGTAGGTGTCATATTTAGCTGTAAAGCTTTGTTTCTTGTGGTTAGAAAATACTTACTGTATTGTTGTATGGTCTTGAAAACGTATTTGGTCGCTGCACATTTCTATCATCTTTTAATAATAACAGTGTAAATGTTTTTACCACATTGAATCAGCTATTGGTATCCCATTCTTCGAGGAGGAGGGACAGGAGACTGATTCACTGTCTCACTCTATTAAATAAACGTGTTCATGCCCATACACACACACATACGCATGCACACATGCTTCTCAAGACAAAGAGATAAAAGAGAGTGATAAAAGGTTTTCAAAATAACGTCTGGCATAGCTGTGGAGCTTGAGATAGTTTCCATGGTCTTCAGTAAGTCAGTTGTTTTGGTTAATGAATGTGTTCAATGAGGATGGTATCCACATTGAACTTTGGAACACCCAAGGAATTTAATCCTAGTGTGCTGTTGAATATCTCTCTGCATGCACCAGGGTGAGCTGATGACTAATTAGTAGCCACACTTCCAGTTAACATTATTAAATCAGCTTTAGCATGTGTGAGTGAAAATGGCTGTGATGAAATGTTAGTGAATTTTGCTGTCTGGTTGAAAGGCGATGCTGTCCCAGTTTGGAATAATGTGGTGAGTGTGTGATGCATGCAATACATGATTGTGTAAATTTGTGTCTTCCTCAAACCTGTTGGGGAAACCTGTTTCCGTGGCTGTGTGCTGAACTACATACTTTGCTCCTGGAAAAGAGGGGACAGGAACAAGTGGATGTCCTGTATGTAAGGGGCAGGGGAGCAATCTTTGCCCTGGAGTCCTCAAACATCTCTGCCAGTCCAGTTCTCATGGTTAGTTCCACTGAAAAACGTAACCTCCAGTGTCCCCTGTTGTTCTTGACATGAAATTCTCTGTTAAACTTACTTAATGCCATTGCAACTTTGACAGGTATGCTGTTTTATATTGTTATTTGTGCCTGTCAGTATTTGTGCCCAGGAGTCGAGACCTATGAGACCTACGATCTGACATATGGGACGAGTCAATGGGGGTTTTGAAAACCCGGAAAAAGGCAAAAAAGGACATGTTTTACATTCAAGGCTGCCACGGTAAGATCGTGAAATGCACAGAAACAACGGCCTGACATCGCCACACAATTTGACATATTGTTTGTTTTGGTTGGTTGTATGGGCCATCCACAATTTGGGTTCAAAGTTTAAAGAGTAAGATTTTCTATTGTGCAGAGGAAGAAGTTTTCAGCTCCCTGTGACCAGCCGTAAAAGCTAGTGACAAGGGAGTCAAGGCGAGGCCAAACGCCTCACCGAGTCACACAATTTGACATATTGGATGTGTCGCTACCCCCAACAGGGGTCAGGAAAATTAGGAAAAAAGCAAAAAAGGCCTTGTCGTGCATTTGTGGCTGCCACATTAAGACATTGAAATGGACAACAAAAACATATTGCTTGCTTTGTTGGGAACAACCTAAATTTGTGACCAAACTATTAAAAGTGTGGAAAAAAAAAGGTTTCTTAGAATTTGCAATGACACCGTTCAGCGCACACCCACGACTTTCGTGTTTTAATGTCCAGATGGTTTGACATATAAAAAAGTTTTTAACGTTGTCTCGTCGATCTTGCCAAGACCGACGTTTTGACATATAGCTTGACAATGTCCGGCTTACGTATCATGTACTATTTTGGAAAACCAAAAAAAGTGTAACTTTTTCAGCACTTAATGCTAGTTTTAGCATTGGTAGCATTTGTAAAATGGGGCCCCATTTTACAAATGCTACCAATGCTAAAACTAGCATTCATTGCATTCCAATGGACAAATGGTTGAGCGTTAATAGCTTGGCCACGCTCACTCTACAAGGGGTACTGATAAAGCAGCATCGGCAACACTGTAATTCAATGGAGTCTTAAACCAGCCACTTCATTAGGATGCCTGCTCAATCAGCCACATTATTAAAACCGCCCGGTCCTTCGGCCACTTTATTAGGACCGCCTGGTCTTTCGGCCACTTTAATAGGGACGCCCGGTCCTTCTGCCTTTATATTACGAATGCCTGGTCCTTTGGCCACTTTATTTGGGATGTCCGGTCCTTTGGCCACTTTATAAGGAACGCCCGGCCCTTCGGCCACTTTATTAGGAATGCCCGGTTCTTCGGCCATTTAATTAGGAATGCCTGGTCCTTCGGCCACTTTATTAGGGACGCCCAGTCCTTCGGCCACTTTATTAGGAATGCCTTGAGCTAACAAAAAAAAATGCCTTTTTCAACATACTCCAAACGTCACCAAATTCAACATGATGCATCTTGACTACGTCATGTTAGCATTTTTGATGTTAGCATGTTAGCATGCTAACTTTTCAACATGCTCCAAACGTCACCAAATTCAACATGATGCATTTTGGCCATGCCATGTTAGTATGTTTTATATTAGCATTTTTGATGTTAGCATGCTAATATGTTAATTTTTCAACATGCTCCAAATGTCACCAAATTTTATGTGACACATATTAGCCATGCCCTGTTAGCGTTTTTGATGTTAGCATGCTAGCATAATCATGCTAACATGTTAATTTTTCAACATGCTCCAATTGTCACCAAATTTAATGTGACACATCTTGGCCACACCCTTTCAGCATTTTTTACATTATCATGCTAGCATGCTTACATGCACATTTTTCAAACGTCACCAAATTTCACATGACCGCCTGTTTTATTGATTACTTTAATAACACTGGCTGATTTTACAGCTGACACCAGATCAGGAGGCCATGCCTGCTCCCGGACAGGCCCATCAAAATTTCCTCTGGAATTTTGGTTTCTATGTTCATCTTTTAATCTTGTTGCTGAGCCATATGCATGTCTCAAATTATACATAAGTTCAAACTGTGGTTGAACATACTGCAGAATAGCCATCATTAATCAATTCTGTAAAATGTTGATAAAAACTGTATGGTTGAATGTTCTGTTTCACTGCTCATATTGCATGGGAAGCCCCTGAAGACCAGAAATGGCAGAGCCTCAACAAGGGAAAAGACCATAAAGTAGGCAGAGTTCTGCTTCTACATTATATAACATTTTTTTTGAGGCATTTATGTCGTCACTCTCTCCTGCAGACAGAGTGCTTCAACCATATCCACTTTCTTTAGTGACTTAACTGAACTCACCTGTACACCCTTAGGACCCATGCGTTTAAACCTCTTTGTGCATACATTGTAAGATGAATGGGTCTCCCCACTATTAATTGTGACTCATGTGTGCACCAGTATACCTCATGAGGAATATACCTCATGAGGCTGATTGAGTGGTACCAAGAGTAGTAAAAATTAAAGAATTTAAAATGTAAAGCATGTTCCAGTATATTTTCTCCTTCGTAGTTTGGAGGTCACCAGTATTCATTTACAATGTAGAAAATAAGAAAAGTAAAGAAAACAATTCAATGAGAATGTGTGACCAACGTTTGACTGGTACTTTACATAACCCTTATGTTATCTTGCAACATGGTGGTGTTCTACATAAATTGTTGTAAGCAAATTCCATTTTTCTTATGTTTTTCCAAGCATTGTATTTTGTTTATTCTATATATTTAAGAGTAAGGTTAAACATCATCTTCTTTTTGAAGCCTTCTCTCTCATTACAATTCACACATAACTGTTTTTTGTCTAGGATGGAGAGAAGTTCAAGATTTCATTTGAGGACGGCAGAGAGAAGTGCCCATTTGACCCTGCCAAAGGATATACTGGCCTCATCATAGGTACTGCAGATCCTTCCTAATAGTTTTTACCAAATGTGTGTTTTCCAAGGCTGTCCTCAACCTAAGAAACATTTCCCAAGGCCAAACTACAGATTTTAAAAGTGAGTGGATAACTTGGCTGGATTTTCAAAACAGTCTGGATGTGTAGGATGACTGCAAAGATTCTTTTGTTCTGTGTGTCACTTAAGTTTGGCCTGAGGAGAACAGTGGCTTAATACATTCTGATAGCTTGAAGAAGCCTTTTGATGCAGTGGAGGTTTAGTCATTGAGTGGTCAGATGTTTAATGCACGCTGAGAGTGACTGACAGCTTTGTTTTCAGCAATGTTAAAGGATTGCAATATTTCCTTCCCAACCAGTTATCTCAGCAACTTGTGTTTATTCTAAGTGATAAACGATAAATATTTCATTGACCTGATTAATCTTAATTAATATGGTTATATATACAAGATTATTTCTGTCATAAATTAATATTATATTTTGTTTTGTGTGCAGATGTACACCGCCTCACAGTACAAATTCCGAAGCTCTCCAGACATCCAACGAAACTCACCCAGCCCCACAATCAAACCGAGGATGCGCCTTTGCACTGGCTAATAGGTGAAAACTTTCAAAGAACATAAAATATGCTTCATCATTAACATGACTACTTTAAAATTCATTCAGATAATAACAAACTGCTTGAATGTTCACTATTGTACAAAATTATTTTTATTTTGAACATGATTATTTATATGCATTGTTGATGTATTTATAATAAATATTTATTTATTATAAATGTTATGGCAATATTTCAAGATTATTTAAATGTTCTCAAATAGTTACTACAATCACCCTGCTTTATAATGATGTTTTCATTCCATACTGCTTATAACAAAAAAAAATTACTGGGGTATCTTGGAACATTTGGAGCATAGAGCGGGGACTCCCAAAGGCTGGTGTGCTGGCCCAATTTAGGTCACACACACAACATTCTCTCTCACATACTCACACCTATGACCTATGATTTAGGGTCACCAATCCACAGTTTGCATGCCTTTGGGTGGTGGGTGGAAACAGGAGATTATACTGTATATAACATTATATATTATACAGTACAATCTACTGTAATTGATCATTCAAATTCAGAATAAACCCAGTGGTGGCCTAGCAGGTATGGAAGCAGACCTATCGAAAGGTTGTGGATTCAAGATACTGTCCCCAATGTTGTTCCCAGGGAACTGTTCATGGCTGCCCACTGCTCCCTCAGGGAATATGTTAAAGGCAGAGAAAACATTTCACTGTGTGAACTGGGTATTTTGCTGTGGTGAGTTTGTGTAAGGTGAGAACAGAGTCCACTTACCCAGACTTACTATTTTATTTCTGTTTATAAGCAACACAGTACATTTTGAGTACAGCTTTTTTTTTGCATTTGAAAATCAGTGCAAACACTGATGCCTTCCATAACCCAGTGGTTCACAAAATTCTTGCCTGGTCATATGTGAGTTATAAATAATGATATATGAGAAAATGGTGTGTCATGACTGAAGAGATGTATTTGAATTTGTATTAAAATAAACAATTGTCTTTTGTTGTATCAGTGATTTATTTTGTCTATATGTGATTGTGTTTATATGGTAAACTACATCAAGTTTCCTTCTCTGTAAATGTTTTGCAGGTGTACAGGTTACAGGTTGTTGGTAGACAGTCTTTTATTCAGTACCGTTAATGAAGCCATAAACTGATGGTGTGTGCTCTTCAATTTAATTTCAACTCTGCAAGAAAAATATTTTTTTTTGCAAATTTCAAAACATTTATGATAACCATTCCAACCATTTGTCAGGTCAGTTTGTTTATGTCATATATATAACAGTTTAAATTGACTGTCACCTCATAACAATTTCACCAGTCCAAACAGCATGTCCAAACAGCAAATTTACACTACCGTATAGCAGTACACTGACTACTTCACATTAAAGTGTCATATATTCAGTGTTGTTCCTAGGAAAGACATGTAGACAGTGCAAATCTAAATTCATTAGCTACTGAATTTGTTTAAATTCTGCATGGGGATAGAGGTGGTAACCTGACTCTGCAAAAGAAGGCGCATCTTGTCTGCTCTCTACCAGATTATGACTTCAACCTCAACGTGCGCAATATCTACATGCTGTATGATGGAATGGTTTGTGCAGTGAAGTTGGTTGTGTATAGATCAGGTGTAATTTAATTTGTTAGGTATATGTTTTGTGGTTAATTAGGTTGAGCATCGAGTCTGTACTGATGTAGTAGGCAATGTTTCACATTTACATTTATGGCATTTATCAGACACCCTTATCCAGACCGACTTCTGATCAGTAGTTACAGGGAGAGTCCCCCTGGAGACTTGCTGTGCGACTAGTAAATGGCATGTGACTTTGTGGTCTTCTGGTTCATAGGCGAGTGTCTTACCCACTAGGCTACTAACACCCTATTGTTGTAATGGTGTAAAAGGGTAGGTTTAAGTGCAACTGTATAATAGGTTGGATACAGTTTGATTAGTTGGGTATAACTTGGTGTAAAAGAGATGTTGCAGGTAGAGTGTTTCACCTGTGCTTTTGTAGTTGGTACAGTTAATTTGGTGATAGAAGGTGCTAAGCGTGGGGATTGTTCACTGGTGTAAGGTCAAAGTATTTCCATAAATACATAAAACAAAAAGGAAAAAGAACAGTTTGTGCGTGTGATGTAGTGTGCTACTGTCAATCATCAGATTCAACCAATTTTAGAATATTATTAAAGATTGTGTTCTGTAAGACAAAAACACCAACAAAAAGGAAGTTAGTTTGTCTCCATATTTTTGTGGACATGATTTTACAAAAAACAAGCATCAATTGCGAGGTCCAATAAGCGCAGTCTGCCAAGTCACAATCACTCCAAGGCAGAACTCTTTCACTCACAGAGCAATTCAAGATAAGAAAAAAATCTGCAGATTTCAATTTCTGTCAACATGGCATAGATGCCTTTATTTTTTTGATAATTAAAGGCTTTGGGACTCTTCTGAGTCATATAACACAACAGTTTCATGCAAATTGCAAAAAAAATGTTTTTCGAGGTTTATTAAATTGTGCACAAATTAAATTACTTAGCACAATAAAATCCGTGTTTTAAGGTTTGGCATACACCAGAGGATTTACCAAAACCAAGAATTGGTTAGAGACAACAATAGGTGAAATTCAACAAATTTGAACTGTAAGCTGCAAGCTAACGCATGTGTCAAGTTTGACTGCAATCTTCCAATAATTGCCAATAATTTTTATTCAGCATGTTACAATTACAACATAGCACCAATAATGTTAAGTCGGTGTTTTTTCATCTGCTATAGTGCCACCTATTAGCTGATGTTGCTGCAAATTTGGCTAGCATGTGTGTTTGAAATTTGGTGGCCATAGTCCACATGGTCCTCATGAGTATTTGCAAATTTTGTGAAAGTATACACTTGAAATAAAAAATGTAATTTGCTTATGGCAGCTATTGTGTGTGCAAAATTGTACATGTTTTTGATAATTATTTTGTCTTGCACTTCAAATGTGTCTTGCACTTCAAATGACATCAAATTTGTGCAGACTAGTTCACAAAAGTTGGTTTTACACATTATGCAAATTAGCAAACAATCCAATCATGCTGAAAGTGGTGAACATGGTCTCACGAGCTGCACAAGCCAAGGATCACTGGACAACAAAGTTATCACAAATCAGACTAGCAGTTCATAAACTAAACATAAAAAAATATTAATTGAAAATATTATGTTATTCTGAGTAGTGGGTGGGATACGAGCCCTACCTGCCAAGTTTCAAAGTTATGCAGTATTTGCTGTTCAATTTTGGATAAAAAACAGCACAAATACAACAGGGTTCTCGCAGCTTTGCTGCTTGGACCCCTAACTAAAAATAAATGATCTCAGTTAGGCACCTATGATATCATAATGGAGAACAGAAATTGCTATGTTAGATTGCTATGTTATTTTTCCTTCAATTGCATGAGCTTTTGAGAGTTGAAAATTTCTGATTGTGTATTCGGACCCGTAATCAGAAAGGTGCTGGTTGAATCCCAAGAATTGAGAATTGTGTGTGAGTGGTCTGGTCTTTACACCCTAAAGTGCATTCACAGGCAGTGGTTACAGCTGGTACTAGCCCACACTTGCCAATGAACCACAAGTTCCTGAGCAAGACACTTAACCCTGAGTGTCTCCAGTGTCCCTGAGAGTGTACCTGTAACTACTGATTGTAAGTCTCTCAGGATAAGGGTGTCTGATCAATAAAATACATGAAAATATTTCAGCATTTTGGGGGTTTGGGGGAAGGGAGGAGGGTTCTATTAGCTTTTCATGCTGCTATGTTCACCTTTGTCTAGGGAAAGTTTAAGGTCAAGATACAGCGAGAGACATTGATGGCTTCTGGGTTTACAACATGATGATACTTTAACCACATATCTTTTGATCCAGTGCATTACACACCAGCTGCAGATAAAAGGCATGAACTCAACACATGACCCACTTTGAGCGTCATCACCCTCTCATATTCCAACAAATTCAGCCACATGATCGGAGACCCCTTCTGTTCCAACAGAGCATAGACTACACCTGTTTGGCAGTGCACAAGGTGCCCACTCTGAATGGGAAGTGGCACCATCTGCTCTTCCTTGGCACAGGTTTAAAATGTATCTGACTCCTGAATATTTTGAATAGTTTATGACTGGTTAACTGGTTATTGATTTAAGGTGCATAATGCATCTGATGCTTGGGATTGTGAACTGTGGGATTCTGATTCTTAGCATTGTCATTTCTGCCAAGCAGGTGAGTCAGACGAGTGAGGACTAAGGAAGCGGTCCTGTAATCAAAAGGTTACCAGTTCAAATCTCGAATCGCCAAGGTGCCATTGAGGTGTCCTTGAGCATGTCTGGTCTGTGGTATAGGCAATATAGGCAAATGCTAAGGGTGCCATCCATCCAGGGAGCGCCACAAATGGCGGGAGCAAAAAACTATTCTTAAAACTAGTTTGTATTAATGTGTCTTACTATGAAAATAACAAATCAACATGAATATACCTGCACAGCAAAGCCTATTAAATTGTAGCAGTAATAATGATAATGATATGTAACTACCCTATGAGGCCACCACGTACACATGCAATTTTTATTCTGATGTTGCTCTGAAAATTTGCTTCAGTAACACATTATCATAGACTGTGCATATTATAGTATATAATCCAGCCTTTACCTACAGAATGTTTGTAAAAGCTACCTATGGGCAGAACAGCGTCTCTCCCTGTGTGGACTGCAGGATGAGTCCATACACTGAATAGCGCAAAATATCATCTGGACGTTGCAACAGCAGATGGCTTTTACTGTTGTGAGATGAATGTGTAACGGATGCACACCAGCATTCAATCACCCATGCACATCAGTTGGTGTCAAAAGAGAGATTTTATTTCTGTGGGAACACAGCAGGGTACTGTCAGTGGCTCTCCTCTCATCCCCTCTCTGCTCCCACAGCACACTGAGGTAACTGCACGTGAACCCTAACCCTAACCCAAACTTGTAAAATAAAATAAAATAAAATACATAAAATAACCCACCACATGAATTCAAACAGTCATTAAATGTTCAACTATTTACAGGTTAGCCCAACAGTGACATTAAACGACTTTAATAACTTTAATACACCTATATACAACGGATAATATGGAGAACACTACGAGGGCGTCTCACTCCTCTCTGCTCCCGCAGCACACTGAGGTAACTGCACGTGAACGTGTGCTATAGAGTGCGGCAACAATATAACCCTAACTACACAAGCAATGTGGAACCAAATTTTTCGTTCCTACCCACAATTACACGGAAAAACACATGAACCCTGTAGCTTACAATTACAATAAGTTTTGTTGGAGTTCACGACATACATACAATCATCTTCCATTTCATCCCGGCCACAAATGCATTAACAAGCCAAGTATTTCATCAACCAAATGAAAACAGCCATCTGTGCTGTGTCGTGCTATTGTATCGTACAAATTACTATTGTACATTATGGGATTTTTGGAATTTTTGATCGTACATCATATAGAGGTTAAAATTATCAAACAAATATGATAATTATAGAGAACAGAAAAGAATGCCTTATATTGTCACTATACGCATGTACAATGAGATTAAAAGCAACTCCTTCAGTGCAGGCATGTATATAGAAGCTAGTACAACAAAATACAATAATGTGTCAAAAATTGACAGCACTTTTTACAAGAATAAATAACTTTGGGACAGTGTTTGGCCTAGATAAAGAGATGAACCTGTTATCAGATGGTTGCCGGTTCAAATTCCGACCTGCCAAGGTGCCACCGAGCAAAGCACGGTCCTCATACACTGCTCCCTGGGCAGTCATCACCAAGGGTGATGTTGTGTGCACACCATGTGCTGTGCTGTGTTTCACAATGACAATCACTTCACTTTCACTTTCAGTAAGGTTTTATATACAGTGATTGCACATTGGATTATTGCACATTGTTTCAAAAGTATTCAGAGTAATGATGAACATGCAATGAGTACTCTGCCTTCCAGTCCAAAGATAAAGAGTTTATTCTACAGCCAGAGCCAACCTGTCACAGGCTCACATGGAAAACGACTCCCTCTCCCAACGACCAGGTCCTCTGTCTTGCTAAGGGAGATGTCAGGATGACCCTCCGCAGAGTCAACCCACAGAAAGCAGCAGGACTGCCTCAAAACCACCAAGATCATCACAGTGCCTGAGCACTACAACAGTAGTGGGGCTCATCACCAACAATGATAAGTCTGCTTACAGAGAGGAGATAAAACATCTGGTGGATTGGTGCCGGAGCAACAACCTGACTCTCAATGTCACCAAGACCAAAGAGATGGTTGTCAACTTCAGGATGAAACCGACTGTCCCCACCCCACTGCACATCAGTGGATCTGCTGTTGAGATCATCAGCAGCATAAAGTTCCTGGGTGTGCACATGACAGACAACCTCTCCTAGAACCTCAACACCACCTCCACCAACATGAAAGCCCAGAAACATCTGCACTTTCTCAGGAAGCTGAAGAAGGCTCCCTCCTCCCATCCTCACATTGTTCTACCGGGGGACCACTGAGACTGTTCTCTGCTTCTACATCGCTGTCTGATACTGGAACCCATCTACCAGCTCTTCGAGGAAGACCACATCCGTCGAGCTCGGAACATAATGAAGGACTCTCACCACCCCTCACATACCCTGTTCCCCCTCCCACGGTTCCGCAGCATCAGAACTGTAACTGCAAGACACTGCAGTCCCACAAGCATTCAGAGCTCTCAATGCACTGCCATCACCAAAAAACTGATAAACTCAACAACAATACACTTTCAGCCTTATGCACCTGATCTTTGCACATTTCAACTCTCATCTCTATTTTTGCACATTCCTGCACATCTTGCACGTTTGTCTTGTCTTGTGTGTCCTGTTTGAAATATCCAACTTATCCACTTACAAGCATCCTACATGATGTTGTCCAGTTATATCCTGTTCGACCTGTTCATTGTACAGAAAAGTTTTACTTTTCTCTTATAGAGATACTGTACAGTATTTAGGTTTTAGTTAGGATAGTTTACATTTACATTTACATTTACGGCATTTGGCAGACGCCCTTATCCAGAGCAACTTACAATGTGCATTCAAGTTACCATCGATGAAGAGATCAATTCCGGTTCACTGGGACCCCAACTATGAATAGTTTAGTTTAATGTGTATATACATATATATTTTTCTTTTATGATTGCACTATGGGGGGTCTGGGTGAAACATTATTACAATACATGGTATACTGTGTATACAGTTGCACTGATAATAAACCAATCTTGAATCTTGAGTAGTGGATGTTGGACAGTACAATAATGATATTGTACACTTTACCGATATGGCACAGTATTTCAATGCTAAATAAATATTAATATTGCCCAGCTGGAGGATAGAAGGAAGTATGGGGGTTAGACTCTGCCGCTGCTAAGCCTTCTTTATGACTGCTATGATGTTGTTTTTCCAAGAGATGTCACCAGCGATGGGAAGGTATGGACCCTCTCCACACACCCTTGCCACTGATGTGCTGTCCCTCCAGAAGTCAACAATGATCTCCTTGGAATTCAGAGCCTGGTGAACACCAGGCTGCCAACTTCACAACCTCCTTTCTGTAAGATGCCTAGTCTCCCTTTGAGGTAAGTCAGACCACTGTGGTGTCCTTAATCCAGACACATCTGAGTGGAGGTAGGGTTGCCAACAGTCCCACATTGTTTGGGACATCCTGAAATATGGGTGGTTTTGATTTGTCCCTTCAGAGGCAGCTCCAATCCTTTATTTCAATCACAGCCTTGTCGGACAATAATCAGGGCTTTCACGTTTCATGCATTTCAACAAGTTCACACACTGACACATGGCATTTCTCACACTTCTCACGCATTTCTTGGACGGTGGAATAGTAGCATTTCACCTCTCTCTGATAAGCCTTCATCAAGCTCAAGTTCATGGATTGTTTGTATTTTAAATTTGCAATTGGTTTATTTATATAAAAGAATGTCTTAGACAAAGCCATTCAGTTTCTTGTGAGTATATCTACAGGGAGTGCAGAATTATTAGGCAAATGAGTATTTTGTCCACATCATCCTCTTCATGCATGTTGTCTTACTCCAAGCTGTATAGGCTCGAAAGCCTACTACCAATTAAGCATATTAGGTGATGTGCATCTCTGTAATGAGAAGGGGTGTGGTCTAATGACATCAACACCCTATATCAGGTGTGCATAATTATTTGGCAACTTCCTTTCCTTTGGCAAAATGGGTCAAAAGAAGGACTTGACAGGCTCAAAAATAGTGATATATCTTGCAGAGGGATGCAGCAAAGCTTCTGAAGCGTGATCATCGAACAATCAAATATTTCATTCAAAATAGTCAACAGGGTCGAAAGAAGCATGTGGAAAAACCAAGGCGCAAAATAACTGCCCATGAACTGAGAAAGGTCAACCGTGCAGCTGCCAAGATGCCACTTGCCACCAGTTTGGCCATATTTCAGAGCTGCAACATCACTGGAGTGCCCAAAAGCACAAGGTGTGCAATACTCAGAGACATGGCCAAGGTAAGAAAGGCTGAAAGACGACCACCACTGAACAAGACACACAAGCTGAAATGTCAAGACTGGGCCAAGAAATATCTCAAGACTGATTTTTCTAAGGTTTTATAGACTGATGAAATGAGACTGAGTCTTGATGGGCCAGATGGATGGGCCCGTGGCTGGATTGGTAAAGGGCAGAGAGCTCCAGTCCGACTCAGACGCTAGCAAGGTGGAGGTGGAGTACTGGTTTGGGCTGGTATGATCAAAGATGAGCTTGTGGGGCCTTTTCGGGTTGAGGATGGAGTCAAGCTCAACTCCCAGTCCTAGTGCCAGTTTCTGGAAGACACCTTCTTCAAGCAGTGGTACAGGAAGAAGTCTGCATCCTTCAAGAAAAACACGATTTTCATGCAGGACAATGCTCCATCACACACGTCCAAGTACTCCACAGCATGGCTGGCAAGAAAGGGTATAAAAGAAGAAAAAACTAATGATATGGCCTCCTTGTTCACCTGATCTGAACCCCATTGTGAACCTGTGGTCCATCATCAGATGTGAGATTTACAAGGAGGGAAAACAGTACACCTCTCTGAACAGTGTCTGGGAGGCTGTGGTTGCTGCTGCACGCAATGTTGATGGTGAACAGATCAAAACACTGACAGAATCCATGGATGGCAGGCTTTTGAGTGTCCTTGCAAAGAAAGGTGGCTATATTGGTCACTGATTTGTTTTGTTTTTGAATGTCAGAAATGTATATTTGTAAATGTGGAGATGTTATGTTGGTTTCACTGGTAAAAATAAATAATTGAAATGGGTATATATTTGTTTTTTGTTAAGTTGCCTAATAATTATGCACAGTAATAGTCACCTGGCACACACAGATATCCCCCTAAAATAGCTAAAAATAAAAACAAACTAAAAACTACTTCCAAAAACATTCAGCTTTGATATGAGTTTTTTGGGTTCATTGAGAACATGGTTGTTGTTCAATAATAAAATTATTCCTCAAAAATACAACTTGCCTAATAATTCTGCACTCCCTGTACACTAGCAGTAGAATTTTTGCAATGGGGTGCAATTATTGCAATCTAAAATCTTGTCTAGGGCTCCAAGTTGTTAGGACTGGCCCTGCTCTTGAGCAAGGTACTGTCATCACACACTGCTGGGGGTTTGATTGAAAGTGAAAAGTGAAATTTAAGTGTTTGTCACTGAGACACAGTGGACACAACTAAATGATTCCTCGGCTTTTAACCCATCATCCTTAGAGAGCAGTTGGCAGCAATGGAAGGCACCTGGGAGCAGTGTGTGGGTATGGTGCTTTGCTCAGTGGCACCACAGTGGGATCTTGGCAGCTCGGAACTCAAACCGGCAACCTTCAGATTATGGATCCATTTTCTTACCTGTTAGGCCAACCACTGCCCAAAATCATGTGCATGTCGAGTCATTGTGCTTCTCTAATTTTCTGATGATGCCTAATTTTGCACTAGCAAACATGTCCCACACTATTCCCACCCAATATGAAAAATAAAGTTTTAGTTAAATTACTTGTGTTCTGGAAGTTTAATACATAGGCTTAACTTCTCAGAGGGTTTTTTAAAATGTTTTTTTCTCCTTAGATTAGTGTGTAGGGTCTTCCTTTGAGGTGGTGCATGTGCCCATGTACACCTCATGTTATGACTGTGTTTTTGCCCGCGACCCTCTCTGTGCATTGGGTTGGGATCCAGTGCGTGGAGATCTCATCTCAGACTTATGGGTAAAACACTAACATGCACACATGGGCACACAGATGCGTTTACAAAAATAGTACATGTTCAGGTGGCCTTTTGTTGGCTGGAACCTAAAACCAAGCAAGGTTTAAGTAAGTATATCATAAGTATGATAAACAAGGCAATATTTAATGTCTAGAATTATAATCTCACACATAATTCAGGCTATGGAAATTATGGGTACTGTATGCATTGATCAATAATACAGATTCAGTGTAACTACTTGTTCACTGGTACATTGGTTAGCTGTACGGACTAAGTGAAAATTTTTTTTCCTCTCCACAAATTATCAAAAAAATAACAGTAAAATAAAATACTTGGTATTTAAACACAGTATGCTTGTTGGAACTGAAAAGGTTGGACAATGCATGTCCAACCTTTGAAATATTGCACTTCTGGTGTCTTGGTAATCTTGAACAATCCCGGCTCCTTGTCACAACCTCTGCCATGTTAGTCTAATGTGGTCAGTGCTCCTAATTCAGCCGCTCATTCTCTTAAGTAGTGTAAAAGGGCAGGTTTAAGTGTTCTGTTTTCACGTATAAACACAAACTAATACTGAAATGCCCCAAAAATACCCATCACTCTCCACTCAGAAACATATTGTGGTACTTATTGTATACCATTTTCATTTACAGTTTCTTTCAAGTTTTAAGTTCTTGAGCTTGAATAACCTGCATAATTGAATAATTCAGTATTAATGGAATATTCATGGACAATTGGAGTTTGTCTTATATTTGTTTTAAGATATGTTGAATATGTCCATCCTCCATACACCCAACTGAAAACCCTTGTCATGCCCTGAATATCCATTATATGCTGTTTAGTCTGTTTAATAAAATCACAAATAAAGGAAGAGACCTGTACTTATGTATAATGCCATCAGAAAGATCTCCTACAAATTGTTGTACGTATTCAAAAAATACCCTTTCGCTTGCTTAAACCACAAAAGAGGCCTACAACAAATTGAGACACGCAAAAGGCAAAAATAGGCAAAAATTTAAGTTTGGAACTCTAAAATAAGGGTAAGCCATCTATATTAAATACTTAAGTAAGAGTTGTCAGAGATACTAGCAAAGACAAACAAGCCAGTCATAAAAAAGTATTCCTTTCACCATCCCAAATGATCATACTCACCCCCTTCCAGTTTTGTGGTAGACACAAGTCTTTGGGTTTCAAGCAAAGTCCTTCCATCTTTTGGAATGGTAGGATGAAATGTCTTCAAGATAGACAACAATGCAAACAGTGCAAATGACACAGAATAAGATGTTGCCCAATATTTTAAACTCCTTATGAACAAGTCCTCATTAGGCTCATTTTCACTTTCTCTATTAGATTCAATTTTATTAGCCTCGGGTCCACTTTTTAAATGATCATCCAGTGGTGTTTTAGAGCACATATTTACACTCTGGACGATGGCAATTTGTGGACTCGGATGAAGGTGTTAAGCCATCTTGCAGGCACTCAAAAAAGGCTGTGACAGGAGAATTTGTGCCCTCAGAAAAGTGAGAATTTGAACTTGGAGGTGACCAAATTATACCCAGTGAGGATGTCTTGCTCTGTGTCCCTAACAAATTTACTGAAAAAATTATGCCTTTTAGCCCAATAAGAAGACATTATCTTAACAAGTGTGATGGAGATCCTCTAGATACTATGATACAACTATAAAACAAAGGTGCAGTAGTGAGCAATGATGAAGTTAAGCAGTCTACTTTGTCTGCTGTTGTAGGAAAAACATAGGGTACAAATTACAATACTGCAACTCGAAATCATTTCTGTAATTGAAAATGATCTGCAACAATATAATATTTTAGTGTCAGATTAATCCAGATCTGAGAAATGTACAGAATACATTTACACTTGTACTCTACATTACAGTACATTTGTACTCTACATGCGCGGTTCAACTAAATTCAAGTTTTCTTTATTGGTGTCTGAAAAGTCAAGAACAGCGCTTTTACGGGTTGACACTTGAAAGCAAAAACTCAAAAGTCATTTTTATTATTTAGCTACACTAGCTAAATTCGTCGAGGAGACTGACAATCCTCACCCTCTTATCCACTGATGATTTTTAGCAAAAAAAAAACACTTTTAAAACCACATTTAAGTGTCTGCTAAAGATGAGATAAATACAAAATCAGTGAGGCTAACATTAGCCAGTACTAACGTGTAAAACTATTTTTTACAAAATGTGTATAAGACTAATTAAAATCACTCACCTTCAATCAAGAGCTACAGGCTGACGAAGGCGCAGAATTGTGTTGCCGTGCTGGACACTTTATATATTTAGTATATAAATCTTTTCAACAACAAAATCAAACAAACTGTCAGCATGTAACACATAAACAAACAAAGGAATGTTCATAGCTTAAATTCCATCACCAGTCCAACATCTTAGCATGGCATTTCAGTGGACCACTGTTTCTAGCCTAACTTGTAAAATCTTTCTTGCAATCTGATTTATGTAAGAAAAACTACAACAGAGTGCACAGAGTGAATTGTATTCAGAGTTGGGGTCTTAGTGAACCAGATCTAATTACTTTCACTGATGGTAACCTGAAAGCACTTTGTAAGTCACTCTGGAAATAGCCGTATGCCATATGCTGTAAATGTAAATACTGTGCTTGCTTGCATGTAGGACCACTATAAAGTAAACAGAATGAAACAATAATATAATGAGTATCCAAACCTATGCTTAAGTCTCTAGACACAACGTTTTCCACGAGGACCGTTATCCCAAAACAAGTACATCACTGGTCCAACTTCTTGCAACATGGCATATCTGGGGATAACTGTGTTTCTGGGCACATGTGGGTGCCCTGAGTAATGGTGTCTGTGGTGTTTCTGATGCTGGAGTGACTGATGACCTGGTCTGTGTGTATATTTGTGAGTGGTGTGGTGCTATACTTCCATCCTCTTTACTGCCTCCATCAGCGCCAGGTGAATTCCTCCTAACTGAATTTAGGGTTGCTGCCCTCACCCAGGAAGTCAGTGCACTCTCTCACTCCATTGTGGATCATGTAGGTTACTGGTCCCAGATGTTTTACTATGGTCTTCCTGATCTCAGGAGATGCTAAAATTCAGGAGGTGAACTGAGGTTTGTTGTCACTTAGACATTCTTGTGGCCACTATGAGAAAAGCTTTTAAAATACCACTTGACTAAAGTACAAAATAATTTGATATCAAATGTTCAGAAAGGAAAAGTACAGTGATTTATAGTTCTAATGTTGTATTATTTGTTTTGTAATAGAGCTCTTGCATAATCAACTAATGCAAGAACAAACTATCAATTTTGGCACAACAATCTTTTTCATTAACATGAGCACAAAACATTGAGGGCAAATTATTTGCATTACTTTTAACTGTTGAATTAAGAGTTTGAGAACAAAATTTAGTTACAAACCTGGCAAATTCAGATTTATTATAATAGGAACTAGTTCAGAAGAAGAAAAAAGTAATTCAATTTGCCTTTTCACATGGTTATTTACCAGACCAGCAATGTTTTTTCTCTTTGAATTGTATCATTTGAAACACTTTCCATGTCCATTAGAGGGTGCCCAGTGCTCACACAAACATCACATATGAGTATGTCCTCCAGGCAAGGGGAGCGGTCATGAGCCGGTGGATGTGTGTGTGCTATGGTCATTTTAAGCTTTTGCTGAGTGGTTGGAGGAGGCCTGTGCTTGGATTGGCTGTCAGTGCTGGATTAAAATGCTATATTTATACATGGTGGGATTCTGAGCATGCATCTTGAGCAATGGCCCTGTGAATATCAGGAGGATAATCTGTAAGTGCTGGCGCCAGTGGTTGACTACTGGTGACCTAATTTTTGAGAATTCTGTCATTTTCTGTGCACACCACGAGGGTTTTTAAATTTAATAAACAACAATTATTGCATTTTACATTAAGCAAACTAGGAAAATGGGTGTGGTATTATTTTGTTTTATTTTGGGATGTTGAAGCGTATATATAATTTTTCAAGTTTTGAGCAGGACATATGGTCCTACAACCATTGAAAGTGAGTAGGTGGAGCTGTGTCCTCCCACCTAATCAATATAGCATGCAGACTTAGAATGGAAGGCAACTAAGGAGTCTGGACACACATATGAACCTCTACCTTTGAGATGCCTCCTAGCTCATATATCAAGAAAAACACGCACAAACACTACTTTTCCTCACACATTTACATACAAAGCTCGCACATACACTACCTTTTCCTCATCTACATACAAAAGTGGTTAGAGTGGTTCTTGTTATTTTCCCAGGATGCCCAGAGCCATGGTTCCATGGCAAGCACTTCAAGGTCCCATGAGCACATCACAGCTTACTTGACCCACACTGGAACTGTAATTTTTTTTTATCATGTTAGCATCCAACCTTTTTTGAAGCTGTATCCATCCATAGTACTTTCATCTTTCATCCGTTTACTGGGAGGACTTTGATTCTCATTGTGGATAGGATCATCAGAGCTGCACTGCACAACTTCCAGGATGATTGTATCATCAGACTTGCTCTGTGAAAGCGGTGATGCTGAATCTGTTAGTTTCATGATGCTTCCCGATTGCAGTCAGATGACAGTGATCCTTGAGAACTATTGAACAAAGTTCTCTGAGACTCCAGAACTGACAAGAGAGAGAAGCAAAAATAAATTTCACTGGTTGTCACCCCAAAGTCTTAGGGTACTTTGGTCATAATCTGCATGCAGTGTTATTTAAAAAAGAAATAAGAATAGAGAAAAATCAAGTTTACCATTGCCTAATGTGATGGTGAATATACCAGTTGTGGGCTGCTGCACAAGCTCCTCAAATATTTCTGCATCCACCTCAGTTCCTCTCTCATCAAAAACTCTGATGTCCTCATCGACAGTTGAAATTGAGAACTTCACCAAAGCTTAGAGAAAAATACAATGAAATTGTAAGTCTAAAATATTTAAACTACAATATTTAACCTACTGCCTAGCCGCACAAAATCGCCTAAAACGTGTAAAACAGGTGTACCCAAAATAAATTGCATGCTGTTCTTGAACCATTTGGAGTATATGCATGGACTCTTTTGAAAGGAGATACTCTGTAGTTTGTTCCTCAGTTGTCAGAATCACTGTATGTCATACGGTTAATAAGTAATAGAACTTTAAACACACTAAAAAAGAAAGAAAAAAATCATTTTCACCAGTTTTCTTTGGGATAACTAAAGATGCTGACTTTTAGGGGCAACACTGTATCAAATCCTCTTTAACAAATGTTTGCAATAATAAGTTAATGATGGCTTACCAGCTTTCAAGAATTCTTCCATGCTTGGCTCAACAATCTTCACATATTTCTGTTCCTTATCGATTTTTGTTTTAATTAGCATGATGGCATCTTAAAAAAAGAAAGAATTATGAGTTCAAAAAACAAATGTAATTTGTAATAATATCATAAGTGGCAAATTTAATGCAGTAGTAGTGTTAATTTCGTCACCTATTTTTAATTTAGTCTTAAATGCTAAATAGGATGGCATATTGAATGTTTAAGCTAGCTAATAACTCGTTGCACTTGCCACGTGAAAAAATGTTTTTTTCTGACAAAAATAGTTCCGTATTTGGAGGAATGTTATTTTAATAAGTTGCTTAGTCAATAACAGAAATGAAAATTGCAAATTAAGGAAGCTTATCGTGTTTCTTCAAGCGAGATGGCGCTGAGAAAATTCTGCACGGTCTGCCAAGAAGACGGCGGGGGGCGAAGCTTATCATTGTAACGTTTACAAAGGTTTACACTATTTTGGTGGAAAATTTATTCAACACTGGATTGTAGAGTTTTAATAACTCCGAAAGAGTAAAATGTCTTTACAGACTCACAGATTACACTGTGAAGAGTTTTTTTTTTTTTTTTAATTTAACTTTGAAAATTAACACCAACACTTCAGCACAAAAGCAAGCATTTTACATTCACTATTGTTGAATTGACTCTTTTAGAGTTCCCATACTCTAACACTGCTTTTTTGACTCCTGTGATTTTACTGTGTAGAGTGGTTCTTGTTATTTTCCCAGGATATTAAAATCTGCTGTCTGGATGCCCAGGGCCATGGTTCCCATGAGCACATCACAGCTTACTTGACCCACACTGGAACCTAAATACCATTTAATTATATTAGGGTCATCCCTGAATTTACATTTACATTTTACATTTACATTTTACGGCATTTATCAGACGCCCTTATCCTGAGCGACTTACAATCAGTAGTTACAGGGACAGTCCCCCTGGAGCAACTTAGGGTTAAGTGTCTTGCTCAGGGACACAATGGCAGTAAGTGGGATTTGAACCTGGGTCTTCTGGTTCATAGGCGAGTGTGTTACCCACTAGGCTACTACCACCCCTGGGGAATTGGTATTCCCCCAGTATTACCAAACAGTGTGATTAGTCCTTAAATCCAAACTTCGATCCAAGTCCAACCTCCAATGGAATTTCCACAAATGTTTCACACCGAGTGTTTAATATCACTTAAAAAGTCCAAGGTGCAGTATAGAGCATCTGTCCATGTTTGCAGGTACTACACATTGCAGAGTAGGTTTTAGTCCAGTGTCATGGTTTACATTGCGTGTTCCTTATAATGCTAATGGTCCATTTGAAGATCCCTGAAGGTTTAGCTGTTACGGTGTTAGTGGCTGTGGTGACCCTGTGGTTCGTTTCATTGCTTACAGGTGAAGCAATTACAGGGACTAGGATTCATCTGGTGGTCTCTTCACTGGACTCTGCAGGTGGTCTGCATCCTTGATTCAGTGCCTCGGAGACAAAAAAACAGAAGCAGCGGCAGACGGTGGCATTGTACAAGTGGTACAGAAATATGTGAATGTGTAGGCCTGTTTCACCTGTTTGGTAATGGAACAGTCAGAAAACAACTGTACAGAAAACAACCTTGGTGATGTAAAAGCCTAAGATGTTTTTCAAACAAGCGTGTTATGCTGTACACAAGACAGATTCTGGTGTCCTTGTCCAGGCGTCTATGACAAAGCTGGCTTGATTCTACTTTCCTACCCTTCGTTACCCACAGTGGTATAAATATGCTTGTGAATTTCTAACGGTGGGAATTCTTCATGTGAGTCCCCCCCATGCGCATGGTAAATTAAACTTGGATAAACTCAATTGACATTCTTCATTTGCAGCCACTTTTTCCCAAATCTCAAGATTTTTTAATAGCATAGTTAGATGTAACAGGAGAAGGATTCTTTATAAACATAGCTACATTCTGTTACAGCACATAGCAGAACTGAACAGTGTCTTGCATACAGAAGACAAGACATGGTTTGATTAGCTTGCAGATTCTATGTAGATATCCTGTGTTGGGGACTGTGGGCAGTGGCACTGTAGCTGTAGTTGAAACAACAGATGCTTGTATTTAAAAACACAATACAGAAACTAATGCCATTCACTTTTTAGTTTTTATTTAAAGTGTATCTGCACTGTCTTCTGATGTCTGAAAGATTAAATGACAAATGGCGCAAGCTCAATGGCTCAGTGAGTACATTTAGCTGTAAAATTACAGTGGAGATTTAGAATTTTAAATTTACTGGTTCTATTTTGATGAGCAAGTTCTAATACCTATTCGGTATTACTGATATACTGATTGTATAATTGGATAATTGGTTAACATTGGTTAATACTGGGATGTGTCACCCAGTTCAGCATTCTCACTGCCACATGACCGAGGTTGAGCTCCAACTTACTACACAATCGGTGGGCAAGTACTCTTGAGTACTGCTCTTATGTGCTTGGGCGTAGATCATAATGTCGTAAACCCACCATCACTGCATGTCTTGTAGGACGTCTTTGATTAACTGCTGAAAGACGGTGGGTGCATTACAGATACTGAAAGGGCACCCCAGGCTCATGCCATCTGGGACCATGCAGCCTCTCTCACTGCATGTCCCTGCTGGCAGAGCGGCCAGCTTCCCTCCCTGCACCATGCAGGGGGGCGGTCCCGGGGCCTCCGGTGACCATTCCAGGCACCCCAGGCTGGTGCCTTCTGGGACCATGAAGCCCCTCTCGCTGCACGTCCCTGGTGCCAAGGTGGGTGCTTTGCGAGACCATCCGGCTAGCCCCTTCTGTGTCCGTTGGGACAAGCAGGCCCTCTTCCTGCCTGCCCCAGCTGGGTACTCATGCCTACCAGGGGGCTCTATGGCACACCACCCTTCTGGAGACGGACCCAGGCCCATGCCTGGCCCGCCCTCCTCACTGGCTACCGGAGAACCCAGCTCCGTCGCTTCCCCACCTACCCTCCCCTCAGGAGGAGCCCCCCAAAAAAATCTTTGGGGGAGAACCCCCCCCCCAGCTGGACTTAGGGGCACCTTGGGGCTCATCCACCTCATCCTGGACCAGTGCAGTCAGGTTAAGAACTCCCTCCCTGGGGGTTCGGCTCCAATTTCCCACTGCTTTCAAACAGGCTGTCATTGCTCCCCTGCTCAAAAAAAAAACACACGCTTTAGGAGTTACAGGAACCATAATAAATTGGTTCAACTCTTATCTTCACAACAGGTCTTTCAAGGTATCACGGGGATGTGAGACATCTGTCCTCTATAGGGTAACAACTGGGGTTCCACAAGGCTCTGTCCTTGGCCCCCTTCTATTCTCAATATACACTCGCTCACTTGGTCACATTGTCCAATCACATGGCTTCTCTTATCACTCTTACGCTGAAGACACCCAGTTCTATTTGTCTTTCCCACCAGAAGATGCCACTATTGCGTCAAAAATCTCGGCCTGTCTCTGGGATATATCGCCATATATGTCTGAGCAACACCTCCAACTCAACCTATCCAAAACTGAGATTCTGATCTTTCCGGGCAACAACTCCCCTCAGCAAAACCTCTCAATTCAAATTGGCTCGCTACTGTTAACACCCATGGCATCTGCAAAAAACCTTGGAGTTCGGATTAACGACAAACTGAGGCTGAACCATCACTTTGCTGCAATCTCCAGATCCTATAGGTTCACTCTCTACAACATTCGCAAGATTTACATTTACATTTTTTACATTTACATTTACATTTAAGGCATTTGGCAGATGCCCTTATCCAGAGCAACTTACAATCAGTAGTTACAGGGACAGTCCCCCCTGGAGCAACTGAGGGTTAAGTGTTTTGCTCAGGGACACAATGGATTCGAACCCGGGTCTTCTTGTTCATAGGCGAGTGTGTTACCCATTAGGCTACTACCACCCCACAGATTAGATTAGGCCTTTCCTTTCACAACAGGCTCCTCGTCCAGGCAATGGTCATCTCTAAACTGGAGTCACCATAAAACCACTCCAGGTGGTCCAAAACAGCTCGCCTCATCTTCAATCAGCCAAAATACACCCATGTCACGCCTCTTCTCACATCTCTCCACTGGCTCCTGGTAGCTGCTCGCACTGAATTCAAATCCTTGATGCTTGCCAACAGGGCTGTAAATGGAAGTGCACCCTCTTATATCAATACACTACTATCTAGCAACACTCCTGCATGCACTCTCAGATCAGCAAATTAAATGAGACTGAAAATTCCCTCTTCACGGGGGGAATCCCAATCAACTCTATTCTCCTTCGTTGTCCCTGGCTGGTGGAACAACTTGCCCTGCTCCATTTGACTAGCCGAGACTACTACTACCTTTAAGAATCAGTTGAAAACCCACTTGTTCAAAAAGTATTTCAGACGAATAAATGTTAGATTCAGACGAATCTAACATTTACACATCTTCGTCTAGCACTTAACAATTTCTGAGCATGTTCTTTTTCTGACAAGTTAGGACTTATCAGAGCTCTTAGTTTTGTAAACTCAAAATCTATAGAAATCGAATGAGAATTGCTGGTGTCTTCCTCAAGTAAAGTCGCTTTGGATAAAAGCGTCTGCTAAGTAAAGTAAAGTAAAGTAAAGTAAAGAAGCGGCAACCTTCCGAATACGGGTCCCTTTCCTTACCCGCTATACCATCCACTTCCCATTGTGAGGTTTGTGCTTCACTGTGCCCCACACATCCACTGTGAGGTTTGCTCACATACCACAGGGATGAGGGGCAAATGCTTGATATGTGAAATTTGAAAAGTATTTAAAAAAGGTTTTAAAAAGGACTTAAGAGGAAAACGGCATGATGGCAAAAATACACACAACAAACGAAGCACACAGTGAACACATCAACATCAATAACGTAGGACAAGGGAGTCACCCATGCCAAACAAGCAGCAGCTGGGGGTGATTAGAATCCTTGTGTGCATATGCCACACAGCACCTGGCTAGTCCATGGGCATCACACATTTGTAAATGTTTGCAATTTTAATCAAAACATTTAAAACATCCTGTTCCATTTACATTTCTATGTCATATTCACTTAATTTATCCCCTACTCTTTTTCTTGCCTGGGGACCCTGGCTCCTCATCTTTCTCCAATTCCCACTTATCTTCATCCTCGATCTCCCAAAAGCTTTCCCATTTGTAGTCCTCAAACCGTTCATCCTTGCAGTCATTAGAGTCATTGATGAATCCACGGAAGGAGTGGGAAAGCACTACCTGCACCTTTTATATTGTCCTGTAATGATAGTGATGAAGAACACTGCACACGTGTAACTGGTGAACTGCATGTACACGTGTTTGTTTCTTGCAGATGTTTTTTTGGCCCACCACCAACCCCCCTCTTCAGATGACAACTTTATTTTTAATAAACACAATTTTATTGCGTGGAGTTTCCACTGCCAGCACATTTCCCCAACTACTCTGAGTAAACTGTACCATTCAAAACAAGGCTGGATGCACAATTAAACCAGATGTTCATTGGATAAGTAATTAAAAATGAAAAAATTATTTCACAAATTGTCCCAGTCTACAGTTCTTAGGAACACAAGGCTCTAAAAGATCAGTCCATGTGATGCTCCAGATCCACAATCAAAGAAAATTACTAGCCATGATTGCTAGTAATCTCCAGCACGATGGAGGAAAAAAATGTATAAAAACAATGTACATTGCAGCTCGATTCGATTCCCAATCCGCCAAGGTGCCACTGAGGTGCCACTGAGCGAAGCACCGTCCCCACACACTGCTCCCCGGGCGCCTGTCATGGCTGCCCACTGCTCACACAGGGTGATGGGTTAAATGCCGAGAACAAATTTCACTGTGTGCACCGTGTGCTGTGCTGCTGTGTATCACATGTGACAATCACTTCACTTTATGAAGAAATAAAGAAAAAGATATGGCTTTAGGCATCTAAGACACAGACACAGGGCTCGTTGAACGACTGGGTGCAACAACATCAAATACAGTTAGTAACAGCCTACCACCAGGTATGGAGACAGACACACCAGCAGCAAGAGTTGGACCGATGGCGTTATGATAGGAGGGCCAAAGCCCTCCCCTTGGTGCCGGGGGAACGGGTACTGTGTAGGAACTTTAGGAGGCGGGCCCGGCGAAAATTATGCCCCCACTGGGTCCCGAAGCCCTTTGTGGTCGTCTCCCAACTTAACCCTGGCCAGCCTGTTTATGTGATATGCCCCGAAGATACAGAGGGACCCACTCATACAATTCACCAGAATAACTTGCGTCCCTGCCCTGGGTGTTGGAAGGGGTGTCAAGAGGAAGCAGATCCTGGGGGTGGGGAGATATCACAGGGTGGTTTGGGCTTTTGGCCTGTTAATTTTCCGTGTGGTCCTCCACAGTCAGGCCCGCCCCAAAACGAAGGACAGGCATTAAGACCTGTCATTGATTTAGGGGAACCAAGGCAGGTAGGTTCTAACTCACAAGGGAGTGTTGGGATTGAGAGTTTGGGACCTAGGCGCTCCAAAAGAGTTAATTTTGGGATTCCTCCCGACATTTGAACTAAAGTTCATTTTTCTATATAAGAAGAGCTTGCTGGCTACTTGCTTGGTGATAGGGGGTATCCATGTTTGCCAAATTTGCTTTCCCATTACCCTGACCCAGTACAAGACATGACATGGAGGACAAGAGCCAGAGTTGAAATTACTACAGGAATGCTCAAGGCCTGGTTCCAGTGCCTCCAAAGACTCAGGGACACAGAAAGATACCTTATTGTGGCATGTGATTCTTCACAACATTGCCAAAATTAGGGGACAACATTGTCCTTCAGAACCATGTAATGATCCAAACAATGAACATCCTGACCCTCCCCACTGATGTACGAGATGGAAGAGTAGTCAGAGACACCATATGCCAAAATCATAAAAGAAGAATTACATTTTTTGTTTAACTGTCTTTATTGGTTTCCTGTATTTCCTGTACACAAAATATTAAAAGAATATTATTGTTGTTTAAACAGTTCAATAATTCATCTATCTCTGACCACTTCACCCACCCTTAACTGATGATCCAGCAGTAATTTGTCAGTAATAAGTATTTTTGTCTTTTAAATCTGTAGCTTCAAGTGGTCCATTTCATGGATGAATTTACTGATTTTCTTATCCAAATATATCATTCTAAGTGAAGTGATTGTCACATGTGATACACAGCAGCACAGCTCACGGTGCACGGTGAAATTTGCGGACCAGGGTTTAGCTGCATTTAACCCATCACCCTGAGTGAGCAGTGGGCAGCCATGACAGCCGCCCGGGGAGCAGTTTGTGGGGACGGTACTTTGCTCAGTGACACCTCAGTGGCACCTTGGTGATTCGGGATTCGAACCGGCAACCTTCTGATTACAGGGCTGCTTCATTAACCGCTAGGCCACCACTGCCCTCCATGTAACCCTAACCCTAACCGGACCTGATTACTGGTCTGCTCCGAAGACGGGTCCTCTGGCTGAGGGGTGATGAATTAAAAATTTTAGTCCTTTACTTTTCTGTATAATAACAATAATAATAACTGTGTTATTATTATTGTGTTATTATTTTTGCTTATTTTAATGAACATAAACAACTCAATGTACATGCAGATTTCCTCAGACATAATTGGATAATTCCAACTATTTAAAACAGACCTACTACATGCAAATTACGCAAATTACATTACACCTTCAAACACATATTGGACAGAAGTGCTACCAAATTCAATACATAGTTGGTTTTAACACGTGTGTCTCCCCACGTCAACAGCAGAGACCAAAGCCAGACAGAACAGTGACCCCCCACTCCCACTAGGTGATGGAGCCGATCAAAGGAGCCCAATATGATTGATATAATGTGGTGGCAGAAGCTGTGTCAAGACTAATATGGTACAACAAACGATCTCTATATTGGTTGATATTGAGATTTTTTTTTTTTCATGAGGATAGTCTTCTTAGCAATGCATAAGGCGGTGAAAGCCATGTGGGATGTGGGATGTGTTCTTCTCTGTTGTCGCCTAACAAGCAGACTAAAGGGAAGGCTGGAATGGAACATTTAAGACACTTTGATAAGTCTTCACAAATCCTGTGCCAGAACCTCTGAACAGGAGGACAGAACCAAAGAGCATGGATGAAATTATCAGGTTTATCCCCTTGACAGTGCGAGCAGTTGCTAGAAGATCCCATCCTGAACATCCAATGACCTGAATAGTGCGCTCTATGCAGGAATTTGTATTGTATTATTTGTAGACTGGGATTTCTTATCAGTTTAAAGGGTTTTAACATTGTGGTCCCAGCTGACTGATAGATCTGCCTCCCATTTTGTAATAGGAAGTGATGCTGATTAATCTATTTTGGAAAGTGTCCTGTATATTTCTGCCACACTTGTTGTCATTTGTAATTTAATTTGATTAGACTTAAATTTTCTTTTTTACTATAGATTTAACTTAATGATATTCTAAAAATCTGTTCTTGTTAATGCCATATTGTTTAACTAATATGTCAAATGTAATAAAGTCTATTTCTTCGAACATATGTTCCAAGAATTTAATACCTTTACAACTCCAGCGAGAATAACCAAAACAGTACACAAGCAATAGCACTGGCCATGACTTTATGCATGGGAAATGCGTCAGGGTATCTGGTTGCATAGTCACACACTACCAATATACATCTGTGACATGACTGTTTTTACCCCAGGGGTCCAACAATGTGCACACTAATGCGTTGGAATGGTGAACCAATTATGGGGAGTGACATAAGTGTTGCGGGTTTTACTTTAGGCTGCTGGATATGTGGGACAAGCCCCTACAATACTGTTGGACATCTGCATAAAACCCTAGCCAGTAAAAATGTGTGGCTATCCTCTCAAGGGTCTTAATACTACCTAGATGTCGTGCCCATGGGATGTCATGTCCTAGAGCTAAACCCTGGACCGAAGACCTTTCGGGACCACCAGCTGCTCTGCACTCCCCCCTTCTGGTTGATGATAAAGTAGACTTTCCCCAATAAAATAGTAGGCCCCAGTTAAAACTAGTAGCTCCCATTGCCACCCCCTCAAGCTTCACCACCTTATTAAATGTCCCTCTCAAGGTGCAGGCTGCTAAAATTACTGGAAAGCTCCCACAATCCGGTTCCTGTGGGCCCACCTCAGGTTCTGACATTTTCTGTATTGTACCCAACAACTCCCTCCCTGTCTTTAACACTTTCAGTTGCTTAAGTGTGTTTATCTCCGCCTCTCTATATGGATTCACAACCAAGAGGTCCTTAACCGACTGCTCAGGGATTTCCTTCACCTGAACATGGGCTCGGGTCACTTCAGGCATGCAACAACTCTGGAAGTATAACACCACTGGATCTCTTAATCTCTCCATTATCCTTGTCAATAACCTGAAAGCCTGACCCCCAACCTTCACACAGATCTCTCCTACACGATAAAAATGTTCATCCCCATTCAAACAGCAAACCCTCAGCTGCCTTACCCCCAATGCCTCATTGGGTTCCACTAGATGAAGCTGTGCCAAAGTGTGTACTAACCATGTTAAGGAGTGCTATTGTTGAGTGGCCATTCACTTCAACAGTGGTGGTCTGAATCTTCCCAATGATGTTCTCCCTGTTTCTCCCCAGATCAAGGTAGCCCACATATGCCTGCCCCATTTGCTACCCTAAAAGGGCAATTGCAAGCTTTATGCCTGGTCTGGCTGCAAAAATGACAAACAGAAGGCATAAATATGGGCACCACAGACAGCAGTAGGGAAAATGTAAGCTTTAGTGTTAGAACCCCTACTCTGCCCTGACCAACTCCACTACCTTATCTCCAGTTGCTGTCCCTGCCGGGCCGACAGGTATGCCTCCCCCCACTCAGTATATTACTGGCCTGAAGCTCGGTGTCATCACTCACCAGCTGGGGATGGCCCTGGAGGCTCCACCACCCCGTTTTTTAGCATCTAGGTCCTCCCAAACCTGCTTCATCTGGATCTGCACACTGCACCACCTCTGCTTCTTCTTATATGTCTCCTGCTCCTGGGTCTGCAGATACTTCTGGATGAGCTGATAGAGGTTATGCAGGTGATTCCTCATGCGCTTCCACCAAAGAGACCAAACAAATAACTGTTGTAGTAATGATAAAGGTGAAGGTTTATTTACAGTGTGGGAAGGTGCTAAAAATGTAAAAAATCAATAAATACACATATTTACAAAAGATACAGATTCACATCCTCACAGCAAGCTGCTGCACCCAGTCAACTGAAACACCTTTCGAGCGCTGCAGGATTTAAATCCATGAAAACTTACTAATACTAACTACTTTGTAGTAACTACACTACTTTATCTCCTGAAAAAACACAGTAAGCCTGAGGCGTACAGGCAGAAGTTCAGAAAATTTAGAAAAAACAATCATCTTACGTTTGTGGAATTTGCCAGAGAAAAAGAGACTTTTAACTTACTCCTCCCGTGTAGATCTAGGATGATTTCTCACCTTTCTCAGAATCATTGAGACCCCATGAGGTGAGATCTTGCGTGGAGCCCCAGACCGAGGTCGATTGATGGTCATTTTCTTCAACGTTTAATGTAGTTTTGCCACTAAGTATTAAGTTTTTTTTCCTTTTGATGTGCTATCTGTCACTGTTAAAATAAACCTACCATTAAAATGATACTGTTCTGAGACTTTTCATTTCTTTTTCATTGGACAAAATCAGCGAGGGGTCAAATAATTATTTCCTCCACTGAATGTATATATAATTTATTTATTTATATCTCTCAATCCTCTGTTATGTGAGCTGACGCTGACTTCAATTCTCCTTGAATACCCTGAATAGCACATAGTAAACATCAAATCATGATGTAAAGTCCTCTTTTATCGTGTGAATGGCATATCCACAACCTTATCAGAGCTTTCTATCTGTGCTGGACTGAAAGAGGCATCTGCTTTAATAATTTTCAATGGCTGTTAACAGCATTTAGATATTATTTCAGTTTACACACAGATGTGGCTACTCATTCATTTTAGGGTCGTCCACCTATTCTTTTTCAGATGAGAGACCTCTGTCTGGCTAGGACTTAGAAGTGCATTTTGTTTGACTTATTTCTCCTTTTAATATTATACATTGTGGTGATATTGTGGATTGGTAAATACATTTATTTACGAGTTTATATTTTGCTGAACGTTTTTTGCATTGTAGGAATTAGTTTAGGATAAAAGTATTTGATTCCGGTTGTTTTATCAGCATTAAGCAGACTGAAGAATCCACTGGTGCTGCCCCCCCACCCCACTGGGTGCCACTCGAAACATGGCCATTTTCTTCACTGTTTAATGTAGTTTCTGACCCTCAACCACAAATCAATTCCCTTCAGTTTCAATCATGTTATGGATTTTTTACTGGTTATTGTCACGACTACGGACTTACGAGGGAAGGAAGCGCAGAGGTTTGACATACTGGGAAGGGGTTTTATTAATACAAACAATAACGAAATACAAATAAACAGCGGCGCGGTGGCCGAAAACGATTTAACTTAAATAACGAACTGAAACTAACCCGTAGGCGTGTGGCGATTGCCAGAACTCAAAACACTCATAACAAAACCAGGTCAAGTTCGTGCAGAGTCCACGAAAATGCCAGCGACCCCGAACGGGCGGAAACTTCCGGCATTTATGGGGCGTCAGGATTGGGTTCCGGTGTGGAGCCCAGCTGCAGGCAATCCTGACAGAGCCCCCCCTCCAAGGGCTTACGTCCTCGGAGCCCAACAGTACCATCAGTGGAGGCGGCGGGGCGGACGGCGGCAACCACAGGGCTCCTGCCCTGCTGTATCCTCCCCTTGGAGGACCCGGTCCCTTGGGCTGGCTCCCCCGGCGTGGTCAGGCTGGCGGCCCCGGTCCCTCGGGCTGGCTCCCCGGCATGGTCAAGGCGTGGCGGCCCCGGTCCCTCGGGCTGGCTCCCCGGCGTGGTCAGGCGTGGCGGCCCCGGTCCATCGGGCTGGCTCCCCGGCGTGGTCCAGGCGTGGCGGCCCCCGGTGCCTCGGCCTGGCTCCCCCCGGCGTGGTCCCGCTTGGCGGCCCCGGACCCTCGGCCTGGCTCCCCGGCGTGGTCCCGCTTGGCGGCCCCGGACCCCTCGGCCTGGCTCCCCGGCGTGGTCCCGCTTGGCGGCCCCGGACCCTCGGCCTGGCTCCCCGGCGGGTCCCGGCTGACCGGGACACCTCGCTGGCTCCCCGGCGTGGTCCCGCTTGGCGGCCCCGGACCCTCGGCCTGGCTCCCCGGCGTGGTCCCGCATGGCGGCCCCGGACCCTCGGCCTGGCCTCCCCGGCGTGGTCCCGCATGGCGGCCCCCGGACTCCCGTACCTGCACACAATAATCAGGGCCGATCCATCTGGGTACGTGTGGGCCCTGTCTCCACATGTCCCCTCTGACACGTCTTGTGTCACCCCCTGCACCGCGCAGGGAGATTGTCCCAGAGCCTCCGGCGACTGTTCCAGGCACCCCAGGCTGGGTGCCTTCTGGGACTATGCAGCCCCTCTCGCTGCACGGCCCTGGTTGCCAAGGGGGGGGCATTGCCAGACCATCCGGCTAGCCCCTTCTCTGCGTCCGTTGGGACAAGCAGGCCCTCTTCCTGTCTGTCCCAGCTGGGTCCTCATGCCTACCCGGGGGCTCTATGGCGCTCCACCCCTCTGGAGGCAGACGCAGGCCCATGCCTGGCCCGCCCCTCCTCACTGGCTACCGGAGGACCCAGCTCCATCGCTTCCCCACCTCCCCTCCCCTCAGGAGGAGTCCCCAACCCGAACTGCACCCCCCCAAAAAATTCTTTGGGGAGCACCCCCCCCGGCTGGACTTAGGGGTACCTTGGGGCTCGTCCACCTCGCCTTGGACCGGTGCAGTCAGGTTGGGAACTCCCTCCCTGGGGTTCGGCTCTGCTGCTGGGTCACCATCTGGTGGACACAAAGAGGGGAAGTGGGGGCGACATACGGACACATATGCCACGCACACACACACAGACAGAGACAGACAGAAGAGAGGGTCGTCTAGTTCCCTCTCTGAGCACTCCGGGACCTCCTCAGGGGGCACAGCCAGGATCTCGGGAGGCGCGACCTTCTCGTCGCCCGCCAGTGCTTGGTCTTCTTGCCCCGGATCCTGACTGGCGCTGGATGTGGTGGAGGGGCAGAGTTCGATCCCTGGCTCAGGCTCTGGCCGATCAAACTCCGCCCTCAGTCTCTGCTGGAAGTCCCGAAAACTGCTGTCTGTCTCTCCCTGCTGCCAGAGGGCTGCGCTCCAGCCCCATGCTGACCCAAGCAGACACGAGAGGATGGTGGTGGTCTTATCAGTGTCTGCTGCCCCACTGAAGGGTCCCGGGACAATTGGGCTGTCCCACATGGGGCTGGGCACGTTGCTGGAGATGGTGGTAGGTGTGTGGTGTGGAGGGGGGTGGACGTCTTCTCCAGCAGGTGTGGGCGCTGGTGCTGCGCTGCCATTTCGCTGGGGAACGTCCGGGCAGAGGGAAGGCGGGTCGGCGACTGGAGCAGGAATGGAGGATTCCCTGCGAGGCAGTCCCGGCAGCGCAGTTGCTGGCTGGCGACCTCCCGTCGCCCTCTTCCACCAGCTTTCCTCACACTGCTGGGAGGGACGTGGGTTTCCACGGACCTCGTGACGATCCTGGATGGGCGCGATGGGCGGAGCCATCCCGGCACCGACTGCCCAAACGGCGTCATCCTGGTCGTCGTCCGTGTCCACCTCGTACCCCCGGAAGTCACATGGGTCATCACGAACGGCGCGATGATCTCGGACGCGCACGCTGGGCGGAGCCATCCCGGCACCGACCGCCCACCGAAAATCCACGTCATCATCGCTTTCGTCATCCGTGTCCTCCCACCGGTGACTCCAAGGGTCGTCCACCCTGCGGACATCCTGGACCCATGGCGCGATAAGCTCCCATGGGCAGTACTCTGGCCATTCGGGCTGGAGGCTGCCCACCTCCTCGCTGGAGGAACGCCGCCGTTGTTGTTGCCGCTTCTCACCCCCCTGGAAGTGACGTGGGTCCCCACGGACCTTGCGACGATCGCAGACTGGCGCGATGGGCGGAGCCCAACTCTCGTCTCCCGTGCTCTCGTCGTCGTCCGTGTCGTCCCAGTCCACAGGGAGCCTTGCCAGCAGAGCGCAGAGTTCTTGGCTCGACATGGCGAAGATCGTGGGGGTCGCATCTTCTGCGCTCGCTGCCCACGTCACTTCCTCGCTGCTGCCGACGCCAACGTCCTCGCTCCGCCCACTCACCCGCCGACGTTGTCGCTTCCGGGTTTCGCGGAGTTTCCCGGGGGTGACGTCATCACGCGGCGCCGCGTACCACGGCTTCTCGGGGAGAAAACGCTCCACCAGAACGGGCGGCGCGTCTCTCCCCTGGCGTCCGCGTTCGCCGCGCCGGGCTGCGTCCTTCGCGGCGTTTCTTCTCCTCTGCTTTCCACCTCTGCGCTTTTGGGGGGGTCGCTGGCATTCTGTCACGACTACGGACTTACGAGGGAAGGAAGCGCAGAGGTTTGACATACTGGGAAGGGGTTTTATTAATACAAACAATAACGAAATACAAATAAACAGCGGCGCGGTGGCCGAAAACGATTTAACTTAAATAACGAACTGAAACTAACCCGTAGGCGTGTGGCGATTGCCAGAACTCAAAACACTCATAACAAAACCAGGTCAAGTTCGTGCAGAGTCCACGAAAATGCCAGCGACCCCGAACGGGCGGAAACTTCCGGCATTTATGGGGCGTCAGGATTGGGTTCCGGTGTGGAGCCCAGCTGCAGGCAATCCTGACAGTTATGTTTATTATTGTGATTGCATATAGTTTTATGTATTCAGTATAATACAATTTGTACTCGTCTAATTGGATTTAAGTGGGGTAAACAGTGCTGTTAAATACAACCTGGCCTTTCCTTTTACATGTAGGTTAACACAAACAGCTCATCTGCCAGATTATATCAGATTTGCATTTAGGCATCTAGACGTGGTGAAAACAATTTTCTGAAGTCCAAACCAGTCATTAGAATGGGGGTAAAAGAATATTTAAGTGGTTTTGGACGAGACACGGTTGGAGTTTTTAAAAACTGGTGATCTACTGTCATGCACAACCATATGTAGGGTTTACCAGGTCTGAAAAAGAGAAAAGATCCGGTTAGCAACAGTCGTGTAGACAAAAAGACTTGTTGATGTCACAGGATAAAGGGCAGACTCAAAATGTCAGAACAACCAATGTATGTGGACAGTGTCGGGGAGTGACGGAATGCATGTACCATTTAAATGAGTGATAATCAGAATACAGTTACTTTGTTAAAATAAATGTATACACGGCTGTCTGATCTGCGCTGCCACCAGGACGACCATCTGCCCGTTCCAGAGCAAGCACAAGTGTGCGTAATATAGCGCGTAACAGTGCCAAACGTTACCACAAAACATTCCATTTTCTCCAAGTACAGTATGAGTGCGAGGGATAATTAATTCATGCATTTTTATAATAATTTTTATAATAATTATCTCGGTATTGTTCACTGATAAGACCTGATAAGACCTCATTATTTAGTAAACTTAGTGTTTGTTTTTTTGCAAGCATTAGAAAAGCAGCACCTCATATGTTTATGCCTATTGTTAGCCAATTATTGGATTTTTGGGGGGGATTTAAGTTTTTCAACCAAACAGTTCAGCACTGACACCTTAGAGGGTTCTTGTAAATGGCCATGAAAGTAGTGTTGCTGGGTTGCATTAAAACATATATTGTCTTGTGTTTAAAAAGATATGTGGTGGTAAGGTTTAAAGTGCATTTTGTCATTGTCACATCAAGTTTAAAATATCTGATTTGTATTGAAGGATCTTTAGTATTTTTAAGTTATTTGTGGAAGAGTAATATTGACAGTAAATGCCAAAAAGTATATTTAATTTAACTAGAAAACTGAAGACTGGAGAATTATCAAAACAATTTAACATTCAGTTGGTACGGTCAAAATGTGGTGTAATCAACATGTAAGCATGGATGCATCCAACCCTGGATCTAGTGATCTCAGACTAGTTACTTGAACATGACATTGAGTTCGCTATACTCTACATTCACCAGGTCTCAATCCAAACAGAACACCTTCGGATATTGGCTTCGGATATCATAGACAACCAGCAGATGCTATCATGTCTGTATGGACCAATATATCTGAGGAATATTTCCACACCTTTTTGAGGCTATGCCATGAAAAATAAGGTGGTTCTAAAGACATAAGGTGGTCCACCCGAGTACTAACGAGGTCTACCTAATAATATGACCAGCGAGAATCAATCATACAGATAGAAAATCTACAAACAATGAAGCACTTCAGCATCAGAAGGATAAAAAAATACAAATATACTGTAGAAAAAAATATACAAATAAATGAAACTTTAAATTCTTTGATATTAAAGCCCTAAAGTTGCAAGCCCCCTCCCTAAAAATCACATCCTTGATATGATTTCAGAAAATATGAAATTGTTAACATGAGAAATTTATTTGAAGTTACTTGATAATAATATTAAAAATCATGTCTATATATATGTCTGATGTGAACTATATTAAAAAGTGGTTAGAAAGTGTGTAGGTATATTTTTCAATATTATCATTACATAATCCATAGTGGAAAAACATGATTAAAAAAAATGTTGAAAAGTTTTTTCAATGTTCATAAATATATCAGTTTGATAAACAGAAGTCTGTGTGAGGTTCATTAAATAGAAATTATAGTTTGTTAACGTTTTTGTGCGGCATATCTTCTGAAAACCAAAGATGAGACACCTTTGGAGAACGGTTTGTTCATAAATCAGCATTATGATTAGTTTTATTTTGGCATGGAAAAGTCTGTTTGTGTGTGTGTGTGTGTGTGTGTGTGTGTGTGTGTGTGTGTGTGTGTGTGTGAACAGGTTATGTCCTGTGTCAATGGTGTGATGCATCCTACATACCATTATGTGATGTATCTCTTGGAAAATGACTGATGGGATAAACATATTCAGTAAGTATATGAACAATGTTTGCGTTGTATTAAAATTAGTATTTTGTTTAGTATGTGTTTTTCAATCCTTGAGTGAAAAACAAGGTTTCTATTTTAAAAAGATAGTCTAAGGGTGTGTGAACTGTGGGTCTGTGTCATTGATATGAGAGGTCGTAAAACACCAACAATGGTCATTTTTGCAAACATCAGTTTCAAGCGAGCACTAAATAGTAGTTGGTTATCTGCTGGGTGGTGAAGACCTTGTTACTGCCAGTGAGGAGCGGTCACAAGCTGGGATAGTTTCAGAGGAAATTAATATTGTTAATAAATGTAGGATTTTATTTTCTGAAAAGAATCTTGGAAAAAAAATTTTCATGTTCATAAATATATCAGTTTGATAAACAAAAGTCTGTGTATGGTTCAACTAAATAAAAATTATAGTTTATTAACGTTTTGTGTGTCATATCATCTGAAAACCATAAATGAAATACCTCTGGCTTGTTCATAAAACAGCGTGACGATTAGTTTTATTTTAGCAAGGAAAAGAAAAAGTCTGTTGTCTGTGTGTGTGTGTGTGTGTGTGTGTGTCAATCATACAAATAGTAAATATACGGACAGTGAAGCCCTTCAGCATCAGTTGGTTAAAAAAATACAAATATACTGTAGAAAAAAATAACTGAAACTTTAAATTCTTGATATTATAGCCCTAAAAGTCGCAACCCCCCTCTCTAAAAATCACACCCATTGATACGATTTTAGAAAATATGATTTTAATTGTGAACATGAGAAATTTATTTGAAGTTACTTGATAATAATATTAAAAGTAATGTCTAAAATATATATATGTCTGATGTGAACTACAACAACTACAAAAAGTGGTTAGAAGTGTGTAGGTTTATTTTTCAATATTATCATTACATAATCCAAAGTGGACAAAAAAAAAAAAAAAACATGATTAAAAAGAATAGTGGTTTTCAACGTTTTAAAGTAGGATTTGAGAAGTTTTTTCATGTTCATAAATATATCAGTTTGATAAACAAAAGTATGTGTGTGGTTCAATTAAATAGAAATTATAGTTTGTTAACATTTCTGTGATGTGATGCCTCCTACATACCATTGTGTGATGTATCTTTTGGAAAAACGACTGAATGTGTTGTATATTTAAAATAGGTATTGTGTTTAATCTTGTTTTTCTTTAACTAGAAATCCTTTTAAACCATATATCATTAAAATATGGTTTTACAAGATAGTCTAAGGGTGTGTGAACTGTGGGTCTGTGTCATTGATATGAGGGGTCGTAAAACACCAACAATGGTCATTTTTGCAAACATCAGTTTCAAGCGAGCACGAAATAGTAGTTGGTTATCTGCTGGGTGGTGAAGACCTTGTTACTGCCAATGAGGAGCGGTCACAAGCTGGGATAGTTTCAGAGGAAATTAACATTGTTAATAAATGTAGGATTTTATTTTCTGAAAAGAATCTTGAAAAAAAAAATCTTTTTGTAGAAAAAAACATAAGTTGTTAAAAATTGGTAATTCACAGGCTTATCCATATAATTCTCTGTGCACTGTTCAACTAAATAGAAATTATAGTCTGTTAACATTTTGTGTGACATATCATCTGAAAACCATAGAATAGACAACTTTGAAGAATGGATTATTCATAAAACAGCATTACAATTCGTTTATTTAGCAGTAGTGGTATGAAATCAACTTTGTTTGAAAGCAAAATAGTTTTTCTTTAACTAGAAACAGTTTTAAAACATATATCATTTAAACAAGGTTTCTGTTTTAAAAGAAATTCTAAGGGTGTGAAAGTCTAAGGGTGAGCACGAGCGCGTGTGTGTGTGACATTTGTAAGGCCACGCGTTGATTCAGTGTTTGCGAGAATGGTGGTTAGATGGGTCCTAGACCATGGAGATGACCCTAGTTGTAAACATTGGTAAGATTAGGGTGTTAAAGATTGTTAGAGGATGTGCTAGGATCTGCGTGTGTGTGGGTCAGGGAAATCATAAAAGGGTTTCATTTATTTTAGCAGTAGGGGTATGAAATTAACTTTGTTTGAAAAGCTGTATAGTTAACATACCCTAGAACACGAAGCCTTTCACATTTTTCTTTAACTAGAAACATAATAAGGTTTCTGTTTTGGTCTCTGTGTGTGTGTGTGTGTGTGTGTGTGTGTGTGTGTGTGTGTGTGTGACATTTGTAAGGACACATATTGATTCAGTGTTTGCAAGAAAGGTGTAGAGGTATACCGGCGTATGACCTATCCCACAGCAACCATAGTTTGTAAACAATTGATAAGACATCTGTTTTTTTAAAGCTTGTCTATGTGGTTATATGACATCTATGAATGTGAGAGGATGTGCGGGTGTCCATGGGGTAGAAATGAGGAGAGGGAAGGAAGGTGGTCATAAATTACACGCAGGGTGTCCGGTGGAGAAGTGGAGAAGGTAGAAGGCTAGGAGGTCATAAATTACGCGCAGGGTGTCCGGTGGAGAAGGGGAGAAGGTAGAAGGGTAGGTGGTCATAAATCACGCGCTTTTTCCTTATGCCGATATGTCATCAATCATTTTTGACATAAAGTATATTTTAATCACTACTGCTGAGGATTTGATTTGGAATTCTGTGTTCCAAGTAGTGGTTTCACTTAAATTCAGGTCGCAGGTTTTAACAGTGGGGCACGATAATGTCTTTGCGGGTCACCTGGGAGTAACGAAGACCTACAATCGGTACTTCTTTTGGCCTGGTTTAAAAGCAGATGTAGCAAAGCACTGTCGCTCATGCCATATCTGTCAGTTGCCTGGGAAGCCGAACCAGACAATACCACCTGAACCCCTGTACCCCATACCGGTTTTAACAGAACCTTTTAAGAAAATAATTTTAGATAGTGTTGGTCCACTAAATCAGGAAACAAATACTTCTTCACTCTGATGTGTAGTGCCACCCGTTTTCCCGAAGCAGTCCCCTTACGCTCATTTAAAAATAAAGCCGTGGTGAAAGCACTGACCCAGTTCTTTTCACTATTCGGGCTTCCATAGGTGGTGCAGACGGACCAAGGGTCCAATTTCCTGTCACGTCTTTTTAAGCAGGTGTTGTCCCACCTTGGAATTGAGCATGCTGTTTCTAGTGCCTATCACCCTCAGTTACAGGGGACGCTAGAGAGGTTTCACCAAACCTTGAAAACCTTGCTTATTGCTTGGACACAGCTAAAGAATGTGATGAGGGACTACCTTTTATTCGCTGTTCTTGAGATGGTCCAAGAGTCCCTGGGATTTAGTCCTGCGGACTTAGTGTTTGGTCACACTGTGCGTGGTCCTCTTAGACGTTTACGGGAGACGTGGGTGTCGGAGCAGCCTGCTCCCAGCACTAATGTTTTAGATTACATCAGTGCATTTCGGGAACGCCTTCATAAGGCTTGTTCAGCTGCGTTAGCCTCGTTGTCTTCAGCCCAGAGGGGCATGAAGACTCATTATGATAAGAGAACAGTCTCAAGATCTTTTGAGCCTGGTGACCAGGTTTTAGTTTTACTGCCTATTGTGGGATCTGCTTTGCAGGCCAAGTTTGTGGATCCATATGTGGTGGACTCAAAGTTGAGTGAGACCGAAAACTCAAGTGTGCCATATCAACATGCTGAAAAGCTACGTTGAGCGAGAGAATGTGGTGGTACAAAATAAGGCTGAGAAACAGGGAAAACCTGTTATCTCTGCAGCATTAGTTTCTGTCCCTATGACTTATTCTCCAGCTGAGGATGGACTATATTTGCGTGATGTCCCTGTAGCTTCACCCCGGCTGCAGAATAGTGAAATTCTGCAGAATTTGGAAGCTTATTTGTCTCATTTACCTGTAGCAGAGCACAGACAAGTTACAAGACTAATTCAGTCACGTGCTGCTTTGTTCTCTGACGTCCCTGTAGGTACGTCTGTCATACAACATGATGTTGACGTTGGCGGTCATTCTCCCATCAGGCAGCACCCGTATCGGCTGAATCCAACAAAGCGAGCGGTGATGCAGTCTGAAGTGAACTACTTGTTGGAGAACAAGCTGGCTATGCAGAGTTGCAGTGCATGTCTGTCCCGTGACAGACTATGGGTGTTTTCTGTTGTGTTTGTGTGTGTGTCTCTCTCTTTCTTTCTGTGTAATGTTGCAGGGTGGCTCCTCATCAGCCCATGATTGGACTCCTCCCACTTCCTGCTGTGATTGGTGGGCTGTAATCGGGAAGAGGATTCAAAATGGTGGCTGCTTTGGTGAAGAAGAGGAGAGTTGGTGAAAAGAGGAGGAGAGTGTTTGAGGAAGATAGACTGTTGTTGGTAGAGAAGAGGGTTGGTGAAGTGAAGGATTAGGACGAGAAGATAGGACTTAGACTGCCCAGACCTGTTTTGTGTTTCTGTTGTTGTTTAAATGTCTTCGTTTGTAATAAAAGATTAGTATTAAGTGTTGTTGCGTCATTTTGGAGTTTATACTCATATGTCCCATTTGTTATGTCCCTGACCCTAGACCGGGGACGTAACAGAGTAGTCCATGCCTACTGGTCCCTGAGCTGGACGGGATTCGATTCTGTACTGACTACAGAAAGGTTAATGCAGTCACTAAACCGGATTCGTTTCCATTGCCTTAGATGGAAGACTGTGTTGACAAGGTTGGTGCAGCTAGAGTTGTCACAAAATTAGACCTGTTGCGGGGTTATTGGCAGGAACCGTTGACTCCTCGTGCTGCTGAGATTTCTGCCTTCGTTACACCTGATAACTTTCTGCAGTACTCAGTGATGCCATTTGGGTTACGCAATGCGCCTGCTACCTTCCAGCACTTAATATGTAAGGTGCTTGCTGGAGTCCCTCGCTGTGAAGCCTACCTAGATGACACTTGAGACACTAGCGTCACTGACCCTCAACCTCGCCAAATGTGAAATTGGGAAAGCGACTGTGCCCTACTTAGGAAGAGAAGTAGGTCAAGGTCAAGTTCGGCCTGTGGAGGCCAAAGTTTAGGCACTCATGAATTTTCCTGTCCCCAGGAAAATTCATGACTGGTTTTTAGGGATGGCTGGATTTTATCGGGGGTTTTGTAAGAACTTCTCAGACGTGGTCTGCTTGTTAACCAAGCTGCTTCGTGGCAGCTCATTCTGGTCTGCAGACTGTCAAAGTGCATTTAAGGCTGTGAAGTCTCATCTTTGCAGTTCTCCAGTCCTCGCCGCCCCAGATTTCTAGCGGCCCTTAAAGTTAGACGTGGATGCCAGTGCCGTTGGAGCGGGAGCTGTGCTTCTACAGGAGGATGAGTATGGGGTTGATCATCCCGTTTCCTTTTTCTCTACAAAGTTCTTAAAGCACCAACTGAACTACAGTACTATAGAGAAAGAAGCTCTAGCCCTAATTTTAGCACTACAGCATTTCGAGGTGTATGTTGGGTCCACGCCACTCCCTGTCCTGGTTTTTACTGATCACAATCCTCTGGTGTTTTTAGCCCGTATGAAGAACTCAAACCAGCGTATTATGCGCTGGTCTTTGGAACTACATGGTTTTAACCTAGAGATTAAGTACAAGCGGGGAGGGCACAATGCGGACACCATGTCACAGGCCTTTTGAGTGTGAAAATGGTATTAATCAACATGGGGATGTTGATTCTTGGTGGTGGGGGTGTTACGTCCCGTGATCATGTGATGTGTGGTCTGTATATGTTCTGTCTTGTTTGTGTTTTCCTTTTTTGTAGGAGGAGCCTGTAATTTACGGAACTCCTCCCAGACCTGACGCTGATTTGTGCTCCCGTCGGAGTGAGGCCATTAAAGGTGGTGTGCTGCAACAGAGAGGGGGAGAGAAGGAGAGAAAGAGAAAAAGAGAAAAAGAGGAGAGAGGGAAGGAAAGGGAGAATGGGAAAGTACGCCAGACAGATGCCCTGTTCCCATTAGTCTACCCGGTGCTTTTTCGTGGCCTGACTGTGTTTCAAGGCGTGACTTGTATTGTTTTGTTTCATTAAAAATCACTTCATTCGAACGGTTGTGACGTTTCCCTCACTCTTTCATAATTGTTCACAATCCTGACCTAGACCACTGCTTAATGCAAATGAAACGAGAAGTGTGCTCCTAAAGACTGTTCCCCCAGGAAACACAATACAGGTAACAAATAATACATCAACTCAACTGTCATGGCTGCCTACTACTCACCAAGGGCAGAGGACACATTTCCTTGTGTGCAGTCCTTTGTATAACAATCACTTCACTTTCAAATTGGTAACTCTGATGGCAGCTACAGCCAGAATTCTTGCTTTTTTGTAGAGGTGGACATAGATTAATTTTCTTAATCTAGATTAATCTCACTGTAATCTTGGAATTAATCTAGATTAATCTAGATTCAAATGGCTCATTTGAATTCTGACGAAGGCATTCAGAATATGTGTGCTACCCAAATAATGACTAAAAGTAAGTCTTTGAGAACGTGTTTCTCAAGCCAGGTGGTGCATTAGACCAGGGGCTCATCTCCTGTTTCCAAAATGCATCACAAACTGCTTGAGAAAGCTGTTCTACTAAAATAATTGGTGATGAAAATAAATTATGTTCAATAAGATGTACTTGTGTTTACCAACTGTTTATTAAGTTAAATAACTGCATCCATGTTACCACGTCACGTTTGATGTGGTAATTTCACAGTTCGAAGAGTGCCGCGATGCTGGTCTGCTTTGACACGAACGAAGCGGAGCCCGACCTTCCTTCACGGTTTAAAAGACCCAAAGATAGCAAACGGATGGAAATCGCTGCGCCTGACGTTGTAGTTTAGCTTTAAAGTGGAAACAGTCTTTAGTTCATGCATCTTGTAGAATCAAAAACAATCAAACTAACGGTTAAATGCGTGGTGCGTTTCATACTCTGAAGAACCCGGGATCTCCACTGGGTATCAGTCCTGTTATGGTTTCAAGCCTCACAGCCGCCTGTCACGTTCCTAAGTCTAGGGGTCTCAGAAACGCAACAAGGGTGTGGCGAGGAGGAGGTCCACTGTTACACATGCAACCAAACAAACGATACAAACAGTGCTTTTATTTACAGTGTGCTAACAGGTTTAATAAGACAGAGGACTCAGGACAGCTAACCAACATCAAAACAGCTTAATGGAAGGGATGGGATAACAGCAGGGATAACTAAAACACGTACAAGTTACCAAAAATGGCACATGACAAGCTAACAGCTAACAACAAAGGGTCTATCACACAAAGAAACAAGAAACACGAATGAGATCCCCAACGGAGCTCTATGCAGATCTCCGTGGACCCTGGGGACCTCCCAAAAGCATAAGGGCCTAGCAGACCCTGGGGACCTCCCGAAGACCATCTGAAGTCTCTTTAAATAGGTGGAGGTGACCAATGACAGATGGAGCTGGTAGGCCTCAACTCCTCCCACGAAGTCAACCTAAAAGGGACAGAACGCAAAAAAACACAGCCAGACACACAGAACACGTGGGAGCATACGTCCAGGGACGTAACACCGCCACACTGTGATTTATTGTCCAGGCATACATGTATACTAAGATTTTTAGGAAATGATTACAGCGTCGGCCAAAAGTTTGGTCACACCTTTTTTTTATTTTCATGACCATTTAAATTTGTAGATTCTCACTGAAGGCATCAAAACTATGAATGTACTTAAAAAAAAGTGGAGACCTGGCCTCCACAGTCACCTGACCAGAACCCAATGGAGATGTTTTGGGGTGAGCTGAACCGCAGAGTGAAGGAAAAGGGGCCAACAAGTGCTAAACAGCTCTGGGAACTTCTTCAAGACTGTTGGAAAACCATTTCAGGTGACTACCTCTTGAAGCTCATCGAAAGAATGCCAAGAGTGTGAATATAACTAGAATATAAAACATGTTTTCATAACTCCACATAACTCCACATGTGTTCATTCAAAGTTTTGATGCCTTCAGTGAGAATCTACCAATGTAAATGGTCATGAAAATAAAGAAAACACATTGAATGAGAAGGTGTGACCAAACTTTTGGCCTGTACTGTATATCCGCACAAACATTAACATTGCAACTGTGTAGGGCTGCAACAACTAATCGATTAAATCGCTAAAAATCGATTACTAAAAGAGTTGGCAACGAATTTCCTAATCAATTCGTTGTGTCGCGCGACACGGAGACATTTGATTATTAAAAAAAAGATATTATTTGAGCGTGGAGCGGAGTGAACACACTCGGTCTCGCGCACAGATGCTAGCAGAGTTTGGCGCCTCATAGACAGCGCGGAGCAAAAAAAAAAAAAAAACGAGCGGAGGTAGAGGAAAGATACATGGCGGTTCTGGCAGCTCAGGTGGCACTTTATTTTTTAAAAAAAAGTATATTTGGCAGATGTAAAGCATACATGTGTATGTTTTTTGTGTTAGTCCATTTTATTTAACAGCTCAAGGAGCAACATGTTTGTGCACTTTCTAAAGATTTTGGTTCTGACACCACAAACACCAGAAAAATATGGAATCACATTGGTAGGGCTGCAACTATCGAATATTTTTGGAATCATGTATTCTGTCGATTTTTTTTCATCGAGTAATCGAATAACTCCAACTTCTTTAAACAACATGAAAATCCTCTTAAAATGAGCAAGCAATTGGCTGTTATTCCTCACAACAAAAGTTTTTTTTATTCAAGCTCAATACTTTTATTAGATCAAAGCTTAAAACCTTTGGGTTACTAGCTCCAAAACTAATACCCATTAAATCAATCTTTCTGTGAAACATTTATAACTAAACATAGGTTAGCCTATTTGTCTAACCTATGTTTGTTATTTTATTTAAAAAAAAAAGGAAAAAGGCGTGTACCCCCTGCTATAGCCCATCTGAGAATAAAGAGAAAAAAGTATGAAGGTACAAAATAGTAAAAAGAAAATATAAATAAACAATTCAAGTATTACAAATAATACAACTTAAACAATACAGTTCACTTTCCAGTTGTATCCAGATGAGGTAGGTAGGTACAATGTTATGTGCAAAATAGAGAGAGAGAGAGAATTTGTCTTAGTGCATGTGTGTGCAATGCATGTGCAAGTCTGCGCCACTGTGATTTTTATGCTATAACTCATCCAAAAGTAAATCTATATGCTAATTAGGGCTGCATGATTTGGGGAAAAAGACATATTGCGATTATTGAGATCAATATTGCGATTGCGATGTGATAAAGGACACTTGCTTGTATATCAATGAAAAGTCGCATACTAATAGTGAAATGTTTAATTTCAAAGTGAAACATACAAACTATTTATAACAACCTGAAGTGCTTTCAAAATACAATAATCACAAAAACTCTTTTACATTACTGTCGAACGACAAACCCTGGTAAGGCTAAACAACTGTTTTGATTATATTTGGCCATTATAAAATCCCGTATTATAGTTCTTACGTTTAACCAAAACGTTGTTTGGAGGCTGACTTGAACACAGGGATGCATAGCTTTGCTAGCTTAGCTAAGGTTAAGATTTGTAAACTGAGGTGAATTTCTTTAGGAAACCTTCAAAGTTTGAGAAAAGTTAACTAAACAGCTAAGAACAGTTTAAATAGTTAATGCCTACATTTAGCCAAAACGTTGTTTGGAGGCTGACTTGAACACAGGAATGCATAGCTTCGCTAGCTTAGCCTAGCTTAGCTAAGGTTAAGACTTATAAAACGGGATTTTATAATGGCCAAATATATTCAAAACAATTGTCCAGCCTTACCTATGAAATGTAATCCCCCGGGATCTGGTTCTGAGCATACAGTGGTTTGTACAGCCCCAAGCAGCACAAGAGTGAGGCATTTTTATGCACTTCTCTCCATAGACATGTATATGCTTCACGTCACAGCAGAGCCTATTGCAATATGGCAGAGGCAATTGACGTACGATGCAGCGCGTCATGCGCCATCTAACCATATGTCTCCGAATCGAAAGTCATGTGACCAAACACGTCACATCCAACTGAGATGTGAGACTTCAGTCAGCTCACAAACTTTGAGAGAATGAGAGAATGGATCGGCAACATATCTGATCCAATCCATGCACTAATCATTTAAATCGCAGCTTTTTGCGTTCATGTAATCGCACAGACTGACATCGCGATTACGATTGCGATTAGATTAATCGTGCAGCACTAATGCTAATGAATGTAGATTTGTCCATCTGTTGTATTTATTATTACTACCTTATGTATGGGAAAGGCGTGTTTTGAGATGTAACCTGTCAGTGTGTGTGTGTGTGTGTGCGTGCATGTGTTTTTGGCACGTGGGAGGGAGAAATGAGGAGGGATGAATTACATGAGTGAGATCTCATGCCTTATCATGCCTCCTCACTATCGAATCATAACACAAATAATTACAAATAATGTACGTTCTAAGAAGTGCTAATGTTAGTTAGCAATCATAAAAATATGATGCGTTGTAGGATCTCTGTTGTCAAATAGTATTATCTTTCTGAGATTGAAATGATAAATTGGGTGAACTAGTATACCCGAAGAAGAAAAGTGTCACATGATTCCATCCACGTGACCGGGAGCAACACGGAGATGTGACTTATAAATCGGCAAGATGGCCACTGCCAGCCACTCATTCATTGATTGGCATTCGTCAACTTGACTCGGCTCCTTCGCCACCTCAACTTGTAAGATTGATCCTGTTCATTGATCCTGATTGATCCTGTCACGTACCGTGACAAAAAGCAGGTTAGCACAACTGCATGGCGATTTGAATTTGAGAGAATTTAAAAATACGCTGGTTGCCTTATATTTCAAAGCCTAGTAGTTTAACAAAATTGTGTAATTGTGTCAAAGGCAATGAATAATTTAACTATTTCTCTCCTTTTTGATCATTGTGTATACACATGCACACATTTATTAACTTTTTTAACTTAACCATTTCAATTTTAAATGAATACAGCATGGAAAATAAGTATTTGACACATCAGCATTTTTATCAGTAAGGGGATTTCTAAGTGGGCTATTGACAATTTCCACCAGATGTTGCAATCAAGCAAAATATTGAATTCATACAAAGAAATCAGAACATTTAAGTATACACATTGTGTCATAATAAATAAAGTGAAATGACTGCCGCTCATGTTTGACATTTACATTGAAGGCATTTGGCAGATGCCCTTATCCAGAGCGACTTACAACATGCTTTCAAGTTACCATCAATGAAGTGATCAGTTCCGGTTCATTAGGACCCCGACTATGAATACAACCTTTAATTGAGTCTGTTGTAGATTCTGTACACAAGTTCGACAATAAGAAAGTTACAAGTTAATCTAAATATTCTTGCTTTGTAGAAAGTTTTAGCAGAAGTGAGGTTAGTGTAAAATATGTGCAGAAGATTCTGGTAATGCAATAGGTCTGAGTCAAGCTGTGATTTCTTGTATTTTCTCTCCGCTGCTCGAAGTACTCTTCGATTTCTGCACAATGTATCGGAGAGCCAGGGCGCAGGGGGAGAAGGCCTTTTGGGTTTTGTTGATAGAGGACAGAGTTGATCCATGGAAATGGAAAGTGAGGTGAGGAAAGAGTTAGTAGCTGTCTCTAGAGTTTAGGAGAAGAACGAATCAGAGGTTGGGAGATGTGAAAGAATGCAGGGAAATACAGATGAAGGTGAGTGTGAAGGTTGTGTGGAATGAAGGATGGATGGCGGACTGTTGTGGATCCTGTAGGTACAGAGAGTGTGAAGGTCAGGAAGTGGTGGCCTTGATATTAAAAGGCCAGTACCCAATCCTCTCCCAGTTTTTCTAAGAATGTGGGAGAACGTGTAGGCAGAAGAGAGGTTAGCAGGTGTAGCTGTATTCTGAGGGGATATCCATGTCTCTGTTAGCGCCAGGAAGTCTAGGGAGTGGAGACTAGTGAAGCCAGAGATAAAGTGAGCTTTTTTAACAGCAGATTGACAGTTCCAGAGCCCACCTACCACACTTGTTTGAGAAGTAGATGACAGGGCAGGGTAGATGAGGTTGTTTAACAGAACCTCTGCAGCGTGAGTGTTTTCCTAGGCCTGTGAGAGATAGTTACTGGAATTCCAGACACATTGTTGCTGTGAAATAAAAGGCTAAATGGAAAAGCAGAATTGGACTGACAGCTGAGTGAACTTCACTATAAAAATCCCTAAATCCAGCCCCCTAATTTACACGTCAGGGAACCCCAAACTATCATTGATTGACCAGCTGAGTAAGATAATGATGACAAACGAGGGGAATATGTGCAGTGGGAAGACACAGAAACCATGTCCAAGTGAAATATTGTGCTTTTATTTACAGTGAGTAGTGAACAACCAACCAAACCTAAAGTGCTATATACAACAACAATTCACAACAAGTCACAGGAGGAAAACACACCATGAAAGGAGAGACAATACAAATACACAACAAAGCCACAACTAACCACACTAATCACTAACACACAACAACTCTTATCCAACTAACACAATCCAAAACTCCGATTTCAACACCAAACTCTCCTCTCAATTCCTCCTCCTCCTCCGGCTCCACAACAATGAGCCCTGAATGGTGGTTGGAATGGTCCTTATGTAGTTCTCTGTCCTGTGCGTTGATTGGCTGCCAGTTGATGAGGGAATTGGTGGGTGGAGCTGTAATCCAAATCTCCTCCCCCCAGCAGACGGCCTAAAAGAGAACACGCACAAAACAGAGCACCCCAAGCCATTCTATGGCCTAAAGGACGTAACACCACACAATTGATAGTTCTACACAGTCCTACAGCTGAGCTTACAAATAGACAGTAAACAAAGTCTAGATCCTACCTTCCCAGAAGAGACAAATACAACGATGGACAAGAAGCACTCATGTTTGACATACTTAACTCGTGATTAATCGCACCTTATCAACATAGGAGTTGACAAATATGATTACCTTGTTCAGATTTATGTTTATTAATGACAGTGAGTAATTTCAGTGAAAATATATTATAAAAAATACATATAAACTAAATTTCTATTAAAATATGAATGGAATATTTGAATGAAGAATTTAAATTATTAGATAACTGTGATGTCCAGTAATCCCTGGTGAGGACCCTCGTCCTCCACATTTAAATTGATTTGCAAGCTGTAGCTACCCATTTATCTGTTGCTTCTGAAAATGTGTTGCTTGTAGAGTTGTCCATTTGTTTCTGTGGAAATTATCTAGTGTGTGGAGGAGTGCTGTCTCGTTAGATGTGTACTTGGCTAGAAAGTGGTATTTTGACTTAATCTAGATCTGTGGTTGCTTAGTTCATATTGACAGGACATACACATCACTTTATTTTTGTCAACTGAACCGACAAGCAATGCTTTGAATTAGGGGTGGGTAATATGGCAAAATATTCAATCATGATTTTTTTTTAACAGTTAAATCCTGATTTCGATTTGAATATTTTTCATATTTAATACTTTCAATATTTTGCAATTTACTGAACAGTACAACCAATCCTTTGTAAAAAATATAGCCATATACAACATTTCTGAACAAAATGTTTATTAAAAGCTAAGAATGTTACTTCAGAACAAAATACCACTAAGAACAAGCCCTATAATACTTTAACAACTCTTATGAACTAATGCAATTCATAAACTATTACTGAATTTAACATGACATGACAATACCATCTAAGGTTAAACCATATAAGTTCTTAAAAGGGCTCCTGCCCTGCTGTATCCTCCCCTTGGAGGACCCGGTCCCTTGGCCTGGCTCCCCGGCGAGGTCAGGCGTGGCGGCCCCGGTCCCTCGGCCTGGCTCCCCGGCGAGGTCAGGCGTGGCGGCCCCGGTCCCTCGGCCTGGCTCCCCGGCGAGGTCAGGCGTGGCGGCCCCGGTCCCTCGGCCTGGCTCCCCTGCGAGGTCCCGCTTGGCGGCCCCGGTCCCTCGGCCTGGCTCCCCGGCGTGATCCTGCATGGCGGCCCCGGACCCTTGGCCTGGCTCCCCGGCGTGATCCCGCTTGGCGGCCCCCGGACCCTCATACCTGCACACAATAATCAGGGCCGATCCATCTGGGTACGTGTGGGCCCTGTCTCCACACGTCCCCTCTGACACGTCTTGTGTCACCCCCTGCACCGGCTGGGACAAGCAGGCCCTCTTCCTGCCTATCCCAGCTGGGTCCTCATGCCTACCAGGGGGCTCTATGGCGCTCCACCCCTCTGGAGGCGGACACAGGCCCATGCCTGGCCCGCCCTCCTCACCGGATACCGGAGGACCCAGCTCCATTGCTTCCCCACCTACCCTCCCCTCAGGAGGAGCCCCCAACCCGAACTGCACCCCCCCCAAAAATTTCTTTGGGGGAGCATCCCCCCCGGCTGGACTTAGGGGTTCCTTGGGGCTTGTCCACCTCGTCTTGGACCAGTGCAGTCAGGTTAGGAACTCCCTCCCCGGGGTTCAGCTCCGCTGCTGGGTCGCCATCTGGTGGACACAAAGAGGGGAAGTGGGGGCGACATATGGACACAAATGCTACGCACACACACACACAGACAGAGACAAACAGAAAAGAGGGTCGTCTGGCTCCCTCTCTGGGCTCTCCGGGACCTCCTCAGGGGGCACAGCCAGGATCTCGGGAGGCGCGACCTGCTCGTCGCCCGCCAGTGCTGGGTCTTCTTGCCCCGTATCCTGACTGGCACTGGATGTGGTGGAGGGGCAGAGTTCAATCCCTGGCTCAGGCTCTGGCCGATCAAACTCTGCCCTCAGTCTCTGCAGGAAGTCCCGACAGCTCCTTCTGTCTGTCTCTGCCTGCTGCCAGAGGGCTGCGCCCCAGCCCCATGCTGACCCAGACAGACACGCGAGGATGGTGGTGATCTCATTCATGTCTGCTGACCCACTGAAGGGTCCCGGGGCCATTGGGCTGTCCCACACAGGGCTGGGCCCATCTCTGGAGATGGTGTTGGGTGTGTGGCGTGGAGGGTGGTGGACGTCTTCTCCAGCAGGCGGGGGCGCTGGTGCTGCGCTGCCATTTCGCTGGGGAACGTCCGGGCAGACATCAACGTCATCGCCGCTTTCGTCATCCGTGTCCTCCCACCGGTGACTCCGAGGGTTGTCCACCCTGCAGACATCCTGGACCCATGGCGCGATCAGTTCCCATGGGCAGTACTCTGGCCATTCGGGCTGGAGCCTGCCCACCTCCTCACTGGAGGAATGCTGCTGTGGTCGTCGCTTACCCCCCTGGAAGTGATATGGGTCCCCACGGACCTCGCGACGATCATGGACGGGCGCGATGGGTGGAGCCCAATCCGCGTCTCCCGTGCTCTCGTCGTCGTCATCGTCCGTGTCGTCCCAGTCCACAGGGAGCCTGGCCAGCAGAGCGCAGAGTTCCTGGCTCGACATGGGGAAGATTGCGGGGGTCGCATCCTCTGCGCTCGCTGCCCATGTCACTTCCTCGCTGCTGCCGACGCCACCGTCTTCGCTCCGCCCACTCACCCGCCGCGCGCCATGGCTTATCGGGGAGAAAACGCTCCACCAGAACGGGCGGCGTGTCTCTCCCCTGGCGTCCGCGTTCGTCGCGCCGGGCTGCGTCCTTCGCAGTGTTTCTTCTCCTCTGCTTCTTTCCTCTGCGCTTTTGTCAGGAGGGACGGCATTCTGTCACGACTACGGACTTACGGGGGAAGGAAGCGCAGAGGTCTGACATGCTGGGAAAGGGGTTTATTATTAAACAATAAATAACTACAAATAAACAATGGTGCGGTGGCCAAGAATGGGAAATAAAGATTAATCAACTAAAACAAACCCACAGACGTGTGCCGATTGCCAGAACTGAAAATACACAAATACATAACCATGCACTAACGTTCACGAAAATGCCGTCCCTCCCGAAAGGGCGGACATCTGCGGTTCTTAAGTGCTGTCAGGATTGGGTACAGGTGATAAGCACAGCTGCAGTGAATCCTGACATTGTCAGAGTTACCCAACCTGCATGCCTTCTATCAGCTCATCCAGAAGTCTCCCAGGAGCAGAGGTGGCGTATTGTTCAGATCGAGATGAAACCATTTCAAGAGGACCTGGATGCTGAAACCTAAGGTGGTGAGAATGAAGGTCAGCAATCATCTGAAAATCATTCGTATGTGCTGTGGGAGCAGCAGTAACTGGCCTCCCAAAACAGTCTGGACATGGGCTATGGTCCCGAAGTTGGAGGAGAGTGACTACATTGAGCAAAACCTTACCATGTTTGAAAGGCTGGCGGCCTGGGAACGTGTACCTCGTGCCATCTCTTATGGGCTGGGCACAAGCGGCCTACCCCACAATCACAACTGGGCTGGCAAACGGGCTAGGAACAACCCTTGTTTAACATCAGGCAGGCGACCCTTTATCTCCTCTGTATGGTCAACTAAAGGCATCCATGTGTTTAATGACATTTGCGATGATTGCACTTTGCACACATTCCAAGACCTTCAAAATCAGTACACACTCCCAGGCTCATCTTGTTTCTTATATCTCCATCTCAGATCCACAAACTTAAAACCCCAAATATAAAGTGGGGGACCGCATCACTCCTAATGAGCAATAAACATAGCACAACAGTGCTCAGGGTGAACTACCACACTCTAATAAGCACTGCCGAGCAGTAACAGCAAATTATGGCAATTATGGATGCAGTTCTGTGGATGCAGAATGAAACGTCTCTACCTTAAAGGAAGAAAGTCCAGTTGCCATGACTCAACTGTCAGGCAAATTCACCTGGATGACTGAGAATCTTCACAGACATATGGCAATTATGGTAACATCATCAATAACAGTAAACAGTCAGTAAACAGTAATAACTGAGCACACCAATGAATCAGGTGAAATTGAACACGTACCCAATCTGAAACTCGGGTGTGATATTTTAACCAGAATTTTGTCAATCATGAATCAGACCAGTTTTACAGACAATACCTAAATAGAGAATACTGTACTTGATGCATGTACAAGATGAATAACTTACAGTCGTCAAAGGATCAGCTGACTTATTAATTCAAAACAGGCAAAAAGAAAAGTCATTCACCACCTGTATGTCCCTCAAAGTGTTGAGAGACGAAGGCTCGGGCCTCCTCCGGAGAGGAGAACATTTTCTCTGTTCACCCATTCACCCATTCAGATGGGTGATTCTGAGTCGAGCAGAATAAAGAATGCCAAACTTCACCCCCTCCATCCCACGGAGCTGCCGTCTGATGTCATTAAATGCAGCCCGAGCCTTAGCTACTTTAGCCGTGAAGTCTGGGAAGATCGAGATGGACATGTCGTTTATCTTGATACAATGCTTCTCTCTGGCAAAACGCAGGATATTTGCACAGTCCTGGTAGTAGTGGATGCGGGCCACGATGACGCGGGGTGGATTCCCCTGCCTGGGCACTGGAAGAAAAGATAGGTGCGCCCTGTCCAGCAGTGACGCTTCTTTCCAGCCATTTCTCCGGATTATATATGTGCAGATTCCTTTCAGACCAAAGCATAACCGACAGTTGACCTATGAAATATGCCAAAAAATGTTACTATTTAAAACTTGCTCGGCGGAGCAGTTTTACGTTGAGTCATTTTTTTTTTTATGTTACTTTATTTTGTGTGTGTATGTTCTTTCCTCGCATCATCATTGTTAATAGGAAACACCTGTTCAGAAATGTATATTAGGGGGAAAAAATTGATTGGTTTGTCTGGCGGGGTTAGTTAGAAATGTACCCCTTCCACCAAGCTCAGCTATGGTGCCTCTCTGACTTTTACAAATGTGCAAGTTTCAGCACTGGATGCTGTTGGCCCATTGCTGGTAGAGGTGTGAACCTTCACTAGTCTTACGATTCGATTATGTTTATCAATGCCTCTATATTGATGCATCATGATGCATGCCTCAAATACAAGGGTTAAGATCTTGTAGACCTGTGTGGACACTTTGCTATAATGAACAGAAAAATGTTTGTAGTAACTTTTCAAAACAAAATGTCTAATTTCACTGCAGTGACAGAAGGTACAGAATTGAACTGACATTATTGTTCATGTGTAATGCAAATCAATAGTGAATAGGTAAATGCCAGTTTTTACAGTGTTTTTTCAAATCACTCACTGCATAGAAATTAAACGTTTTCTTTTTAAAAACAACACAAAGATTCTGGACCTCTATTGTCAAGTGTAAATTAAATAACCTTTGAAATTGTAAACATTTTAATGTAACTATAGACCTGATATATAGAACAGTCGTTTATTTTATGACTCATACTTTTCTATTAATATTTATTTTCATTATTAATTCAGGTAAAAATGTGTTGGATGTCCAGTTGCAAATCCAACCCCGACATTATATTAGTTCAGACAGTTCAACATTTTTTTTTTTTTTTAACTGTACACGTGTGAGGACGCTTTGATTTGCTACAATGAGCAGAAAAATTGTCTGTGTTCAGTCAACACTCCCCAAATTCCACAAACGGCAAGAAAAACTCCTGGTTCAGATGTCCTGGTTCAGAAGTGAATGCAGACTGAACACAGGCTGCGGGGCTCAGCGCAAAAGTATATATAAAAAGTATATATAAAAGTATATATGATAATGTACAATTGTGTTGTAGATCTTTGGACAGCTTTGGACAGCAGTGTTGTAGATCTTTGGACAGATCAGCTGTCAGGATTGCCTGCAGCTGGGCTCCACACCGGAATCCAATTCTGACGCCCCATAAATGCCGGAAGTTTCCGCCCGTTCGGGGTCGCTGGCATTTTCGTGAACTTCAGTTGGTAACACTGCTTATAATTTGAGTTCTGGCAATCGCCACACGCCTACGGGTTAGTTTTAGTTTATCTGTATTTAAGTTAAATCGTTTTCGGCCACCGCGCCATTGTTTATTTGTATTTCTTTATTGTTTATAATAAAACCCCCTTCCCAGCATGTCAGACCTCTGCGCTTCCTTCCCTCGTAAGTCCGTAGTCGTGACAGAATGCCAGCGACCCACCCAAAAGCGCAGAGGTGGAAAGCGGAGGAGAAGAAACGCCGCGAAGGACGCAGCGCGGCGCGGCGAACGCGGACGGCAGGGGAGAGACGCGCCGCCCGTTCTGGTGGAGCGTTTTCTCCCCGAGAAGCCGTGGTACGCGGCGCCGCGTGATGACGTCACCCCCGGGAAACTCCGCGAAACCCGGAAGCGACAACGTCGGCGGGTGAGGAGGCGGAGCGAGGACGTTGGCGTCGGCAGCAGCGAGGAAGTGACGTGGGCAGCGAGCGCAGAAGATGCGACCCCCACGATCTTCGGCATGTCGAGCCAAGAACTCTGCGCTCTGCTGGCAAGGCTCCCCGTGGACTGGGACGACACGGATGACGACGAGAGCACGGGAGACGAGAGTTGGGCTCCGCCCATCGCGCCAGTCTGCGATCGTCGCAAGGTCCGTGGGGACCCACGTCACTTCCAGGGGGGTGAGAAGCGGCAACAACGGCGGCGTTCCTCCAGCGAGGAGGTGGGCAGCCTCCAGCCCGAATGGCCAGAGTACTGCCCATGGGAGCTTATCGCGCCATGGGTCCAGGATGTCCGCAGGGTGGACGACCCTCGGAGTCACCGGTGGGAGGACACGGATGACGAAAGCGATGATGACGTGGATTTTCGGTGGGCGGTCGGTGCCGGGATGGCTCCGCCCAGCGTGCGCGTCCGAGATCATCGCGGCGTCCGTGATGACCCATGTGACTTCCGGGGGTACGAGGTTGACACGGACGACGACCAGGATCGTCACGAGGTCCGTGGAGACCCACGTCCCTCCCAGCAGTGTGAGGAAAGCTGGTGGAAGAGGGCGACGGGATGTCGCCAGCCAGCAACTGCGCTGCCGGGACTGCCTCGCAGGGAATCCTCCATTCCTGCTCCAGTCGCCGACCCGCCTTCCCTCTGCCCGGACGTTCCCCAGCGAAAAGGCAGCGCAGCACCAGCGTCCACACCTGCTGGAGAAGACGTCCACCCCCCTCCACACCACACACCTACCACCATCTCCAGCAACGTGCCCAGCCCCATGTGGGACAGCCCAATTGTCCCGGGACCCTTCAGTGGGGCAGCAGACACTGATAAGACCACCACCATCCTCTCGTGTCTGCTTGGGTCAGCATGGGGCTGGAGCGCAGCCCTCTGGCAACAGGGAGAGACAGACAGCAGTTTTCGGGACTTCCAGCAGAGACTGAGGGCGGAGTTTGATCGGCCAGAGCCTGAGCCAGGGATCGAACTCTGCCCCTCCACCACGTCCAGCGCCAGTCAGGATCCGGGGCAAGAAGACCAAGCACTGGCGGGCGACGAGAAGGTCGCACCTCCCGAGATCCTGGCTGTGCCCCCTGAGGAGGTCCTGGAGAGCCCAGAGAGGGAGCCAGACGACCCTCTCTTCTGTCTGTCTCTGTCTGTGTGTGTCTGTGTGACATATGTGTCCGTATGTCGCCCCCACTTCCCCTCTTTGTGTCCACCAGATGGCGACCCAGCCGCGGAGCCGAACCCCAGGGAGGAGGTTCCTGACCCGAATGTGCTGGTCCAAGGCGAGGTGGACAAGCCCCAAGGTACCCCTAAGTCCAGCCGGGGGGGGTGCTCCCCCAAAGAATTTTTTGGGGGGGTGCAGTTCGGGTTGGGGACTCCTCCTGAGGGGAGGGGAGGTGGGGAAGCGATGGAGCTGGGTCCTCCGGTAGCCAGTGAGGAGGGCGGGCCAGGCATGGGCCTGCGTCTGCCTCCAGAGGGGTGGAGCGCCATAGAGCCCCCGGGTAGGCATGAGGACCCAGCTGGGACAGGCAGGAAGAGGGCCTGCTTGTCCCAACGGACGCAGAAGGGGCTAGCCGGATGGTCTGGCAATGCCCCCCCCTTGGCACCAGGGCCGTGCAGCGAGAGGGGCTGCATAGTCCCAGAAGGCACCAGCCTGGGGTGCCTGGAACAGTCGCCGGAGGCTCTGGGACAATCTCCCTGCGCGGTGCAGGGGGTGGACACAAGAAGTGTCAGAGGGGACGTGTGGGAGACAGGGCCCACATGTACCCAGATGGATCGGCCCTGATTATTGTGTGCAGGTACGGGAGTCCGGGGCCGCCATGCGGGACCACGCCGGGGAGCCAGGCCGAGGGTCCGGGGCCGCCATGCGGGACCACGCCGGGGGAGCCAGGCCGAGGGACCGGGGCCGCCATGCGGGACCACGCCGGGGAGCCAGGCCGAGGGTCCGGGGCCGCCAAGCGGGACCACGCCGGGGAGCCAGGCCGAGGGTCCGGGGCCGCCAAGCGGGACCACGCCGGGGAGCCAGGCCGAGGGTCCGGGGCCGCCATGCGGGACCACGCCGGGGAGCCAGGCCGAGGGTCCGGGGCCGCCAAGCGGGACCACGCCGGGGAGCCAGGCCGAGGGTCCGGGGCCGCCAAGCGGGACCACGCCGGGGAGCCAGGCCGAGGGTCCGGGGCCGCAAGCGGGACCACGCCGGGGAGCCAGGCCGAGGGTCCGGGGCCGCCAAGCGGGACCACGCCGGGGAGCCAGGCCGAGGGTCCGGGGCCGCCAAGCGGGACCACGCCGGGGAGCCAGGCCGAGGGTCCGGGGCCGCCACGCCTGACCACGCCGGGGAGCCAGCCCGAGGGACCCGGTCCTCCAAGGGGAGGATACAACAGGGCAGGAGCCCTGTGGTTGCCGCCGTCCGCCCCGCCGCCTCCACTGATGGTACTGTTGGGGCTCCGAGGACGTAGCCCTTGGAGGGGGGGCTCTGTCAGGATTGCCTGCAGCTGGGCTCCACACCGGAATCCAATTCTGACGCCCCATAAATGCCGGAAGTTTCCGCCCGTTCGGGGTCGCTGGCATTTTCGTGAACTTCAGTTGGTAACACTGCTTATAATTTGAGTTCTGGCAATCGCCACACGCCTACGGGTTAGTTTTAGTTTATCTGTATTTAAGTTAAATCGTTTTCGGCCACCGCGCCATTGTTTATTTGTATTTCTTTATTGTTTATAATAAAACCCCCTTCCCAGCATGTCAGACCTCTGCGCTTCCTTCCCTCGTAAGTCCGTAGTCGTGACATCAGCTTTTCCTCCATTCTCACTGCGTCTCACTGTGTTTCAAAGTGATAGAAAGAAAACTTGCACGCTTAGATCCTATTGGTCACGCAAAAATCTAAAATACGTCACTGAGCAAAGCACCGTCCCCACTCACTTCTCCCCGGGTGCCTGTCATGGCTGCCCACTGCTCACTACGGATGATGTGTTTAAAACAGAGAACACATTTTGTTGTGTGCTGCAGTGTTTTACAATGACGATCACTTCACTTTCACTTATTAACTTTAGTTATCTTAACACACACAGTTTTGTTGATGTTTTTTAAAGTAATGTCATAAAACAAAATGTCATTGCAATTATGAAACATTGGACAATCTATAGCTGATCTTGCTGGTCACTCCATGCAATGTACTCGATAATTGCCCGTGTTATTTTTAAAGCACGTGGATTTTCTCTGGACATTTTCTCTCACAAACAATTGATTTCAGTTTTCTGCAGCGGGCACTCAGCGCCTGTGGTTAACCCCTTACACGCCGCTGAAACAGACATTTCTTAGACCGTGTTATCAGGATTTTGTAGACTCCGGAATTTTGTAGACTCCGGAAGAGTAGGTATCGGCTGTTGGCGCCTCATACTGGCCTCCGTTCGATAAAAAGTGTTATTCCGAAACTCTCATTTCTCCTTTCCTGACCTCGCGGCGTTGGCTCGTCACTATAGTATATAGTATGAGGTTTCGGACGCAGCATAGATTTAATTTATTGCAACACTTTTTATACTAATATCGTGAAAACGATAATTTTTCGATATATCATGCAGCCCTACTGTGCATTGAGTGAAAAAGCTCTTGCAATGTCTGGCAATTACAGTTCTGATACTGCGGAACCGTCAGTAGGACGGAGAACAGGGCATGTCAGCGGTGGTGAGAGTCTTTCATTATGTTCTGAGCTTGACGGATGAAGTCCGTCTCAGAGCTTGGAAATGGGTGGAAGTGGAACCCTGATGATGCTGTCTTCACAGCTGTATCTACTGCAGGACCTTCTGCTCAGCGGCAGTGCAGTTCCCGTACCAGACAGTGAGAATAATGGGAGAAGGGAGGTTGGCCTTCTTCAGGTATAATGTGAATGACATTTACATTTACAGCATTTATCAGACGCCCTTATCCAGAGCGACTTACAATCAGTAGTTACAGGGACAGTCTCCCTGGAGCAACTTAAGGTTGAGTGTCTTGCTCAGGGACACAATGGTAGTAAGCGGGATTCGAACCCGGGTCTTCTGGTGTGTTACCCACTAGGCTACTACCACCCTTCAGCTTTCTGAGGAAGTGCAGACGTTGCTGGGCTTTCTTGGTGATGGAGGTGGTGTTGAGGCTTCAGGAGAGGTCGTCTGTAATGTTCACACCCAGGAACTTCACGCTGCTGACGATCTAAACAGTAGATCCATCGATGTGCAGTGGGGTGGGGACAGTTAGTTTCTTCCTGAAGTTGACAACCATCTCTTTGGTATTGGTGACACTTGAGAGTCAGGTTGTTGTAAAATGTTTCTGTTTCTTGCTTTTTACATTATAGAACAAAACTGATTACCAAGGACAATGAAATGACACAATGAGGTCATGTAATAATGTTCTGTTTTTGTTGGTGCTTTCACCCTCTCTGCTTCAAACTGTTTGGCTGAACCCCTGTTCTTTAGCTCAATTCTCCTGGATAATTCGAAAATAATATAAATGCTCATGCAAAATGAGTCATCCGAATCAGCCGTAAAAACTCCTCCACAGGACCTTTTTACGTAAATGGAGGATAAGTGCTTTTTATTTTTTGTTTCATTATGATTGGGCTGAAATAATATCCTTGTTTCATAACTTTACCAGTTGGCCATATATCATAGTTTGCATCATTAAAGGACAAAGAATAACAATGAATCTGATGTTAGATACCAATGTTTCAATAATATTGAGGCGGGGTCATTTCACGCTTGAAATGCTAATTCAGCAGCAAAATCTACCAGATAATGGATTTAGAATGACAGTAGCATTCATTGCGCATATATTTAGCTGGGGCTTGCAGTTATTGCTGCTGAGCCCATGGCTTCTTTTGTGTGTGTGTGTGTGTGTGTGTGTGTCTGCCCAATCACTCAAGTTACAATGTTATTTTTCCTGCTGGACCTGGAGTCTCTCTCCACAGACACAGAAAAAAACCATACACAAAGAGGCCTATGTTCGCTCAGTGAGTTGCAGCTGCTGTGTCCTGGGGTGAACTGTATGGTTTGGTTATGTAATCAGGATTTAAGTGAAACCTTGCTGTTTCACTCCTGCCCAGCAGGGGCACTCTTATATTTACAGAGCTGGACCTGGACAGTGTTCACAAACTGCAAATTGTCACTACTTCAAGATCCCAGACTCTCTGTATAAAACATTCTGTAGGAATTGTGGCCGTGGTTGTGACAAGGCATCCTCACTGTGAGCTGCACTATGTCCTGTTAGAGAAAAGAACACATGACACTGCATGTTTGCTAGCAACCTGAAGAGACCAAAATTCACTGGTTTTAGCAAAAGGGAGTCAGAGACTGACAGAACTTTTTTCCTAATAGATGCTTAGTTTGTGAGATTATGGCACAAAAAGTAGTGAAACAAATGAGTTGTAAACAAAAAGAATAACAATGGCTCAGATGAAAGAATATGCAACCGTATATGTATGTCAGGGTTCAGGAAAAGGAGGGAGCCTCCATTGTGAGATGTTGACCTAAAATGAACCATAGAGATTCAATGGGTACAACATTAAAAAAAAAATATTTCTGTCTACAATTTAGTGTGATGGCCAACATTTCTTTTTAAATTTTCAGGTTTTGTTAAAAAATTCATACACACCATTTTGTTGTTTTGAGGGTTAGATATTTCCAGGATGAAATGGCTCACTGAAGGGTGAAATTTACTCTCTGGCAGCCTATTCCTGTTCAGATGTAAGAATGCAGCCAAGAGACACAGAGAGGTACAGCAGAGAGAGAAGGAAAACGGAGAGAGGGGCTGAAGTTGGAGAGGATTAGGAAGCAGCAGAAGACCATGACTGAAACCAGGAAGGGGGAAGACATGAATTTAGATGGAGTATAAGAGAGAGGAGAAGGCTGCAGACAAAAGAGAAGGGGTCTGGGGGTGGAGCTAAAGCAGTAACAAGGGGAACTGTGTGTGTGTGTGTGTGTGTGTGTGTGTGGGTGGTTACTTACAGGGTGAGTGAGGAGGACAAAGAGAGGAAAGTTTTTGAAGAGAAGAGAGTGGTGGGAGGCAGAGCCGAGAGTGTGGCAGTGCTGCCTTAGAGGAGTGTGATTGAGGAGAAAGAGAGACGAGCCAGGAGATGCATCCATCTAGATGGGGTATGTGAACTACATAAACAACTACTAAGTGAAGACTGTGTTGTGTGTGTGTGTTTTGGGAGTTTACTGAGCGTGATGGCTGATGACGGGGGTCAGGAAACATGCCTGTACATCAGTTTGTCCTGCCATAGGAAAGAAGTCCAGGAATGTGAGCTGGGTGTTTGGCCTGTGGTTTTGATAGGATTGAGGGTGGCACGGTCAGTCTGACCACAGGCATCTGGCTGATGCTTTTAACATGGCCTGTCTGTGTTGCCAGCCCTGCACTTCCAGCACTGTCCAACTTAACATCAGGTGGTGTAGCATTGTTTGTTGGTTACTTTTAGACATAGTCTAACCAATAAGTAACCGATTTAAAGAACTTTAACACAAACACACACCAAAATACAAATGCAAACAGCAACACGATTCACTGATTTGACCAAATTTGCAATCACATGACTTTCAGCTGCAGATTTAGATTGTTGATTTAAGATTATTTTTATTTTAGTCCCACAAGTTGGGGGGGGGGGTTAATTTTTCACTTGACTGCATTTTCATGTGTCCTTTAACAGAGAGTCTCCTGCTTATTTCTAAACAATCACAGACAGTAACAGAAAGCCAGTATTCACCTACTACAGACAAAAATACACATACGCAATATCTCTACTTTAGGCATGGTCCTATTCACCAGCTATTTGGTTATTTCATTACTGCATGACATCTGTTAGCCTGGAAGTTAACAAGAAATGAATGTTCCGTAGTGGCTGATCTGAGAGCATTACACCTTTTACATCCCTATCTGCCATAGCCTTCACTAGGGCTGCACGATTTGGGGAAAAAGACATACTGCAATTATTGAGATCAATATTGCGATATGCGATATGATAAAGGACACCTGCTTGTATATCAATGAAAAGTTGCATACAAATTACTAATAGTGAAATGTTTAATTTCAAAGTGAAACGTACAAACTACTTATAACAACTTGAAATGCCCAGTGCTTTCAAAATACAATATTCTACAAAATTAAATAATCACAAAAAACTCTTTACATTACTGTCAAACGACAAACCCTGGTAAGGCTAAACAACTGTTTTGATTATATTTGGCCATTATAAAATCCCGTATTATAGTTCTTACGTTTAACCAAAACGTTGTTTGGAGGCTGACACAGGGATGAATAGTTTTGCTAGCTTAGCTAAGGTTAATATTTGTAAACTGAGGTGAATTTCTTTAGGAAACCTTCAAAGTTTAGTTAATGCCTATGTTTAGCCAAAACGTTGTTTGGAGGCTAACTTGAACACAGGAATGCATGTGTTCAGCTTAGCTAAGGTTAAGACTTATAAAACGGGATTTTATAATGGACAAATATATTCAAAACAATAGTCCAGCCTTACCTATGAAATGCAATCCCCCGGGATCTGGTTTGGAGCGTACAGCGGTTTGTACAGCCCCAAGCAGCACAAGAGTGAGGAATTTTTATGCACTTCTCTCAATAGACATGTATATGCTTCACTCCACAGCAGCGCCTATCACAATATGGCGGCGACGTTGACATACATGTACCCATATGTCTATGCGAGTCTGAGGTCTCCATTGAAACGAATTGAAAGTCATGACATTTGACTGAAGTAAGACTTCAGTCAGCTCTCAAACTTTGAGAGAATGAGTGTTGCCGATTCAATCCATGTTCTAATAATTTAAATCGCAGCTTTTTGCGTTCATGTAATCGCACAGACTGACATCGCGATTACAATTGCGATTAGATTAATCATGCAGCACTAGCCTTCACTGCATCATAGTGGTGCAAGATCTGTATCGACACCCAGCAATTCTCCAGGACCTGTTTTTTCAACACTTTGCCATGCAGTTTGGTTAAATAAATAACTAGTAATTTTGAGTTTTTTTTTTTATGAAGGGTGCTTTTGGGAAGTTGACTTTAAGGTAAAATTGTATCCACACCATCAGCATTTCCATGCTGAAGGATGTGGATCTGCAAGATCCTGCAGTACATTTTTGTGCTAAATGAGGATGTGGGATGTGTGTTGGAGGTATTTTTTCATACCATCCACCCTTTTGGTTAAGACATGTCAGGTATTTATATTAGGCTGGCAGAGGGAGGGAAGGGTCATTAACTAAGCTTTCTCCTTCCTCTCAGTTCGCTGAGTCAGTTGATTCCACACCACCATTTCACCGCATACTGGTGGAGCTGTAAGTGACATATAGTGCATCAGACCTCTCTTTCAGTTGGTTAATTGTTTGTGAGTGTTTTACTGATCATCTGTACCAATCTGCAACATTTGTTTTATTAGACTTTACCATACAGGGTCTGAAGGCATTTGTCACAAACGTAGTGCATTTTGGGTTACAGCTTACAAGGTAGCTTACAAGGTACTATGCCTGCCTCCATCAATTAAACTAGCGAATGGGCATGGCATTGGCATTTTAGCTTGTGGTCGGATGCTGAAGTAGTTCGTCTGTGCTTGAGTTGCTAACCCTGATGGATGGAGTTACTTCCAGCCTGCAGAAAAGGGAATGCCTGGACAGGAGTGCTGAAGAGTGGTAGAGTAAAAATCAGCTTTAATAGAAAATCAGTTAGCAGAGTCAGCTACAGCATACTCTTAAGGTCTTCCTCCCTAACCAAAACATTAAATGTACAACAGACATATTAATAAGCATTGATTCAAGCATTTCAGGTCTGTTCTGCCTAGACAGAAGGTCGGATTAGGATCTGATTGGATAGTTTCTGTGATGAAGACCTCAGTTTTTGTCATTTCATTTCCAGTCATTTGACTGGAAAAAATAGCTGTTGTGGTTGAACATAAATCAGTAAATCTGTTTAGGTTTTTAAATGGAGCTGTGTGATATGGGAAAAAGTGATAAAAAATATACTTTCCTAATGACTTTTGCTCCCTGACTACATTTTCAGCCATTTTGCTAGCTTTATCCAATGGTTTTCAAACTTTTTCTGCGGGGCACCTCTTTTCTAAATAGGGTCATTACTGCACTCTCGTAACTGCCCATTTCCAACATATTTTTTTTTATCAGCCTTTAAATTATTTTGCCTCTACTATTTTGCTCTAAATAATTTCATTGTGTCATTTTCAATTCCAATAAATAAAAAAATTGAAGCACCAAAATTTTAAATAATATTATTCAGCTTGCTCAAATTCAACTTGTGGAATTCAGGCTCAGAATGCACCACTGTAACCATAGGGTGGGCCTTATTGGGTGGTAGTAGCCTAGTGGGTAAGACACTCGCCTGTGAACCAGGAAACCCAGGTTCAAATCCCACTTACTACCATTGTGTCCCTGAGCAAGACCTTAAGTTGCTCCAGGGAGACTGTCCCTGTAACTACTGATTATAAGTCGCTCTGGATAAGGGTGTCTGATAAATGCTGTAAATGTAAATGCTAGGCCACTACTGCCCTAAATAACAGTTATCGGTTTTCAAAGTTATCATAACCTCCTTGAGAAGTTCAATAAACGCCTGGCCACACTGAAATCTGGCTGAATTAAGCAAAATAAGCAAATCAAGATGCTGTGTTTGTCTATGGAATCTGAAAATGTCACAGCCAACACACCTCCAACACACCAGAGAGTGCCAGACCAGCCAGAGAGACAGCTACCCGGAAGCGGAAATGAGAGCTCTTTTTTTAAATTATTTCCCAGAGACGCTTACCTACTTTCCCACGCCTGAATAAATTGACTTATTGACCACAACCTTTGCCTGTCCCCAACTTCAAGATTTTACCTGCCCCTCTTGAGACGATGATTGATTTCTGGATTGAACCTCCTGACCATGACTTTTGCCCGTCCCTGACCCTGAGTCTGTCTGCCCCTTTTGTTAAGACGTTGATTCATGCTCCCCTACCTTCCTGCCGCCCAAGACGTCCTCCTATCCAGCCCTCACTCCCGAACCATCCTTCAACCAGCCATCTTCCTGTTATCCAGCTCGACGACTTGTCCCCTCACTCAAAGCATGTCTGCAAGTGCATCACCGAATTTGCTTCGTGACAGAAACACACAATGTGATCCAACATACACACGTTCTGTCTCTCTCTCTTTCAGCCATGTGAGTGCGTGATGCAAATGTTAATATGTCTAGCATGCTCTTGTTGATAGGTACTAGTGTTGAGTAGTTCTTGGTGAGATTGATTTAATTCTCTGTAGGAAACAAAATGTTCCTCCAGGATAAATTGTATCAATCATTACTTAAACTGTTTAGATCGGCTAGCAAGGGGAGAATCTTGTGGATTGTTATTTTGAAGAGCCCGGTAATTTAACTAGATTTCAATAAGGCCCATCTCTGATTGGCTGTGGTCCAGATATTCTTGTACATTTGAAAGTGCGTGTGCTACTGCAGTCGGGTAAATTAAGTAGCTGGACCAGTCAGATAGACATAGTGGATGTTGTCATGGATTACTGCCTTTAATCAGGCTTTAAAAGTTAGACCTGAGCCTGACAAGTACAAGCCTGAACCTGACATTATTGTCAGGTTCAGTTTTTTCCGCACTTTAGACTTTACTTTTGTAATTGCTGGATGCCAACCTCCGTTTGATTGCCTCAGCTTCCATCTTAGTGCTAATTGAAATGCATCACCTGACTGCTCATTTAGTGCCTGAGCCAGAGTAAAATGATAGAAATTGAACACTGAAAAAGCATAATGCATCTATAAAACACATTAGATGCAGCTATAAATATACTGGTCAAGTGTCCCTTCTCCCTGCTGCCTTTTAGCAACAGGCAGCAGAAAACAGATCATTAGGCAGAGATGATAATCAAATTCAAGATCTTGAACACTTGCACTTTTAATTTTGATTGTCTTTTTATTTAATTTATTTTCTTATGGTGGTAGAAGCCTAGTGGGTAACACACTCGCCTATGAAACAGAAGAACCAGGTTCAAATCCACTTAACCCTAAGTTGCTCCAGGGGGACTGTCCCAGTAACTACTGATTGTAAGTCGCTCTGGATAAGGGCATCTGATAAATGCTATATTAGTAAATTTGTCAAAGATTTTGCTTCACCACAGAAACAACTGACAAAAAGACCTGAAAACACTGAAGAAGCAAACTTTGTGAAATCGAGTATTTGTGTCATTGTCAAAAGTTTTGGGCAGGGTTTTTTTTTTTTTATGTTACTGCCGGGAAGTGTTACTTCCGGGAAGAACCATAATGTTATTTGACTGAGACTATTCAAGTATTCCTCTTCCCTTGTCCTTGGTCAGACTGTTCCATGCATGCAATCTTTACAGTGTGCTGCATTACTTCATACTGTAGTGTTAATTTAGTGATGGTACACAACCTTCTGAGGAAGGTTTTACACTTTCAATGTCGTGTTTAAATATTGTGTGACACACTAACAGGAGATAAAAACAGGAGATATAGACCTCACCTGAGGTCAATAGTTATTATATTAGTTATATGTTATTTTTTCAACTACATCAGGCTCACTTATCAATGGGCAAAGCACATTTAATTAATATAGTTTTTTCACTGTGTGAACCTTCACTGGTCTCCCAATTCAATTCAGTTACGATGATCAATGCTTCCATATCGAAGCATCAGGATGCATGCCATAAATTTTCTACATGGTCACATGATGTATTCAAATACAAGAGGTAAGGTCTCGTGCACCTGTGTGGACGCTTTGATTTGCTACAATGGGCAGAAAAATGTCTGTATTGTTCTCTTCCAAGATGGTTGCCTGTAACCACTAGTAACTTTCAACAGAGAATAAGTAAATGTCAGTTTTCAGTGTTTTATCAAATCTATCACAGGTTTTGAAAATGTTATAGGCAATCACTTTGAAAAAAGAAAAAAACAAAGATTCTGTTCAAGGCCTCTATTGTCAAGATTGAATTAAATAATATTTGTAATTGTAAAAATATTTATGTAACTATAGACCTGGTTTATAGAACAATCATTTATTTTAAAATCAAAATTTGTTCTGGTGCCATCTTGTGCTCAGCATTTGATACAGACAGCACATCACTTTTTATACATTTTGTTATGTTACAGCCTTATTTCAAAATGGATGAAATTCATTTTCTTCCTCAGAATTCCCCATAATGACATTGTGAAAGAAGTTTACTTGAGGTGCTTTTGCTCAGTGGCACCTTAGTGGCGAGTCAGAATAGAGGAATGATGACTTCTGCAGCAATGTACAGAGATTTTCTGGATGCTCCAGAGCACTCTTGAACTCAAAGTATTGTGCAAAGGCTGTGAATACTTATGTACACATTATTTCTCAGTAGTTTCATTTTTAATGCATTTTCAAGTAAATCAAGTACACTTTAATCATGTTGTGATTATGGGGTGTTGTGTGTAGAATTCTGAGGAACATTTTTAATTAATCCATTTTGAAATAAGACTGTAACATAACAAAATGTGGAAAAAAAGTGATGCAATGTGAATACTTTCAGGATGCACTGTATATCCCCTGACATCTGTGACTTGTTCTGGGTTTAGAACAGCAAACCTTTAACAAACCAACCTGAGACAAACATTCAAAATGTGTTTTGAGCCCCCTGCTGTACTATCTGTACACCTACTACTGTTCAGCCACTACAAACTCCACCAACTCATTAAGTTTGCTGACGACTCTGTTGTGGTGGGCCTGATCTCTGACAATGACGAGACAGCCTACCTGGAGGAGGTTGGAAATCTGGAGAATTGGTGCCAGAGGAACAATCTCCACCTGAACGTCAGCAAGACAAAGGAGTTTATAGTGGACTTTAGTACTAAGCAGGAGAGGAACTATCAGACCCCTGTCATCAACAGGAGCCCAGTGGAGAGAGTGGACAGTTTCACATCATGCAGGACCTGTTATGGTACTGTCACATCAACACCATGGTGAAAAAGGCCCGGCATCGTCTCTACCAACTTCAACGCCTGAGAGACTGCCCTCCAAGGTGCTCTGCTCCTGCACAATAGAGAGCATCCTGGCGGGAATGATCGCTACCTGGTTCATAAACAGCAGCATGCAGGACAAGCAAGCCCTACAGAGGGTGGTTCGATCAGCTGAACACATCATCTGTACCAAGCTCCCTGACCTTCAATCGATCTACAGCAAGCAGTGCTTGACCAGGGCCAGGAAGTTAGTGAAGGACCTCAGCCACCCCAACAATGGACTCTTCTCTGTGCTGTGATCAGGGAAATGCTTCCGCTCTCTGAAGGCCAACACAGAGAGAATGAGAAGGAGCTTCTTCCCGCAGGCTATACAAGCTCTCAACCACAACACTACATAGGACAGAACACCAATACACTCCTACACTTTCAAACAACTTCAGGACTGACATATGGAACATTTGCAGATCTTCACACCTTAAAAAATATTTATGTATATGCATTGAAGTCATTTGCACAGCTTTACATTTTACAGCATTTATCTGATGCCCTTATCCAGAGCGACTTACAATCAGTAGTTACAGGGACAGTTCCCCTGGAGCAATTTAGAGTGTCTTGCTCAGAGACACAATGGTAGTAAGTGGAATTTGAACCTTGGTCTTCTGGTTAATAGGCGAGTTTGTTACCCACTAGGCTACTACCACCACACCTTCCACACTTTTGCACACTTTCACCCTTCTCGTTACATATAGTTTATATCATTTATGTTTAAAAAAAATTAATATTTGTTTATATTTGCAATATTTGCATATTTGTAATACTTTTATTTGTAATATTGAGGTCAAGAGCAGTCGCACAAGAATTTCACTGCATATCATACCGTGTATGACTGTACGTACAGTGGTGGCCTAGTGGTTAAGGAAGCGAAGACTAGCGAGGTGGTAGGTAGTGTTTTGGGGCAGGATTAAGGGCAGACCATAAAATCGACAGATTATTTGATTATTAAACTAATTGTTAGAAGCAGCCCTATATTTTAGTCTCTTTTTTTAGTAATGCAATTATATTTAACCCAGTCAGTATAGTACAAGTGAGTACTATAGTGTGCAGTGGGCAGCCATGATCCGCCAAGGTGCCACTGAGGTGCCACTGAGCAAAGCACCGTCCCCACACACTGCTCCCCGGGCGCCTGTCATGGCTGCCCACTGCACACTCAGGGTGATGGGTTAAATGCAGAGGACAAATTTCACTGTGTGCACCATGTGCTGTGCTGCTGTGTATCACATGTGACAATCACTTCACTTAACTTCAGTAACAAATAAAATTAGAATTTCAGAGATAAGATTTTGTTTGATCTACTGGGTACTTGTACTATATTGACTGGGTTAAATATAACTGCATTACTAAAAAAAAGAGACTAAAATATAGGGCTGCTTCTAACAATTAGTTTAATAATCAAATAATCTGTCGATTTTATGGTCTTAATCCTGCCCCAAAACACTACCTACCACCTCGCTAGTCTTCGAGGAAGTACTGGTTTTAGGCCCCTTTGAACAGAGACACCCCTCCCCCGGGGTACCTCTCCCCGGGGTTTTCCTAAAAAATAAGAAGTATAATAAAATAACAAACAAACACAATTAACAGCGCCCGAAGGAAGGATCGTTTGTTTTTAAAAGGTAAGAGCATGAGCTTGGCTTACTCATTATGTCCCTATATTGTAGATGAATCTTGGGATGTTGCCTGTAAGCTGTGCTCAGATGCATCCTGATGTAGTGAGTGGCAAAGCTGGGTGTGATGTATGAGCCTTTAAAGGACCCAGCTGTCATTACCGTTAAGCACAAAAACATTTTCAAATGAATTGCATAGTTAAGACACTACCTCCATTGTGGGCAACTTGTACTCTGCATCACTCTCTTTTGTGCATCACTCTCTCTTTGCACTCTTTTTGAACAGTGCTTGTGGTTTTGGCACATGGTTGCCATGGCTCTGGTCCAGACCCTGCCTGTGCCCACTGATCACTCCAAATCCATCAGTGAGGTCACACCCTGCCACTCCATCTCTCACTCACCAGCAGGCACTAGCTCTGGTGCAGGAACAATGGGCTCTGTCAGCAGCTTGATCTCTGGCCACACCACCACATACGAAGAGAGGGACTGCAACCGTAATAGTGGAAAGTTCACCACCAAGGTTTGCAGGCCTACAGCTGGAACCAGCTGCTTCCGGAATCAAGATAGCACCCTGCAGAGGGCCAGCTCACAAGAGCAGCTCCTCACCAAAGACCACCATCAGCCGCAACATCAGCTGCTGCCACCATCAATGCCACTGCAGCAAGTGAGCAACAGTGTTAGCAAAAAGTCATCCTCTGCATTCCTCCACACATTTTTCCCTGCTGGTAATGGTAACTATGGATACGTGTGTGATGAGCCTGTGGGCAACTATATGAACTATAACCTGATGAGCACCTGCAGCCCATGTAGTGACTGTGAAGATGCATGTAATAAAACTCCAATGAATGGCAAGATTGGAGGCCCTCCCCCAAAACTCATTCCTGTGTCCGGACAGTTGGAGATGGTGAGGAAGCATGTCCATTTTTGCTATGGTATAATTCATTAAAGTAACAACATTTACAAGCTATAGTCATCTGTTTATTGTGTGAAATATTTCAGTTAGCGTGCGTACCAGCTGGCAGTGGCCAACCCTCTCGCCTTGTCTTTTTTTATCCTACCACTGTTATATTTTTCCCTCCAGAGATTTGTATACTAGATAATTTATTAATTTAATGAATAACAAATTTAACAACAATATATGACAATACTTTTTGTATTACTTCAGAGAAACTTTAAAATCTCTACGTATTGTGTTATAGATGCACTTGCTTGCTACCACATGTCTGAACAATGTCTCTGCTGCCTGTTCTGTATGAATCTGTACGTGTGAGTCAGGATAAATTGTATCTGAGATATCCATTTGTATTATTTTCTTGCAGAATATGGAAAAAGTTGTCATCCGCCCCACTGCCTTTAAACCAGTGGTGCGCAAAAATCGCCTCTCTGTTCAGTACCTCTCTCCACGGCCAGGGGACAGTCTTTCAGAAAGCCAATGCAGCCTGAATCTGCACCTGCCAGATGGGGGCTGTAGCAGCGGCATCTCTTCTCAAGCCTCCTCATTCGACAAGTGCAACTCTTACAACGGTGGCCGCAGTACCAAAGGCAGCCAGTCATGCACCATGACTGACTCTGGACGAAACTCACTGTCCAGCCTGCCCACCTATAGCACTGCAGGATATAGCCTTGCCCTGAGTGATGGCCCTGGCATGGCAATGGAGGTCTCTTGCTCTAGTCTCAGTGGAGGTGCTAGCCATACACACTCTGATAGTGGGCGGTCTTCTTCAAGTAAGAGCACAATGGGATCACTTAATGGCCGTGGCCAGTTCCAATCAGACAATGGCTCCTGTGGGCGGTCCCCAACACAGGTAGAAGCATATGAGGGGGTCATTAAAGACTTAGAAGAGAAGCTGAAGGACAGAGAACTGGAGCTGCAGCAGATGAGAGAAAACCTGGATGAGAATGAGGAAGCCATTTGCCAGGTGATTAATCAGAATTGCAAGATCTTTGTTTGGAATTAATTGAGAATAATTGTCTGATGACGCATGTGTTTGTGTGTGTGTGTGTGTGTGTCTCTTTGCAGTTGTACGAGGAAAAGCAGAAACGTTGTGAGCAGGAGCTTGAGGAGCTCCGTCAGAGCTATGCCTCACGGATGAAGCAGGCCACTCAGAAGGCCCAAAGAGGCCAGCAGCTGCTGCAGCTTCAGCTCTTCCAGCTGCAGCAAGAGAAAAAGAAGATGCAGGAGGACTTCAGTCAGCTCCTGCATGAGCGTGAGATGCTGGAGAAGAGGTGTGCCTCCATTGAGCAGGAGCAGTTACATCTGGGGCCCCGTCTGGAGGAGACCAAGTGGGAGGTGAGTTCATGCATAGTTTTCAAAATGTTCTAGAAGGGTTTGGTATAATCAATTACAGTACAGGCCAAAAGTTTGGACACACCTTCTCATTCAATGTGTTTTCTGTATTTTCATAACCATTTACATTGGTAGATTCTCACTGAAGACATCTAAACTATGAATGAACACATGTGGAGTTGTATTCTTAACAAAAAGTGTCACCGGATCTGAACCCAATCAAGATGGTTTGGGGTGAGCTGGACCACAGAGTGAAGGCAAAGGGGCCAACAAGTGCTAAACACCACTGGGAACTCCTTCAAGACTGTTGGAAAACCATTTCAGGTGACTACCTCTTGAAGCTCATCGAGAGAATGCCAAGAGTGTGCAAAGCAGTAATCAGAGCAAAGAGCGGCTATTTTGAAGAAACTAGAATATAAAACATGTTTTCAGTTATTTCACCTTTTTTTGTTAAGTACATAACTCCACATGTATTCATCCATAGTTTTGATGCCTTCAGTGAGAATCTAACAATGTAAATGGTCATGAAAATAAAGAAAACACATTGAATGATAAGGTGTGTCCACACGTTTGGCCTGTACTGTACATGTTGCATTATTTATACATTCTAGATGTCTAACTGAAAATTAAATTTCTCAGCAGTATGGTTGCAGCTTCATTATTTTATGTGAGTTGGTTTCCCAACTGTATTATATAAACCACACAAACACATCATATAAAGATTTTACATAAATAAAATAAAATAAATCGCTGTACACTTCTGTAGGTAGCACAGCTCATATGTTGCTGCCTAAACCTCTCTACATTAGAGCATCAGTTTATGTGAGCAGTTTAAGGTGAGCAGGTTCATGTTTATTGATCTCAGCCTTGAGCAATCAAGTGAGAGAACATTGCCATTACTGTTCGTTCAAGGTAGCAGTCATTAGACCCCTGATTAAAATCCTGATCTTGAACGCAGTCAACTTTCGAATTATAGATCGATATCCAACCTTCTGTTTATATAGAAAATTTTAGAAAAAGTCATAGCCCAGCAGCTGAGCGCGTACCTAGACAGCAACAACATTCATGAAGTATATCCCTTGTATGGTTCAGATCATATCTGACCGATAGGTATCAGTTTGTGGACATCAATGGTGATTTGTCTTCACATAGTAAAGTAGAGTTTGGTGTGCCACAAGGTTCTGTCCTAGGTCCGTTGCTATTTTCCTTATACATGTTACCTTTAGGTCACGTCATACACTAACATGGTATTAGCTTTCATTGCTACGCTGACGACACACAGTTGTATTTATCAACAATGCCATATGAGAGGCAGCAGCTGAACAGAATAGAGACTTGTCTGAAGGACATTAGACAGTGGATGCTCACCAACTTCTGTTAAACCCTGATAAGACAGAATCTCTTGTACTTGGGTCTCAAGTAGCCAAACATAAGCTGGCTGACTACATCATAACTCTGGATAGCCTTTCTATCTCACCAAGTACTGAAGAAAGGGATCTAGGTGTCCTCATTGATGCAGGTCTCTTATTCAATTCACATGTAGATAATATCTCTAGGATAGCATTCTTTCACCTTAGAAATATTGCAAAAATAAGAAACATCATCTCAATGCACGATGCAGAAAGGTTGGTCCATGTCTTTATTACATCAAGGTTAGATTACTGCAACACATTACTGTCTGGATGCTCTAGTATGTGCATGAGTAAACTCCAGCCAGTTCAGAATGCTGCAGCCAGAGTTCTAAGTAAAACTAGGAAATTTGACCACATCACCCCAGTTTTACAATCACTACACTGGTTACCCATCAAAGTTAGGTTTGACTACAAAATCCTACTTTTGACCTATAAAGCTCTAAATGGTCTCGCAACACAGTACCTGAGTGAACTTATTTAGTTATTTATGACTCGCCATGCCCCATGTGATCATCGGGTGCAGGGTCACTACTGGTACCCAAAGTACAGAAGGTTGTGAAACAGCTTGCCGGTCAGTGTACGGGACTCAGTGTCAATTTTTTCGGTGTCACTTTTTCACACAGTCACCCTGTTAAATCAATAAAAAACTATTACTTCAAGAGTTGGCAACAAATTTCATAATCGATTTGTTGTGTCACGCAATGTGGAGACATTTGATTATTAAAAAAATCTTTTAATTGTGCAGCGAACATACTCTCTCACGCACTGATGCTAGCAGAGTTCAGCGCCTGATAGACAGTGCGGAGCAAAGAATGAAAAAAAACAAAAAAAAAAACAAGCGGATATAAGGAAAAATAAACGGCCATATGTGCTATAATTTGCTTGAATTTTAATGTGTGGTTTTACACTAAACACGCATTTTATGAAAAAAGCGCCGCTGTTTCTAACGCCTGATGCCACCAGCCATTAAGTTAACACGTGGTCTGTGCACGTGCTCAATGCATGTTAACAAAACAGCCCACGCATGACGCCTGGTCTACTGCACCTGCTCTGACCAGGCATCATGCGTGGTCTGTCCGGCCATTTCTCCTCCCACGACAAAACAGCAAGCTTGTCAGCCCACGTGATGAGCGACATTCTTGAATTATTTTTATCACCCTCACTGATGGCCACAGCGAAGTCCTTACATACTTTGGACAAAAGAGCCTTGCCAAGGAAAACCCAAAACCCATTACTGGGGTAGAAGGCAAACAATGAAAGATATCCCATGTTGACCAGGCTATCCAAATGGGGCAATGGTGGCCAAGCAGGTAAGGAAACAGACCCATAATCAGAAGGTTGTTGGTTTGAATGCCAAATGCCAAGGTGGGGACTGAGCAAAGAACCGTCCCCACACACTGCTCCACGCGTGCCTTTCATGGCTGCCCACTGATCACTATGGTGATGGGTTAAAAGCAGAGGACACATTTTGTTGTCACCGTGTGCTGCAGTGTTTCACAATGACAACACCAACACGGCTGTTTTCTGCAGCAGGCAACAAAAGAGCAAGCCTGAGCCAGGAGCATGTGGACATGCTCACATTTTTGCATTGCAATGCAAAGTGTCTGAACAAAGGGTGTGAGTAAGTGTGTGTGTGTGTCAGTGTTAGAGTTTGTGAGTGTGTGCGTCTACGAGTGTGTGCATCTGCAGTGTAGTGTAGAGAACAAGTTCTGACATTCAAACAAATCCTGTTCAATTTTTGTATTGTTCTTTATTTTTTTTTATAAATTATTGTTGTGGCAGCTCAGGTGGTACTTTATTTTTAAATCTATTTAAGTCTATATTTGGCAGATGTAAAGCATACATGTGTTTTTTGTGTTAGTCTATTTTTATTTTATTATTATTATAACTGTTCAAGGAGCACTTTCTAAAGATTTAGTTGTCTTTGAATAAAGGGTTGGAAATTTATGATTTTCTTGTTTTGTTTTGATTTATCAGATTCTATGATTAATAGTAAATAATAATCAACAGATTAATTGATTATTAAAATAAGCATTAGTTGCAGCCCTATTGTGATTTTTGAGGTCAGTATCAGATAACAAAGGTTACTTTAAGTAACATTACAGTGTCAAAATGTCTGCTCTGTGTCTCACTTTAGGAAAGATAAGAAAGTTCATGCAGGAGGAGTGAACAGGATGTGCATGAATCTCACAAGAGGACTGTGACCACACTTTTTTACTACGCAAAACTGACTAAAATGATACAAGGAGTCTTGGGGTCGTGCCCAAGTGTTTTCAATTGCAGTGATTTCTAGACCACATTTTACCAGTCAGGTTTTAATCAGGATGAAGTCATTAAGTCAAATGCTAAAGTGTTGTGTTATTTTCTACAGGTATGTCAAAAATCGGGCGAGATTTCCCTGCTGAAGCAGCAGTTGAAGGAGGTGCAGGCAGATCTCATTCAGAAGTCGGGGGAGTTGGTGTCGTTGCGATCACATTTGCAAGATGTCTGCGGAGAGCTGCAAGTTAGCCAGACACGATCTCAGGAGGCCAACGCCACTGCAAGAATGCGCACACTGGAACTGGAGGTTTGTGAGAACGAGCTGCAGAGACGCAAGAGTGAAGCCGAGCTGCTGCGGCAAAAAGTGGCTCGACATGAGGATGATTCATCTTGGCTCAGAGAGGCTCTGGCTGCAGCTCCAAGTAGACACAACCACTACGAACAGCCACAATATCAAAATTCAGGCTCTGTTAAGGGCCAATGCACAAGTCTTCCTGTCAAGACCCTGTCCCATGGTCGAGGTTCCGTTGGTCATAGCCCCTCCCAACTGCGAGAGATTGGAGTTGATGACCAACAGCTAGCTGCCTATGAAAGTGATGAAGCCAAAGCCCATCGTCAGTCCCAGAATCATGGTCAAAGTCCTAGTCTGACTGTCCAAAGTTTGACGCAGGAAGTGGAGCGCCTTAAATCGGAACTGATCCTGGAGCGCCGTTGCAGCGAAGGTCAGCTGGAGGCATTTGAGGATGAGCGACGAGTTTGGCAGGAAGAGAAAGACAAGGTGATCCGTTACCAGAAACAGCTGCAACAGAACTATATCCATATGTACAGACGCAACCACGAATTGGAAAGTGTAATGAGGGAGATCAGTCTGGGACTGGAGAGCCGTGACCTTGAGTTTGAGATGCACGCAACCAGTGAGATCCACTTTGAAGAGATCACTGCTACCGAGATTTAAGACCAAACATATCTCTCTTGAATAAGGTGGGGCCGTCATTACATTGCATTGAGATAATCAATCAATATATTTAATGAGGAAAATATCTGATAATGAAGTAACCTACTCTTGACAACCCTTTACACTAAATGACCTACCATCAGACAACATGAAGGACCCTTTACACCAGCTTAGAGGACAGAGTCTCAGTGTCCTATGAAGTACATATAAACATATATTGAGAACCATGGCAGTCATAGCATCAGCATAATACCAGTAGTTTTTGTGTTTTCAGAATTACATTAAACAATGGCAAAGAAAAATGTGATGTCACAATAGAAAGTGGAGGTTAGACTGAGCCAGTCAGAGCTTTTACTATTTGTATGACAAATAAATGACCTTGATGTATGAGATGAATAACTCCAGCTATTGTTGTCTAACTCATTCTCTCATTTGCCTTTACCAGTCCAAACATGAATACTGCTTCAATATTTTAATATTCTTTATTATGCCATCTATTTTGTGAAGTGCACCAGTCCCTCCTGCAGCAAAACACCCCCACAACATGATGCTGCCACCTCCGTACTTCACAGTTGGGATGGTGTTCTAATGGCTTGAAGGCTTCCAAATATGATGATGGTCATTATGGCCAAACAGTTCAATTTTAGTTTTGTCAGACCACAGGTCATGTCTTCAGAAATTAGGGTCTTTGTCCCTGTTTGTATTTGCAATGTGTAATCTGGCTTTTTTATGTAGCTTTTGGAGTAATGGCTTTTGGTTGGTACAGGACTCGTTGGTACAGGACTCGTTTCACTGTGGATAGTGACCAGCTTCTACCAGCATTTTCACAAGGTCTTTTGCTTTTGTTCTGGGATTGATACGCACATTCCACACTTGAACACGTTTATCTCTTGGACTCAAGAGCTGTCTCCTTCCTGAGCAGTATGATGGCTGGACAGTCCCATGTTGTTTATACTTGCATATAATTCCACAGAAACAAATTTACAAGCAGCAATCACATTGAAATATACATATAGACTGAGCCAGTCAGAGCTTTTACTATTTGCATGACAGACTCTGGTCCAATAAATGACCATGATGTATGAGATTAATAACTCTAGTCATTTTTGTCTAACTCATTGTCTCATTCTCTACCAGTTCAAACACAAATACAAGTGTTCTTAGCGAAGAACATGCGTGAACACTAAATTATGTCTTTCTTTCTCCTGTCTAGGTCTGCAGCTAATTATTATTTTAATAATCGATTAATCTGTCGATTTTTATTTATTAATCGTAGAATCGGATAAAAATGTAAAACAAGAAAAGCATTCATTTCCAACCCTTTATTCAAAAACAGAACCAAAATCTTTAGAGCTGTTATAATAATAATAAAATAAAATTAAAATTGACTAACACAAAAAACATACACATGTATGCTTTACATCTGCCAAATATAGACTTTTTTTAAAAATAAACTGCCACCTGAGCTGCCAGAACGATAAATAATTTATAAAAAAAATAAAGAACAATACAAATCAGAAAATTTAACAGGATTTGTTTGAATGTTAGAACTTGTTCTCTACACTACACTGCAGATGCACCCACTAGCAGACGCACACACTCACAAGCTCTCACACTGACACACACACACATACACACACACACACACACTTACTCTCTCTCTCTCTCAAGATCGCTTATTCATAAAATTATTACCATCAATTTAGTAAGTGCAAGGTTCATTTATACACCACATTTAAACACAGCTTAAGATGACCAAGCACTATAAAATAAATTTAAAATTAAATTAAAAAGAACAACACACACAAATATATTTGTCAATAATACCTATATGGGACAAAGCACAGAATATACACTGCAAAAAATGCTTTTCTAACTTAGTAGTTTTGTCCTGTTTTCAGTCCAAATATCTAAAAAATCTTAAATCAAGATACATTTACTAGACACATGAAATATCATAAGAAATTGTCTTGTTTTCTGAAAAAACATCGCAAAATTAAGTGATTGTTTGCTTAAAACAAGCAAAATTATCTGCCAATGGGGTAAGAAAACTAATCTTAATGAGATATAATCTCAAACAGAAGTTTTAAGCATCACTTAATTTTCTCATGCCATTTTTCTTGTCTAGTAATCTTGATTTAAGATTTTTTAGATATTTGGACTGGAAACGAGACAAAATTACTAGGTAAGAAAAGCTTTCTTTGCAGTGTAGCTATACATGACAACAGATTGAAAAATGAATGGTCCAAAAATGCTAGTGAATAAAAACATGTCTTTAGAATTTTAATGCAAAGTGCAAAGTAACTATACCACCCCTGCTATAGTACTGTTATTAACGCACTAACACTAACTTGTCATTACGTTCCTCACTTCAAAACGGAACAAAAGTAGGATTCTGTAGTGACTTCCTCATCAAACACTCCAACATGTTTGCGTTTCAGGTGCTGGATCATTGCCGTGGTGCTCCCGTGCCATGCCATGTCGCTTTTGCATATTTTCGCACAGATTTCTCTACCTCCGCCATGTATCTGTCCTCTACCTCCGCTCGTTTTTTTTTTATTTTTGCTCCGCGCTGTCTATGAGGTGCCAAACTCTGCTAGCAGCTGTGCGTGAGAGAGACCGAGTGTGTTCACTCCGCTCTGTTTTTTTTCTTAATAATCAAATGTCTCCTCATCACGCGACACAACGAATCGATTAGGAAATTCATTGCCAACTCTTTTAGTAATCAATTTTTATCTATTTAATCTATTTAATTGCAGCCCTACTCCTGTCCAATAGTAATCAGATTATATTTTGATAAAAACTGATATAATGTAGGGATTTTTTCCCTTTTTAACAAAGCAGATTTATAATATGGGTGGCTTCAAAGAAAATATCAATATTATATATGATGTATATTTTTATATAGCATCTATTTTAATGCTCATAATGATTACTATAATATATCCAAAATATATTTTTGATCCATATGTGATCAAAAGTTCACATGAAAAAATAGGGAAAATAAATTCGAAAAGGAGTTAGCCTTTAATTCACAGAAACACGTCTTGTTTTGCCAGATGTTTCATGATTGATATATATGTCTTAGAACATTTGTTTGTGAACATTGGAATGATACAGACAATTCAGTCAGGCAAAAACAAATCAAAGTTGAAAACAAAGCAGAGGCCAAGACCAAGAAATAAACATGTCTTTATGTCTGATTTGAGAACTTCAAGATGTATTACATCTTGTTCTCTATTGAACTTGCTGGATTGTGAGATATCGACACTTATAGTAGTAATAGTAGTAATTACACCAGTGCTGATATTTGATTGTACAGCAGCACCTTGTGTATACTATTGTAATTATACCACATTTCACCAGTTTAATGGCTGTTTGGTAGGGCTGAACAATTTTTTATCAAATCTTTAACAAAATTGCAATTGGCTTGAATGCAATTATAAAATCGCAACGACTGGGTGGTAGTAGCCTAGAAGGTTAACACACTCACCTTTGAACCAGAAGACCCAGGTTCAAACCCCACTTACTACCATTGTGTCCCTGAGCAAGACACTTAACCCTAAGTTGCTCCAGGGGGACTGTCCCTGTAACTACTGATTGTAAGTCGCTCTGGATAAGGGCGTCTGATAAATGCTGTAAATGTAAATGTTTTTTTTGCACCCCTTTACTGTCTCACATGGACATGATAAATGGGTCAGTCATGCACAGTAATCAGGAGTGTAATTTCCCCTTTTAAGTCAATTGACACACACTACAACATACAACACTGTATTAGGGCCACTGTAGATGAAAAACAAACTACAACGGGGAAAGGATACATTCAGAGAATTTCTGGATCAAAGTCACAGATTCAGGAGAAAACAACTATTTGTAATATAGTTAGAAAAATGTTAGAAAAAATACGAGAAAATAAACTCGGAAAAACAAGGGTCCACGTGAACCACATCACAAGAATTAAGCTTCCTTGCCTCATAGTGCCACACACATGTTGTGGTGATGATGAACATCATGGCTGCATTATCGTAATACCAGTATGGTATTAGCATTATCATGGCTGCATTATCATAATACCAGAATGGTATTAGCAGGTTTTATCAGGTTTTGCACAGGTAGCTTTATTCTTATTTACCTGCAGCTATATTAATATAGCATACAGTTCTGTCACTGCTTGTGACTGCATAATTATGAAATGTGGTTCTGTGGGCCTGTAATGGAGTGTTAGAGAAGCTAAATTCACATCAACCAGATTGTTGCTTAATTAAACAACCAATAGCTCAGCTTGTAGCAAAGGGGGGTGGGATCTACAAGTCCATCCCACAGCTTTCACACAGATATCCTGGTGTTTTACACAAACTATCAGAAAATGTAGCCAATGTGAATAGACCGAATAACATATTTTGTGTTTTCCTTCTTTTTTGTTTTTTTTTCCTTCGTAACCAAGTGTTTGTATGTATTTATGTACATGTTTAAGTTTTTTGAGTCATAATGAGTCTTTGTTTTAAATTAATTAAATGAATTTTTATTTGGGCAAAATATTTTCAGAAATAGTCCAACACAAGTATTCAGTCATTTTTATTATTTTTAACTCACCTACAACAATACAACTTGCAAAAAAAACTTTGAATAAATTCCTTTTTTAAATATGTACACTTATTTGCAGTTCATTGTCACAATGCTAAGTCACCCACCAGACCTAATGTTCACTGAATGCTGAAGTAAGGCACGAGACTCAGAGATACTACCAAGTGTAAGGAATTATGGCCAAATTTCTCTAATTCAGCAGCTTCACCCTTCACATGTGCATTCATGTGGATGCTTATCTGACAAACTACCCCCAGAAGAGCAGCCACAGCATTATGTAATGAAGATGACTAACTATATAACTGGTCCTCTTTAAACATGCAATAAATCAAAAGTACAGGGGTGACACACAACGTCCAGTATTAAGAACTCAGATGTCACCAGTCCTGCCTTTTTATCAGGCATGATCAATACTACATGGCTGAACAAGGAATTTGGCTTAGGCTCTTTTTAGAAGCCTATAAATAACTGTTATTTAAAAATCAAACAAACTTGCACATAATGTAATAATGTTTGTGATATGTTGGAAAGGTTCATGTCTGAATTAACCTATGTACCAACTCTGTATTCTAATAAATGCAAAAGAAAAAAAACATTCTAATAATAAGGCTTGGGTATAGTAAGCACTTTGTTGTGCTTACTGCATCAATACTTCACATGTTCACCAGCTCTACTGTTGTTGATTTCTATCTGATTTCATTGTTTTTTTTTCTGCTGGTTTGAGTAGGATGCGTAATAAGTTCATGGAGCCGAAGAACCTATAGCATAACATGCATTTGTTCACACACAATTTAATGTGATTTTACTACACCATGATGAATTGGACTCTTTCCTCAAATTGATTTGAATATGTTATGTGATTGTGGTATATGTTATAATTCATGAAACTGGTTGAAATTGGTTAAATGGGACTAAAAACTGTGTTTGCTCCTGTCTGGTAAAGCAAGATGATTCCAGTATATCAAGTCCGTTTACCTGAGCAGGCGAAAAACGTGGGTTACAGTATATGTATATTAATATTATGTGTTAAAACACTGACAAAGAGACTCTATTAGTTGACTGGTTGAGCATTATATCTGGAAGTCATCCACTTCCAGAAAGGGGATAATTCTCCACTTCCATGCCCAGATCAGAGAGCCTGCTGTGTCATTCTCAGTCCCTAGGGCCTTTAGGAACCTTGACCACAAACAGCATGGGGTCTTTGGCCTTGTTGCTGAAAGCTCTGCGAATCACATCTACAGCATGCTGATGTGTGACCCCCTGGAGCAACTCCCCATCGACTGACACCAGTTCAAACCCAGCCTGAAACATATATAACACACACATAACAAGCTTGATCAGTCATTCACAAAACCACATAAATAAAATATATACATCAAAATGTTTTTTCCAGCAATTATGTGTGTGTGTGCTTTTCATTTTTTTTCAAACATGCTCATAAATGAAAGTGAAGTGAAAAGTGAAGTGATTGTTATTGTGAAACACTTCAGCACAGCACACGGTGCACACAACGAAATGTGTCCTCTGCTTTTAACCCTTCACTCTTGGTGAGCAGTTGGCAGCCATGACAGGTGCCCAGGGAGCAGTGTGTGGGGATGGTGCTTCGAACCGGCAACCTTCTGATTACGGGGCCGCATCCTTAACTGCTAGGCCACCACTGCCCCTGAACAGTGTACTAAGGGACATGTGAATGAAATCACAAACAAAGCTTTATTTCATGGGGGGAAAGAGGCACAGAGACGGGACATAATGAAACAAAGGCATAAATATACACAAAGAAACCAGAATGATGGCCAAAAAGGAAACAGAAAAGGATGAACAAAAACCCAAAAGGCATGTGGCACAAAGGCAAGGAGCAGAAACAAACACAAGGTAAGTAAAGGATCCACATTAATGTCGCAGCATTGTCCTTCTGCTCTCTGCTCCCTTTTAGCAGGGCCCTTATGGACACATAATCAGCAGCAGTCCATAATTACAGTCCTGGTGCAGGCTGCGAGCCTGGCTGCACCCAGCCATGACACCATTTTAGAATTTGCCACATCCAAAAATATGGCAAGTGTGGAAGCTGGTAAGAAGTCAGCCATTAAGAATAATTGACATTTTACAGGTAGAAAATAATGCAGTGCATAGAACTAGGCTCAAACCTGAGGTTGAAATATCCTTTTTAAAGAAGTACAGATTAATTCAAATGTCAGTGATTTGCAATCAGTCGCAAAAGCACTGACTGAAGCATGTAGAGAACCCACCTCAGCCTAAATACGAATTGGGACAAAAAAGTCCTACCCAAAAAAAATAAAAAATATTTGCTGCACCTTCACAAAACATTATTACATCTTCAACACAAAATTGTGCACCTATTACAACAAGCCATAAAAAGTGTGACCTGAAACCTGAAATGTTTTTTTTTCTTTTTAAATCTGAATTCCCTCAGATTGATGTCCATGGCATTTGGCCATGATGTTAAAATCACATCAAACACAGTCACCCAGGCCTGGCCCTAACAAATTTGGAGCCTTAGGCAAGATTTTAGGTGGCGACATCAAATAATGCTTTTTATGCCGCTGTAACCAACTTTGTAAATGTGTATTATGAAATGAGTTGATCATTTTATTTAATTTCCCTGTTGCATTTATTTTAGATAAAACCCATGAGCACCTACATTAATTTTGACATGTTTTATTTAATTTTGTGTTACGTGCTATTTTGGTTCTCGCATGGATAGCCTCATTAGTCTTTTCTGCAAGATCCACAGCGCTCATGTGTGAGACACCAGACACAGGAGATGCATATGCAAGAATTGCATGTGTTAGCCATGGGGATAAACTTCAGATTTGTGAACTTCTTGTATTGATTGGTAATATGTGCCATTTTTTAGTTCATCGCTTTTCACTGCTGAAGGACTGTTTTGCAAAACACTAGTGTGACGTTCCGTGGCAGAGAATGTGTATGTTCTGTTTGTGTCTCTCTCTCTCTCTCTTTCTCTCTCTCTGTAATGTTGCAGGGTGGCTCCTCATCAGCCCATGATTGGACTATTCCCCCTTCCTGTCATGATTGGTGGGCTGTAATAGGGCAGAGGGCTCAAAATGGTGTCTGTTTCGGGACCAGAGGAGAGGGTGTTGGTGTTGGTGTGAAGCAAGAAGGAAGTGGTGTGAAGTGAAGGATGATGTCCCGCTTACTACCATTGTGTCCCTGAGCAAGACACTTAACCCTAAGTTGCTCCAGGGAGACTGTCCCTGTAACTACTGATTGTAAGTTGCTCTGGATAAGGGCGTCTAATAAATGCTGTAAATATAAATATAAATGTCCAGAAGACACGATAGACTTGAATAATAACTGACCAGAACTGTTTTGTGTATTTTGTTTGTTTATATATCTTTGTTTGTAATAAACTGTTAGCCATAAGTGCAATCGCATCGTTTTGGAGTTTCTGCTCCCTTGTCCCATTTGCTATGTCCCTGACCCTAGTCCAGGGATGTAACAAATTTTAGGGGCTCGTCCGGGATTTCCTATCGTGTAGGTAGGATATCTTATAGGCTGTGGACCTTGGCGGCTGTTTTCACCTGGGTGAGTTGGAGTTCTGTCTGTTTATCTGGGTTTTCTAACCAGGTAGAGCTGTCCAGCTGGATTCTGCCTTGAGTGGGTACTTCCAACGGATGCTGTTTGTTATGTTTTGGGAAAAATCCCTGGGTTGTTCTGGTTCACAGGCGAGTGTGTTACCCACTAGGCTACTACCACCCTAGTACACTCTACCACTCTAACACCTAGGACAGCCTAGGTGTTAGATTTATTTGTCGTTCCAACACTTATTTACTTATAAAGAGAAGAAAGACACAAAGTATTTGAGTTCTTTTTACTTGCAAGGAGAGCGATCAGAGACACGCATTACATCATGCCTCCAACAGCTCTGCGGTCTCAGTCGCATCTCCTCCTTTTATTTAGTACAGGGCGGTATATTTACCATAAAATCATACCATATAAGCTAATAATTATCTTCTACACGTAGGCTTATTTCTTGGTTCACTGTTGCCGAGGTCATGGTCGCTGGACTCCTGCTTTTCATCGTCTGCAGGCCTCACCTTATCCATTCGTTATCACTCCAGGTCGTGGTCACTTTACCCTGCAAACTTGCAAAACATCCTTTGTCCCTCGGTTTCATCCAAGTGACTAATGATTAATATAGTTGCTGTCTTAATATTCCGAAGATTAATGCAGTTTAATACATGTGAGATATACATGTAAACGCAATTGCATTTTCCAATACTAGGTGAGATGAGCATCATAGTATATGTGAGTTTTAATGTTTAGATTAGTCTTTAGCCTGGATTTAAATAAACTATTAGCAGGAAAGGCTGTTTAAAAGCAGGGGAGCTCTATAAAGCTTGCACACCTGCTAAGAATTAGTTAATTCTCAGTACCAATAAGACCCAGAGACTTGTGAGGATAATTCTCGTGTAGGTCAATGCTCTGTTAACAAACCACTCAAGCTCAAACCACTCAATCAGGGACCAGTCTGTGTTAGGCTTTGTATGTTAATAACAGAATTTTATAGTAGGTGGTAGTAGCCTAGTGGGTAAGCCACTCGCCTATGAACCAGAAGACCCAGGTTCAAATCCCGTTTATTACCATTGTGTCCCTGAGCAAAACACTTAACCCTAAGGTGCTCCAGGCGGACTGTCCCTGAAACTGCTGATTGTAAGTCGCTCTGGATAAGGGCATCTGATAAATGCCATAAATATAGTCGCATATAATTTTATGCGAAATGTTACCAATATTCAGTGCAGTGAGGACAGAATCGGAGTGATATGTTCAGATTTTAGAATTCTTTAGAATTCTTGCAGCTGCATTTTAAACTTTACTTAGAGATTATTCCGGGTTTCCAATAAGTACAGCATTGCAATAGTCAATTCTTGACATTACAGGTGCATGTACCAGTTTTTCTTCATCATGCCTGGTGAGTAGGGGTGTAACAAGATTTTGTACAACAATATTAAAACCTTGTGATATTTCTCATTGAGGTAACTGGTATCTTGCAAGCGCTAGCCAGTTGTGGTCAGCATAGCTTCACCAGAATAAGGGTCAAGTGTGGGGGGTGTCAACTGTAGGGCCTGTCAAAGCCCATTGAGACACACTGTATGTGATTTTGGGCTATATAAGAAATAAATGTTGTTGTTGTTGAAGAAGTTCGTACAGAAGATGCCCAAACTACGTTTAAATCCTTTGTTTGGGTTTACAGTAGAAACAAGAGATGGAAACAGAGCGACAGACAAAATAAAAACAGTATGTAAGCACTGCAAGGGGGCAGAGTGCGTCGCTATAATGACCGATGGCTGGACATCCAGGGGTATGTTAATCTACATCACATTCGCTGCACACATGATCAACAGCAACTGGGATATGGTAAATGTTGTACTGCAGACTTTGCCAATGTTTGAATCCCACACAGTTGCAAACATTGTGAGGTTTAGCTAGAAGAGGTCTCAAACTAGGAGCTTAAAAGACCAAACCATGACATTGCTATTGTGACTGATAATGCATGTAAAATGTAGCTGTACACAAAGCTGGATTGGAGTGGGCTTCCCACTATTTTGTTGTAGGATAATATGCTGCAGCACCCAATTTTTCTCAGATTGTGGCAGAGCAGCACCTCTCCTCTGGATCATAGTGCTGGTTACCTACCAGCCAATCAAAAAAAAAAGGGCCTACACAATAGCCAAATCAGAAAATAGCAGTATCGTATCTGAGTAAAATGCAACACAACAGTTCTTAGTGTTATTCTGCTACTTCTAACGAAATCCTCTGAAAATAATCCATAGGTAAGGAAGTCCAAAGAGGACATGCAACTTAACAAAACCAAAAAAAATTTGCATGTTCTCTATGGACTTCAATAGATAGGAGTTCCGAGCATCACTTCAAGCACAGGGTAACTTCTGTTTAAATATTCAACAAATTCACGTCTTGTTTGACACAGACAATGACAATTTGACAGCTGTTGTCCATATAATTAGCATCAGTTTTTCAATACTAAGTGTCTATAGCCTGTTTTACAATAGTCTCAGTCATATTTTATCATCACAGGATGACTGACATATTCTCACATTATAATTTACATTTACATTTACAGCATTTATCAGACGCCATTTTCCAGAGCGACTTACAAACAGTATTTACAGGGACAGCCCCCCTGGAGCAACTACAATGGTAGTAAGTGGGATTCGAACCCGGGTCTTCTCGTTCATAGGCGAGTGTGTTACCCACTAGGCTACTACCACCCTGTCTCACCACCATCATGTCTCTCTCCAAATAGGCTAAATAATTTAATTTTCTGTCCCATGTATCAAATATTTTCTTCCTGAGCAGTTAATAACAACACTTATAATAAAATTATTAGTTTTATTATTATGAAATACCCTAATTCCTGTGGCCCATCCGCCTCATGCCCACTTTGACCACTTGACAATGAATAGTACCAGATGGGGCGGGGGCAGGTGTCAACTTTTAAAACTTCCACATGAAATCTGTGAAAGCATGTGGCAGTAAATAGATTATATGCTTTTTTTTGTATCCCAAACATTGCTGAAACTGAACAAGAGCTTTACAGTCTAACACTCTAACACTAGTATTCAGTGAGGCAGGGCACTTTAACTACTTAACAGCAGTCAGTGTGCTCATTTGTCAGTTAAGACTAATAATATGATTTATGTTTTCTATCGAAAGAACAGAAAGCACAGTTTGTTCATAAGCAATTGTTTAATTTTTCAGAGGGATGTTTGATTTTTCATATTGGTGTCCTTTTTTCATGTTAAAGTATTGCTGTTGTTAGATATTACATACGACACTAGATGTGCATATATTGATCCACTTGTTTACATAAATAATGCCACAACCTAAGTTCTCAGACAGTCTTGATGAGATGGGTGGAAAACAAGAGAAAAAAAAGTGCATCCTCACAGAACTGTATCATTATTTATTATGCATTATTTATTATTCAAATGTAACCAGACCAATGCATCTAATTTAAGAACATTGCATTGTATTCATTGTATTCATGTATGCATACAAGTATCCATATTTCTCAATGGCAACTGCCAGCCCAGCTCCTGTGGAGGCTAAAATGGGTGAGCCTCCCCCCACCCATCCTCACCACATTCTACAGAGGCACCATCGAGAGCATCCTGACCAGCTGCATCACTGTCTGGTAAGGCAACTGCAACACTTCTGAGAACATCACTGGGATGCCTCTCCCCCCACTACTGTACACATTTCACAAACGTAGCATTCACTAGGCCTGTGAATGCTAAAAATCAAGGACTCTGCCTTCGAGTCCAAGAACAAAGAGGCTTATTCTACAGCAAGAGCCAACCTGTCACAGGCCATTGGGGGGCAAATCGAGCTTATGGAGAGAAGATCAACAGCCACTTCATGTCTTCAAATGAAACATGGCGCATGTGGCAGGGATCCAGATCATCATGGGCTACAGTTGGTTGGACCTGCTGGAAATAAGCTCACCACTCTGCAGCTGGATCTTGCACTTCCTTACAGACAGGCCTCAGTCTATGTCTATAGGAAATAACACATCCAAGGTCCTCAGACTGAGCACAGGTTCCCAACAGGGATGCATGCTCAGCCCACTGCTGTTCACTCTGCTGACACACGACTCTGCTGCACAGTACATTTCTAACCACATTAGTAGTTTAACAGTAGTCGGGCTCATCACCAACAACAATGAGTCTGCCTACAGAGAGGAGATAAAACATCTGGTCGATTGGTGCCAGAACAACATCATGACTCTCAATGTCACCAAGACAAACCCTGCACTGACACCATTTGTAGGCTCACTCTACCCTGGAAGAGTTTTTTGTGAGGAGTTTTTCCTTGTGTGCAGAGGGGTCAAGCGTGGGGGTGTCTGTAGGGCCTGTCAAAGACCCATTGAGACATACTGTCCGGATATGTTGCAGATGTTTTTTCCCCAAACTGCACATTGCAAACTGAACATCAGTACATCTACACTTTTAATTGAAGTATTGCACCCTGCACTTTAATTCAAGTCAACTTTACTTCTAAAGCACTTGAAAATGACTTAAAAGTATAATAATAGGAATAAACCTTTACATTTTAAAAGTTAGGGAGGGCTGAAGAGGACAAAATAAAAACTTCTGGGAAAGCTAAAGAGTACAGATGAGTTTTAAGCCTGGATTTAAAAATAGAGGTTATGTCACCTTCCTGCTTAAGGTAAGATTGGGGGACATGGAGGAGGGCATTGCCGCTCAATCTTAAGGATCTAGGAGTTGGCTGAAAATGAACAAGATCTATCATGTATGGTGGGGCATGTTCATTTAGGGCCTTAGAAACCATCAATGGGATTTTAAATTGAATTTGAAAATGAACTGGCAACCAATGCAGTCACCCAAGAACTGGAGTAATGTGTTCTCACTTTTTAGTACCCATCAGCAACCGCGTTGCAGTATTCTGGACCAGCTGAAGCCATGATAACAGTGACTGTGGGAGACCAAAATGGAGAGCCTTGTAATATTCAAGCCACAATGTAATAAAAGCATGTATGGCCTTCTCAAAATCATTCAAATGTAAAAAGGGCTTAACTTAAGCTAAAAGTCTCAGATGATAAAACATGACCTGACTACAGAACTTATCTGCTTGTCCATTTCAAATTCACCATCCATGATTACACCCAGGTTCCAGGTTAATCTCTCACACACTGTGCTGCTGTGTTATCATCATCATGTCATGACATATCACTACTACCACCATTATTATCATAGTATATCATATACCATATAGCCTAGATACTAAATATAGACATACACTGATATATTGTCATATTGCTGCTACTTGTCTGCCTGGTTTGTCTAGTGTGTCTCAACCTGCACTATATTGGGGGCAGTGGTGGCCTAGCGGTTAAGGAAAGAATTAGAAGGTTGCCGGTTCGAATCCCGATCCGCTGAGGTGCCACTGAGCAAAGCACAGTCCCCACACACTGCTCCCTGGCACCATTCGTGGCTGCCCACTGCTCACTAAGGGTTACGAGTTAAATGCAGATGACACATTTTGTGCAACTTCACTTTCATTATGGGTCAGTGTACAATGTCCATAATCTCCTTTGTCGTGTTTTTGTGTTGTGTGTTATTCCATTTGCATATTCCATCTTTTGAATCCACGAAGCTTCACAATCTGGTCTCTCTGTGTACTTTTGTAAATTAACTTTAGCATTACAGGGCACAAAGAGTATATTTGACAAGTATATAAGGCCATTTGCAAGGTGCGCTTGTAAGGAGAGGGAGAGGCGATGTCAGTAGAGGCAATGTTCTCTCACCTCATCGTTGAGACTGAGCTCAGAAAGTGTGAACATGCTCATCTTTTTGCACTTCAACTAAAGCTCTAATGTAGACAGATTTAACATTATTTTTTTAACTTGTTTTTTTATTGTTACTGCATTTAAGATAAGCATTTTGGCAGCAACAAATGAGCTGTGCTACCATAGATGTGTAAATAAAATAAAATTAATCGCTATACTCATTTTATACTCTGAAAATCTGCAATAAATAGATTAAAACAATTGTAAGCCATTATATAATGTATTTGTGTAGTTTATATATGTTAATACAGTTGTGAAATCAATTCTTGTAAAATAATCAAGATAATTGCGAAATCTTATTTCTCTGACAATAATTGTTCCACCAAAATATCTAATCGTTGCAACACTATGTTCACCTGTGAATTTCATTTAAAATGACATTTTAAAAAGCTATAATAAATAAATAAGTACACAAACTGAGAACGTACATGCACATAAGTATTCACAGCCTTTGACATGAAAAATTGATCTCAGGTTCATCCTATTTCCCCTAATCCTTTAGATGTTTCTGCATATTAATTGGACTCCCATCTGTTGAATGGACATGATTTGGAAACATACACACCTGTCTAAATAAGGTCCCACAGTTGCAGTCCCACAAACCAAGTCAAAGGAAGTGTCTGTTGACCTCCGAGAGAGGATTGACTGGGGAAGTGTTTGCATGCTTTGAAGGTTCCAATGAGCACAGTGGCCTCCATAGTCAGGATAGAGGGAAAGATCACTACAACAATGTACAGAGACCTACTCCAGAGTGCTCTTGAACTCCGACTGGGTGGACTGTTCATCTTTCAACAGGACAACGGCCGTAAGCATGCAACCAAGTTATCAAAGGAGTGGCTTCATGTTCTTGATTGGCCCAGCCAGAACCCAGACTTGAATCCAATTAAAGATCTGTGGAGACATCTTAAAATAGCTGTGCACCAATGCTTCCCATCCAACCTGATGGATCTTGAGAGGTGCTGCAAAGAGGAATGGGCCAAACTGGCCAAGGATAGGTGTGCCAAGCTTGTGACATCATATTCAAAAAGACTTGAGGCTGTCAAAGGTGCATCAACAAAGTATTGAGCAAAGGCTGTGAATACTTATTTTCAATAAATTTGCTAAAACCTAAAGCAGAGTTAAATAAAATTAAGACTTTTTAAGGCCATTTTCATCATATTTAAGACTTTCCATTGGTGTCATCAACTACATTAGATTTTCTCCGACACTCTGAGGGCCAGATGCTCCAATATTAATTATATTGTTTCTTTAGTAATATATTATTATTTGACATTATTTCCAAATGTTTATTTTTTACTTTTTGCTTTTGTGATGTGCTGTGAATACTTTCCGATATTCCCGGATCCCAGCAACGATCTGGTAGTGTGATAGGTTACAGAACATTCAAATGTTTTAAGAATTTTGCTTGCAGTTGGGTTGTAGTAATGGTCGCTTGTGGTAATGTGAACTGAATAGAATGGTCAATAAAAAGGCCTCAGATACAGATGGATTTCCAGCTGAATTCTGTAAAGAATTCTGGTACCAACTTTTCATAAAATGTTACAGGAAAGCAAGGAAAATAGTAAACTATCATCACATATTAACTCTGCCAACATTAGTCTCTTGCTAATACCAGGCAAGGACCCCTACATTTCCTACCATCTATAGCCCGATATGACTTATTAACGTTTTTGCAAAGCTCTATCAGAAGTGTAAACTGGAGAAAGCAAGGCGCCCTGCAAGACTGGTATCTCTGTGCGCCGGAGCGAGGGACTGGGCAGAGCAGTGGAGCGAGGAGGAGAGTTAGCATGGGCGTGTTCTGGAGCACGCTGGAAGCTGAGATTTCTCTGTGAGGCAGCACGGGAGAAAGCGGAACTCACCATGGTGTACCTGTAAGTGAAGGTATTAGGCTGTAATCCGGTTAGATGGGTGTGGTTGGCAGGAGGAGTAGATACTGTAATCAGAGGCTGAGACGGAGTTCTGATCCTGAATGGGACAGGTGGCCGGCAACATTAAAGGTCCAAACAAAAGGCAAGAAATGGAAGTCTGTAGAGTAGTCAGGGGTGAGAAGTGGTTGGCATGAGGCAGGTTCAGTGGCTTACTACAGACATGACGTGAATCAATGAATGAGTTTGCAGTTAGCTCTGTTTGTTGCTCTTTTATGCTGGTTTGTTGTCAGCTTGTGAAAGCACTTCTGTGTCAGTGGAACAATTTTTGGCCGCAGTCCCTCTGCTGGCCTCCTGGACAGGAGGCGGCCTCTCAAAATTATTCTCTCATAATTGGCCCTCTCAATACTGGTTTCGTAAAAGGGGGTACTCATCAACAGAAGGGACCCAACCTAGGTGTCTATTGTCTTATATAGTCTGGAAGTTGACTGAATGCTAGGGTGAGTGTATTTTTAGATAAGATAAGATGACAATTTATTAATTCCACAAGTGGATATATTTGTGAATGCCTGTATACATATAATTATGTATTTAAAAGAATATAATAAAGAATAAAATTAAGTGTACATACAGAAGTGTATAGAGTGGAGATATATACACATATATTGCAACAGAAATGGTGTACTGGATGTGTGTGCTTGTTAGTCTATGTATGCATGTATGTATGTGTGTGTGGTCAGCTGTTGTAGAGTCTGACAGCGGTTGGCAGAAAAGACCTTCTGAATCTCTCCCTCCCACATTATGGGTGCCACAGTCAACCACTGAAGGAGCTGCATGGGGTGGGAGATTGTCCAACAGCTTAGCCACCATTCTCCTGTCACTCACCACCTCCAGTGGCATCCTAGAACAGAATTGGCCCTCCAGATCAGTCTGTTCAGTCTCTTTCAGTCCCCAGCAAAGATGCTACCTCCCCAGCCGACCACACCATAAACCATGGCTGAGGCCACCACAGAGTCATAAAAGATCTTCAAGAGTGGGCCCTTCACTCCAAAAGACCTGAGCCTGAGCAAGAACACCCTGCTCTGTCTCTTTCCTTTTTCCTGAGTCCAGTCCAGTTGTTGTTCAGATGAACATCAAGCTACCTTATTGTCCATACCTTGGATGTTCAGTGGTTGCAGTGGAGGATGTTTGCACCTGCGGAAGTCTAGCACCAGCTCTTTGGTCTTTCTAGTGTTGCTGGAGGTAGATCTGCTGGCACCAGTCCACAAAGTCCTGGGTCAGTTCTCTGTACTCCTTGTCATCCAGTGGGGGTGGGGGAGTCTGCAGCCGTTGTTAAAGACTGCATTCTGGATTAATCAAACCTGTTAAAGAAGTGATTCAGTTCATTTGCCCACCTCACATCCCCCACTTTGTGGCCCAAGATGTAAGGCCTCTCCATACTTCACTCACATTGTTGTGCTGAAGCTAGTTCTCCATCCTCTGGATTTGAATGCCCTCCTCCTCTGATTGATGACTGCTTTCATTTCCTCCCCGTGATCATCACAAAGAACCTCCCAAACAATAGACTCAAAACTGTCCATAGGAGCCTCCTTGATCTCCTCCAACTTTCTCTGTACTGTGCAGGTGGCTGGTGCACTAAGGGCTCATACACAGGGACAAGGTGCATCAGGTTGTGATCTAATCTATCCAGGGGAGGGAGGGGTGATGAACAGTATGCCTCTTTTGTGAGCAAGTCCAATGTTTTATTGTCTCTGGTGGTGCATGTTACATATCGAGTGAAGGGTCAGTGGTTGGCCCAGTGGGTAAAGAAACTGACCCGTTATCAGAAGGTTGCCAGTTCGAATACCAAACAGGCAAGGTTCCACTGAGGTGCCACTGATTCCCACACACTGCTCCCTGGGCGCCTGTCATGTCTGCCCACTGCTCACTAAGGGTGATGGGCTAAAAGCACCACGCACCACTCACTTCACTTCACTTTCACTCATTTTCAGATGGTGTGGAGTCCAGTAATGCATGATAAACCCTGATATTAAAAAGGTCTTGTTTGTAGAGTACACACACTGAGGACATATGCTGTTATCGTGATAACATTTGAGAATTCCCCGGTGATCTAATATGGACGGATGGCTAATGGCTAACAGCTCAATACCTCTGCTGCAGAATTGCTCTTTCACAGTGATGTGCCCAGGGTTGTCATTCACAAACACTGCCAGTCCCCCTCCTTTCTCCCTCGTCCTGTCCTCTGACTGCAGCTGGAATCCAGGCAATGTGTCCAGATTTAGCATGTTAGCCAGGTCTCCATTAGCACCATTATGCTACACTGCCAGTACTCCATCTGGGACCAGGTTTGTGCCGTTAGCTCATCCATCTTATAAGTGAGAGATCATACATTTCCCATCACTACAGAAGGGAGAGAGGGTTTATAACGTCTCCCTCTCAGACATTGGTGCTCCTTTTCAGACTCAAAAACCCCTGCTCTTCCTCCTCAGCTCACTGGGGTTATCAGGTCTGTCTGCATGCAGCACCATCGAGCTAACAGCTGAATCCGAGTGTAAGTAAAGAAGCCATGCTTTGGGTCTCCAAACACAAATGAAAAAAGTAGAAAATGCCAGATAAAAATGATCAGGATTAGCACGAGACTGTGCATGATTAAAGTTAAATTACTAAAACTTGAGTTAAAAGTTGCAAGAATAAAAAGAGGAAAATAAGAAAGAACTCTCCAAACTCTCCCTGCTCAGAGTGTCACCTGCTACCTGCCTGTGGATCACTAGCTTCCTTACAGACAGGAAGCAGCAAGTGAAGCTGGGGGAGACCACTGCTCTTCTCCATGTACACCAATGACTGCACCTCCAGGAACTCAACTGTAACACTCCTGAAGTTTGCAGACGACACCACCGTCATTGGGCTCATTTAGTGGGCTCATGAGTCTGCATAACGACAAGAAGTTGAGTGGCTGGTACTCTGGTGCAGTCAACACAACCTGGAGCTGAACATGCTCAAGACTGTGGAGATGACAGTGAACTTCAGGAGACATCCCTGAACATTGCTCCCCCTCACCATATCAGACAGCCCGGTGTCTATTGTGGAGACCTTCAAGTTCCTGGGCACCACCATTTCCCAGGACCTGAAGTGGGAGAACAACATCTCCTCCATCCTCAAAAGAGGATGTACTCCACCACCCAGCAGAGGATGTACTTCCTGAGGCAACTGGGGAAGTACAGTCTTTCACAGGAGCTGCTTATCCAGTTCTACACTGCGGTCATTTAGTCTGTCCTGTACTCCTCCATCACCGCCTGGTATGGAGCAGCCACTAAACGAGACAGGATCAGACTGCAGCGGACTGTATAGACAGCCGAAAGGATCACCGGTGCCCCCCTGCCCTCCATCCAGGACTTGTACCTCTCCAGATCCAGGAAAAGGATCTCAGATCCCTCACATCCTCACATCCTCACATCCTCACATGTTCTTTGACCTGCTGCCCTCTGGCAGACGTTATAGAAGCCTGCAGACCAGGATCACCGACACAGGAACAGCTTCTTCCCCCTTGCCATCTCCCTCCTAAACAGCTGAAACTCACACTGCAAATCACCTTCAACATTGCACACTGTACACTTTGTATATAGGATTTAGTTTTTTGCCTATTTATTTCAGTAGATATAGTTATTTATAAACATTCACAACAAATTCCACAACTTGTACAATAACACTTACACACATCCTTGCACATTGTTGTTGTTTGTTGTTGTTGTTTTTTTCTACTCTGTACTTGAGAGACACCATCTACCGGAATCAAATTCCTTGTATGTGCTTGCACTTACTTGGCCAATGAATATGATTCTGAAATGAGTAGAGCTGCCATAACAGGCTGCCACACACAGAGGCGACGGAAGTAGGAAGTAAGCATTTCCTTTGTGGTGGGGCTCGATTGACAGCCCTGGGCCCAGCGGGCCACCATTGGCCCCATTCTGTATTGATTTAACCTCCCTGCCCTGGGTAAATTTCAGAGAGTGGGGGTGTCTATGGGGGACAGTAGGGAAGCTAGCCAGGGAAAGGTGGCCTCTTGAGGCTTCTGTATTGTGGCTGACTTGTTGCTAACATTAGGGGATTTAGTTAACTAACAGGGGATTAGTTAGGGAGCCATAACTATGTTTTAAGTCCTTTAAAATAAGGGATAGAGGCAGCTAGCACCAAACAGTGCAGTACCGGAAACAAGAAGTGAACCATGACACCTAGTTTGCTCATCAAATCCCGTAAGTGGTTAATACACTTACATTGAGAAATTTTGTGCACAGCATGCTCACACACACAGAGGTACGCATAAAGGCTCGCCCAGGTGCACAAACACGTACTTACACACACTGTCTGGACCGGCTGAACATGTCTTCTTATATTAGTATTGTGTGCTGTTCAATAACATTCAATATTTATTATTTACTGTGACTTATACAGATGTTGGGTGTTGCTGTGGATTTTCTGCTATTTTTCCAAAGCAGATTGAAGACAAACACAGACAATCCTCCTCCTTCTTCAAAATGTACTTCCTTTTTCCCTCTCCCTCCTCTATATGTTTACTTTCTCCACACTTTCTTCTTTTTGTCTCTCCTTTATCTCTGTACCCTGGTCTTGTCTGTCGTGATTGTAGCAAGTTAAATAATATATATATAAAATTTATTAAAAGCCAGTGCATGATGAAAGCACAGATACACAACACTTTCGTGTGTCAATTGTGTTAATAAAAGGCTGGGAAAAAAAGTAATGTGAACTCTTAGGAGCATTCTCCTACCTTCAACACACTGCTGGTAGATGCTGCTCCTCCTGGAAAGATCTTCTCAATCTTCACGACTGGCTGCACACGTGACTCAATCCCTCCTGAGATACTGATCCCTAGAGGAAACGTGAGAGCCATCTCATGTAATAGAAATAACAGTGGTTGGAATCGATAAGTTTAGCCAACATCACTGTGAACTGTGTCAAAAAAGTGCTAGTTTGCAAATATTTCAGTTTTGTCAAATAGAAAAATGAGTTGAGAGGTCAATCATCATCTGTCACCAGAAGTGTCTGTCCATATTGTGTCATTACCTTCTTGATTATTTGACCACGACAACTGTATTGTCATCATTTTGATCCCCGTCACCTGTGCCTTATTATCTGCTTTAAAAATATTGTTACTTTGATCTATAAAAGATGGGCTTTTCTGTTTGGAGTTCTCAGTTCACTGACCATGAGCAACACTAATAGTAGACCACTGGTGCTCATGGGCGTTGTAAATTTAACTGCCTCTCTAATTAAAATTCCATTACAGGTTTTAAAAAGGGTGGTAGTAGTCTAGCAGGTAACACACTCGCCTATGAACCAGAAGACCCAGGTTCAAACCCCACTTACTACAAGTGTGTCCCTGAGCAAGACACTTAACCCTAAGTGCTCCAGGGGGGACTGTCCCTGTAAATACTGATTATAAGTCGTTCTGGATAAGGGGGCTCTGATAAATGCTTAAATTTAAAATGTTAAAAAAATTATATCTCTACTACTGGTTCTGTGAACAAAATCCGTAAATCCCATTTTAGATTGAGGGTTAAAAAAACTGCTATTCTTCAGAAACACTGATTCTGGGACCTGGAGTCTCTTCAGTATTCTAGTGCAGTAGATTCATTTTAATCTGAAACCTTTTCCATTTAATCACATTTAGTCACACCCCTCTCTTTCATCCCATTGTTCCCTCTGTCTCTATCTGTTTCTGTTTCCTCCTCTCTAAATGCATGCAGTTGGTTATGAGGCTATGGTATATGGCTACAGAGCTATGTATTTTCTGTCATATTTTCATCTTGAACTTCCTCATCCAGCTGCCACCTACTGGTCAGTGTCGGTACTGGGCAATTTCTCTTGTCCCTCCCAGAGTTAAGATCCAAAGGAAGCATGTCTGTCTGTATGGCTCAGACAGGATGCCAAAGCAATAAAAAAGCAATAAAATTGACCTACAAAACTGAAATCAGCTTCTAACCTGAATGTAAAACACACCTTTTCTCCCTGGCTTTTTCTTAACTGAGTTTGTTTTTGTTTTATTTTGGAAGAATAACTTTTTTGTGTATTTTGTTCTAATTATTGTTGTTTTATTTATATCCCACCTAATAATCAATATTTTTTTTATGTAAAAACACCAGAGACGCTTAAGTTGACTGATCTGAAAAATGTGACCGGTACTCACCCAGGGACTGTTTCGTTTTGGATATGGCAACAGTTTTGAGCTGGTACTCGTGTGCCAGTAGGACACCCTCTTGACCATTAAGGGAAGAACCAGAATGACAATTCATCTGTCTACCACCTGAAGGTGTTTGTTCTCGTGGTTGGTCAACTTCTTGCAGTGGAAACACCTGAGCTAGAGGGGTCCGAGAGTGATGTGACCCAGTCAGTTGCAGAATGCTGTCATTACCAATGGAGTTTCCTCGTTCCCTTCTTCCATGTCCATTTCTGAGTGGTGACCTACCCCGCTCTAGAGGGGCAGCATCTGCACTGAGATTGAGGTCTGTGAAGTGGGGTGTATCATTGCCTCTCCTCTGAAGGGAGCGTCCCCTGCGGGTGGTGCTCTGAGGAGACTCAGCCAGCAGCCAGTTTGGAGGAGCTGGGCTCATGGAGCGAGATCGAAGGGTGGAGGTGGGTGGACCATAGATATCCACAGGGACATCCAGGAGTGGAATGAAAGGTCGGGATGGTGGGATGCAGGCTTCAGGCCGCAGACCAGTCACACGCAGCCTCTCCAGCTCCTCCAACAAATGACGCTCCCGCTCTACATCCTGAGCAAGTTGCAGCTGGAAACCACCACGGTAGTCTACAAGATGCACAAACAGACACACAACTAAAAGTCACTTGCATTCAAGTACGTAAAAAAAAGCCAGTAAATTGCTGCACTTTTCCAAGACACCCAAAAGGAACCACACAGAATTAGTAAAGTGATTGGCATCGTGTAACACAGCACAGCACACGGTGCACACAGGAAAGATGCAGTGTGTGGAGGCGGTACTTTTTTGTTCAGTGGCACCTCAGTGGCAGCTTGGCTGCTCAAGATTCAAACTGGCAACCTTCTGATTACTGATCACTAATGTGTATAAATCCTACAAAGCAGCACTCAACACTTTTAAAACTATTTTATACAATTCCTGTTGCACATACAAAAAAATATATATCCATTTAATTTTGATAGATTTTTCTCTCATAGAGGGTTGAATCTGTAAAGTGCAGTGGGCCCCAGCTACAGCGAAATAATGCAGGACCGTTTAAGACATGGAATTCACCACCTTAAATGCTGTCTTGGGGTCATGAGTCAGGAGTATCTGTTTAAATATAGAGTCACCAGGACTGTGATTTTAGGACATCCTGTTAAAAAGCTTTTTATTTGATTGATTGCAGTGGAATGCTGGGATTTGGGCAGAGGCTTGTGTGTCTTCTCAGCATGTGTGTAGGCTGAGGAGGATTAAATTCCAGGATATTGGTGGGATATTCATGGATATTGATCATGAAGAAAAGCATGGAGGCCTATGTGTATTAAGTACAAAACACACACTGACCAGGTATGGGTGTGATGAGGTGTCGTCTAGGTGTTCCTCCTGGTCGTGGGGATCTTAGAGCCGGTGACCTTGCTATAGGAATAAAAGCACAACAGTTGCTGGAGTAAATGTGTGGGTATCAAAACTTTTTCACTTTTTTTCAATTTTTTTATGAATATTATTCTTTCCACTGCTAGACAAGAACAGAAATATTATAAACCCTGACCCCTTTACCAGAACGATTCTTCAGAATATCATAGGCCTCCAGCTCAAAAGGCACCACCATGCTGTCAAATCGGCCAATCTCTGTTGCTGGTATCAGCATTCTGAAAGAACAGAAATTAAATAATGATTTGGCCACAGGTCTACACTGTTTGTAATATTTGAGTGTCTGTCACCTTCTCACCTGATCTCCCTAAGCAGAAGCAGCTTCTCTGGCCTGTCCAGTATTGCCAGCAAAGGCCGTACCAGGTCCTCCACCACATTTGCCACTACAAACTAGAATCAATTATACAGAATGTCATTGAATAAAATAGGGTGATATCCCCAAGCTTCTAATGCAAACCAACCTGTCTCAACGTCTGGTAGAAGAAACTGCTACTGTTTCACAGAAGGACCCTACAACCTAGCGAAATAATCTTGTCTGATGAGCCACCAAGCACACTTACATTGTACAACAGGGATCAGATGTTTCAGAACTGTTATGAACCGTTACAGTTCATAAACTGTTCTCCCATTTGTGAGTCACACAAGCTGCTCTATCAATCAAGCCGTGGCATACTGAGACATTTTCGAAATAATACCAGTATCCTTTTTATTCCAGTATCCTTTTATTCAACCAAAATCTTGGTTGTGGTAACAACCAAGATTTTACATTTTAAACTCAACTGTCAAATGCATCACACAAATATACTGTATTCACAGTGCTCACATCACTTTTTCCACATTGTGTTAAGTTATAGCCTTATTCCAAAAAGCATTAAATACATTTTCCCTCAGAATCCAACACACAACGCCCAATAATGTCAATGTAAAAAAAAGTTTACTTTTTAAACAAATTTATTAAAAATAAAAAAACTAAGAAAGCACATGTACATTAGTATTACAGCCTTTGCCATAGAGCTCAAAATTGAGCCCAGGTACATCCCGTTTCCCCTGATTGTCTGATGTTTCTGTAGCTTAATTGGAGTCTGTTGATTGTACACACACCTGTCTATAAAATGTCCTACTGGTGAAAGTTCATGTCAGAGCACAAGCACATGACAGTTTGCACCTGAAGGACTATCAGACCATGAGAAATAAAATGTCCTGTTCTTTGGTATGAAAGCCGTGTCACATTTGGAGAAAACCAGGCACTGCTCACCAGGCCAACACCTAGGGATGCACCGATACCACTTTTTAGGAGAACGAGTACGAGAATTTACATTTCAGTACTCGCCGATGCCGAGTACTTAATAAAAACATGATTTAAATGTACAGGTAACAGCTTTAGTCATATAATTTAACAAAAAGGGACTAGTTTGGAATTAAGAACCTTTATTTTAAATGAAAAGCATTTCCTCAAACACATGCGGTATAGCTTGGCTGGTGTGCGAGCCGCGGAATTGTTTCGCATGTAATATGGCTCGTTGCGGCATGAAACTCTCGTCTATCCACTGGGAGGTTAGGCTAATTAGTGACACAGGCTAACACTGCTGGTCCAAATATCGGTGGTGAAACTAAACGCAGAGGAGGCTTGCATTAGGCTGTGGATATGTTTTTTCACGGAGTCGTGTAGTTTAGGCATTTGTCATTTTTTTCCTGCATCTTTAACCTACTGTATTCTCCAGAATAGCATCAGAATAATAATATTCATAAAATTGATAGAAATCGATAAATTCATATATTTAGAACATTTCATACCAACCAACCAAACTCAAATAATAAATATACAATTAATTTTAAAATAAAATAATAAATTTTCTTGTACAATTTCTACTCAGTAGGCTGCCTCTCCCATACATAGCCAATATTTTGAATATTTCTAGCTGTTTTAGCTCTAGCTCTTTGAGTGAGCAACACTTTAGAGCTGATCAGCATTTAACAGCATTTTTAAAAATCCAATAAATATTTCCCATAATATATATTAACAGGGTGGAAGGATGCCTCAAACCGGTGTGTAATATGAAATTGAGAAAAATACAGGAGAGTGACAGTTAAAGCCTAACTTCTTCCAGTAGAATGTCTCTCCAAATACTACTAATGGAACCCTTTAAGCTCACAGGATGGGAAATGGGAAAAGATATATAATATTTTTTATAATTACAGAAAACAAAGTAAGTTTCACCAGATTTGTTTCTTTCTCTAAAGGTAGTATACCCTAGTCTATCAAAAAAACAAAGAATATGTTTTGGTTTTTATAATCTTATAGTTTATATTTACTGAGGAATTTGAATACATTGCATTTGGGATTAACTAAAATTATAGCATATTCCATACAAATGGTGCTTTAACAAGATGAAAAAATATAGATACAAAAAATCTACCACTACAGGCCAGGAGGAGTGTAGACTGTGATGTGACTTGAATTCACTCTGACTTATTCACATGACCCCATGATCGCAGCTGCAACTGTAGCATCTGACACAAAGAGAAAAGGTATTTACCTGTCTACAGTGCCTCATGACTGCTACCACCTCGTCTTCCTCCAGCAGTTTGTGGGCCACTTCCTGCACCATGCTCAGCGTTTCAGAGGCTGGGGGCATGTTCATCTCCCTCATGCCAGCACGGGACTCTTTAGGTGAGCTGAGTAAACTGATGAGGGGCCGACCACGGTCCTTTCCTACATATGTACAAATTATTGTCTGTGTCTAGTTAAAACAACCTTAAACAATAATGGTTGTTGCCATCAGACTTGTGTGTGTGTTTTGTATAAAGCGAGGCATGATAACTGCAGAATGATTATCCCAGTAGATGCTGAACTGAAGGCCACTCCACAGGCATTACAGCGTATTTAACAGACACAGAGCATACTCCTGAGAGCTGTCTAAATCCTTATTATGCTGAGTGATTATGTAGGCTTTTCATGAGCTAAATTTGCACCAGCAAACTGACTTGCTGTGTGCGTGCTTGTGCATGTGTCTGTGTGTGTCCCTAAGTTCACTGTGTGAGTAATGAAAACTGTGAGGGTGTGTGTATGTATGTCCTAGTATGTCATGCCACTGAGAATTATTCCACAGTAATCACAATTCAAATATCAGATAAAGGTCACAATCCTGACCAAACAATAAAGTCACAAGATGGAAATGAGAATTGACTCTTGTGGCCTGGGCCAGTGGGGGCTCTGTACCCAGGACATATGGCACAGGAGTCCACAACTGTCAATAAAGATTGTTCTAATTTTCTGCTGTAAATTTCTAAAATTCTACGTGCAAGGTCAATAATCCACATCAGTACCTGACAAGATTATTCTAATTTCTGAGCAGTTTTAAAGGAAAAATTGACTTATTTATCCTGGATTAATAATATATGAATAATATGCTATGATGGTTTCCATTGATGTAGATTTTTTGCATCTCAAGCTGTGCTTCTCTTACCATGCCCTGTGGCGGACTTGCTTCGCCCTCTGGTCCTATCCTTTGATACTTCCTTCTCTTTCTCCCTGCGCCGACCACCCTTGAAGAGGAGGCTGACAAAGGTTTTGGAGCGGTGCAGTGTGCCGCCTGATTCCCCTCCCATGGAGCCTTTCTGTTCCTTCTTTTGTCGCTTGACCTCTGATGAGCCAAGAAAAATCAGTATGTGGGCCTTTTATTAAAAGAACAGGGCACAGTCCATCCAAAATCAACAAAAACATGCAGCACAATGACTCTATGGTTGGTGATTAGAGAATGTAGTGTTTTGTAAGAACCATTTCTATCTGCAGAGCACCATAGCGTGGATGAGACATAGAGCAGAGTAAGTGCTGCAGCACTGTTATTTATTACCAACAGCATTGGTCTTGTTTGTCCAGGATCCTTTTTTATTTATTTATTTAAATAATAAGATAAAACAAGAAAGATCAAATTGGTAGTTTTTGTATTTTAAAGAAGTGAAACAAACTACTCTTTTGTTGGTGTGGAATTATTTCTGTTATCTGTTAAATTGGGAGGAGTCTAGCAATTGCCATTTCTCTCGCACACTATACTTACTCAGGCTGGAAGCAGCCTATCAAATGTCTCAATATCTATTTATTTACATGTATTTACACGCATAGTTGTTTTTAAAAGACTAGAGCATTTGGAAAAAAAGTGGCATAGAGTGCCAATCATTGCCCTTTCTTTTACTATGCAAGTGATGAACCAGACCTGAAACAGTTATGTGGCTCTGAGACCGGCGGATAGGTTTGCGTGGTTTGCTGAGGGCCACAAGGACAGCTGTTTTAGCTGAGTCCAGGGTCTCCTTGTCCCCCGCAGAGTATGTCCTGTTCCGCCCCTGTCCACTTCGGCCGAAGCCCTCGCTGCAAATGACTGTGTCCTTCAACAGCTCTGTTGTCCCAAGGGTACAGCTTGTCTCTACCAGGTCAATTTGAGGGGGATCAGTCTGGATGGCCGTCTCAGCCCTGTCACAACTCAGTCGTTGTGAGCGGTCTTCTGTGGAGATGCATACGTCCACCATTTCTGACCCAAGGGGTGGGAACATGACCTGGGAGAGGCCACTGAGTGAAGAGAGGGGCGTGCCCGAGGAGAGGGACGAGGATGATGAGAAGGAATCTGAACCCTGGGAGGAGGAGTGAGTTGTCCCATTGGCCACTGTAATGGAGTGGAGGAGAGTCTTAAAAAAACAGTGCCTGACAGCAATGGAATTTACATATTTATGTATGGTTATGGTTAATGAGTTATACCAATGACCTCATCACCAAGGTGGAACTAAATTAAATACAGCCACTCTGAAAAAGTCTACCTGCATACTAGACAGAATTCCACCTAAATGATCTACACTTTCTGGAAACTGGTAGTGCTGGTGGCATTTTAATGTGGGTGCGAGCAGGTACTGTACATTTATTCAGCCAACTGTATTCAGCCACCATCTCTTTGTATGCCGGGTATCGTCCAGCTTCCTGTTTAAAGAGGGCAAAGCAAGAAATTACAAATCATCCACATCAGCACTAGCTTCTAACTTCAAAGTGAAAGCCCAGATATCAAATTGAGGGTCTGATTTCTGTTCCACAGACATTGACCATCTTTGAGATTTAAAGCAGTCAATGGCAAATGCCCCCAATGAAATTTCAACTTTATGTGATTTTTGAATGGCGCTGCTGGCTGGTTGTATGAGAAAGCACAAGTGAATCAGTCTGGCGTGTGGGCCTGTCTGTACAGAACAGATGACATCACTTGATAACTGGTTCACTGGCTTCTAGAGGCTGGCCTTGTTGCCTGACTGAACAAAGAACCTGCAGCAATTAACTTGCTACACTCTTCAGCATGAAAGGGACAAAATGACACTGCAACAATTAACATGATCCCACCTATTTATATATACAAATTGATACAGGGTGGTGGTAGCCTAGTGGGTAACACACTCGCCTATGAACCAGAAGATCCAGGTTCAAATCCTACTTACTACCATTGTGTCCCTGAGCAAGACACTTAACCCTGAGTTGCTCAAGGGGGACTGTCCCTGTAACTACTGATTGTAAGTCGCTCTGGATAAGTGCGTCTGCTAAATGCTGTAAATCTAAATATAAATGTAGATACACTGTAAAAAATAAACATTTTGGAAAACGCTATGCATATAAACCACTGTTCCCTGAGGATGAGGCAGAGGGTACAACACAAGAAGTATGGGATAACCACACTGCTTCATGCCAGCTGAACACATTTAGTCACACCTATAGGCAGGAGACAGGGAAACAGAGGGAGAGGCTTCCTGTTCCCTGTGGTGGCAGTGAGCACTGCATTAAACACCGCAGAGGAAACCATGTGCAGGACATAAAAATGCACAAAAGTAGGCATAGTATCCCAGTGTCCCCCACTGACGCATCCTGAAAAAGTGCCCAGGAGGCAGATTCGGGCCCAATGTAACATTAGTATCACCAGCCGCAAACTGCATAAAGCTGGGGTGAACAGAGCCCTCTCGTCTGACTGAAGCCAGAGCCAGCAGCAATGCTGTCTTGTACGAAACTGCCTTAAGATCCACCAACTCAATGAGCTACAATGGAGCCTCACACAAAATATCCAGAACCACTGTGTCAGCAGACAGGGATACTGGTACAGAGACAGAGTGCTCATGCACCCTCGCAACACCGTTATTCTCCGGTGGAAATGCCGGTCCCTGCAAGAAGATGTGGAGCAGCTCGTTTCACCGGAGAAGCAGGTGCAGGTACTGGCATTTAGATGGCTCAGCCAAGTTCTCTGGGAGAACAAAGCATGAGAAAGGGGAGGTCATAAAGTATCATAAAGTTCAGTTGTTTACATTTGCAAGCCATATCATATCATAATCATATTGTAGAGAACTATCTAATAAGGTTGAGTGTTGCAGAACCCACAAAATCTTGACGTCATCACTGACAATTAATATTTTGATATATTGTGGGATTCTCTGTGATTTTATGTACTCATTAGAACAGTACACTTTGAGTTCTTCCGAGATCTCAGATCTCTCAACAAAGTCTTCCCCAATAACCAAGTGGAGCTTGAACTTTGTATTTGTTTTCCCTTCATGGACAGAGGGAGAACAGGGGTCTAGAGAGGAAAGAGGGGGTTGCAGAGAGTTATTAAGCTAAGCTTTAGGCTGATTATAACCTGATCCACATTGGACTTGTTAATAATGTATGGCCTGGGGCTATTTTTCACGGCCGAAACCCAATCTGTGGTGCGTAAAGTGAGCATGCAGAGAACGTGATGGTTACATGCCATCTGTCCACTATAATATGTTGGTTTGTGTGATCCCATTCCCTGACTGAAGGAAAGAACTGCTAAACATTTCATGTATCATCAATTAATGTGCATTAGTCTTATAAGATTAGCCTCTTTATGTTTGTATGAAGAACAAAACTAAAAAACTATTCTTTCTAGTTTGACTTTTCCCAAGTTTATTGCTACATCTAAAATATTTCTAATAACAAACCCACCTTGATGGTCAGCATTACATGAGTGTGGCTCTTCAGAACTTCCACAGCATTGCTATGGGTGATGTCTTCAAAGCTTACACCATTGGCAGCTAAGATCTGGTCTCCCATTTTGATGCCATTTTGCTCTGCCAAGCCTCCTGGATCCAACCTTAAGAACAAAAATAAACAAATAAAACAGTGAAAAGAAGAAACCAAATCTTGTCATGCTGAGGTGCTCCTGCAGCACCAGGAGTTAGCAATTGGTGTTCGTGTTGAGTAGAAGCAGGGTGTCAGGGTTGGACCTGAATAGGAGGGAGGTGGGAGGTTGGATAGGTTGGATCTGAATGGGAGTTTATCGTGTACTGTCTTCAACTGATTCTATATTGTGTGTACCGGTTCCTGATTGCTATATTTGAAGTGAAGTGTCATTGTGATACACAGCAGCACAGCACACGGTGCACACAGTGAAATGTGTCCTCTGCTTTTAACCCATCACCCTTAGTAAGCAGTGGGCAGCTGTGGTGGGGACGGTGCTTTGCTCAGTCGCACCTTGGCGGATCGGGATTCAAACTTGAAACCTTGATTACGGGGCCACTTCCTTAACCGCTAGGCCACAATTGCCCCTGCTTGTATCAAATCTTCATCAGGACAATGTATAAGGACAATGTGTTATATGTTGTAAATAAATCCTCTTTTTGTATACTGCATCCAGACCATTTTTGTGAGTGCGTGATCTAGTGTATACCTGTTTGTTTTTCCTCTGTCTGTAAAATCAAAACAAGTGTTCAGTATTGAGAACCATTCTTAGGGAGTTCCCACACTCCCCTGTCAAGCATAACATGTGTGTTAATGCTGCATTCCTTCTTATTTAGTTTGTATGTTCTTCAGGCCTTTGAGAAATATTTCTGTTTCCATTATTAAGACCCCTTTATGTTCATGTCACAAGCTTGTGTTTTTACCCCTTTCCGATATGACAAGACAACTCTACTGAACATGAAGTGCTGTTATGGTGCCTTTTCCTGAATTTGCAAATATACAAAAATTCCAAATTGGTATAAAATAAAAATACATTTTCTTTTAAAGTATGTTCATCTACGTAGGTCTAAATAAACTGATGAGCCCTTGATTAAATACTTTATATAGGGACGCACCACTTGATGCAAGTTAGGACTCAGATTGAATGTAAGATGAACCCGAATGAACCACTGACCACAAAATCAAAGATGGCTGAACGCAAAAATGTTTACAGCATTACTCAGACACAATAGTAGTAAGTGGGGTTTGAACCTGAGACTTTGTGGTTTTCTGGTTACCCAGTAGGCTACTACCAACACAGAACCGTGGCTGCTCTGCAGCTGCATTAGACAGAATACCAACTGCCTGAATCTAAAAATGAAAATATTAAACATATGGAACAAAGGTTGACTCATTTGAAACACGAATGTCTCAAAAGCACATCAATAAAAAAAATGTTATCAAATATATTTCAATACATCTCTGAGGGAAAAGATTAAGTGTAATTAGCAGTCACTCCCTGTAGGAGATACACACTTGGAGACATAGATCCCAAGGCCGAACTCTTTCCCCCCACGGATGTTGAATCCCAGGCAGTAGTCATCAGAGGTTGTGTAGAGGTGAACAATCCTGCGCAGCGCTGCATCAGAGCTTGCCTCTGATGGGGTCCGCCCACTCTCCTCAACCACCATCCTGCGGTGAATCAGGTCCACCCTGAACATACACAGAGATGTTGGTGGTGGGCAGATGGGCTTTGGGTTGGGCAATATAGTGATAAATTATTGTTATCAATATTTTTATCAAAAATATTGTGATAAAGCATAAAAATGTACAATTTATAGTTGCCAATTCATCTAATGCGCATCCCTTTAGATGGTGGGAGGAAGAACTTGGAAGAAACCCACGCCAACACAGGGCAAGCATGGAAGCATCATGACTATTTTAGTCTAGTTTTGGTCAATGAAAAGTGATTATTGTGATCTTTTAACATTAAAATGCAATGTGTTCAATGTTTTGTTGCTCAAAATATGCCCGCCACCCCCACCAGAGCTGCTAATCTGAAAGTGAGAGGTGAAAGTGAAGTGATTTTCATTGTGATACACAGCACAGCACATGGCGCACACAATGAAATGTGTCCTCTGCTTTTAACCCATTACCCTTAATGAGCACTGGGCAGCCATGAAAGCCGCCTGGGGAACAGTATGCAGGGATGGTGCTCTGCGGATTGAGATTCTAACCCGGCAACCTTCTGATTAGGCCACCCCTGCCCCGTAATCTGTAGTGTTTTAAAATTAGTAGCCTCTTGGGGTGAGTAAACAGTTGTTTGCGATATTTACTGGATCGCCTCTGTTCCCCAAATATGTCAGACCAAGTTATTAGATTTGTCTGGGTGATTAAACATTTGTTGGCTTCTACACGCATTTTCATACTAGAAAAAAAACAACGTTCTAAATAGCGTTTTGAGTGACCCCTGAACTAGTAGAATAGACAAAAAAAATCTTACATTTTATTTTAGTTAAACCCAATTTATAATTAAAACAAGTTTATTTCATTATTATACTATTGTTACCTTATAGATTAAAATTATCTACTTCCATTCCAGTGGCTGCATTTCTCCCCATGTTTTTCAACCACACATTATTTTTTCCATTCCACTTTATTTTTCCTCCCAGCCATCTGCATGCCCCACCACAATCACCCTAAAAACTAAATAATGCCACAAATGAGGATTAAGGAGTGATGTCATCTGGGTGACCAGATGGGAGACACAGGAAACAGAAATACTACTGCATAATAATAACAAGATTAAACTAGAGGAAATAATGTATTGTCTTGTCACATTGTTGACAATGCAAATAAACTACATTTTAATATAGTTTTTATTTTGTAAACTACATTTAGAAGTGTGTAGTCCCAGAAAAAAAGGAACTTTAAATTTATTTTCATTCAGATATAGATTCGCCTGGCAAAAAACAGCATGCTTTGCAGTTGATTTATTAGCTGAATAAACAAAGTCAATTTGGTATCTGCTTACTGGTCAATTGTTCATCATACCCAGTATGTGCAGAAATATCTCCATGGCAAAGAGTGGTGCATTATTTAAATTTTTTAATATTCCGTTATACTGTGTTTTTTGTGTAATAAAAAAGTAAATGTAGTCAAGGTACTGAAAATCCTCACCACGTGGTCTTCTCCTTAGAGTATCGGATGCCAGGTACCTTCCCCACTCGTCGGACCACCATGCGGAGTCTGTGGTTTCCAGTAAGAACCTTGACAGCGCTACTCATTGTGATGCTTTCCAGGCTAATGCCATTGACTTCCACCAGCTTATCGCCCACAAGCAGCCCTGCTTGCTCTGAACAGAGTCAAACAGTTTCAGGGTTAGAGTTGCATGCCATCTTAACACCAACTATCTTGGTCACTGCTGCTGAGGCTGTACATCAGATCCAAGACAAAAAAATAAACTTTATTTTCTAAAATTCAGACATTGTCTTGTTTGGTCAACTACTTAAAAGCAAAAAACAAAAACAACTTTAAGCTCTTTATTATCTAAAACAGAAACCTTATGACCTCAACATACCTGCCGAGCTGTCATCCTCCACTTTACTGACAAAGATGCCAAGCCCGTGTTCCGAGCCGCCCCGCACACTGAAGCCCAAACGACCATCCTCGCTCTTATCCACTGTTATTGTGTGAATGTCTTCACTGTTATCTCCACCTGAGCACACAAGCTCACAGGTAGATATCGGTGCCTACATGTCCACACATCAAAATCTGCATGCACAAATCTTAATTGATCTGTTCCTAAACTAAGGTGAGCTTCATGATGCCAGACTTATATGAATAGAGAAAAATAGAGACTATACTATGTAAACAGTTATAGAATGTATAAATATCTGGATCTCATTCAATGCAATGATCAAAATTCTTTACAATGATTCAACAAATAAGAATGTAACGTTATGCAAACAGATAGAAATTGTACTTTTCTCACCGTCAACAGGTGCATTGATGAGGATGACCCTGCCCATTGGAGAAGATGAGCGCATCCCTCTCTGCCGCTGCTGTTTCTTCAGCATATAGCGGGTGGCAGTGTTAGAACCACCAGCTGTAGCCCCATTGGTCATCTCTCTGCGTGCCCCCTCCGACGAGTGAGCCATGGTGAGAGATCCAGCCAAATACACACCCTCATCCACAGTCCTGTAGGGGCTTTAGGGCTTTTTTTTTTGTTTGCCTGACACAAACCCCTTGAACAGCAGTTGATTTGGGAGTTTGTTTCAGTTGCAGAAAGTGTTTGAAGATAAATGCGCAACGTAGGCCATCCTTATAGATCCAGACTCATATTTCTGACATTGGAGAATTTGTATAATCCAGGTAATGGGAGACATTTCATTATAAGTGCTGTGAGAGCAATCAAAATGTCCACCTGAGATAAATCCCACTTATGTCACTTTGCGAGAATGATCTCCTGACTGTGCTGGTCATTCTGCCTGATGATGACAAGGAGCAAGTGGAAGATGATGAAGTCAGCCTGCTCTCCGTTCCACCAAAAGAGCCTTTTGGAAGGAGCCACTTCTTCTCTCCATCCAGGCCTAGGGCCCGCCATCGACCATTTACAGAGAGGGCAGTATTTCTGCAATTTCCCCTGAGAGGGAATGCGATACAAACATCGAACGCTGTGATGTATTATTGATTGGACGAAGGCACATGATTCTTACAGAAAGTGCTTTTCTCCTTGAGAATGATTAAATTCAAAACACAAAAATGTGTCCATGTGTTCAATAAATAGCATATCTGACACAGTGTCAGATAAAAAGACACACGAATGGATCAATTCCATGGCATCCAATTCCAAAGGCTATGCTGTGGCATCGATCAAAATGGTAATGGTAATGGTAAACTTGCAGAATAATCTGAAAATAGCATATATGAAGATGGTTTGAACATCTGATCGTTTTAAAAGATCAGGACCTCAGATCAGCCTTCAGCAAATGAGACCAAATCGCACGACATCAATTTACTGGCGATATTCCAGTAACATTTGCGTTTCTCTATCACTTCAGGCTTGCCTAATTTTGGTGTCTAGAAACACAACGGGCCCAGCATGCATCCTGCATCTGAAATAATGGCACCGCCGCCGCCTCCGGACCCTAAAGAATACAGTCGCACAAAATAATAGCGCTCTACTAATAATATAATAACTATTATAGGACAAGCAGTATGCTTGCAAGGCAGCAACTTTAAAACCAGGGCAGTCACGTTACCTGTTCCCGTGTCGCCTGAAGGAGCTCACCTTTGACAATGGCAGCTGTGTGCCGTGTCGTACTCCGCCTGGCAGGCAAGGCGATTGGATTACAGCAGAAGACGCTGGTCCTGCCATTTCCTCCGTAATGGCAAATGATCAAGTCATTACGCTTTCTAATACAGTGTAAACATATTCATTATAACCAAACGAGAAAAAACGAAAAAAAAAGAAAAAAACGCGTGACCAGAGAATAATTAGCATATTCGCACAGATATAATTAACATTCACTTACAGATAACGAATACGTATGTTAAACAATTAAATCGTCTAAATTAAAATATTCAATAAAGAGATGCAACATTTCTTGCGTCACCTGGCCACCTGGTGGTAAAGCATCATTACTACTACTACTACTGTAAGCTTATTTTCTTGTTGAACTAATGTTCTGGGTTAGGGTATTGGCTTTTATTATGAAAAGGGATAGACCGGAAAGCGCGCTGCGTGCGGGCAGGGCAGGAGAGTTTCCCAATAAACTTGGCTACGGCTGTTGCGTTTCTAACGACGTTTTATTCTATATGCACACTGTATAGGCGCTTTTCAGGACGCTCGGTTACACTAGCAATAATAATATACATATTGTATCTTGTTATGTATTGTATATCAGAATAAGAAAACTTTATTAATCCCCGATATTATGCTCAACAATACGGGATTTCTCACTGTGACGTAATGAATAACTGTCATTTTGGACAGGTTAACCTTGTTAAACTAGCAAAATGAGAAATCTGGTTTTGTGTAACGAACCTAGGACACAAGACTATATAAATAAATATATTAATAAATGTGTTTGTTTTGTATTTAAACAATAAAGTAAAAAAAAAAGTAAAACTGACTAAGTTGAGTATGTACAGAAACAGTTAGACTGCAGTTAATTAGTACCATAACTTAACTAAACATCTGAAATAAAAAAAAAGAAAATTGTGTTAATTTAACAGTTACGTGTTTCCAAAGAAGGTTGTTTTGAGGGCTCGCTATAACAAACCGGAAAAGCAAGAAACGCAAATCAACCAATCACAACTTCGTTCTTGTCCACGCCCTGGACGATTGACCAATCGTAAAGCTCATCGTTGAACGTCCCTGCCTCTTCCGGTGTGTGTTGAATGGAACAACCCTCGCGGCTGTAGGTGACTTATTTCGCGTCAGGAGGCGAGTCTACATTTTAATAGCCCACGAAACGTTATATTTCGCTGAAAGGTCGCAGTGTCAAGTTTGTATATCCGAAAAATCGTGGGCGCACAAAGGTACGTTTTTACTCGCGAAGAAGCAGAATTGTGGTATAAACATGACATTTTTTAGATTTGAAATATTTGTTTCTTGTCACATGTAAATTTCAGAAAATGTAACTATATCCGTTCTTTTTTTCATTAAATTCGTACAGTATTTGTAAACACAGGTCGGTCATAGATGTTGAAGATGACCTGATCTCTGTTGCCGTGGATCCCGCTGCGTTTTCTGGGTTGCATGTCCGGATTTCGCGAGGTTTTTGTGATATTTTAGTGCGCGCACTGCTGTAGTGAAAATCTCCATTGTTTCTCCGCGCTCAGTTTTGCAGATCCGTGCATTTTCACTCACATTTGTTTTATGAACATCGACGATTGCGCTGTTTGTCTGGATGACCAGTGGGAAGGTCGATGGTGTATTTTGAATGAGTTTCCAGGAAGTAGCCGGGTGAGAATTTGTTCAACCCGCACCAACATTCGTTCCTGCTAAAAGCCCCCCTGAACAGGGCCGCTGAATTTTTTTTTTTTTTTTTTTGGTGTGTCCTCTGATAATTGTGCACAAACTGTGCGACTTCTCAGTATCATGCACACAGTGGTATACCTGAAACCAATGTATTGAAGATTATATTGCCTATCCTTTTGGGCTTATCTTTTTAAGAGTAATTTGTATATCTTATGTTTACTACTTTTTTATTTGTTAAAAGCAGTGGACGCATTTCGTTGTGTGCACCGTGTGCTGTACTGTGTTTCACAATGACAATCACTTTACTTTAACTATCTTCCTCAGTCGACTGCACCTTAAATGTCCTTGTTCCTTGAGAAGTGACAATGACAATAAAGATGTATCTTATCTTCTATTAGTATTAGTAAGTCCTTAATAATATTGTCTGAGGTTTTGTCTTTGTTGAATGAATATAAATGCAATTTGGAGCGTTTTTGCACATTTTTCTTTTTGTATTCGGAAAAGATGTCTGGAGAGCTGTCTCTCAACATCAACATAAAGGAACCTCGCTGGGATCAGGCCACATTCCTCGGGAGAGCCAAGCACTTCTTCATGGTGACTGACCCCAGAAACGTCCTGCTGTCTGGTGAGGTGCTGGAAGAAGCTCGCGTCATTGTGGAGGGCTACAGGTATGGTTCTTCTGAGAAGATCTTGCCAGCTACACGTTTGTTTTTGTATCATGCTGAAAACGTATCGTCTTTTTATATGATGTCAAAAATACAAAACTGTATCTTAATCAGTTTACGGAAATTACATAGGATCGGTTTAATTGTAGTACACCGCGCGCGCCACCAGATGGCAGAATGCGGCCCACCGCTTTCATTTAGATAGAGATAGATACCGACATTTATATTTACTGCATTTATCAGACGCCCTTATCCAAAGCGACAATCAGTAGTTACCCGCTAGGCTACTACTACTCTTTCGTCTGCTTTCATGTGCTGTAAAGTGCAAGTTGCTAAAAAAAAAGTGGACACACATGCACAAGACTCAGAAAAATACCACATAATTCAGTAAAATACACACAAAAAGGCTACACACTACATTTTAAGAAACTCTGTATACCCAAAATTAGTTATAACCCGATCCGATGTGTTTGCCAGAACCATTTTGGATTCTTGGTGTGTGGGTAGCCTAGTGGGTAACACACTCGCCTATGAACCAGAAGATCCAGGTTCAAATCCTACTTACTACCATTATGTCCCTGAGCAAGACACTTAACCCTAAGTTGCTCCAGGGGGACTGTCCCTGTAACTACTGATTGTAAGTTGCTCTGGATAAGGGCATCTAATAAATGCTGCAAATGTAAATTTTTTGCTCATGAGTGTTCTTGTCTGCTTTGTTCCACCCAGGCTTCGGGTTTGTTTTACTGTGATGGAAACACATGTATCATATGTAAACTCACTGCTTGCCATTGAGTGTTTCATTGCTGTATGCACACATGCAGAATGAATCCGGGCAAACGGAATTTCATGAATCCGGGCACACTCCCCTTCACCTCCCCTTCAACAATTCAAACTCTATACATTTTACAATGTTTAATATAAAACATTTATCTATGGGGGGTTTGAACCTGTGGCTTTGTGGTTGTCTGGTTCATAGGCGAGTGTCTTATGCACTAGGCCACCCAAATTGTGAGTGGTATTTGTTTTAAAAATGGAGATCAAGCTGCCTAATTTTTGTGCTGCTTGAGACTGTGCTAACCATAAAATGCTCCAAACCTGATCCAGAGGGATTCGCTTTCATAAGTAAGGCTGAACCATTTGTTTTGGTTGTATTTGCCCATTATATTAACATGTTGACTGTTTTTTGTATATTGCATGTATTTGTGTTTATTAAAGGATTGCCGTTGTGAGGATTTTAGTAGGCCTTTAGTAGTAGTAGTAGTAGGCTCGACTATTGTTACTCTCTCCTGGCTGGAGCCTCTGCAGTCACCATAAAACCACTCCAGATGATCCAAAATATGGCAGCCCGTCTCATCTTCAATCAGCCAAAATACACCCATGTTACGTCTATTCTTACCTCTCTCCACTGGCTCCCGGTAGCTGCTCGCATTGAGTTCAAATCCTTGATGCTTGCCTACAGGGCTGTAAATGGAACTGCACCCTTCTATATCAATACAATACTACCAATACAATACTACCTAGCTACACTCCTCAGATCGTCAAATGAAATGAGACTGAAAAACTTGCCCTCCTCCATTCGACTAGCCGAGACTACCACCACCTTTAAGAAGCAGGTGAAAGCCCACTTATTCAAAAAGTATTTCAGACAAATCTAACACTTTCACACGCACATTCGTACACACTGAACAAAATAATACATATATATATAATTTTTTTTCTTCGTCTAGCACTTAACAATCTCTGAGCATGCTCTTTGCTGACAAGTTAGGCTTTATCAGGGCTCCTAGTTTTGTAAACTCAAAAGTCTATAGAAATCGAACGAGAATTGCTGGTGTCTTCCTCTTGTAAGTCACTTTGGATAAAAGCATGTGCAAAATAAAGTAAAGCCTTTAAGTTTTACCAGTGTCCCACTTTTTTGTTTTGTTCTGTTCTTGTTTTTTCTTGATCATGTTTCATTCACAAAATCAATACTATCCATGCAAGAAAAGATGTATATGTTTTTGACAATTATTTCATATGACTAGGAAAGCATGGCAGACATTCCTCAGGTCTGAGTAGGATCTGCTTCAGGCCTAAATTCTCTGTTTCTTCTTTGAACAGGAAGGGGAGTGTTAAGCCTGGTCTGACAGAAGATGAGCTCTGGAGGGCTAAATATGTCTACGACTCTGCATTCCACCCAGACACTGGGGAGAAGATGTTCCTTATTGGTCGAATGTCTGCCCAGGTGCCCATGAACATGACAATTACTGGGTGCATGCTCACCTTCTACAGGTACCAGTGAGCTGGAGGTGAACTATTGGTGTATGGAATTTGCGTTGCACCACCTCTTCTTTCTCATTGTTTTCTCTCTCTGTCTTTCTGCCAAGGACTACACCTGCAGTCGTCTTCTGGCAGTGGGTGAACCAGTCTTTCAATGCTATTGTCAATTATACCAATCGCAGTGGGGATGCTCCTATGACAGTCAAGTAAGGATGTTGTGTTTTGTATTAGTGTTTTCCCATCCAGCTAGACATTACTTAATAATAAAGCTGTTAACTTCAGCTATGCTACATGTATGTGTTATATACAAACATACTGTTCTGCTCTCTCAAGTTTGATAAGATGTAACTTGATAAGAATATTTGTTGTTCCATTGCAGCTTTTGTTGAGGCACCACACAGTCCAGTAATTTTTTTTGGAGATTTTGGAGACACGTATGACTAATCAATTTGGATTCCCATAATTACCAGCAATCTACTGAAAACATGCTTTTGAGTTAATGACCAGAGGGGGTTAAAACACTTTCTTCTTAATACAGAAAATGTCAGTACTGGCTGCAGTTGAGTAGAATGGGTGGGGACTGTTTGTTCATGTTCTTATTTCTCTGCAGTCAGCTGGGAGCTGCGTACGTCAGTGCAACATCTGGAGCGGTCATCACAGCTCTAGGACTCAAGTCTCTCACTAAGGTGCTGTTTTTTTGAACACTCAAACACACACCACAGTCAGTCAGAGGAAGTGTCATCTCAGTAGAAATTCGCACAATGCAAAGTTTTATTAAAACACTGCCCTTTCTGTTATTCAATACTCTTGCTACCTAAGACTTGTGCGCACTTGCATCTTCATATTTGTTAATGAGGTCTGGAACTACAAAATCACCTAAAAAGTGAGAAAGTAAGTGACAAAAAAAGAGACTGCAATGAGCAACATCAAGTTCACTTGGTAGAAATTGTTCTAATACTTCAGAGTTGCCAAAGTTCTTTCAAAAAAAGTGTTTATGGTTTTAAAGCTGTCTATGGTTCTTGGGTTTGTGCATTACCTTTCCTTTTCTCTGCAGCGTCTTCCTGCCATAATTGGACGTTTTGTTCCATTTGCTGCAGTGGCTGCAGCCAATTGCATCAACATCCCTTTCATGAGGCAGAGGTGAGTGATCCTGGTAGAACACAAAACCATAAGTACAGCCAGATGTACAGTCAACATATACATGCATACCTGACTACGTATTGTAAAAGTTTATTTTAAAGATTCTTCACGTCACAGGTTACATTTGCTATTTCTTTTGATATATTACTGTTTGTAATTGTGTAGATTTAATGCAACAGTGTTTTCTTGATCTTGTATGTATGTAATGTATGTAAATGCCTTTTTCTCCTATAGAGAACTAAAATACGGCATCCCAGTTATGGATGGGAATGGGAATCGTCTGGGCGAGTCAGCCAGTGCCGCTAAGCAGGCCATTGTACAGGTGGTCGTGTCACGGATTGGCATGGCTGTACCAGCCATGGGTGAGGACCTCATTTTAGTGAACATTTTTATCACTGTCTAATGCAGCAAAAAAATAGGTCACGCTCTGAAGGGGGGTTGTTGAATCAGTGCATTCTACATGCAATATTCTCTTGCTCTCATCATCCCAGATGTTTTGACAATTCAGTTTTTGCGGTATTAATACAGTGGGGTCTAAATCAAAAAACGTACATTTAAACCAGTTCTAAATTTACAATGTTGGATGTTTAATTTCTGTTTCTTGCCTTTGCCTGCTAACAGCCATCCCCCCTATCATTATGAATGCCCTGGAAAAAAGAGCCTTTCTCAAGGTAATATGGCGAAATTGGGTTCAGATTATTGCAAACTTTGGTGACACAAATATCTCAATGTTTTTGTAGTTTCTTAACTACAACTTCATCTGTGGTTCCCTCTTACTCATGTCGCCACACCTCTTACTCATCTTTACTTATTCTTTCTCAGAGGTTTCCTGTTCTTAGTGCACCAGTTCAAGTTGGACTTGTCGGGATTTGGTGAGTGTGCAAACAATGACACAATGCTCATATTAACTCTTTTATGCATATATGAAACATCTCATGAAACCTCTAGTTTGCTAAGCCAAATAATAATATCAAGACTGGTTTTATACCCAGAGCCAACTGGCATCACAATTGATTGGGTACTTTTTAAATTGTTCTGGACACTAAGGGCCCTATTTTTGCTATGCAAAGCACAAACGCTACATGCAATATGCTGCATCATTTAAGATGGGAACACATAAAGGTCATAACAAAAATATGATTATCTTCACTGTACTCAGTGATTCACTTTTTTGTGCCACAACAAAGCCATTACGGTAGTAACTGACTGATGTACGTAACGTTTTACTAGGAATAACTATTTTATGACAAGTGTGTGGGAGAAGCAGTGGTGACTATTCTGTGACTAAGTTCAGTGCAGTTACACTACTTACAAATATTTACAATCACAGCTAGCTACATGGGGAAGCAAACAATCCTTTTGTTTCATCTTGTTCACCAGCGTATAGCCACACGCTGCTTTGGACTGGTTTTTGGAAGAGTGAGAGATTGGAAATGTGAGATGAGTAGGAGAGGGCTTTGCCCATGGTTACCCCAAGGTTGCATGCAGTGAGAGAAGGAGAGATCGTGGGAATTGTCCATTTTAAGATACTGGTGTTTTGGAGGAATTCAGATGAATGAATAGTAGTTTAGTTTTGCTGTGGTTGAGTGTCAGACGATGAGCTGCAATCCAGAATGAAATGTCAGACGAGATCTTGACTAACACATCTGACTTCATTTGCTGACATGCCCCCTCATGCCAAAATGAGAAGGGAAAAAAGTAAAACGTTTATATGCAATATTTGCATGCATAAGTTGAAATTTGATATTTATCACCTAGTACACAGTTGTGACCTGTGTGAGATGTTTATATTGAATAAATTTTTTTTTCTTTAATAGTTTGGTGTTTGCCACCCCTCTTTGCTGTGCCCTGTTTCCGCAAAAGAGGTATGTAATGATTAGGGTTGCAAAATTCCCAGAATTTTCAAAGATGGAAACTTTCCACGGGAATTAATGGAAATAAACGGGAATTTATGGGAATAAACTGGGAATTTTCCAAATTGAAGGTTGGCTCTTCTTAGGGAACTTAAATATAGTTGAGCAAAGTATATTTTAGCATAGTATTGACAAAAACAAACAAATGCAATTCAAATACACTTGAATATCCATGCCATTCCTTAATCACATGTACAGAGCACATGCTTGCTGCATGGCTATTGAGACCACCTGTACACATGGACCACACTTTTGAGCCTGAAGGACAAAGAGCATTGAAGGCACACATTTGAGCCTGTGGACTTAACAAGTGAGGTAAGTTGGTGGGAAAGTGTATCTAGCAGTCAGAAAATCCTCAAACCTATTGCAGCAGCAGCAATAGCGAAGATAGAGGGGGATGGTGCCATCTTGTCAGATGTCCAGTGCCTTTTTGCAGAACTCAAAGAAGAAATCCAGACAATTCTGCCCACTTCCCTACTACTGAAAGCAGAGGAAACGGCTGTGGTCAAGTCATTGGAACAGCGGAGGGAGTTCTGCATGAAGCCACTGCATGCAGCAGCATACATGCTGGACCCCAAATATGACAAGGGCATACTTTCTGGGGAAGAGATCAATGGTGCCTATGCGGTCATTACAGCCATGTCTGACCACCTGGGTCTCGATAAAGGCAAAGTTCTAGGCAGTTTGGCAAAGTATCGAACAAAGCAAGGCCTTTGGAAAGGGGATGGAATATGGCAGTCATGGCAGCACATATCTGCAGCCACCTGGTGGAAGGGACTATGTGAATCTGAGGCCCTTGCACCTGTAGCCTCCATCCTCCTCCAAATCCCACCATCATCAGCCGCCGCCGAGCGCAACTGGTCACTGTTTGGGAACACCCACACAAAGGTTCGCAACAGGCTCACAAATGTGAGAGTGGAAAAGCTGGTCGGCATTCGGGCAAACCTACGGCTCTTTGAGCCTGACACAGAGCCATCCTCAACAAGGCTGGAAAGTGACACTGAAGAGGAAGACTCAAGAGTTGGATGCTGAGGAAGTGGACATGTTGTTGGATGATGATGACGTCCAGGAAGAGTCTATTGACTGAGCAAAAATGAGAAAAGAGGATTGCTTGAAGGAAGATTTGCATGTTTAATGGGACGTTTTGGAGGATAAGTGGCATTTTTCATTTAACCTTTTGAATGGGACTTTGTGGAGATTTTTGAACAAGGGGCATTTTTGAATGAGCGGGGTTAGGGGATGGTAATATTGAACTCAACATTTCTGTTTTTATTCATCCATGAAACAAGTTATTGAAACATGTTCTATTCTACTGTACTTACAAATAAATCTGTTGAAAACATTTTGCATGGAGGTTTTCTTATGATTTCTGTTTATATTTATGCTTTGAAATAATATATTCCCAGTTGGTTCTCCTTAATTCCCATTAATTTCCAAAATTCCCAAGCTTAACTTACCATGGAAATTTACTGGAAACTTTTCGGAAATTTACTGGAAATTTTCCGCCCCTTTGCAACCATAGTAATGATACACCATACATTCATTTTTACAGTGGGTATGGAAAGTATTCAGACCCACTTAAATTTTTCACTCTTTGTTATATTGCAGCCATTTGCTAAAATTATTTCATTAAATTTTGTCCTTATTAACGTACATTCTGCACCCCATTTTGACAGAAAAACTGTCAAAATGTAATTGTTGACATTTTTGCAAATTTATTTACAAAGAAAAACTAAAATATCACATGGTCCTGGGTATTCAGACCCAATGCTGTGACACTCATATATTTAACTCAGGTTCTGTCCATTTCTTCTGATCATCCTTGAGATGGTTCTACACCTTCATTTGAGCCCAGCTGTGTTTGATTAGTCAAATTGGACTTGATTAGGAAAGCCACAAAGCATTTCAGAGCAAATTTGAATCATGAGGTCAAAGGAACTTGCTGAAGATTTCAGAGACAGAACTGTGGCATGGTAAGGTTACTAAGAGCACAGTGGCCTTCATAATCCGAAGGTTTTTACCAACAAGGCAATGACCCTAAGCAGACAGCTAAAATAATGGAGTGGCTTCTCAACACAAAAGTGACTGTTCTTGAATGGCCCAGCCAGAGCACGAACTTAAACCTAATTACCATCCAAACTGCCAGAACTGGAGAGGATCTGCAAGGAGGAATGGCAGAGGATCCCCAGATCCAGGTGTGAAAACTTGTTGCATCTTTTCCAAAAAGACGACTGCACATATGTCCAGTACATACAAGAGCAACCAAACACCATTGCATTGTGACTGTATTAGATCAAAATAGTGCTTTTACTAAATACCTTAGGACCATGTGATATTTCAGTTTTTCTTTGTTAATAAATCTGCAAAAATATTAACAATTCTGTGTTTTTCTGTGTTAACCATACAAACCAAAGACATTTCTAAATGACCCTAAACCTTTCAATAAAGTATTGTATATGTGTGCACATTATATATGTATAATTCTGTGTGTTTCTCTTGTTTGCCCAGCTCCATGAGCATAAGCAGTCTTGAAGTAGAGCTGCAAGAGAGGATAGCAGAACTCAGCCCTCAAACCACCACAGTCTACTTCAACAAAGGCCTGTAGGGCTGCTCACCCCCCACCCTTATAGAGTCTTAGTGACTTGTTTTATGTATGTGTTCCCTGCCTTTAAAACTTTGTTATTCAGTAAATGGGTCTGAGCTGTGAAAGTGAAGTGATTGTCATTGTGAAACACCACAGCACATGGTGCACACAATAAAATGTGTCCTCTACATTTGACCCATCACCTTAGTGAGCAATGGGCACCCAGGGAGCAGTGTGTGGGGATTGTACTTTGCTCAGCACCACTTCCTTACCCACTAGGCCACCACATTATCATGAACTTAAATTAAATGCTTTTCACCTGTCAGTGTTGTCAGCATTGAGTAATGGTGCTGAAATATCTTCATTTTGCACACCTGTTCATGATGTACATGATTACACAACAGCCACTTTTTGGATTAGTTTAGTCTTTATACCTCATGTTTTCTTTTCTGAGATGCTTGCTTTTAGGCCAGAATCAATTTTATTTGGAGTCATACAAATTTTGAAAGATTTTGAGCACAGGGTACTTTTTATTTCTATGAGGACAGTCATAGCTCTCCTTTGGGAGTCACTTAGAAAAATCAGTGCATTCATAGGCTCGCGGCTGGCATTACACAATGCTATGCTCTTTAAGCACAGCAGTGTAGTTTGTCGTTATAGTACTCAAGGAAATTGAGAACCTGACATTTCTCTTGTCATCTGGTCTAAGCTGATTTTTTCCTCAATGTTCTGACACTGCAAAGGAAGCCAAATTGAGGTAAGATACTGAAAATACATTTAATATTCAATAAAACAGTTATTATTTTGTTTGTTCCTGGTACATTTCTAGTCTAGTCAGTCACCCTAGTAATGTTCTTATTTGTGAAATTAGTTGTGAATGCTCACTCCATCTGTGTTATATTAGTTTTAATGAGTATTCTGCTATTAACATTATGCCTGATGCATTGCTTTCAAGTGAAAACATGTTTGTTTTAGTTTTTTTTACTGATTATCTTTATATGCATATGTGGTGTATTTGTGACACTTTAATCTGGCCATTTGTTTCCTGATATGAAAAGTTTCTACTGTGCAGTAGGAGTGTGTTGGCAAGGATCTCATGATACGGTACCTATAATGATACATGGGTCACAACACGATACGTATCACAATACTGTACATTAGGGGTGTGTATTGGCAAGGGTCTAATGATATATGGTGACTCATGATACAGTAGATTTTGCGATACTAAAAGATATTTGCATTCATGAAGATTGAATTTTATTGTAGGAAAGCTTCTTTGGCTTTGCAAACTAGAGGCTTCCAGTCACATCCAGTGTTATCATGAGACCTCGTTGTTCTGTCAGAATGAAGGCAGTAAATACTGAAATGCCAATTAATTCAAAGTATACAGCTGTACAGTGCCATCTACATGAGTGGAGGTTGTAGTCGCACACTGACTCTCACCGCTGATGACCTCACTAAAGAAAATGCTCAACAGCACTACCCAGTGGTTCCTCAATAAAAATATAGATATTTGATGTCCCTGTTTTGATACAATATCACCATGTAAAATATCTCAATATATTGCTGTATCAATACTTTCTAACACCCCTACTGTGGAGTAACTGTTTCGTTAATGCTTATGGCTGAGCTAGACCATCTACACTGAAGTGCACTTAACCCAAACATCCTTGCTGAGAACCTTGTTCACACTTGTAGTATGGTGCCATCTGTGCTTAGCTCTTTGCCACTTTGTGTTTTTTTTTTTTATTATTATTATTATTTTAAATCCTCAGTTGTCAGATAGACAGATGCAGTAATCAGAGCGTATGACTGGAGAGGAGCAATGAGATTTTTAGTTCCTTGCTCATGGGACTTTGCTCTGCCCACTCCTAGGTCTCTTTGCACCCCACAAAATTTAATCTCACTCCAGTAAAATTGACCCATGAGAAATGTGCATGCCTAATAACAATAACCTCAAACCTGATTTTTTGCACAAAAAATCTTGCGAATTTGGAAGCAGACCATCTCAGGTTATGAATAACCACTACAGGAAAAACAGAACTTGAGCTTTCTAATAAATAGATAAAAGTATATAGATGATCAGTCTTTTAAGAAAGACTCAAAAATCCACTAAATCCATTGCTGTATTTTTCATTTTGAAAGTGAAGTGAAGTCATAGTACACAGTTTGTGGGGACTGCTTTGCTCAGTGGCAACCTTCAGATTACGTGTCCGTTTCCTTACCCACTAGGCCACCACTGCCCCTCTTGCTCAGAAGAAAACAGACTTGATCCCATAAGTGAACCAGGCAAAGTGAGTCAAGTGGAACAGCGGTACATAGGCCATTACTTGATTAGCTCTGGCTTTGACTGTGTGGTTTAATAACCAAGGTTGTCAGTTGTGGAGGTTTGCTGCATTGAACATTGATTTTGAATGCACTACAGTAGTCAATATTTTAACCCAAGGACTGGTTTGGTGTCAGTAATGATTGTGCAGTGAAGTGTTGTAATTTTATGAATGTTATAGTAAAACACTTTGTATTTTATTGTGTAGCCCTCGAACAACTGTGATAGAGCTTTTTTGATCAACTTTTGTGATGTGATTATACTGCAGTGATTGTATTTATTGTAGCGTGTACACATGTATGCCGGAGTACACTATATTCATAAGTACATATAATTAATACTCAAGAATCATAATAGGGTCAAAACCTTTTTGGAGTATTTTAGATTTTTGTCTTCAATTTTGCTGGGAAAATGTTTTTAAAGTCTTTGCTATGAAACCTTATCAAATGAAACCACATTTTTGGGTGCAACTGAGGGCAATAATATCAGCTTGTAATTAGTCAGCTCCAGAAAAGGTATATTATTATAGAATGAAGAAAGTGTTTAATGGATGTTGCGTTTGACACAAGATAATTTATTTAGCTGCACAATAAATAAGCTTGTTTTATGTTTGAAGAAAATGCCATTATGATGTTGTCCACCTAGTTTCTGTAGTTTCTTTTAAATGTGTGTGTGTGTGTATATATATATATATATATGAGAGAGGGGGGGGGGGAGCAAGAGATGTTTGTCAAGAATGGGTGGATGTACTATGCAAATTAGATTTTGTTGTGTGCAAATACTATGCAAATAGGACCTTTTTGATAGTTTATAATCATTATTTTTGATGAAAGTCAGTTGATGATTGCTCTTGATTGTAATGTAACATGCTTGTTAATGTAACATGCTTCAAAGTCTGTTAAAATGGTAGGTGTAGCACAGACATAAATATGGCTGTCACCATCAAGTAGGAAATGGGTGAAAACCATGGGAGAAATGTCAGATTGGTGTAATAAAATAAATGTCTCTATTTATACAAGTCTCTATTTATTTTAACACATTAATAGATCAGGGAAACGGTATATATTTAGCCTGCCTATTTAATTCCATTATTTAGTCTTTTATATATCTGTAGTTGTTTCTTACTGAATTGTTTGTGGATCTATGTATTTTTTTCAGCATTTATTATCCAGTAGAATTACAAAATAATGTATTCACATCTTGCTATTTTACATTATTTTAATAAAAGAGACTGAAGCAAAACTTTGTTTAGTTTTGGAAAGAGTGTGATTTCCTTTAGGCTTTAAGCCTGTTGTAACAGATACATCTAGAATATTTGAGTACATTCAATTTAATTATTTTTTTGTGTGTGCGTGTAACATATTGACATTGGTTCAGTCACTGAAACTGCTAATTTGTAATATTTCCCAATTATGTGTTAAAACTACATTAGTGGATTTACTGATAACAATGGAAAAGTATATTTAATTGGTATATTTGATTATTGAATAATGTGTGACTTATATAATGTTGCATCATGATACACTATTCCACAAAGTTGCTACTAGTACACACTTTGTCTGATTAGTGTGACTTACGGGAAATTGTGTTTATGCGTGAAGTGGTGTATAAAAGTGTTTGCCCCCTCTGACTACTATTTTTCCATGTTAGTTTACCTGACAAAGTGATTTTCCCCTAAACCTAATGACTTGTTGGATGAGCATTTTATGGCAGTTGTTCGCTACCGGGGCAGAATTGTATTTGCACTGAGGTTACCAAAATTATATTTGTAAACATTAAATGCATAAATAATAACACACTCAAAGGGATAATCAAAAACAATTGCACATAAGCAGGGGGGTACTACTGTTTTATGGCACTGTGGAGGACTTTTGACCCCCTCATCTTTGCAGAATTGTTGTAGTTCAGACACAAATGTAAATCAAGTCCAAATTGCAAACAAAGCAGAGAAATTAAGCTGACAAGTAAAGACAATAGAACTTCTAGAATGATAAATTAAAGTGAAGTGGTTGTGCAGCACAGCACACGGTGCACACAACGAAATGTGTCCTCTGCTTTTAACCCTTCTCTCTTAGTGAGCAGTGTGTGGGGATGGTGCTTTGCTCAGTGGCACCTTGGCGGATCAGGATTCGAACCCTCTGATTACGGGGCTGCTTCCTTAACTGTTAGGCCGGGGGGCAGTGGTGGCCTAGCGGTTAAGGAAGCGGCCCCGTAAACAGAAGGTTGCTGGTTCGAATCCCGATCCGCCTGAGGTGCCACTGAGCAAAGCGCCGTCCCCACACACTGCTCCCCGGGCGCATGTCATGGCTGCCCACTGCTCACTCAGGGTGATGGGATAAATGCAGAGGACAAATTTCACTGTGTGCACCGTGTGTTGTGCTGCTGTGTATCACATGTGACAATCACTTCACTTTACACTTTACTGCCCCAACTTTACATTACACCAGATCTTAACTATCATCTTAATGTCAGTGCTGCCATATTGTGGAAATGTGTGAATTACATTTACATTTAAGGCATTTATCAGACGCCCTTATCCAGAGCGACTTACATTCAGTAGTTACAGGGACAGTCCCCCCTGGAGCAACTTAGGGTTAAGTGTCTTGCTCAGGGACACAATGGTAGTAAGTGGGATTTGAACCCGGGTCTTCTGGTTCATTGGCGAGTGTGTTACCCACTAGGCTACTACCACCCTACAATTCTGAATTAAAACAATTCAGAAATTATCTTTCAAAATGTGGGCACTTGTCATATAAGGCTTAACATTCAACAAATGTAGAATATTTTGCTAACAAAAAACAACCCTAAAGGAATCCTTTGGGATTTGTGCATGACTTCACAATCACTTTACTTTCACTTCACTTGTCATTTTAAATGACAAAAAGCAATTAACAATTTGACACTTGCATTGCAAAAAAATAAATAAAGAAATGAAATATTGCTGTAGTTGTGCTTGCATATATTTTGCTGAATTGAGGAGTCAAATCTTTGTAAATCAGTGCTCCATTTTAATCAGGCTATATCCATTAATGATGACTTTTCTGAAAAACAATTTCTGAAAATCAGTGTGTACATATGACTTTGTAACAATTGTCCATGTAGTAAAATGTATGTTTGCATTTAAAGTATCATACACTTAAACTCAAGTACACTGAGCAAACCAAATAATCTTTCTAATAATTTTGAGAACTTTGAATTTTGAACTTTCAAAATTAAACACACAAAAAAATATCTGGCTTCCATGAGTCTGTTTCAAGCTAATTCACCACATTAAATAGTTTTTAAGGAACCGTACCTTGGATGGCAACCTTTGCCCATCCATATTTATGATAATGTTTTGCAGGACTTCAAAAGTGCATTTGAGCTCCGGTGGATAGCTTAGGTTCAGACAGTATATGAGTCCAAATAACAAGTCCTCAACCAGTGAGAACCTCCACACCTTCAATCAGGACACCATGGCCAGGCTCTGAACCCTCCTGCTGTATGACATACATGGCTTCAGTGTTGGCATCAGTGTTCTGTGAAGTAAAATGTGATAAATACATTAGTTTGAGTCTAGATCTGGGTGCAAAAAGGCTAATTTCTCATTGTTCATTCTAATTTATGCCAATTTTTGATCATAACATTATAAAAACATTTTCCATTTTATGAGGAAAATAAATAATTAACTGTTTAATTAGAAATGTACAAATGTGCATAAATCTGATCTGTAGCAGTCGCTAAAACCATTTCACTGCATATCATACAATGTATGACTGTGTATGTGACAAATAAAATGTAAACTTGTGAACAATACAGATGCACCAAATAGTAGAGAGTGAAATCTCATCTTGGACATCCCAGTGAACGAATTAACTGTAGAAATAATGAATTAACAGAGACTAATGATATGAAAGAGCTCGGTGTAGCGTCCCGTCGAATTAAAACAGCTTTACTGATGGTCTGATGCTCTTTATTTCTTTCTCATTCACATTGCGTTATCAAACCAACGTAAGAGCTAAAAGAAAACAATAAATACAAATTAACAATCTAAAACCAAATAAACCGTCATTAAATAAATCTAAGTATAGCCGTAGCTTTGGCTCTCTTAAACAAATAAAGGTTGAAATAAATGTACAGAAAATTCCAACAAACCTTGTGTCCACTATCGACAGGAGCTAAACAAAGAAAACTATACACTTTCTGTAACGCTATTTCCCTTTATCACCGTGCTTTCCGTCCTTTCAAAATAAAAGTATCCGTCTCACAGGAACTTACAAAATAAAGTCACATAAGTAAAGTTATGATAGCAAGACTTAAACATGTTACACAATAACCCAAAAAACGTTTCAAAGTCATTTACACTCGGTCAACTACATCAAGACAATTGCATAAAAGTGGCATGCCATAGCCTACACAACATTGAAAACCCACCTGCCATGTCCTAGCATAACACACAGGTAGCACAACACAAGCTCGACAGGGGAGTGTGGGCACATCCCTGCTCTTATAGAGCCCTAATCAACCTGCTTCTAAGCGTGAGAGTTATTAGGACCCAGCACAAATGCTAAATGCTTTATTGAATTTACCAGCACTTCAGAACAGGCCTTGGAGTTTGGTCTGGACATTGGTCATTTGGTATTTGAGCCTAATCTTCATACCATAATAGCCATTGAAAGATCCCTGCTCCTTCAGACAAGTATGCTTTTTCCTCAAAGGCATTTTTAGGCAACTAAATAATAGACACTAATCATATGACAAACATCTGAACTTACTATGTATTGTTGAGGAGGTACAAAAGAATCTTCGAGCATGGGGATGTTGCTCTATTTTGTGATGTATTTTTTACAAAGGGAAATAAATATTAAATATAGGTGAAAGTTATTACTCTTGTGAATTTGAATGAATTTGTTAATATCTACATACCCTGAAAATCCAGCCTTAATGCAGGTCACCTGACCTGAACAATATTCCACCTAAATAAATTTGGAGTTCAAAAACTAAAACTAACTAAACTGTGATATTACAAAAAAAAAAAAATCAATCGTGCTTCTCAAAAAGTTAACAAACTTTCCTAACCACAGAGAGGACCATGAAACACACATCATTAACAAAATCACCTCGTCAGTCTTTGCTCTGTGGCAATAATTAGAGACTGGATAAGTTTGAAAAGAATATATAATTCACCGAATTATATGTGAAAACATTCTGGCTCTACACACTCTCTGCTATATCGTGCTCCTCAAAGTCACTAAACTCAACAAGTAAACATTTTTTTCCCAACCACACAGAAAGACAAAACATTTGACAGCAACAAAATAAAACTCACTATCTGATATTCTCAAGATACTATTATTTGTCCCTCACACAATTACAATTATCAAAAGATATGTGAAATTGTCACAGCCAACACACCTCCTGCGCACCAGAGAGCGCCAGACCAGCCAGCGAGATATTGACCCGGAAACGGAAATGAGAGTGGCCAGCGCAGAGTATAAAAAGTCAGGTGACCCCGAGGACACGCTGCCCGCTCTTTGTGTTGAAATTATTCCTCAGAGACGCTAGCCTACTTTTCCCAAGCCCAACGCAACTCATTGACCACAACCCTTGCCTGTCCCTGACTACTAGATTTGCCTGGCCCTCTTGAGACAATGATCGAATTATGGATTAAGTCACCTGACAACGACTTTTGCCCATCCCTGACCTTGAGCCTGCCTGCCCCTTTTGTTAAGACGTTAATCCATGCTCCCCTACCTTCCCGCACAAGACATCCTTCTGTCCAGCCCACATTCCCGAACGGTCCATAAACCGGCCGTCTTCCTGTTCTCCTCTGCCCCAGTGCCTCCCACGGATCCAGAGCTCCCTCCCCGCCGCGCTGCGTCCTCTGCAGTCTCCCCCTCACAGACCAAATGCTTCTCCCCAGCTCATCCAGTGGTACTCTCCCTGTACGACGGCTTGTCCCCTCACTACCAGCATGTAGTGAAATACTTACATCACAGCTAAGTATGCCTCAGGACTCAATCCATGCACGCTCTCTTTCCAGCATCTGGTGGGCATGGAGCATGCGCAATAGCTGATTATAGAGGTCATTGCTTTGAACCTCATTTGCAAAATTAATACTTTGTTACTCTAAACACATGCCCTTGTTGATTTTTTTAGTGCACTGTGCCCATTGGGACCTTCAAGGCAGCAGCAATTTTGTATCGGTGGTGTACAGACAATTCCTTTGACTTAAGCTAGCACCAGCTATTTGAATCGTAGTGATGAAGCCTTGCCATGATCAGATTCATCCTCCAACAGGCCAAAGTCAGAGAGCCAGGTGCTCAAGGTGAGGGGGCAGAGCTACCCTCAGGCCTGAGACAGCTGGTAGTAGCCTAGTGGGTAACACACTCGCCTACGAACCAGAAGACCCGGGTTCGAATCCCCCTTACTACCATTGTGTCCCTGAGCAAGACACTTAACCCTAAGTTGCTCCAGGGAGACTGTATCTACTGATTGTAAGTCGCTCTGGATAAGGGCGTCTGATAAATACTGTAAATGTAGCAAAGTCACATAGCAGCGGCATTATTTCACAAAGAGATTGACATTCACCCACCCATAAATTTCCCAGTATTCCATTAGATGGTAATTGTAAACCCATTTTTTATTGAGCCAGGAACACACTTTCAGTCAGGCACAAACTCCTATATCTGATGCCATCATGCCTGGGGACCTGAGATACACTTGGAAACTGAACAAAGAGCCCCTGCTGAAGAGAGACAGGCAGACTTTGTGGGGCTGAATGCACTCTTCTCCTGGTTTACTGAGAAATCTAAATGCTCCCTGGGCTAATTGGCATGTCAGTGCCTGCTCGTACAACTGTGCTGCCAACAGCCAGTCATCTGCATATAAAGCCAGACATACGCCAATCTCCCTGAGGGGCACGATGAGTGCATTTCACAAACATCCACAGGCTTAGTTACAGTCAAACAAAAGGACTAGATATTCGTAATTCATGCAGGCTTATGGCAGCTAACATCACTTGTGAGTCCAATCTTGTGTATAAGAATGCATGTTCGAATGCATGCTTCTATGTCATGATTCTGCTGGGCAAGTGTCTGAGTGTCCTCCTTTCCTCCTCTGTGAACTGCCATTGTTGGATAGTCTGTGTGAGGAATTTCTGGGCTCAGGAAAGGAGCCTTTCCATGACCATCTGTACCATCTAGACCTGCACTCGTCGGGGAAATGTTGGAGACTAAGATTTAGTTGCAGCTGCTGGAGCCCATCCTGGGTTACTGATCAGCTGACCACAGGGTACACCCATAACAATTTAGAGTCTGCAATTCACCTAGCAACATTGCTTCAGATATGTCTTAATCTCAGGCCAGGATAAACATTTTGATAAAAAATATTTTTGGTCATATTGATTTGAAGAGGAGAAACTAACTAACCTTTTTGTCACTAAAAACATGAACTTTAATAATGTATGAAATGGGAGCAGCGTGATGACTGACAGCTATCATGCTCCTCATTCCATACATCCAAACTGGTCAACACATGACATGTGCACGCATCATTAAATACTGTGTTTCTATCTTGTTTTTAATGTAAATCCTGAGGACTTGTGATCCTACACAAGCTTTACTCATGTATTGATCTGGTACAAAATAACAGATATTTAATACAAATAAATCTCTTCTGGAATGTTGTCTCTGTTGTTTTTTTAAAGGATCATCAAGATTGTTTGAAGAATAAATTGAACTGATAACATTTACATTTATGGCAGTTACCAGACACTTTTGAAACTTACAATCAGTAGTTACAGGGACAGTCACCCTGGAGACACTCAGCGTTAATTGTCTTGCTCAAAGACACAATGGTAGTAAGTGGGGTTTGAACCCGGCACTTTGTGGTTCATAGGTAATGTGTGTTACCCGCTAGGCTACTACCCCCACAAATAAATGACATTACCGATTCTGGCCTGGATCGATTTTTTTGGGCCCGCCCCTGCAGAATACATGAACAGGAAGGAAATCTTTGTGTCTCTTGTTTGTGTGCACGCTGCAGAGTTTCTTTTTCTCAAAAAGCACACATATGCAAGTAGGTTTTTTGAAGCTCTGGGCAGTCATCCTGTTTGCCTAAAAAATTAGTTACCTGTTCCAGCGTTCAATCAGGAGAGCTTGTAATGACCTTTGTGAATTGCAATTGCAACATTGCTTTAGGCATATCTTACCTCAGGATAAAATGTTTAAAAAAATATCTTGCCACATATTGACTTGAAGTTCCAGAATCTAGAATTATGTGGATCTTGGGTCTCATTCTGCCAAAGTATTCCACCCAACCAACCAAACTTTTATACATCTGTGATGTCCACATACCAGAAAACAGTCAAAATAAATCTAAAAGAGAGTATTCCCATACATTTAAATGTACATTTCAGTACAACACCAATGTTCTTTGTCATTTTAAACAGTTTAAACAGTTTACTTCTGTATTTCAGTGTGATCAAATGGAAAGTGACATTAGAAAACAAGTGCTTCTTGTACATCATTGTATTTGTCTCTTCTGGAAAGGTAAAATCTAGACTTTGTTTACAGTCTGTTTGTAAGCTCAGCTGTAGGACTGTGTAAAACTATCAATTGTGTGGTGTGTATTGAAAGGTGTATTGTGTTTAAGCAGCACCAAGTGTTGGTGTCATCATTATCTTAATCAGCTGGTCAATCACTGATAGTTTCGGGTTCCCTGAAGTGTAAATAAGGGGGCTGGACTATAGTGAAGGATTCACTATAGTGGATTTATAGTGAAGGTCACTCAGCTGTCAATCCAAACCTGGCATCTTGCCTTAATCCTCCTTTTCCATTTAGCCTTTTATTTCACAGCAACAATGTTTCTGGAACCTATTCCAGTAATTCTCTCTCACAGGCCTAGGAAAACATACTCCCGCTGCAGAGGCTCTGTTACAAACAACCTGTCATCTACTTCTCAAACGAGTGTGGTAAGTGGGCTCTGGAACTGTCAATCTGCTGTTAAAAAAGCTGACTTTATCTCTGGCCTCACTACTCTCCACTCCCTAGACTTCCTGGCGCTAACAGAGACCTGGATATCCCCTCAGAATACAGATACACCTGCTGCCCTCTCTTCTGTCTACATGTTCTCCCACACTCTGTCACAACCATGCTGGCATGATGAGGCAGGTGAATGGAGATGATGAGAAGGAGGTGACGAAATGACGAGGAAGGAAGGACGCAATCGCTGACATCACAAGATCGGGGTTTAATGGGTGAAGCACAAGACAGGGGAGACATCCGAGACACTGGTGAACATGGAACATAACTTCAAAGACCTGACGGCAAACAGAAACGAACAGGGCAGCTTCATACATTTGACACAGGTGAAAACGATTAGGGAACATTACACACGACAACAGTGAAAGCCCTTTCGGACCGGATCATGACACACTCCTAGAAAAACTGGGAGAGGAAGGGGGGACTGGCCTTTTAATATCATGAAATTGGTCCTTCACACCAATGCATTGATGAATTGGACACTCTTCTCAGCATTTTCTCCTTAGACACCCCCCTAACTCTCCTTGGCGACTTCATCCTTCCACCAGCCAAACTCCAATCATCCTGCCTTCTTCCCCTTCTCTACTCTTTTTCCTTGACCAACAGCAACATCTCTCCCACACACAAAGGAGGGAATGCCCTGGACCTTGTCTTCAGTTGTCCTTCTCCAACTTCTGACCTTTCTTCCACTCCCCTTCACATCTCTGACCACCACCTCCTGACCTTCACACTCACTCTACCTTCAGTATCCACAACTGTCCCCCATCCATCCTTCATTTGACACAACCTTCACACTGTCTCACCTTCATCTGTATCTTTCTGCATTCTTTCACATCTACCAACCTCTGATTCATTCTTCTCCTTACCACTAGAGACAGCCACTAACTCTTTCCTCACCTCACTTTCCCTTTCCATGGATCACCCCTGTCCTCTATCTTCTAAACCCAAAAGGCGTTCTCCCCCTGCGCCCTGGCTCTCCGATACAGTAATTGTGCAGTAATCGAAGAGTACTTTGAGCAGCGGAGCGAAAATACAAGAGATCACAGCTCAAACCTATCGCATCACCACAATCTTCTGTGCATATTTTCCTCTAACCTTACTACTGCTAAAACTACAAGGCAAAACTGCCAACAACCCTCAAAAACTCCACAACATATTCTTATCCCTACTCAACCCTCCGACTCCCCCTGCCCCATCTTCCCTAACTGCTGATGATTTTGCCAACTTCTTCACAGGGGAAGATTGAAAAAAATCTGTGAGACATTCTCCACCACAAATCCTACTCTATCCTCTGAAAATTCTACAACTGCTCTAAATCAATTTTCTAAGCTCACATCTGATGAAATCATTCAGATTATATCTACAGGCAATCCAACCACCTGTCCAGTAGATTCAATACCTTCTGCAATGCTTCAAACCATCTCCCCTGACCTCGTCCCTTTCATTTCTTATATAATAAACAGCCCAATCTCATCTGGCCATGTACCATCTGCCTTTAAAACAGCCAGGGTTCTTCCAATCCTAAAGAAACCCACTGCTGATCCTACAGACATCAACAACTACAGACCAGTTTCCCTCCTCTCATTTCTTTCTAAAATCCTTGAGCAGTGTGTCTACAATCAGCTATCACTTCATCTGTCACAGAACAACCTCCTGGATCCTAACCAGTCTGGCTTCAGAACAGCTCATTCTACAGAGACTGCCCTTCTGGCTGTTACCAAGCAGCTACATGCGGCCAGATTGGCAAAACTATCATCTGTCCTTATTCTCCTTGACCTCTTTGTAGCATTTGACACAGTTAACCACAAGACTTGTCAATCCTGACGAGGCTTGGAATTCCAGGCTCAGCATGGCAGTGGTTTGCTTCTCATCTCATCTTTGATGGCAGCCCATCACCTCAAACTCAATCCCACCAAAACTGAACTAATATTCATTCCAGCAGATTCTTCACCACATTAGGATCTTGCTATTTACCTAGACAACTCACAGCTCTCTCCTTCTACAACAGCCAGCAACCTTGGAGTAACAATAGACAACCAACTCTCCTTCTCGACTGCAATCTTTCCCACTCCTGTAGATTCCTTCTCTACAATATCAGACGAATCCCTCCTTATTTGTCAACACAGTTCACCCAGCTACTGGTTCAGTCCTTTGTATTCTCACGACTGGGTTACTGTAACTCCCTTCTAGCTGGTCTACCTCTATGTACCATCCGGCCTCTACAACTCATACAAAATGCAGCAGCAGCAACCTTCCCAAATTCTCACACACCACCCCTCTGCTATGTTCCCTTTTGTATACTCCAAGACTCCAGTACTGTTCGCCTGGTCCCCTCATCGCTAAAGGTAAAAGGAAGACATTCATCTAGACTCTTCTCTGTCTTGGCCCCTCGGTGGTGGAATGAATTTCCCTTGAGGTCAGAACAGCTCAGTCACTGAAATTTTCAAACGCCAGCTCAAGACCTTCCTCTTTACAGAATATTTAGATTAACGTGTAACTTTCTTATTGTCTAACTTATGTACAGAATCTACAATAAGAGTGAATAAAAAGATTGTATTCATTGTTGGGGGTCCTAATGAACCAGAACTGATCACTTCATCGATGGTAACTTGAAAGCACGTTGTAAGTCGCTCTGGATAAGGGCGTCTGCCAAATGCCTTAAATGTAAATGTAATGTAACTAATTTTGCTGAATTCTTGTTTGTCATTGTGTAGCTCTCCCTGAAATTATGTAGAGCAATATTTTTCTCCAGATGCAGGCAAAACTCTATTGGCTCTATTGGCCTCAGAATGGACAACGTTATGATCAAACACCTACAGTTTACAATTCTGTCTATTTAAGATGGCAATTCAAATCAGCAAACAGGTGAAAGGACGTTTTTTGAGCTCTTTGTTTTCGAAGGAAAAGCCTTCTTTGTAAATCTTGGTTTATATTTCCGCATGTTTAAAGCTTAAGAAAACGTGCAGTTCGTTGTTCGTTTCCATAGATATAAACACTAGATGTCGCATTCAGCCTCTCAGCATGCGTCAATACCGCCGCCCTATTTAGACGGGGTTCCAAGCTCATTCAACCACGCTTCTCTGACGGTGCGAGCGAAGACGGTACAGCGTATGGCTGTAATAACGAAGGATCAAGGCATACTATTTTCTAATTTAGATTTTATTTAGTCATCTTATATGTTACAAAGTTTTGTGTTCGACAAATAACGTTATCCATGTTACATGTTTTTATTTGCATTGTTCTGCACGTAGTAAGGTGGTAGACATAAAATTATGCTATATTTTCAAAAACCGTTTCTCTATCAATTTATTCACAGCTCGATCGTTGGTTTTCTAATTCTGTATTCCACAGTGGCCCTGATAGACGTTCATTCATTTGAAAGGAGCGTTACCCCGTACCAATATGGCGGCTCTGTTGACGCATTATTTCCCATCCACGCCCCATTCTCGCGAAATCTAGTGTGTATATGTATGGTTCGTTTCCCCCGAAGAACAGTAGTTGGCGCTGTAAAATAAAACTGTGCTTGTCTACGCTTCTGCGCAGTGATCGCATGGGCTTCCGTAGGAATTGGGCATTTGTACATAGTTCCACAAGTACCTACTTGTTACAAAGCTCTATTCAGAGAAAACAGAAATGACCGATCGCGGACTAACCGACGAGGCTGCAAATACAGCTTGTAAAGATGGAAATCCGATCACAAAGGTAAACATTTATCATTTCTAATGTGTGCTGCTTTTTAACTATGACTATGTGGCTTGAACGCCCTACAGTCCATATATTTCTATCATGCTCCCTTTTCGCCAGCGCCAAATGGAGCTGTATGCACTGTCGGCTGAAAATAAATTCATTAAATTGGACAGTTTATTTATTATAGCTAAATCATATCTTATCACACAGTTAGTGCAAGAGAGATTTAAATACATAAGTTCTGTCAATACGTAGAAATAATGTTATCCATGAGAAGAGAAAATGTCAGGGGTGACACTTCTCAGTTGGCACCAGACAAAATCTAAAAGTGACTGTACCACCGATTTTTTGTTTGATTTTGGACCCGACGATAGGGCAAGTAAAATTATTTTAAACTCAGTGTTAACTCTATTTGTAAGCCACTTTAGGGGTATTAGTCATTATTAGCCTCAACACGTGTTAAGGAATTGATTTACAGTCATTATCATTTATATGATAACGTCTAATACTTTATTGTGTACTGTTCAGTTTTTTGAGGAATACCAAAATGAAGTTCTTGGTTTGCAATAAGCCTTGCAATAATTATGGAATATGGAAATATGGAAATTCTGTTAAGAATGTATTTTTATTTTATAACTACAACTTGTTCTGTAGCATTTTGTGTTGAATCACAAGTTGGGTATACATCTACCAATAGATAAGACAAGAAAAACATGAGGTATTTTATGTATTGTATGTATTGTTTGTGGCTGCTGTAAACAATGAGGAAGTTGTGTGCATGTGAACTGTCAATCATAGTGCTTCTCACATTTATAAAACCTGTTTATAAAAACCTCATGAACTTCTTTGTGCACAGTGCCCCTAGAGATAGAATGGTGTGAAGTTGCTGTTCAATTGTTATATTCTTGATTTAAAAAAAAAATATATATTTTTTCTTAATTTTTCTTTCTACCTGTAACTGTAAGCAACTACCACCTTCATTTACCAGCCTTGAGCTGAGTTTGAACTGATCGGGTATCCCACAGTGCTGTGTGCAGTGACCGCCTAAATATATATATTTTAATTTGCAGACTTCGTAGCTGATCTTCTGCCTCATTATGATTGTATTTTAATTTTGGGGGATTTTAATATTCATGTAGGTTGTTATGATATGCCCATGGCAAAGGGATTTTTAATTCTTATTGAATTTTTAAATTTTGTGCACACACAATGGATCTTGTTTTTTTTTTTTTTTTTATACGGCCTACCTGTTCTTAAACTGGAGGTTTTTGACTCATTGTTTTCTGACCATAGCACTGTAATATTTGATGTCCTTGCCTGCACCACAGTCAAACCTCCCACTGCTGCTTGGTGATGTGTTTTTAACTTCTCTACCGCTGCTCAATTTTCATTATTTTTTAACCAGAACTGGGGTTTTTATACAGTGTAACTGAGGAGATGAGCTCTTGGTTTTGTTCCACCTGCCAGACTGTACTGGACACAGTGGCTCCATCAAAAACCATGCAACCAAAAATCTAGGGCTGCAACAAACGATTATTTTAATAATCGATTAATCTGTCTTTTTTTTTTATTAATCGTAGAATTGGCAGAGTTTGGCGCCTCATAGACAGCACGGAGCAAAAATAAAAAAAAAACAGAGGACACATGGCGGATGCAGAGAAATCTGTGCGAAAATATGCAAAAGCGACATGGCATGGTACCTGAAATGCGTGTTTGATGAGGAGGAAGTTCAGAAGCAGGGGAAGTCACTACAGAATCCTCCTTTTGTTCCGTTTTGAAGTGAGTAACGTAATGTCCCTGGTGCTGGTGTTTAACTCACTGCGGAGGAGAACTAGATGGGGACTTAGAGCGCCACCTACAGGTGTGGAGGGGGGATGAAACAGTGTTCAGACTGTTCTCTGCGTCTCCGCGTGGACGACGGAGGGTGGTAGTAGCCTAGTGGTTAACACACTCGCCTATGAACCAGGTTCAAATCCCACCTACTACCATTGTGTCCATTGTTAAGACACTTAACCCTAAGTTGCTCCAGAGGGACTGTCCCTGTAACTACTGATAAATGCTGTAAATGTAAATGTTTACCCGTCATCCAGCTTAACAAGCATGACAAGTTAGCGTTAGCGCGTTAATAATAGTAGTAAAGCAGGGGTGCTATAGTTACTTTGCATTAAAAGACTAAAGACGTGTTTTTATTCACTAGCCTTTTTTGGACCATTCATTTTTCAATCTGTTGTCATGTATAGCTACACTGCAAAAAAAAGCTTTTCTTACCTAGTAATTTTGTCTTGTTTCTAGTCCAAATATCTAAAAAATCTTAACTCAAGATTACTAGACAAGAAAAATGGCATGAGAAAATTAAGTGATGCTTAAATCTTCTGTTTGAGATTATATCTCATTAAGATTAGTTTTCTTACCCCATTGGCAAACAATCACCTAATTTTGAGGTGTTTTTTCAGAAAACAAGACAATTTCTTATGCTATTTCATGTGTCTAGTAAATGTATCTTGATTTAAGATACATTTTCCCCCCTCCACACCTGTAGGTGGCGATGTAAGTCCCCGTCTAGTTCTCCTCCGTGGTGAGTTAAACACCAGCACCAGGGACATTATGTTCCTCACTTCAAAACGGAACAAAAGTAGGATTCTGTAGTGACTTACCCTGCTGCTGAACTCCCTTCCTACTCATCAAACACTCCAACATGTTTGCGTTTCAGGTGCTGGATAATTTTTTGCTCCGCGCCGTCTATGAGGCGCCAAATTCAGCTAGCATCTGTGCGCGAGAGAGACCGAGTGTGTTCACTCCGCTCCGCGCTCAAATAAAGTTTTTTTTTTTTTTTTTTTTTAATAATCAAAATCTAATCTTAGCCTTGCCTGAATGACAGGACCCGAGCTTTCCGACGTGAATGTCGATGTGCAGAGCTTAAGTGGAAAAAAGGACAAACTACAAGTGTCTTTTCAAAGATTTAAGGACGCCTTTTTCAGATAGCAGTAAATGAAGCTAAAAGTCTGTTCTTATCAGACATTATCAATCCATGGGTTCTGTTTAGGACCATAGACTTGGTTCTTGAAGCCCCAAAGACAGAGTTGTGAACCCTCTTTTACTGCCTTTGAGAACATTCTGCACTTGTGTGCAGACACTTATGTGTCTGGTTCCTGCTCTTCTGTTTTTGCAGGGTTTATGCCTGTATCTTTATCCTATTTAAAGGAGATTGTTGATCTCCCAAAAATTCTGTCCATCCACGACTGCTAAAACCCTCTCTTGACCCTACAGTTCTGAATAATTATAGTCCCTAAATTATATCTAAATTGCTTTTTCTCTCAAAAAATATTGAAAAAAAACTACAATCAGATGATAGCCTTTTTGGAACAGTCAAAAAATCTTGGAGGTTTTAAATCTAGATTTAGATCTTTGCACAGCATTAAATCAGCAGTTTTAAAAGTTTTTAATGGTATATTTTTAGCCACTGGTTAAATACAGAGTTCATATTTCATTGTGTCACCATGTGCTGTGCTGTGTTTCACAATGGTAATCACTTCACTTTCACTTTTTAAATAATCAAATGCATTTAATTAATTTGAGCAACTATATCATATTTCAGGATTTCATGCTTCAGCAGACTATGTTGAGAGTGAAGGACCCAGTGAAGTCTCTAGATTTCTACACCCGTATCCTGGGAATGACGTGAGTTTTTTGTTTCATTACCTAGATCTGTATCAGTTAGGGGTAGGCAATATTTGCAAAAGTACAATCTTTAATTTTTGTTTTATAAAATTTGACATTATTTGTTTGATTTAGATGACTCATCCTGAATGCTTTTTCACAAATTTGCATTGAAAGTAATTCTAATTTGTGATCCCTTGTTGATTTTATATATTTTATACAGTTAGCAGAGGAAAATGAGATTTTTCATGCTTTCTTAACATGTCAGGTGTTAAAAATATTTCCTATTTAGACAGATATTCTCTACTTTTGCTACTTGGGTCTTTGTGACAGCAGGAGCATAATGTGTGGATTCTGTGTCCTTGCTAATGTGATAAATAGCATTTTATCAAAGTGAAAATTTGTGTAATATCCTAATCCTAATCTTGTATTGTGCCAGTGATCTAACTCTTCAGTGTCTTCACCATTCTTGGCTACTTATACTTTAGCAAAGGGCTACTGTAGCTGTAGCTTTTTTCTTTCTTTCTTTAGTTTGTTGCAGAAGTTTGATTTCCCATCAATGCGATTTTCACTTTACTTCTTGGGTTATGAGGATAAAAAAGAGATTCCTGGTGATGTAAAAGAGAGGACAGCTTGGACCTTCTCTCGTCGTGCTACTCTTGAGCTCACACAGTAAGTAGAGAAGCATGCTTTGGTTCATTTGGTTCAAGCAGCAGTAGTGCATTTCCTGTCTAACATTCTTTTTTGAGGATCAGCTATGTACTTCCTTACATTTATTAGGCTATTTGCCATGACTCCCCCTAATTCCCATTTCTATAAGTGAATTAGTTACTGTAGTACCTAGCTGTTGGTAGTGCTGCTTTTGTAAAGGTTAGATGTTCAAACTTGTTACATTGGTTCCTGTGTTGGATATAATAGGTGGAACTTGATGTGATTGATGATTGAGCAAAGAAAGGTGGTGTTCTGGTCTGAGGAATCACATTTTCTTAAACATCATGTGGATGTGTGTAGTGTTGTTTTTGTCAACGAAATTCATGACTAAATATTAAAAGTAATTAAAAGTAAAATGACATCTTGACTACTATAGTTTGTGTGTGTGTTGAGAAAACTATTCAATGCAGGCATTGTGTCCTGTATTTATATGAATGGTACTTTTACACTTACCACCTACTTAATCATTGTTGCTGACCCTTAATGAAAACACCACTATGAAGGCACTACGTTGCACTTTAAAGGACTTACAGGTGTCAAATTATGCAGCCTACTCCTACTCATACCACCTCATTAATAACTAGGTTGTGTTAAAGTTGATCTGTATATATGCTGTGTACACAATGCAGATTTTTTTATATTCTCTCAACAAGTCTAGGGAGAGTTCATGTCTAAACGTCTTTTTAGACATAAAAATAGACACTGATATTGGCCGTTGTGTCTGTTCACATTAACATATTTCAATTATAAAGCTAAATATTTTGCACAATATTTGTTCAAAAACATTTGTCAGACATTACATTGTGTACATTATTTAAACATAACAGTCAGGTTAAAAGTAGAGTATTGTTTTTTTTGTGTAAGTGAAACTGATTGTCAAGAATTTATACATTATTTTGCACAGCAATGTTCAGTAATTTATCTTTTCCTTCAGTAACTGGGGTTCTGAAACAGATGACAGCCAGAACTATCACAATGGAAACTCTGACCCACGTGGGTTTGGTGAGTTTTGTTCTTTCATTTGTTCTCCATATATCCCATAGGGTTTTGTCATAAATAATATTCATTGTCATTGATCATTAATCTTAAATGTCCCATGACCTTAATAGTTGGGGTCCTAGTGAACCAGAACTGATTACTTCATTGATGGTAGCATGAAAGCACGTTGTAAGTCGCTCTGGGTAAAGACGTCTGAAAAATGCCTCAATGTAATGACATGGAAAATTTCACTTTGTGATATTATTTAATATAAATATTAGTACCTCTAGCCTGTCAATGGTTCTGCAGTGGCTAGATGGCCGGATCCCCTCATGTTGTTATAAGGGGAAATGTTACCTCCTGTTTCTCATGGTTTGTCCGAGAATTTTGAACCTTTCCCATAAAGAAAAACAGCAAAGCATTGCAGTTGCTCAGTGATTGGATGTAAAAATGAGCACAAATGTATTTTTTAATTCCACCACACAAGCTTCGGAGAAGCAGTGGGTTAGTTTTGTTTTTTCTGTAAAAACATGACTTGCTGCCTGCGCCAAACATTGTAGTAAGTGAATGGTGTAGGGCTGCAACTAACGATTATTTTAATAATCAATTAATCTGTCTTTCTTTTTTTATCGTTGAATCGGATAAAAAAAAAAAATCAAGAAAAGCATTCATTACCAACCCTTTATTCAAAAACAGAACCAAAATCTTTAGAAAGTGCACAAACATGCTGCTCCTTGAGCTGTTATAATAATAATGAAATAAAATAAAAATTGACTAACACATGCTTTACATCTGCCAAATATAGACTTTTTTTTTAAATAAAATGCCACCTGACCTTACAATCAGTAGTTACAGGGACAGGTTTAAGTGTCTTGCTCAGGGACACAATAGGCGAGTCGTCCACGCGGAAACGCAGTCCGAACGCTGTTTCATCCCCCCTCCACACCTGTAGGTGGCGCTGTACGTCCCTGTCTAGTTCTCCTCCGCGGTGAGTTAAACACCAGCACCAGGGACATTACGTTCCTCACTTCAAAACAGAACTAAAGTAGGATTCTGTAGCGACTTACCCTGCTGCTGAACTCCCTTCTTCCTCCTCAAACACTCCAACATGTTTGCGTTTCAGGTGCTGGATCATTGCCGTGGTGCTCCCGTGCCGTGCCATGTCGCTTTTGCATATTTTCGCGCAGATTTCTCTGCCTCCGCCATGTATCTTTCCTCTACCTCCGCTTGTTTTTTGTTCTCTTGTTTTTTTTTGCTCCGCGCTGTTTATGAGGCTCCAAACTCTGCTAGCATCTGTGCGTGAGAGAGACCGAGTGTGTTCACTCTGCGCTCAATAAAGTTTTTTTTTTTTTTTAATAATCAAACGTCTCCGCGTCGCGCGACATAACGAATCGATTAGGAAATTCATTGCCAACTCTTTTAGTAATCGATTTTTATCAATTCAATCGATTCGTTGTTGCAGCCCTAGAATGGTGTTGATGATGTGGTTAGTGAATGGTGTGTATTACCGCGAATGCTTCTTCTTCAATAGTCCTATCTCCTCCTCATTATCATTTAAAGCTACAGACACAGGGTAAATTTCATTATAGGACTGGCTCAACGTGGCTGTATTCTGCACCAAGGTTGAATTTCTGAAAGATGCAGGATTAGGGGACTATATTTAATAAAAATAATTTCATGTTATTGGACCTTTATTATGTTGCGTCATGTTATTTAAATTTGTGTGTGTTGAGATTTTAGGTTATTTGTGATCGTAGTGTATGTCAAGTTTTTGTAAGGTTAGAATTTTTTAAAGTTTACAGTTACAGCTTTGTGTCATGTCTGAATTTGGAAGCTATGCTCAGGTAATCGTATTACTGATGTTGCATTGAACTTGAGGGATGTTGACTTCATCTTATTCTCCTTTGAACTTTTTTTTTTTAAGGTTTTCGGTCATGCATGCTTGTGTTTGGCATCGTTTCATGTTTCTCGGCATAAAACATATTCCACTGCCCTTCCTGTGCCTAATGATTTATTCTCTTCTATGCTAGGCCACATTGGGATCGCAGTACCTGATGTGTATGCAGCCTGCAAACTTTTCGATGAGCAAGGAGTTACTTTTGTCAAGAAGCCTGATGATGGTGAGTTTGTGTACAATTCCAGAGCTTTATAACACCTTCTTTTTGGAGCATGTAGCAATTTTTTTTTTTAAATGACATTCTCTTATATAGAATTTCTAGTGCAGATTTCTATTCTGTTAGTAATTTATCACAGTTTAAAAGTGGTTCGTGTGATTTATAGAAATAACAAAGATTTTAACAAATATCAATCAGAATACAACTGCCAATTTGTTGAAAGAGCAACAGCGTGGCTAAGGCTTTTATGCCTGAAGGGCCTTCTTAGTAACTGTTTTACTGATTACAGAGGATGACTATTAAGCTTATATTAACATTTCATAATATTTCCTTTTTCAGGGAAAATGAAGGGCTTGGCATTCATTCAAGACCCTGATGGTTACTGGATTGAGATTCTAAGTCCTAACAACATGGTTTCCATCACCTCATAAATAAGTAGCTGAGATTTTCTGATTGGTATTGAGGAATGGGGAAACAAATATAGGCATTATTATATTCTGAAAATGTCATATAAACATGAACTAAATCCACACTAATCCTAATCACACATGGCAGATATTGAGATTTCTGCATATTTGCAGTTGTTGGTGCCCCTCCCGTGATATTTGGCTGTTTATCTTGGACCTGTACATCTTCCCTTATTTTCATGGCACTTGAGCACTAATAAAATCTCTCCTTAAACAAATCTTATGATATTTGTTTTTGTTATTTTACATAATTTAATATTAATGCTTATAGATTGCAGTCCAATAAAGACATTCCTTAGGGTCAGGCCTTGTTGATTGAATGGGTCTATGTGCAATAATGTACATAATGAAACATGCTTAAAACACACATGTATGTTTTACTCTGTTGCTCTTATTTAATTTAAAGAAATGTTTTGATTCATGCAAATTGGTTGGTAATGGGGTGTCTTTTTTTTTTTTTTTTCCCGTACATGTGAACAGTCCCCCCTTTCCCTGTTCTTAAAAAGAGTTGCTTTTTAAGAAACAGGGACATGTTTGGGTGTGGGTGTTTACTTGGAACTAATGTATCAGTCACCCCTGCCATTTAGAATGGATTTCTTGACTGAAACATTTTCTTCCAGCAGATGCTGGGTTGTAGGTAAATGTGGAATCAAAGGATACTTGTCATGTTGTAGAGAGGACAATACTACTGGAGAATTGATTGATGTGGTTTATAAACAGGCTTTGTGGAGTTGAGAGAATAAATCAAAGGAAGATATTTGGTGTATAATTTCCAATGCTATTAAGCAACCATTTAAAAAGAAAAAATATATATATATAGAATTCAGTCTCACTCACATGCACTCTCAGCCACTGACATCTGGTGCATGTAACATGCACTCTCAGCCACAACAGGAAGAACATGTGGCAAGTGACAAGTTATATTGAGGCTAATTTGAATGGTATGTTAAGTTTTATTATTTCTTTTACAGTATAGGCCAAACGTTTGGTCACACCTTATTCAATTTGTTTTCTTTATTTTCATGACCATTTACATTGGTAGATTCTCAAAACTATGATTGAACGTGGAGTTATGTACTTAACAAAAAAAGGTGAAATAACTGAAAACATGTTTTATATTCTAGTTTCTTCAAAACACTTCCAACAGTCTTGGAGGAGTTCCCAGAGGTGTTTAGCACTTGTTAGCCCCTTTCCCCTTCACTCTGCGGTTCAGCTCACCCCAAACTATCTTGATTGGGTTCAGGTCCGGTGACTGTGAAGGCACTCAATCACTTTCCTTCTTTGTCAAATAGCCCATAAACAGCCTGGAGGTGTGTTTGGGGTCACTGACCTGTTGAAAAATAAATGATTGTCCAAATAAACGCAAACCGGATGGGATGGCATGTCGCTGCAGGATGCCGGTTCAGTGTGCCTTCAATTTTGAATAAACCTTTACTGGTCTCACGATTCGATTCGATTACGATTAGCAGTGCTTCGATATCGATGCATCGCGATGCATCCCAGACATTTTCTACATGGTCACATGATGTTTCCAAATACCAGAGTTACAGTCTTGTGCACCTGTGTGGACGCTCTGATTTGCTCCAGAGCAGAAAAACTTGTTACGTCCGCACTCACCTTGTAACAGTTATATATACTGGTAGTTCTCCTTTAAATGCACACGGCACTATGTTGTGGGCGGAGTTATTCATCTGCCCCGGTCCTGATGCAGATCGACATCTCCACCAAGCAGAGGAACAAAGATCCTTGTATTATTTCATTTTGTATTACATAAAAGCAGTAATATTTGGTACGTGTGATGTCCAAATTGGTCACGTGAAAATACGTGCAGTGTAAAACTCCTACCCGGAGTGGCGTTGTTCCCAGATCAGGCTGAAATCTGGAAGTCTGCATCGCGATGCATCGATTATATGATTAATTTCAACACCCCTAGCGTCACCAGCAAAACACCCCCACACCATTACACTTCCTCATCCATGCTTCACAGTGGGAACCAGGCACGTGGAATCTATCCGTTCACCTTTTCTGCGTCTCACAAAGACCAGTCCAGTCCAGACAAAGGTCCAGTCCTTGTGTTTCTTCAAACAAATCTCTTCTGCTTGTTGCCTCTCCTTAGCAGTGGTTTACTGGTAGCAATTTGACCATGAAGGCGCAGTCTCCTCTTAACAGTTGTTTCTAGAGATGGGTCTGCTGCTAGAACTCTGTGTGGTATTTATCTGGTCTCTGTTCTGAGCTGCTGATAACTTGCGATTTCTGAGGCTGGTGACTTGGATGAACTTGTCTTCACAAACAGAGATTACTCTTGGTCTTCCTTTACTGGGTCGGTCCTCATGTGTGCCAGTTTTGTTGTAGTGCTTGATTGTTTTTGCTACTCCACTTGGGGACAAAATTAAGGTTTTTGCAATTTTCTGGACTGACTGAGATTCATTTCTTAAAGTAATGATGGCCACTCGTTTTTCTTTAGTTAGCTGATTGGTTCTTGCCATAATATGACTTCTGCACAACACAACTGATGGTCCTAACCCCATTGATAAAGCAATAAATTCCACTAATTAACCCTGATAAGGCACACCTGTGAAGTGAAAACCATTTCAGGTGACTACCTCTTGAAGCTCATCAAGATAATTCCAAGAGTGTGCAAAGCAGTAATCGGAGCAAAGGGTGGCTATTTTGAAGAAACTAGAATCTAAAAATGTTTTCAGTTATTTCACCTTTTTTTTGTTAAGTACGTAATTCCACATGTGTTCATTCATAGTTTTGATGCCTTCAGTGAGAATCTACTAATGTAAATGGTCATGAAAATAAACACATTGAATGAGAAGGTGTCCAAATGGTTGGCCTGTACTGTATATAATTACATTTGTTTACATACATTGTTTTAATGTTAATGTCTAGTATTTGATGACTGGAGTGAGTTATTTTCAGTTGCAACTGTTAGTCAGTTAGCTGATTAGCTCTCACCGTAAAATAGACACAATTCTACTTTTACAAAGCTTTTTACCATGTTAGTGTCTTAGTTTTCAGCATCTAGTTGTTAGTTGTTAACATATTTATGTTCATGTGTAAAATACTGTAATAATGTTTGTTAAGCTTGTTGTTAAAACAAAAATCTTCTGTTTGTGCTTTTGCAGATGCAACCCTCCATAACTTGTGAAGAACAACTTGTTGCACTTTGTCATCTCCCACTATGCCCTAGCCAGCAACCTATGAGGTTTGGAAGAATGCAACAGCATGTAGATGGGCTTTTTAAAATGCACAAATTTCTGAAGGTAATACAAAGTGGACTAATACAATATAACTAGGGTGACTTCATAATTAATGCGCAACAATGCGCACTGGACTGTATGTTAAAGCTCAAGAAAGACTGATAACGTTAGTCAAACATAGTTTATAAAGTGTTCCCCATGACACTCTTTTCAGTCTACCTTTAAGTCATCTTTCAGACAAAAATAATACTGCATTATGAAATAATCTTCTTGTAAAATTACTGGCTGTGTACACAAATGCTGTGATTTAGCCCACGTAATAACCTCAATAGTCCAATTGTTTGGCTATGGGTAATTTACATTTACTGCATTTAGCAGACGCCCTCATCCAGAGCGAATTATAATCAGTATTTACAAGGATAGTCCCCCTGGAGCAACTTAGGGTTAAGTGTCTTGCTCAGGGATACAATGGTAGTAAGTGGGATTTGAACCTGGATCTTCTGGTTCATAGACAAGTGCGTTACCCACTAGACTACCATCACCCTGTGTTTCTACCACCACCACCAATTTGTTACTAACACCACCAATTTGTTTAAGATGAACTTTTATTGGCTCTTATTTCTGACCGATAAGAGAATATATATCACTGCTATCTGCGTCTTAGGGTCACTAACATGGTCTGTTTTGTAGAAAATAGACAATACTTAGAAGAAAAAGTATGGAGTGTCATCTACAAAAATGATCAAAATCTGCATCTGAACCTTCTCACAGAGCCTTTGTTCCAGCAAAAGAGCCCTCCCAAACAAATATGCTGGGTCTAAGATCCTGTTTTAAACTTGCCCTCATTGCTCATTGGATTGGCTCAAAAAAGACTTTGAAAGACACATCTTAAGAAAACATACAGACCCAAGATATAACACTGATGTCTCATCTCTCCAGTATTTGTGTTGATGTATCTAATGGACTGTCAGGAGTTTAACAGACTGGTCCGGTCCATTTTAAAAGGAAGTGGGCAGTGTGTGAGGACGGTGCTTTGCTTAGTGGCACCTTGGCGGTTCAGGATTTGATTTCGGGTCAGTTTCCTTACCTGCTAGTCCAGACACTGCCCTGTGGAATGTACTGTTCAGTTTTTTTCTGGAGAGGTTAAGGGTATTGATCCACTCTGTACATATGTACATATTTTCTATGTATAGACATATGTTAAGTGCATGGTGTCTTACAGTTTTGTTATATAAGCTTAATAATAACACTTTATTAGCACTATCTTGGCAAACATGAAACGATTTCCCGGGTGCACCTCCTGTTGGCATACAGTGCACGTGCCGTGTACGTGACATCAGTGGCTGAGAGACCATAGCCCTGTTTCAGAAAGTGGGTTTAAAAAAAGTCAAAAAGTCAACCAATAGTCGTGCAGCTACTAGGAGCCAGTGGAGGGAACATAGCAGAGGGGTGGTGTAGGAGAATTTGGGAAGGTTGAAAATCAGTCGTGCTGCTGCATTTTGTATTAGTTGTAGAGGTCAGATGGTACCTAGAGGTAGACCAGCTAGAAGGGAGTTACAGTAATCCAGTCGTGAGATTACTAAGGACTGAACCAGTAGCTGGGTGGCCTGTGTTGATAGATAATCTACAGGAGTGGGAAATATTGCTGATGTGAGTGGAGAAATAGAGTTTGTTGTCTACTCCAAGGTTGCGGGCTGTTGTAAAAGGAGAGAGCAGTGAGTTGTCTAGGTAAATAGCAAGATGCTGATGTGGTGAAGAATCTGCTGGAATGAATATTAGTTCAGTTTTGGTGGGATTGAGTTTGAGGTGATGTCATGAGATGTCAGTTAGACATTCAGAGATTTTGGAAGCAGTATGTAGATCTGAGGGAGGAAAAGAGAAGATGAGTTGTGAGTCATCAGCATAACTATAGAAATAATTCCTGTAAGTATAGTCTTAATGAGGTTTTCTGTCTACGGATTCTGTGAATAGTATGTTTTAATAAGCTTCAGCTGTGTTGTACAAACGTTAGGGTTTCTGATAATACTTCACTTGCTTTTGCTGACCATCTTGGCCATGGCTTTCTCCCAACCCTTCTTAGATACAGATTTCACTGGAGCCAGCATTTCTAGTATCTTTTTCTAACTATAACACTATGCTGTGTCGTTAGCCTGTGTAAGTGGAGAAATGCATGCAAATAACATGACATTTTGCACCTGCTTTAAAGGCAATTCCCAACTAACCTGATTGGTTGTTTTGTATTTTTGCAGGGAGAAAAATATTGCCTATTGTTCTTTAATGACTCAGCTGTTTGAACATCTAGTGGAAATGTATTCCACTACCTGAGAGCTAAGACAGAGAAGAGTCTAGATTAATCTTTTCCTAGTACCTTGAGAGATGGCGATACCATTCAAGCAGTGCTGGAGGATTAGAAAGATTGAGGTGCAAAGTGAGGAATGATGTGAGATCTAAGACATCAGTAGTTTGACTCTGATGTGGGCAGCCATAAGAAGCCAGTCTAGGGAACTCAGCTGTAGAGTGTTGTGTGAGAATTTGGGAAGGTTGAAAATGACTCGTGCTGCAGCGTTCTGGATTATCTGATGACCATAAATTGGATACGTATCTGAGTAGACTGTGTTGATAAAAATGGACGAATCCTCCAAATGTTGTACAAAAGGAGAGATTTTGAACATGTTTACATCTGATCATGAAAAGAAAAGAGAAGTTGTGTGTCATCTACATAGCAGCTGTCCTCACTATCTGCTGCAGGGTCTTGTTGTCTGATGTGGTGCAGTTCCCAAACCAGACAGAGATGCAGCTGGTCAGAATGCTGTCAATAGTCCCTTTATAGAACGCGTTGAGGATGGGTGGTGAGAGATGGGCTTTCCCCAGCCTTTGAAGAAGTAAAGGTGCTGCTTGGCTTTCTTGTCTTTTCAACTGGTATTGCCCAGGAGAGGTTCAGAGAACACTGAGGAACTTTGTGTTCTTGTTGATCTCTACACAAAATCCGTCAATGTTCAGTGGAGAGTGGTCCCTTTGTTCTCTATTGAAGTCAACAATCATCTCTTTTGTTTTGTTTACGTTCAGAAACAGATTGTTGACCTTAACCCATTCTGTCAGTCGTTGCACCTCCTCTCTGTAGGCTGACTCGTTGTTCTTGCTAATGAGACCCACCATGGTCGTGTCAACACCGCACAATCGTTGGCAAAATCGTGGGTCAGCAGGCTCCAAGATCCAGTTGCAGGGGGAACTCTCATGTGGGACTGGCTAAAAGTGGCTTCAATTCTGCACCAAGGCTGCATTTTAGAAAGAGACTTCAGATATAGTATTAGGGAACCACAAAGTTGTATATAATAGCAAAAACATTTTCATGTTGGGGACCTTTAAGAAGATAACGATATATTGACAAGTCAGAGTCTAATTGTGATTTCCTACATTTCCTATCTGCTTATTGTAGCACACTACGATTGTTACATATTGCATTAGAGAGTAGGAGAAGAAGGTCCTCTACCACCCTCGGTTCCAGAACTCAGTCTGGCTCTCTCTGAGAACTCAGGGGAAAGGCAAGGTGCTTCTAACCACATTGTCTTTTATCTTTGCGTTGCAGCCTCGCCGCTACCCCACTTCCCGGTCGCAGATCCCCCCCACCCCCAAGGTTTTATGGACTGATGAAATGAGAGTGGATCTTGATGGGCCAGACGGATGGGCCCATGGCTGGATTAGTAAAGGGCAGAGCGCTCCAGTCCGACTCAGACGCCAGCAAGGTGGAGGTGGAGTACTGGTTTGGGCTGGTATGATCAAAGATGAGCTTGTGGGGCCTTTTCGGGTTGAGGATGGAGTCAAGCTCAACTCCCAGTCCTACTGCCAGTTTCTGGAAGACACCTTCTTCAAGCAGTGGTACAGGAAGAAGTCTGCATCCTTCAAATCATCCTTCGCTGATTTGTTTTTGTTTTGTTTTTGAATGTCAGAAATGTATATTTGTGAATGTTCACTGGTAAAAATAAATAATTGAAATGGGTATATATTTGTCTTTTGTTAAGTTGCCTAATAATTATGCACAGTAATACTCACCTGCACACACAGATATCCCCCTAAAATAGCTAAAAATAAAAACTACTTCCAAAAACATTCAGCTTTGATATTAAGGAGTTTTTTTGGGTTCATTGAGAACATGGTTGTTTAATAATAAAATTATTCCTCAAAAATACAACTTGCCTAATAATTCTGCACTCCCTGTTCCTGTTTCTGCCCAAGTCTACAAAAGAGGTGGTGAATCCCCACTGCTACATTCCCTCCACTGGCTCCCAGCAGCTACTGATGTTGGCCTACAAACCCGAACATAGGGTAGCACCATCCTACCTCACAACCCCTATCATACCTCACACTGCACCTTGATTTCTCTGACCCTCCAGTACTCATTTGGACTCTTCTCTGCGTTGGCCCCTAGGTGGTGGAATGAACTTCACAGGTCAGAACAGCACAGTCACTGAGTATTTTCAAATGGCAGCTTAAGATTTTCCTCTTTAGACAATACTAACTGGTAACTTTCATCTGAATTAGGTAAAAAAAATTACAACAGAGTGTATAGAATGGGATCTAACGCTGCCAGAAGGGGGCAGTGATGGCCTAGCGGTTAAGGAAGCAGCCCCAAAATTAGAAGGTTGCTGGTTCAAATCCCGATCCGCCAAGGTGCCACTGAGCAAAGCACCATCCCCACACACTGCTCCCTGGGGGCCTGTCATGGCTGCCCACTGCTCACTCAGGGTGATGGGTTAAATGCAGAGGACAATTTTCATTGTGTGCACCGTGTGCTGTGCTGCTGTGTATCACAATGACAATCACTTCACTTTCTTTCAGAACATAATTTATAATGTGGTTTTCATGGAAAAGCAACACTATGCTATCTCTGCACAACTTACACATCAACTTAAAAGTCAACATATGCAACTTTTTAAACACAACATACTGCAAACAACTATTCACGCCAAGAGGTGACAGATTCTAGGTCAAATCATGACTGTTGGCAAACCATTCCTTCACAATCAGTGCTTTGAGTTTGTCCAAATTTGTGTGGTTTTGTTTGTCGACACTTAATTCCATGGGCTGTGTGTACATTTTCAGATTGATGTGTATGGTAGAGCTGTAATCCCCGAGCCGAATCCCGACAGAAACAGACACGACTGGAACATCACTTTAAAGTCCGGCATTCCTTGCGCGAGCTACGAAATGTGAGAGTCACATGCTGCAGGTCTCATTATTGTGCAGTGCTGGCGCATATACAGCACGTAGACGGTGCGTGTGTGCGTGGTTACGCGCTCGTCAAGGCACCAGTCGTGGGCCTACACCTAGTCTCTTTTATCCCATGAGATGGCGAATCAGCGAGAAAACGCCAGTCTGTCCTGCTGTATACCTAATAAAACAAAACGAATATGACAAGGCTGGCGTGGTAGACAACCACTCGAATGCTTGCTTATCATTTTAACCAGACGTCCCGCAACTTTCGCGTATTTTGCACAAGCTGCCTTCGCATTAAAAGCGTAATGAAGGATTCACAATAATGTAGAACGCGTGGGGTGGGGGCGAGACCCGTCAGCTCCGCCCCGCTGATGATGATGCGCATACCCCCAGCAAACTTAAGCGAACGTATCACCGTATCCCCGGGCGTCGTCTCAATGTGACCTGAGGTCCGCCATACCGTTTGCATCGGACTGCACGCTCGCATCTCAACCACGCGTTTGCGTGCGTGCCTGCGTGCGCGCGCGATTCTTCCGCACTTTACGTTCAGGTTCAAAAGTCACCCTGAGCTGCAGCTTGTCACCTTACCGCGAGGTAAGTGCAGGGTTTAACACGGAATATACGTTTTGCGCGATGCTGTACGGAATGCTGGTGTTGGAACATCTGCGCGTAAACTTTTACACAGAAAAATTAAAGTGTGTTCATTTTCTTTTTATAAATAGGTGCAACACTATGTGAAGTGCATTACGTGGTTTCGTACACGTAGTCTCCCGAACTAGATTCCTTTGTATTGGTGCTGTTTGTATTATTAATAATGACAGCAGCCAGGCGACGGGTGACGTGCAGGGTAACACGGCTCAGAAGGTCATTAATGAATTGGACATGAAGTCGCTTCCTTTTCCCTAATTCGACACGGATCCACCGATTTTCAATGATATCATTCAGTCCTGTGATCAGTAGATGCCACTAGGCTTCTGGTAAAAATTCTCCAGTTGCTGCAGTGAAGGCGCAGTCTCAGACAGCGCGAGGGACACCCCCCACCCCCCATCAAGTGCCCTGTTACAGGGTGCTAGTGGGATTTGTGTATGGCCTGCTTATTATTTATGCATTCACAATGTAAAGGGACCAGAGAGACCCCTAATTTGACTGACATGTCTAAAAGAAAGGATAGAAGATGGCTGAGGACATACAGAGCAAACTGGATAAGTACCGCACAGCGCCATTCGATGCACGCTTTCCCAACCAGAACCAGACCCGAAACTGCTGGCAGAACTACTTGGGTGAGTGTTAGTGCGCTCAACAGACTTATTTTCCACTATGGATAAAGAAGAGGTCATGGGGGTTGCAATTCTCCCTCTCTCTGTTGCTCTTGCTCACACCAACATACACACACACAGTGACGATTGCTTTCTTTTTTCAATAGATTACCATCGCTGCCAGAAGGCCCTAGAGACCAAAGGGGTAGATGTGGCACCATGTGACTATTACAAGAGAGTGTACAAATCCCTCTGTCCACTGGCCTGGGTGAGTTCATCCGTCACTGTCAGGTCTAGATTTTTGTCTAGATGTTCTAAAAAATCTTACAGGTGTGGTTAGCATGAATCACGAAAGTTATTATATATAACTTTATAACTATATATAACAATATAATTATTGAACTGACTGTAAATTGAATGGTTTAGACTTTAGTTCAGTGTTTTTGTTGTCTGTTTTTTGTTCACAGATTGAGAAATGGGATGGACAGCGAGATGATGGAACATTTCCTGGGAAGATCTGAAGATTTGGCTATTCATTAACCTATGAATGAGATTTTTCAGCCTTGTGGAGCCTTTTACTACATCTCCCATACTGCACCTGCTTAACTGCACAGCATAGTGGGACATATTCCTTATTTAATTAAAGTAAAATATCATGTTGAAGTTTCTGCATTAAAAGTCTGATGCCATAACTTCCCATTTTGATGTGGCTCTCTTTAGGGAGATGGGTATCCAGTCTAATCCAGAAAGAGTCTCTGTTTAGACTTTGCAAATATTTTATAGACGAGACATAATATATTTAATACACATAATACATAAATTAGACACATTTTAGTCAACAGAGAGAACAGCATGCAATACTAGTATTATTTATATATCAAGATATTTTCAATATGTGTGTTCTCTTAGCAACTATTCCACATTTTCCCTGAAGGGCTTGTTTCCAAAATGCCTGCTTAGGACTTCCTGGAATGTCAAGAACCCAAAGGCACATCCACCAACTGTCACCTGCAGGGTAAAAGTGACATTGCATCCAATGGGCATAGGAAAAGTGCAAGAAAGTTCAATCTTCAATCTGTCCGTAATCTGCCACACATAGGTTTCGGGTTTACTAAAGTGCAATTCGATCTTGCCCACTTGACCAATCAGTTCCACTGCTTTGCTCAGTGGCACCTCAGTGGTACCTTGGCGGATTGGGATTAAACATGCATAGTTTTATAAATTATAAATATTTTTGGCAATATTTTTAATGTAAGCTGAATATATCTGAATACAGAAAATCTTAAAATTTATATAATCACTTACATCATACACATACCTGGTATTTCATTAGCTTTGTGGATGTGACAAAGTCAACTTTAAGTAGAATTGCCCAAATAATGTTTTATCTGGTATACATTTACATTTACGGCATTTGGCAGACGCCCTTATCCAGAGCGACTTACAACGTGCTTAAGTTACCATCGATGAAGAGATCAATTCCGGTTCACTAGGACCCCAACTATGAAAACATCTATTTTATTCACTCTGTTGAAGATTCTGTACACAAGTTCGACAACAAGAAAATTACTATTTACTCTAAATACTTTATATACTAAATACTTTAATATAAATATTAAAGAGGAAGGTCTTGAGCTGTCGTTTGAAGGTGCTCAGTGACTGAGCTGTTCTGACCTCGAGGGGAAGTTCATTCCACCACCGAGGGGCCAAGACAGAGAAGAGTCTAGATGAATGTTTTCCTTTTACCTTTAGAGATGGAGGGACCAGGCAAGCAGTACTGGAGGCTCGGAGTATACGAGGTGCAGTGCGAGGTGTAATAAGGGCTGTGAGGTAGGATGGTGCTACTCCATGTTTGGCTTTGTAGGCCAGCATCAGTATTTTGAACCTGATGCGTGCAGCTACTGGGAGCCAGTGGAGGGAACGTAGCAAAGGGGTGGTGTGGGAGAATTTGGGAAGGTTGAAGATCAGTCGTGCTGCTGCATTTTGTATTAGTTGTAGAGGTCGGATGGTACATAGTGGTAGACCAGCTAGAAGGGAGTTACAGTAGTCCAGTCGTGAGATTACTAAGGACTGAACCAGTAGTTGGGTGGCCTGGGTTGACAGATAAGGGCGGATTCGTCTGATATACGGTTATGCTATCTATGTATCTGCCTAATTATTTTTTTTGTCTCACTGTAGGTGTGCTAGGTGTAAATTATATTATATGGTGTTTATACAAATCACAAATTACTTATCTATGGAAATGTTATTTCCCTAAAATTCTCTATATAGAATTACGTGTTTTAAAATGAACATGTATCTAAACCATAATCAATTAAACATGCTTTATTATTTAAAATATATACAGTGGGTTTCAAAAGTATTCTGCCCCCTTGAACTTTTCCACATTTTGTCACATTACAACCACAAACATGAATATTTTATTGGAATTCTACGTGAAAGACCACTACCAAGTGGTGTACACTTGAGAAGTGGAACAAAAATCATACATGATTCCAAACATTTTTTTCAAATAAATAACTGAAAAGTAGGGTGTGCATAATTAATCAGCCCCCTTTGGTCTGAGTGCAGTCAGTTTCCCATAGACATTGCCTGATGAGTACTAATGACTAAATAGAGTGCACCTGTGTGTAATCTGATGTCAGTACAAATGCAACTCTAAGAGAATATTGGGAGCAACAACACCATGAAGTTCAAAGAACACATCAGACAGGTCAGGGATAAAGTTATTGAGAAATTTAAAGCAGGCTTTCAGCAGGCATCTCATGGAGCACTGTTCAAGCGACCATTCAGAAATGGAAGGAGTATGCCACAACTGTAAACCTTCCAAGACAAGGCCATCCACCTAAACTCACAGGCCGAAAAAAGACAATGCTGATCAGAAATGCAGCCAAGAGTGACTCTGAACGAGCTGCAGAGATCTAAAGCTCAGATCTGTCCATAGGACAACTATTAGTCGTGCACTGCACAAAGTTGTTTTTTATGGAAGAGTGGCAAGAAGAAAGCCAATGTTAAAAGAAAACCATAAAAAGTTCAATTTGCAGTTTGCCACAAGCCATGTGGGGGGCACAACAAACATGTGGAAGAAGGTGCTCTGGTCAGATGAGACCAAAATGGAACTTTTTGGCCAAAATGCAAAATGCTATGTGTGGCAGAAAACTAAAACCGCACATCACTCTGAACACACCAGCCCCACTGTCCAATATGGTGGTGGCAGCATCATGCTCTGGGGGTGCTTCTCTTCTGCAGGGACAGGGAAGCTGGTCAGAGTTGATGGGAAGATGGATGGAAACAAATACAGGGCAATCTAGGAAGAAAACCTCTTGGAGTCTGCAAAAGACTTGGGATTGGGGCAGAGGTTCACCTTCCAGCAGGACAATGACCCTAAACATAAAGCCAGGGCAACAATGGAATGGTTTAAAACAAAACATATCCATGTGTTAGAATGGCCTATTCAAAGTCCAGATCTAAATCCAATCGAGAATCTGTATCAGGATCTGAAAACTGCTGTTCACAAGTGCTATCCATCTTATTTGACTGAGCTGGAGCTGTTTTGCAAAGAATAATGGGCAAGAATTTCAGTCTCTAGATGTGCAAAGCTGGTAGAGACTAAGACTGGCAGTTGTAATTGCAGCAAAAGGTGGTTATACAAAGTATTGAGTCAGAGGGTGTAATAAATATGCATGATCTCAGTTATTTATTTGTAACAAATGTTTGTAACAAATGTAACACTGCTCCCCGGGCGCCTGTCATGGCTGCCCACTGCTCACTCAGGGTGATGGGTTAAATGCAGAGGACAAATTTCACTGTGTGCACTGTGTGCTGTGCTGCTGTGTATCACGTGTGACAATCACTTCACTTTCACTTCATAATGTATGATTTTCGTTCCACTTCTCAAGTGTACACCACTTTATATTGGTCTTTCATGTGGAATTCCAATAAAATAGATTCATGTTTGTGGTTGTAATGTGACAAAATGTGGAAACGTTCAAGTCGGCTGAATACTTTTGCAACCCACAGTATTTTTGTGTGTAGTATGACTAAATGTTGTGTGTATGTTATACATCTTGACAAATGTCCATTTCTACTGTGTACTTATGTGTAGTGTATTTAACAGTTAATTCTCTACAAAGTGTTTTATAGATGTTATGGCTCGTTGGTGTATATACATGTCTCTGATATTTCAGCTATGCACTTGTGGTCAATTTTGAGAATGACAAATACTGAAGTTGGCTGCTTCTGTATTGTTTTAAATGAGGGTAATGCTTGAAATCATTGTTCTTCCTCTGTTAACCACAGATGAAACAAAAGGGCCAACACTACAAATATTGACTCTTTGCATAAACTTGATCAATAAAAGCCTTTGAAACAATAAAATAATAATACTTAAATAAGTAATAAAAGGTTTGTAACTATACTTCAATACACCACAGAAACAACTGACAAATAGATTTAAAAACTGAAACAGCAAACTTTGTAAACAGTATTTGTGTCATTTGTACGAATGTGTACAACAAACTGATAATTTTATACATATGCCTATATTTAATTTAAATATGCTTAAATATCTCCATTTCAATTCAAACAATTTCTTTATTGCATACATTGCAGTCCTGATCTACAGGTTCAAAATAAAGTCACAAAGCATTACCCTGTTTTCTCAGGTCAGGATGCTCTGGTTAAAAAATAAAGCAGAATCCCATTCATTCGATTTCCTGTTTTTAGGGTTCCTAAAACCAGCTCACTTCAACTATAGTGTCTGTGTCGCTTGCTCTACAGATAACAGACTGAAGCAGAGTGGACTAATGCCCTAATTACAGGCACATTAGACCCTGTCCTGAGGAAATATGTTCTAAGGCACACAGAATAAATGTATAGATCTCAGACAGCAGTATTTATGCTACAATATTTTGAAACCTTCTAATGTGCTAGTCTTTGATTGCCAGTGTTCAGCAACACTATGATTTAACAAAGTGCAAAAATAGTAAAATATCACTACAAAGTCAAGAGTTTCTCACAACACACCACACTCGGCTGCACACGCACACACAAACACACTTCCCAACATGATAGACATCTGTCCACATTCTGCACTTCAGCATGAGGAGTGAATCACTGCAATCTAGTGGCAATTACAAAGCAGCAAAACAACTCTACGCTCCAATAGGCATTGTTGCACAATCTTAAAGGAACCTGCATTTCTCCACTGGTTTTCCACATTAAATTAAATACTGTACCCTATCCAATGCAACGCAACATTTGGGTTTCTTTCAATTTTTGGTACCAAAAATTAGATGAGAAGGCTGAAGTCTACTATACATAATTCCAGAAGTCTACTATACATAATTCCAACTCCACAGCCAACTTAACTACTCTGAAGAAATATTACCAGACCTTCATTTGTAGTAGTGTGAAAGAAGGGCACTACTGTATTATTTAATAAGCATCTGGAGCTATGATTTATGGTAGGAGGGTAGCGTCTCTCAGAGTGAATCACTGAACCGCAGTCTGTTAAATGCTTCTTTGATGTAATCTTCATTGTCCTTGGATACTGGTTCTTCCTGTGGCTCACCCACTCTCAGCACATTGCTGTCGTCAATGTCCTTCTTCAGCTTGCGCTTAGTCAGTACCACAGATTTTGCCAAGTCTGGATCTACCCCCTCATTAGCACTTGGACCGTTCAGGATGAGATAGGATGCGTGTCGACCACGTTCCAAAAGTGTAGCTACATTCAGAGAAAGACATGGTGTAGTGTCAGTAAACAGCACAAATCATTTGGGATTGGTAACATTTAATGTAATATTAATAATAATCACCCATTCTTGAGATTTAAGACAAAACATATCCTACCACCCAAAAAATTACTTTAAACACAAATTATTTAACAGTAATTCAATCATTTATTTTGTGAAAATGTATTTATGTGAAAAAAATATATAGAAACTATTTCTAAAAAGATTGGTCTGACTTATTTTCCTAAACTTTTTTGGGTCAGAAAACACCCTTGCCCCAGCTAAGGATTCACGACTTCAAACATTTAAGAAACGCATTAAAAGCTTTCAAAATCTACAATGAACAAAAGAAAAATTATTTAAAAAAATTGCTAGCATAAATATTACCATTTCATGCTTCATGCTATATCATAAAATGTATTTTCCCAGCATAATAAGACAAAAAATCTTCCAAAATACGGGTTTGCCCCTATTCTCGAGAATGAGTGATATACATAATATACTAGCAATATATTACACCCATAAGGCCAAATGAACATATCTGTTCTCATTTTCAAACTATTTAGCGACATCGGTCAAGCTATTCAAATAGCAAAATTACTTACAACGCTCATTCCTATTATCTGTATCAGTTGTATCCACATATGATTTACCTTTAAATGCAATAACATCCTCCACAGGGTTGCTACGTTCCAGCAGTAAGTTGGAATGCAACGGATGAAGAAGATATGAAAACCGCTCTTCCACAAATTCATTCTGAAAATAGAGGCAAAATCAAGGTGCAGCCGACAGGGTTTATTTGTTTTGTGTATGTGTGTGTACTCACTGTATCATTGGTCTGGCTCTGCTTCTCCCCCCACATCATGAACACAGAGTAAGAGTACAATGTGAGCACAGAAGAGGGCCAAGGAGTGTGTGCCTTGGTGAGCAAAGAGACATTCCACAGCAACCCACCAGAATTTCCATCTAATATCATAACCTAATAAAACACACAAAGCATCATACTTGAAGTTTCATATAATAATATTTCATATGAGTAGTACATATGCAATATACATCTAATTATTATTTTTTTACTGTTTTGCCATCAGTCTTCTGTAAAAGTGATTGTGACACAGTACACAGTGAAAACAGTGAAATGTGGCCTCTGCTTTTAACCAATCACCTTAGTAAGCAACAGGCAGCCATAAAAGGTACCCGGGGAAAAGGGGGATTTCAGTGGAACCATGGCAGTCACCTTTTTAGTGTTGTTTCCAGCATCTTCCTCAATGACCACATCTGGAATATGGTCTTGGTTGAAGTGTCCAAAAGAAGGCTCACTGTGCAGATATAGATGTGATGTTTGAGTCACAGTGGTTCCTCATGGCAACATGTGTGTTTGAGTGGAAGGCGTACCTCAGCAGTTTGCTTGTGTTAATCTTCCACATTGAAGTTAGTGAGTCTCCACGAAGGAGTTCCATGCTGGGGACTTCATTGGTACAATGGTGGAGCTGCTCACTGGGACCAATCAGCAATAATGATGGAACACTCTTGCCCCCACTGACCTCAAACACACGCTGCACACATAAAAAGCTGAGGGAGAAAAATTAGAACTGGTGTTTGACCAAAAACAGTATCATGATAAATTTAAAGCCTGCTTCAGTGTTAACTTTCCCAATCACTACTGATTCTAAGTCTCTTTGAATAAGGGTGCCTGTGAATGCTATAAATTTTTACTCATTTTGAGAATGCCCCCTAACAATGTCTGGGCATGCTCTTGACAAGATCAAGGATGATGTGTCCTGAAGGATCTCTTCCCAGACCTGGATTAATGCTACTTTGTGGTTTTGGCACCATAGCCTTTTGTGGGGTTGTTCTGGCATTTTCTTGACTTGGTATTAGACTGTGGTGATTAATCATATCCTTATTCTTTCTCAGCAGTTTATATACAAAAAACATATCTAGTTAGTGGTAAGCTAAAACTAGCTCACCACTAGCTGATGTGAGGGAAGCTATTGGGGAAACAGACTCTGCCACAGGAGTATACTTCTATCCTTTCAGATAGTACTCAAAAGTTAAACAATGTGACCATTCAAGTTCTAATGTATTTATTTGAGTATGAAAATGTGCCACAGGTCACATTTACAGTGTGTGTGTGTTTTTATGGCTCCTGACCCATTCCTCATTTTCTCCCACTCAGGGTCCATCTTCAGCTTTGTGCTTATATTTGCCTTTTGTGCCAAACTCCATAAGCCCTGTGTGATCATCCCAGTGTCTGGAAAAAATTAAACAAAACAATTACTATTCTGATTTGATATTATATTGTAACAAAAACATCTGTTCTTTAATTCAATCTCAGACTAACTTCCTGCTTAACAAGATGTATTATTTATAGCCTGAAGAGTATAATCAATATCATTATCTATAATGTAGGGCTGGGCGATATGACAAAAAGAACTAAAACAATATACTCTCCCATATTGAGCTGTTTCAATAGATTTTTATCACATTTTTTCCTCATACTGCCAGACTGAAACCAAAGACACCAAAGATAATAAACAGTTTATTAACACATGAAATGATGACTTGTGGTCCTCCTGGGCTCCAATCTCAGCTATTTTGCTCTTTGTTAGCTTTCTTAACTTTTTCTGCAGGGCCGCCCTTTACTAAATTGGAACATTATCGTACGCCCCCAACCCCCCGTTTGCATTAGATAGAAATTTTTATCAGCCTAATTAGTGGTGCTGTGGTGGCCTAGCTGGTAATGAAGCAAACTTGTAACCGAAGAGTTGCGGGTTCGAATCCCTCTCATTTGGGTAGTGGTTGGCCTAGTGGGTAATCAGAAAAAGGCCGGTTCAAATCCCGAGCCTTTCATGGCTTCCCACTGCTTACCAAGGGTGATGAGTAAAGAGCAGAGGACACATTTCATTGTGTGCACTGTGTGCTGTGCTGTGTTTCACAATGACAATCAATTCACTTTCACTTCACTTTGAATTTCAAACACAGATTATCTTTTGGTATTGAAACACTGTTTCTATTTTGCACATTTTTAAATAATATTAATCAGCTTTCTCAAATTCAGGCTCAGGCTCATGATGCTCCACAGTACCTTCAGTGTGATTTCAGTGTGGATTGGCTTTTATTTAGGATGATGTTTGTCTATGGACTCGGAAACACATGCAGTGATCCAGGCATACATTCTCTCTCTCTCATTCAGTCATATGAGTACATGATACAAATGTAAATGTCTTGCATGCATGCTCTTGTTTGCTTGCTCTAGTTTTTCAGGATACTTTATGAAATTTGTGGTCATCAGGGAGTCGCTATCAACATGTGTGAGGCTTAGGATATCTTCCAGCTGTGTGTCTATCTGCTGCCTTCGACACAGTTAATCATGAAATTCTTCTCACCACACTCTCAGATTTAGGAGTTAAAGGAACCGTACAAAATTGGTTCACCTCTTCACGACAGGTCTTTCAAGGTATCATGGGGAGGTGAGACATCTGTCCTCTCTAGGGTAACCACAGGGGTTCCACAAGGCTCTGTCCTTGGCCCACTTCTATTCTCAATATACACTCGCTCACATCATCCAATCACATGGCTTCTCTTATCAATCTTACGCTGATGACACCCAGCTCTATTTGTCATTCCCACCAGAAGATGCTACTATAGCAACAAAAATTTTGGCCTGTCTCTCAGACATATCGGCATGGATGTCTGAGCGACACCTCCAACTCAACCTATCCAAAACCGAGATTCTGATCTTTCCGGGCAACAACTCCCCTCAGCAAAACCTTTCAATTCAAATTGGCTCGCTACTGTTAACACCCATGGCGTCTGCAAAAAGCCTTGGAGTTTGGATCGATGACAAAGTTTGAACCATCACGTTGCTATGATCTCCAGATCCTGCAGGTTCTCTCTCTACAACATTCACAAGATTAGGCCTTTTCTCTCGCAACAGGCTATGCAGCTCCTCGTCCAGGCAATGGTCATCTCCAAACTCGACTATTGTAACTCTCTCCTGGCTGGAGCCTCTGCAGTCACCATAAAACCACTCCAGATGATCCAAAATATGGCAGCCCGTCTCATTTTCAGTCAGCCAAAATACACCCATGTTACCTCTCTCCACTGGCTCCCTGTAGCTGCTCGCATTGAGTTCAAATCCTTGATGCTTGCCTACAGGGCTGTAAATGGAACTGCACCCTCCTATATCAATACAATACTACCTAGCTACACTCCTGCACACTCTCTCAGATCGGCAAATGAAATGAGACTGAAAATTCCTTCTTCACTGGGTCTCCGATTCCAATCAACTCTGTTCTCTGTTGTTGTCCCTGGCTGGTAGAACAACCTGCTCTCCTCCATATACTAGCCGAGATTACCACCACTTTTAGGAAGCAGGTGAAAACCCTCCTATTCAAAAAAATATTTCAGACAAATCTAACACTTACACACGCACATGCGTACACATTGCACAAAACAATACCAAAAAAATATATATACACATAATTTTTTCTTCGTCCAGCACTTAATCTCAGAGCATGCTCTTTGCTGACAAGTTAGGCCTTATCAGGGCTCTTAGTTTTGTAAACTCAAAATTCTATAGAAATCGAACGAGAATTGCTGGTGTCTTCCTCTTGTAAGTCACTTTGGATAAAAGCGTCTGCTAAATAAAATAAAGTGTCTTTTTTCCCCTCAAAATAAATTAAAGATACACACAAAAGACATACATTTCTGCCATTTTTTATTGATCATGAAAAATGCCCAATGCCCAAATGAGTTAAGAGCTACATTTCTTCCACAATCATCAATCAACATCTATAAAAGCTCCAAACCTGACCCTGATCTAAGAACTGATTGGCAATAGGCAGAAAGGATGATTTAGGGATCATAATGTGACATGAGTGCCTATGTAAACCTAGCCTCAAATAACTTATCAAAATCCTACTTCCACACAACTGCTGTCATGTGAGCTGTCGTGTCAAAAAAGCTCAATACTAACTAGAAGCCAAAATTCCAGGGGAAATTTTGATGGGTCTGTCCGGGCATTGGTCACAGCTGGAATTTGTAAAATGGGGCTTCTTTACTGTGGTACTGCAGTATCACTTCAAAGAAGTTTTATTTTACAAATCCGTTGTTTCTTTACGTTTGACGGTCTTCGCGTGGCGGTCTTTAACGTAAGACATGTTCTTTTTTGCCATTCTCAGCACAATAATAAATGGTCTGTCTTTCTGACAGACCCAATAAACCTGAATAATAAAGCCAAAGAAGTGCAGAAAGCTTCTTTAATAAGGATTTTAGCAGTTGCGGTCCCATAGACACAGTGCACATCACTCAACCAAGCATGGTCCTTAAGTACAATTTTTATTTACTATAGGTACATCCTACAATTTGAATTTCCACAATATTTCAAAAATTGATTGTTTGAAAGGTAGAAGTCAATAAAACTTCTTTCAGAAACAAAACATAGAAATTTTGGGTCCTCCTCTGACCTTAGTCTAAGTGAGAATTTGTGGTCAATCCTCAAGAGACACTACAAATATTGACTTTGCATAAACTTAATGAAATGGTCAATAAAAATGCTTATAATTACCGTTCAATACACCACAGAAACACCACAAAACTGATTAAGATCTAAAAACAATGATGCAGCAAACTTTCTGAAAACCAGTATTTGTGTCAACTTTTGGGCATGACTGTATTTGTGTGTGCTTATTGAATTTAATCGGCAACCGATTAAATAGTTTTCTGGGTATGAATGCCCATAAATTATCTTGAGTTACCTTTTTCATTAGGAATAAGCTCTGCAATTGTCAAGGACATTCCAGGTTCTCTCATTTTATCCTGGGTTTTATCCCAATTACTAGGCTTTGCTGGGCCCTAATGGTTTTGGACATTCGGCAACGGTTTTCCAGTTCACATGGAGGTCACCCTATAACTGTGAAAGATCACAGTATCAAATATTTGGATAACTTTGAACTAGTATGACATTTTATCAAAATGATCAAAGTCCTATATGCAAATCCATCTGCAATAGTTAATGCTATTATTACTCCTCTCAATTTCCTATATTCATGCTCACTCAACAGGAGTGAGCTTGTTTCTGGAAAAACAACACTACTTCCTGTCTGCGGCAAACATTGTGGCTGGTGAATGGTTTTGATGACGCCCCCTCAAGTTCTATAGGCTGCTCTCCTCATCGTCCTACCTCTCTCCTCATCATTATCATTTAAAGCTATAGACACAGAAACGCTATGGTATACTCAAATTAATGTTATGGGAGCCAGTTTTTGAAGTTTGTTAGAAGATGCACAATGGGTGTTTTGCAGAGCTTTTCTTTTAGCAGCTGTCTCACTGGTGGGTGGGTGGTGAAGCAAAACATCCTTTAATGCCAGGGAAGTTTTATCTGGTTATTTAGACCTGGGTTATGCTTTGTTTTTTTGGTAACAGTTTTTTTTTTCCCTTCATGCTGCATTTATTTATTTACATTCTTAGTACAGGAGTACAGGTAGTCATTTAAACTTTGTAAGACGGAATATCAAGGGTTTAAAATCATCCTGTAAAGAGAAGGAAGGTGCTCTCACTCTCACACGTAAAACTGTATAAACAAGATTTCGTTTTTTTTTGCAAAAAACACAGCTAATGCTCGCTTCATGTCTCAGTAGGGTTTCACGATTATGGCCAAAATGATAATCACGATTATTTTTTATCAATATTGTATTGATTTTTATTTTGCCAACACTTTTATCCAAAGCTAGTTACAGGAGGAAGACAGCAATTCTCGTTCGATTTCTATAGATTTTGAGTTTACAAAAACTAAGATCCCTGATAAGGCATGCTCGGAGATTGTTAAGTGCTAGACGAAGAAAAAATGTATTATTATATATATATTTTTTTCTATTGTTTTGTGCAGTGTGTCTGCATGTGCGTGTGTAAGTGTTAGATTTGTCTGAGATACTTTTTGAATAAGCGGGTTTTCACCTGCTTCTTAAAGGTGGTGGTAGTCTCGGCTAGTCGAATGGAGGAGGGCAAGTTGTTCCACCAGCCAGGGACAACAATGGAGAACAGAGTTGATTGGAATCGGAGACCCCGTGAAGAGAGAATTTTCAGTCTCATTTCATTTGCCGATCTGAGAGGGCGTGCAGGAGTGTAGCTAGGTAGTATTGTATTGATATAGGAGGGTGCAGTTCCATTTACAGCCCTGTAGGCAAGCATCAAGGATTTGAACTCAATGCGAGCAGCTATCGGGAGCCAGTGGAGAGATGTGAGAAGAGGCGTAACATGGGTGTATTTTGGCTGATTGAAGATGAGACGGGCTGCCATATTTTGGATCATCTGGAGTGGGTTAATGGTGATTGCAGAGGCTCCAGCCAGGAGAGAGTTACAATAGTCGAGTTTTGAGATGACCATTGCCTGGACGAGGAGCTGCGTAGCCTGTTGTGAGAGAAAAGGCCTAATCTTGCGAATTTGTAGAGAGTGAACCTGCAGGATCTGGAGATCGCAGCAACGTCATGGTTCAGACTCAGTTTGTCGTCTATCCAAAATGCCGTCGGTGTTAACAACAGCGAGCCAATTTGAATTGAGAGGTTTTGCTGAGAGCTGTGCCTTTCCTATGGGGTGGGGGTGTGAAAACAGATGCTCTGATCTGTAACATGAATAATGTTATTTGTTGAACACAAATTTTCTGTAAAATAAAAGATGATAAAATAAAATCTTATGAAATGTTATACATGATTCATTGTTCACTCATTATTATAGCTGTACATGGCGGAAAAATCTGGCATATTTCCTCGTGATTGAATGATGGCGGTATGCTGAGAGACTGAATGCGATATCTAGTGTATATATTTATTTGGGTTGCCAAATTTTTCCAACCCCAAATGAGGGACACTCTCTTGCAGGTGCGCACATCTCACTTTGTCACAATTTGAGGCTGCCGCTCAGTCTATGCTCTCGTTTGCCCCCTGGTGGTTAGTTATTTAAATGTAAACATTGATGAGGATCATCTTAATATAATCGTGGCAGCCAAAATTGTGACTGTGATTAAAACACGATTTATTGTGCAGCCCTATGTATCGGTGGGTGGGGCAGCATTTTCATACCTCTTTTCAGGCTATGTGTTAACAGACGTGTTTCTATTTAATTGCTTTTGAGAAATGTCATTTCTGGTGGAAATGGCCAGTTCATTTTGGTTTCTGGAAAACTTTACAGTACAAAAGTAATATTAACTAACATATATTCCCCCTAATATTGTGGGGTTTTTTTTATGTTGTTTTCACTATTACAGGGTATTCACTAGAGGTGGGCATAGATTAATTTTCTTAATCTAGATTAATCTCACTCTAATCTAGAGTAATTAAATTAATCTAGATTTTATCTTAATCTAGATTAAAATGGCTCGTTTGAATTTTGCCAAAGGCATTCAGAATAGGTGTGCTACCCAAATAATGACTAAAAGTAAATCTTTGAGAACGGGTTTCTCAAGCCAGATCTCAACTTTCTCAACTGCTTGAGAAAGCTGTTCTACTATGATAATTGCTGATGAAAATAAATTATGTTCAATAAGATGTACTTGTGTTTACCAACTGTTTATTAAGTTAAATAGCTGCATCCATGTTACCACGTCACGTTTGATGTGGTAATTTCACAGTTCGAAGACTCGTTCTCACCCCCTACAGTGCAATTCGGCTAGATATACATCCGTGCTAAAATATCAAGGTGAAAGTCATCATAGTGTAGCGGTTCTTCTTCTGCGTTGTGTAACTTTTTGATTTAGTTTCTTGAACCACAAATGATGAGCCCAAGAGATTTTTTTTTTTTTTTTTTTTTTTTTTTAAATCGCTTTATAAGAGTCTCACGTTAACGCAGCATGTTACCGCCGATAACGGCCCATCACTAGTATTCACACATTTTTACAAAATAATTTACCAAAATATTGTAATAACATCACCTGCGCAAAACCACGCCTACTTGCAACACAAGTCATTAGTTTTGGGCAAGAGCACAGAGTGCACAGCAGGGTTTCCGCTGAGCCTTAAAAAGTACCAACTTCAAGTTCCCAAAATATGGCCTTAAATATCATTAAAACTGACTATAAATAGTTTAAAGAGTTTAAAATTATGCAGACCCAATAAATAAAATAAAACAAGCCTTAAATCAAGCATCACCCACCCTTTAAAGAATCCAGTCTGCTATTCCATCTTAATCAGTATGACAGAATGATCTCTAGCCTTGTGCTTGTCAATATTCTCACTTTAGGCCACAACTATATGTTTTAATGAAAATTTCAGTCTCCCATGTTCACACTTTTTCAGATATCTGCAAATCAGACATTTTCTTCTGTATTTTCAGATGCCAAATTTATTTACAGTGAATACATTCCTTACTTTATTTCAAAATAGTAAGGAGTTCCTTTATGCTATATATGACAAACTGGCAGGTATGAAAGGTTCTTCTATGGATTGGATTAAAAGGGCCTGGGAACAGATCTTAAATTAATCATTATCTGAGGACACATGGGACTTAATCCTCAAATTAGTTAATTCAACATTCTTTGGTGCTCGCCACTGCCTTCTAAAATGCTGTAAATGGAAATGTAAATTTATCAGACACCCTTATCCAGAGCGACTCACAATCAGTAGTTACAGGGACAGTCCCCCTTGGAGCAACTTATTGTTAAGTGTCTTGCTCAGGGACACAATGGAAGTAAGCGGGACTTGAACCCAGGTCTTCTGGTTCATAGGCGAGTGTGTTACCCCTAGGCTAATACCACCCCTTTAAGGTTGTATTAAGGTTGTCCCACATGTCTAAACTCAAATTATCCTGTATTTAACTGTATTTAATCCTGTATTTAATTATATTGCATCCTGTACTTAATGTTGACCCCTGTGTAGAAATAATGTAGAAGTGAGAAGACTTCCCATATTCATATGTACAGATCATGTACTAGCCAGGAAAGATATTGGAGAAATATTTTCCAAAATGTGTCTCTTATTCTTAAATATCATATACAACCTTAATACCAGATACCTTAAAACCAGAACCCCCCATTACAGAGTTGTACATTATCTTTTCGCTTCCCTCTTTGCTAAGGTGAAGGGGTGCTGCCCTGCCCTCTCAGAG